>NW_027411866.1:148678539-149370216 GCF_047663935.1 Musca autumnalis | reverse complement strand
ATTGGCAATTGCGAGAGGAATTTATTTAATATATAATATAGCTTAAACATTTTGGGTAGCGCCCAAAAACACAAAAACTCAGAAATAAATATTTTATTTTTCTTAAACTCACTTTGGCCGTGTTTGGTCGTGATTTTGCCACCTAGAACACATTACTGAAAGTCTTCTGCATTGGTATTACTAGGTTTCAAAACCCGATTTTGCCCGTTTTTTATACCCTCCACCATAGTATGTAGGGTATATTAAGTTTGTTTTTCCGTTTGTAACGCATTGAAATACTCATTTGCGACCCTATAAAGTATATATATTCTTGATCAGGGTAAAATTCTGAGTCGATCTGTGCACGTCCGTCCGTCTGTCTGTGGTAATCACTCTAGCATCCACAAAAATGGAGATGGGACGCTGACATTTTGGAAAAATGCGTCTTTTGTTTGCAGGCAGGTCAAGTTCGATGATGGGCTATATCGGTCCACGTTTTGGTATAGCCCCCATATAACGATACCCCCCCCCCCCCCCCCCCCCCATTTAATGTATTTTGACGTTTTTAGCTACATTTTCAGACCGATTTATCTATAATGTGACATTTAGGGTTATTAAGTGCCAATAAACTTATATAACAAAAGTTGTGGACATAGGTCCACGTTTTGGTATAGCCCCCATATAACAGTACCCCCGATTTATGGCATTTTGACGTTTTTAGTTACATTTACAGACCGAGTTAGCTATAAATTGACATGTAGGGCTCTTAAATGTCAATAAACTTATATAACTAGTGGACATAGGTCCATGTTTTGGAATAGCCACCATATAACGGTACCTCGGTATAACGGATTTCGGTATCCCCATATAACAGATTTTCGGTATTTTGAGAATTTTACCTACAAGTTTTAACCGAATTATCTGTAATTTGAACATTTTACATTTGAAATTCTTAGTGCTCACCACACCTCTCCAACAAAAATTGTCAAAAAAGGTCGATGTATTGATAAAGCTCCCATATAAAAGTACCTCCCGATTTTCAGTAATTTGATGATTTTAACTACAATATTAAACCGAACTAGCAGTAATTTGACATTTGAAGTTCTTAGTGGTCACAACACCTCTCCATAAAAAATTGTCAACATAGGTCCATGTTCGGATATAGCTCTCATATAACGGTACCTCCCAATTTTCCGTAATTGGCAACTTAAGCTAAAATTTTTAACCGAACTAACTGTAATTTGACATTTGAAGGTTGTAGTGGTCACCACACATCTGCATCAATAATTTTTAACATAGCCCCAATATAACGATACTTCCCGATTTTCGGTACATTGAGGATTTTACTTAAAATGATTAACCCCAAAACAAACCTCCCGATTTTCCGTACCTTAGCTTTATTTTTTGGACGAACTTTCTGTAATTTGAAATTTAAAAGCCAACAAAAATTCTGCAACAAAATTTTTTCATTTAAGTTCATATTTTCGTATAACCCACATACCTCCGAACTAGCTGTTAATGACATTTGATGTTCCCACGTTGTGTACCGATTTTCGGTATTTTGAGGATTCTAGCTACAATTTTTAACCGAATTAGGAGTTATTTGACATTAAAGGCACCCATCAAAAACTGACAACATAGGTCCATGTTTTATTATAACCCCTATATAACGGTACCTCCCAATTTCTAGCCCACCAAAAATTGTCAACATACATAGTTAGATATAGGCACCATAAAAAAGGGCCTCCCGAATGAAGCATTTTATGTACATTATCTGACATTTTAACGTACCCACTTAAAGTTGGGGACAGGAATGAAAACTAATTATTCCATTTTAGTTCAGAATATTTTATGATGGAGGGTGTGAAAAGTTCGGCCCGGCCGAACTTAACGCTTTTTTACTTGTTATACCCTCAGTCGTTAGGCTAAAGAGGGTATATACACTTTGATACGATGAAAATGTGCCTCATCGAAATAATGGTTTTAGACCCCAAGTATGCTTAGACGAAATGTGTTTCAGACAATTTGGAGTCGATCTAGCAATGTCCGTCCGTCTGTCCTGCTGGCTGGAGCACACGATAACTCTCGAACGGATGAACCGATTTGGTTAAAATTTTGGCTTTCGTAATATTTTACCCAAACTTAGTTTAAGTTCGAAGATAAGCTACATCCTTCCGGTACCTCCGCCACAAAAGTTCGAAAATGTTCGGGAAGTTTGTGCGCACGATAACTCTTGAAGGGAGTGACCGATTTGGTCCATACTTTGTATAGCGTAAACTTTCTACCAGAGTAATATGAGGTTCCAATATGGTCTCAATAGGTCAACTCCTTCGGGTACCTCCCACACAAAATTTAGGAAAAGTTCAGTGTAGGGCCATCTCTCGAATCGCTTTGATTTTTGTTTTAGCAACTTGTATTAACTGCCCTCCATACGACGGTACAAGTTTCATCAGGGCCAAGTCCATACTTCCTAAGAAAATAGCATGAAAGTTGCAAAAAACCTATGACACCGTGTGAGGTGGTTGGAGCGCAAAATAACTCTCGAACGGATCTGCCGATTCGGTCCAAAATATGGTCTTAGTAATATTTTGTCCAAACATAGGTTAAGTTTGAAGATAAGCCATATCAGTCCACTCCTTCAGGTACCTCCCCCACAAAAGTTCAAAAATGTTCGGAAAAATTGTTCGTACGGTAACTCTTGAAGGGAGTGACCGAATTGGTCTATACTTATAATAAGTTCACTTAAGACCTAATATCGAATCACTTTGATTTTTGTTGAAGCAACGTGCATTCGCTGCCTCAATTACGGTGGTAAAAGTTTTTAGGGGCAAGTCCATACTTCTTGAGCAAACAGCCCGAAGAGTGTAAAAAACCCCTATGGCACCATATGTTGTGGCTGGAGATCCACTTCCATAACGGTCAATGTCGATCCATTCCTTTTAGTATCTCCTCCGCAAAACTTTTGATCTTTAATCCTAATCAACACTTTGTCGGTTCAAACGCCAAAAATTTTTAAAACCCCCTAAATACATACGTATTTTGGGAAAAAATTGTTTCAATATACACAGGCTGAGGGTATATCTCTGTCGGCAAAGCCGACTGATACTTTTTTACTTGTTTTCTTTTAATTTCAAATAAGTTTAATCTAGCAGCTATTTCACTAACTGTTTATATTGTATATTTTACCCTGTGAAATATTTAATTAGCTTTATTTATATAATCCACGGCGTTTTTTCTCGTTTCCTTTACTGTGTTTGGCAATATCGTTAACAAATTTAATTGTCTGTATAAAAATGTTCTCACTTACATAGCGAAACAGGAAAGGGTATTAAACTTTGTTCGGACACTAATGGCGATGTTCTTGATGATGATGACCTGCAAATGGTTGTATATGTACGTAAATCCACTCGTCTCTCTGCCCAACTGATCTGATGCAGCGTATTTCATCCCAGCCATTGTTGACCTCAACAATTTGTTTAATTAAATCATTCATTGATATCTTTGTTGAGCAAACTTTTGTTGCAAATGCTTTCACTACTAGGGATAGTAGCTACTAGCTGCTGCTGTCGAATGGAATTGCTACTGTCCGGTTTGTTTGATAGTCATTGTCGAACAAAGTAGTTATGGCAAACGTCCATAGTTTTTTGCGTTTTCAACCAAACAAACATCAATTTATTTATTTATTTTGTTTTTATTAAAAAGCAACAGTAAAACCACAAAATGATTAATACTTAAGTGCTACAGAAAAAATGGACCGGTGTATTACAAAATCCCACATAATTACCAAAGTAATTTAATTTAAATCTGTGTACAGTTTTTTGTAATTAATCATTGACAGAGTTAATGTATTTATTATTGAATTTTAATCAAAGTCGTTGTACGCTGTAACAAATAGTTGCATAGAACATTTTCTTTAATGATGGAGTTTACAGGTATAGATGCCGGATTCGAAATGGAACATCTATTCAGATAAGCATCAATTCCCTATTCTGGAATATCAAGTCGTACTCTCGTATTTTGATAAATCGTATAACGACAATATTTTTATCATATTAATGATATGACAGCATGAATGAGACTAGGGCGTTCTATTTAATGGATGAATTGTGGGCCTCTTCCTCCTTACAGATCAGTGGTTTTGACAGAAAAAACATAGGTGGACACTGTGCAACAAAATTATTTTTTTTTTTCAAAATAATGTGAAAACCCGAGTAGACGATGATATAGCTTTCATTATACATTTAGGCATTTCTATTATTAGGCGGGGCAAGTTCCGCCCATATCTAGTTTTTTTTCGAAATATTCGAGTTAAGATATCTTGCAATCCTTGCATTTATGATATATAGTGTCTTTGGCAACTTTACTGAGGAGGATATGGGCAATATTTTTGTTGAAAGTTTTAATCCTCATGCAGTTCATGAAAAGAGTCTTTTTGGTCCGTTTTTTGAAAATCTTACAAAAACTCCTTTAAACTGTGGTCATATCAAATTCAAATATTCTACAAAAATATTTGTCATAAAAATTTACTATAGGTCTCAGAACACACCAAATCTGTAAATCTTATCTAATCGCCAGGAATCTCTAAAAATGAAAAACACGTTTTAGGGTTAAAGTCGGACTTTATATGAGATTGTTCAAAACTGTCCCACAAAACATAAATTTTGAGAGATGACATCAAAAACAAAAATACTCTTCGTCAAATTTCACTATGGGTTCCTAAAGAAATGAAATGTCTATTTACAATATATATCATGAAAATATCAGTATCAATTTTGCTAAAAAAAAGCATGAAAATATTTCCCAATTTTTTGATGAAAAAATTTTCCGTCTTTTTTTTTTTTTTGATTTGATGCATGAAAGTAATATGAAACTTGGTTCTATGTGAAAAGAGTCAAAAGAAAAAAATTCTATACAAAATTTTACTGTGAGTTTCAAAATAAACCATATATCTGAGTATACTATTTCCATAAGAAAATTAGATTACAAATTTGTATATTTTAGGATAAAATTATTTGTTTTAATTTTGTACTGTTAATTTTACATAATTCCATGTTGGTTCAAAATCTCACAAAATCCTTCACTTTTTGGAGATATTGTTAAAAAAAGAAATGTTCCAAATCAAATTTTACTATGAGTCTCTGAGTAAAAGAAATCTGTAACTTAGACTTAGTCGTGTCCAGGGTCGCCATAATGGCCCACTAAACCTTACGGAATAATAAGACGAGTAATCTCCCTTTCCTGGGGGTTAAATCAGATATTTATTGATGTAATACTAAGTTGTACTCTACTGATATTTAAAAACGAATTGGCTGGGGGATCGGCAACTTGGATTCAGTGAGTGAATTGATGATGATCGGGAACTCGGTGATTCGCCGTTCGGTAGTAGGCGATCTGCAGATAATCGGGAACTCTATGATTCGCTGTTCGACTTTCGTGTTGTAGGTGTTCGGCTACTCGGTGATTCAGCACTCGGTTCGGTTGTTCGGGTCGCGGTTAGTTAGTTCTAAATTAACCTCTACAGTAAACTACGAGTACTGACTAGTGGAACAACACCCGAAGGTGGAGTGGAACAACACCCGGAGGTGGAGTAGAACAACACCCGAAGGTGGAGTAGAACAACACCCGAAAGTGGAGTGAATGTATTAGCCAGCGCGCAAAGGGGTAGCTTTAAAAAATACTTCCAAACACTCTCTACACTCCCATGTAAGTTGGCGGACTACGAATACTTAGTTGTACTCAAACCCGTGTGACTAGCTCCCTGCAGTAGCAAGCCTGCCCAACGAAACTAAAATATTAGTGTGTACAGTCGCACAGAGCAAGTGAGAATTACTCTGCAGTTGCTATGATGTCGCTTGCCTGAAATTGCACTGTAACACACACATCCCCAGAAATGCAAGCGAACCCAACAGTGTGTATGGATTGACAGGTTGTGACGCTGTTGGGTAGTGGGGCCTTGCTGTTCTCTGTTGGCCGGTTGTATTGTTGTTGTGGTAGTGGGCGTCGCTGTTGTTGGTTTTATGTATATACGTGATCAATTTGGCACGTTACAAATATAATTTGAACAAGTAAAAAAGTATCAGTCGACATTGCCGCCAGAGATATACCCTCAGCCTGTGTGGATTGAAATACTTTTTTTTTCCAAAAAAAAAAACTTAAGTATTTAGGGGGGTTTTCACAACAATATGGAAGGATAAAAGCGCAAAAATTTGCGGGGATATCGATAGATAGAGCTTTTTTAAACTGGGTTTCGACAATATTTAGAGGACCATTTTAGAGAATATTTTTGTGGGGAAGGTATCGGAAGGTCCACTCCTTTTACCTTCGAATTTCATTTAATATTTGAAGAAATATTACGATATCAAAAGTGTGGACGAACGCAGTATTCGGTTCGAGCTCTCCAGTCACTACATATGGTGCTTAGGGGGTTTTTACAACTTTCCGACTTTTTTCTCAAGAAAAAACTTTTACTGTCTTAATTGAGGCAGCGAATGCAAGTTGCTTCAACAAAAAACAAAGTGATCCGAGAGCAGGTCTTAAAGTGAATTTATCCAAAAATGTGTGTGGGAGGTACCCGATGGAGTGGACAAATATAGCCTGGTAGATATATTAGGACAAAATCTGTCACTCCCATCAAGAATTATCGTACGCACAATTTTTCCGAACATTTTTTAACTTTTGTGGGGGTGGTACCTGAAGGGGTGGACCGATATGGCTTATCTTCGAACTTAAACTAAGTTTGCACAAAATATTACGAAGGTCACATTTTGGACCGAAACGGCAGATCCGTTCGAGAGTTATCTTACGCTCCAACCACTACACACGGTGTCATAGGGGTTTTTTTGCAACTTTCAGGCTATTTTCTCAGGAAGTATGGACTTGCCCCTGATGAAACTTATACCGTCGTATGGGGGCAGTGAATACAAGTTGCTACAACAAAAATCAAAGCGATTCGACAGCAGGCACTAAACTGAACATTTCCGAAATTTTGCGTGGAAGGTACCCGAAGGAGTTGACCGATTGAGTCCATATTGAAGCCTTATCTAAGTCTGGTACACATTTCATTCACATTTTAAAGGAGTTTTTGAAAGATTTTCACAAAAGGACCAAACAGACCCTTTTGATGAACCGCATTAGGCTTAACACTTTCAACACATATATATTCCCCATATCCTCCTCAGTAAAGTTGCCAAAGACAATATATACCTTAAATGCAAAGATTACAAGATATCTTAACTCGAATATTTCGAAAAAAAACTAGAAATGGGCGGAACTTGCCCCGCCTACTTTGGTTACATTCCGACGTAAACCTTAAAAACGCAGATACACGTGTCTCATATTTTTATACCCTTCACCATAATATGGAGGGTATAACTAAATTTGTCATTCCATTTGTAACACATCGAAATATTCATCGGAGACCCTATAAAGTATATATATTCCTGATCAGGGTAAAATTCTAAGTCGATATAACCATGTCCGCCCGTCCGTCCGTCTGTTGAAATCAAGATACAGCTCGCAAGTTTTAAGATAGATCTTTAAAATTTGGTACAGAAGTTTCTATTAGTCCTAGGATGTTTGGTATTGCAAATGGGCTACATCGGTCCACGTTTTGATAGCCCCCAAAGAACGGTACCAACCGATTTTCGGTATTATGAAGGTTTTAGCTTCATTATCACACCGAAATGGCTGAAATTTGGTATTAAGTGTTCGTTGGTGGTATAAAACTTTCCTCTAGAATTTTGTTGGTATGGGCCCACGCCTTCATATAGGCCCCATAGAACGGTACGTCCCGATTTCCGGTATTTTGAAGGTTGTGGTCTCAATATTACTCCGAAATGGCTGACATTTGGTATTTATTCTTCGTTGGGGTTACGAAACTTTCCCCCAGAAATTTGTCGGTACCGGTCTATGCCTTTATATAGCCCCCATAGAACGGTACCTCCCGATTTTCGGTATTTTGAAGGTTATGGCCACAATAATCCATTGAAATGACTGAAATTTGTTATTAAGTCTTCTTTAGGGGTATTCAACTTTCCACTCTAAATTTGTCGGTATAGGTCCACGCCTCCATATAGCCCCCTTAGACGGTACCTCCCGATTTTCGGAATTTTGAAGGTTGTGACCTCAATATTCATTCAAAGTGGCTGAAATTTGGTACTTAGTCTTCGTTCAGGTAATAAAACTTTCCCACAGAAATTTTTTGGTACATGCCCACGCCTTAAAGGAGCCCTCTAGAACGGTACCACCCGATTTTCGGTATTTTGAAAGTTTTAGCTTCGTTATCACATCGAAATGGCTGAAATTTGGTACTTATCCTTCGTTGGGAATAAAAATTTTCCCCTGGAATTTTTTTGGTATGGGTCCACGCCTTCATATAGCCCCAAAGAACGGTACCTCCCGATTTCAGGTATTTTGAAGGTTGTGGCCTCAATATTTCTCCGATATTGCTGAAATTTGGTATTTAGTCCTCATTTGAGTTATAAAACTTTCCATATGAAATTTGTCGGTATATGTCCACGCCTTCATATAGCCCCCATAGAACGGTACCTCCCGATTTTCATAAATGTGAAGGATGTGACGTTAATATCTCACCGAAATGACTGAAATTTCTTATTTAGTCTTTCATGGGGTTATAAAATGTTCTACAAAAGAATTATCAGTATAGGTCCACATCTTCCTATATCCCCTGTAGAAGCGTACCTCGTGATTTACGGTATATTTTAGGTTTCAACCACATTATCCTACTGAAATATCGTAGATTTGGTATTTAGTCTCCTTTGAGTCTAACAACTTTACGCCAGAAATTTGTCGGTATAGATCGACGTTTTGATATAGCACCCATAGAACGGTACCTCCCGAATTTCCGTATTTTGAAGGTTAGCGATATTGTTTTAATGAAATTTGGTATTAAGTCTTTTTCATAAACGAAAGGAAACTAATTGTTTCATTATACTTTAATACCACTTCTGGTGGAGGGTATAACAACTTCGGCCCGGCCGAACTTAAAGCCGTTCTTACTTGTTAACTCCACTTCCATCATCTACTCAGTTTTCCTTGTAATTTTTTTGGTTGTCGCACAGTGTTATTGGTATTACGTATATGTTGTTTTTCGAGGGCTTTCCTTAGTGAAAATGTGTTTTTTGATAAAATGGACGGGAGAGTGTGGCCACTGTGACATAAAGCTAGATTTTCCAAAAGATATAAGAAAGTGCTATAAATTTAAAGGAATTAAGAAACTTGGGAGATATGTACTTGCCCACAAGTACGACGACAGTTGCAGATGTGAACTTAACCTCGTGTTGGAGTGCACCTTACCGGCAGAGGAGAAGTTATGTAGTAAAGGTGTATACATCAGGTGGCTACACTTCCCTGCTCGTCGGCAGGATGTCGTGGTCTTATGCTTAAGGTGTTTGTCCCTTGACCACAGTGTGCAAAAGTGTCAGCTGCAAGAGGATGTGAGTCATAGATGTGGTGGTACAGGCCAATTGGTCTCATTGTGTCCAAATTCCATAAATTGTAGAAATGGTGCTTTCAGAGGATTTCCTTCAGGACATTTGATGATGTCTATTGAGTGTCCCGTGTGTCTAGGGCAAACGCTAGACACTAATATGAGGGTTCTCCAAAACAACTGCCAGCGATCGGCCAGTGTGATGCACGAGTTGGGGCGCGCGTTGCTGGTGTTACGAATTGCAGTTGCGTTCACGCAGAAGGGCATGCGGGTCTTTACGGACGATGGATGAGACTCTGCAATAATTGTTGTGGACAGTGACATTGGCTATACTGTTCTTTTGAAATTATGGGTTTGTCTGCCCGTTGAAGGGGTGGGGGTAATGTGTAGTTGGCTAACACCTATTGTAGATTCAGCTTGGTTTAAAGCCTTATTTTGGGTATAAGTCGGTACTACTCCTAGTGGTACTATTCATGCTTATGATATTGCTTTTAACTAAATGGCAGCAGGTAGGTAAGCCTGCAGTAGTTTGGTCGTGATATCTTCGATGATCAATGGCAGCTGGAGGGAAACCACAACATCTTGACACTTAGTGATTGTCACGATGACGGTATAGACCAGAACAGAACGGTATAGACCAGTTCTGTTGCTTCAAACGGAAGACAATGTGAAAACGGTGGAAGCGGATTATGATCGTTTCCGGTCATAATCAACTTAAGCAAGTCGGGGAAACGATTGGTTTGTACAGCTGTTACTGAGTTGACAATCCCTGTGCAAGATTGGCTCGGATCGTTCAGGAACGAAGATCCGATTGTTGTGGGAAGTCCACAACTCATGAAGTCCATTATTTCTTCGACTTTACCTCGAAAGTCTACAAGAGAAAATATAACTATAACCCTCATAAAACTGAAAATCGGAAGGTACCGCTATATATAGGGGCTAAATTCTCAAAAATTCTCAAAATACCGAAAATCGGTAGGTTCCGTTATCTGGAAGCTATTCAAGCACATGGACCTATGTTGACAATTTTTGATGGATAAGATTCGTGACTGCATGGAATCTGAAATGTTAAGTTACCAGTAGTTCAGTCAAAAAATTTAGAAAAAAACCCTCAAAGTACCGAAATCGGAAAGTACCGTTATATGGATATCATACATGGGTATATCATACATGGGTCTATGTTTAGATTTATTGGTGAAGAAATGTTGTGATCCCTACCGACCTCAAATGTCAAATTACAGCTATCTCGGTTAAAATTTTTAGCTAATATCCTTTAAATATACCTAAACAAGGGCCTATATTGACAGTTTTTGATTGGGAAGTTTTGTGACCCTTATGAAATTCAAATGTGAAATTACAGCTAGTTCGTTTAAAAATTTTATCCAAAATACTAAAAATGTAGTGCTCTAGCTCAATTTTTGTGGACGCTAGAGTGATTACAACGGACCTACTTGGCTAGATCGGCTCAAAATGTTACCCTTATCAAGAATAGGGTCGCAAATGATTATTTCAATTCGTTACAAACGGAAAAAACAAACTTAATATACCCTCCAGACTATGGTGGAGGGTATAAAAAGCATGCCACATGGATGGACAAAAGTTGCTCATGCAATGAGGACAAATAGATGTATACAGTTTGTATAGATGCTATTTATGTGCATTAAATTTAAATATTATCACTATCCAATCGACATGTTTTTTCTTTCATTATTAATTGAAATGAACATAAATCATTTAAAATGATCACATTCGAATCATATTAAATTCTTGCAAATTTTTTTCTCCATCATTTGCTTTGGTATCATTATCCTTTGCTTATCCGTTTGTGTACCTTAATGTAGATTTCAATGGTCTAAGCTTTAAGAAGATTTACATAGTCAGACAAACATATTCACGGCTACAGAATCATTTGAATAAATTTCTTTTGAACATTCCTGCAGCAATGCCAGCCAGCCAGCAAGCAAGGAATGGCCATATTTAACGCTGCACCTTTGACTCGACGAAGGCGCTATGCTTAGGTTGTTCTTTTTTACTTGTTTTGCATATTGCAACTTAAAAGGTGCTGATGCATTGACTAGAGTCCGCAGTCAGTGAGTGAGTAGTGGTAAGGTAAACGCCATGTGTTTTTCTAGTCATCGACAAAATGTTGGCATAAAGCCAAAGTCAAAGCCCACATAAAATAGGTAAGAAATACAAAGAAAAAAAAAAAAAAAAAAACAAACTTTGGCCAACAACCGATGTGTTGGCGTGGGCCAACAACTTACAAGGGTCCTAGTAATGCCTTGCGTAAAGGCAGGCTTGCAGACAAATAATAGAGGAAGAAGACACACTCAACCACACTAAACAACATAGATAGTTATACTGGGAGTTTATACGGAAAGTTTTATTGTATTTTGATTTCACTATGAAGTAACCCCGTCTTATCCAGTCAGCCAAGTAGTCAGTCCTTGCTATTGTTTGGCCATAACCTTAAGTGAAACGAAATTTGTCTAAGGCATTTGAATGGAAGAAACGCCAGTCAGCCGACCATTACCACGGTTGATGACTGCTTTTGCTTAAACTGAGTTTAGTTTGAAAATTTTGGAATTACATGAAGGTAAACGGAGTTTTTTTCCTCTTAACTGTAGTGTTGTTTACCAGAAGATAAAATATGAACTTGTTGTCTTGCGGTAGCTTCAGGAAATTATAGACTACAGCCTTAAGAGGGCAGTTTTTTTCTATACTTGTCTGTGGTAAGAGACTCGTATATTTTTGTTGATCCTTTGAAGATATGTATTATTGTTTTATTACAGGTTCTTGGCTTTGGCATTATTTTGGGGGGAAAACATTCTGGCATGCAAATCACAATAGTAAATCTTAACTGGAATAAAAGTAGTTGTGCATTTGTTTGCTAGTGAAGAAAGCGTTGATTATTTAAAGGTAGTTGAAATTTAAGAGGGACCTTGGTAAGCTTTGTCCTGTATTGAAGTAACAGATCAACATTTTAATAATGGCCTCAAGAGGGTGTATGGGAAATGTTGCAAATTTGTTCATATTCCATTTCCAAAAATTTTAAATTTTCTTTTTCCGCTACTTCAACGATTTTTGGTACATGGTTAAGAAATGAATCCCCAGTACGAATCTGCTTGCGAGCCTATTTTAGTTGATGCGGACAACAATAATCGCAGTTTTATGTCTGATTTTGAAAACAAATTTTTATAAAACCACAAATTATTTAAATGTGCACAATTGTCAAAGAAAGATTATCACGAAGTGAGCTCAGCCAGTAGATTGTGTAATATTTGTAAAATGTTACTCAGTGTTCGCAGAATATGAAATATTGTAATGTAACCCAATTTTGTTTTTCAAAATTTAAGCGTAATTTAATCGTCATTTAAGCGTAATTTAAGCCCCATTTAAGCGTAATTAAATTACATAAAAAAATGTTTTGTATCAGAACTTCACGGCGAATCTAAATCAAAATTATAAAGATTTTATCATATTTGTGAAAAAAGAATAATTTTTGGTTTATAAAAGGTCACGAGTTGGTTTTCTAGTTTCGTTTTCGTAATTTGTCTAAATATGTCCCCCAGAAATTAAAATGAGGAGCCAAAATTAAATTTTTATATCTTCCCACAAAAGTTTTGGTTTACTTTACCGGCTAAATATTATCCGATTCTTGTGCAAAAATATTGACATCTTCCTTGACCAAAACCCTTACCTCGTGCATAAATTTGTCAGTATTGAGCTATAACTGTGACCTTTAGCCTGAATGTAATTACACTGCACACAATTAAAACTGTGGGAT
Source organism: Musca autumnalis (assembly GCF_047663935.1). Classification (NCBI taxonomy): domain Eukaryota; kingdom Metazoa; phylum Arthropoda; class Insecta; order Diptera; family Muscidae; genus Musca; species Musca autumnalis. The sequence continues at coordinate 149,357,002 of NW_027411866.1, read as the reverse complement.
CATTGTATATCCTAGGGTGTAACTCTGTTAACAGACCACGTACATCAACATAATTGACACCAGTAGAAAGGTTAAAAGATCTTACTTACTTAGCTGGCCCATTACAGAACATTTGTTCCATAGGCCGAACTAAGAAAATATCTCCATTTCTCTCTATTTGTTGCTTCGCACTCTGGAATACCGCGCCTTTTCATCTCATCATCCACTTGTTTGCGCCATCTATTCCTTGGCCTGCCAATTCTGCGTGCACCGCCAAGCTTTATGATATGGCCTAGCCAACGCAATCGCTGCATCTTGATACGTTTAACAATATTGATGTCGTTGTATAGCAGATACAGCTCGAGGTTCATGCGACGCACAATGGTTCAGGAATAGATTTTCCTGGCCAAAAATAAAAATTTTGTTTTGTCAAAGATATTAAATTTCTATATGGGATTCGATAGTAAACATATTGAAACTAAGGAAACCAAAAAATTAGGCCCAAATATTGGAACGTGTGGGCGTGGCGTGCCCCTAAAGACTAGCATTTTTCCCATTTTTGGGAAATACGTCATTTTTGCACATTTCTGGAGAAAGACGAAGCTATTTCTCTGAAACTATAACCGTTATTGTGTTCGTTGTTTTTTTATAAGGTAGGTAGGATTGTGGTCTTTAAAAATCGTTTCAGTAAATTACCGTAGCGTTTACACAACATGATTTATTTTATTTTTCCTCGGGTACTAAATTTTATGAAATTAAAAATTTAGTGGACTAGAACTTTTGTGGAACAACATGGAACAAAGTTCTGTTTACACAGAAAGATGCCCAAAAGTCTCCTCTTCTAGCCCATATATACTTTTGTACCCGTCCCGTTCCGTCCGTTTAACACTTTTTTCAATTTATTGAAATTACATGGGTAAAAATGTGTGTTTTTCTATACTGTTTCCATATGAATTACAGTTTTTTGACACAAATTACAACTTTTTTGAATATATGAGTTTTTATACGAGTTATATAAGTTTTATTAAAACACAAGGAGAATTTTTTTAATTTTTAAAAAAAATTTAAATTTTTTTTGTAATTTTTTTTTACAATTTTTTGAAAAAAATTTTTTTTCGAATTTTTTTCGATTTTTTTTTTTAGTTTTTTGGTAATTATTTTGTTTATTTGTTGGTGTTTGACCATCTTTAATACATAGGAAGATATAAAAACCACAAAAACGCTCATATTTTGATGAAAAATAGTTAAAAAAACTCAAAAGTTTAACTTTGACCTTGAATTTCTCTGCAACTACCAGACCGAACTTGACCGCTTATAATTCGTCCGAAAGCTGATTGTGTTATCTGTCTAACAAAAAAAGAATTATGAATATATCCCTATCCGTTCAAAAGTTAAAGAATTTTGACCAGGAAAAAACGATTCTGAACCACTGTGCGACGTCGATATTCAGCATCAACGCAGATTGGTCCGTAGATCTTTCGAAGAATTTTTCTCTCAAACACACCAAGCACTGCCATGTCTGCTTGCGCAAGTACCCAGGCTTCGGAGCCATACATCACCACGGGTAGTATCAGTGTTTTGTAGAGCGTTATTTTTGTTTGACGAATTGTGGCTTTGTTTTTTAAGTGATTACTTAAGCCAAAGTAGCATCTGTTGGCCAATACAATTCTTCTTTTTATTTCACAACTGATGTCGTTTGTTGTGTTAACGGAGGTGCCGAGGTAGACGAAGTCTTTTACTACCTCAATATTATAGGAACCAACTTCCACCGTCGGTACGAGTCAATGGAAGCATTGCGCGTCGACACCATCAACTTGGTCTTCTCACTGTTTACCGCCAGACCCACTTTAGCAGATTCTCCTTCGACATTCATAAAGGTATCAGTTACTTCATTTACTGATCGGCCCATGATATAGGCATCAGCATAAGCAAGTAACATGTGACTATTGGTGTAGATTGTGCCACTCCTTTTGACGTATGCCTCTCGTATAACCTTTTCCAGCAGGATGTTGAAGATATCACACGAAATTCTGTCTCCTTGTCCGCATTTTTCTCTTCGGTGGCAGCACGACACTCCTGATCATACCATGGATTCCTTGGTGGTGGTCTCTGGTATCCAAGTATGGATTTTGCGGCTGTTTGCATGGAGTGGGCCATGCTTTGCCATTGCGCTGATATGTTATCGGGATGAGGAGTGCTTTGATTGAGCAATTGGGCTAGTTGAGTGGAATATGCTGTGGCTAACTGTTGTGATTACAGCTTACCGATGTCAAACTTTCGTGGTGTGTCTGTTCGTACTTTGTTTGCTACGCTTAAGCGGGTGCGTACCTTTGCTGCAACAAGGTAGTGGTCCGAATCAATGTTTGCGCCTCGGAACGATCGTACATCCAAAACGCTCGATGAATGTCTTCTATCTATCACAACATGATCAATTTGATTTCTTGTTTTCTGATCTGGAGACAGCCAGTTGCCCTTATGAATATCGAGATGATTAAATCTGGTACTGCTAACTACCATGTTTTTTGCAGCTGCAAAGTCTATCAGCCTCATACCATTGTCAGATGTTTCACTGTGTAGACTGAATTTCCCGACTGTTGGGCCAAAGATATTCTCCTTTCCAATTTTGGCATTAAAATCGCCTAGAATGATTTTAATGTCATGGGCAGGTTAAAATATCGTCTTCCAAATATAACTCACGTTGTCGTTCAGGATATAATACAAATTTTACACAAAAGTTTTGGTCCATTAAACCCGCTAAATATTATCTGATCATCATGTTAAATTGGAATCTACTTCTTCGTCGTAAACCCAAACCTTACGTAAAATATCGCGCCGATCACACTATTATTGCAAATTTGTAGCATCAAAACCCATTATATAATAGGTAGTAGGCCCGTTATGTAGCAGATACATTATTTGCAATTTGAATCAGCGAAAAGGTCAGTACTTCTTTTTCCATATGTAGGCTACTTTGCAGGTATATGCCCTCCAGGAATTAAAATATGGACCAAAAATAAAATTTTGACATTTTTCATACCAAAGTAATGGTCAATTTCACCCGCTAAATAATATCAGATCATTATCCAAAATTGCAGACATCTTGTTCGACACTGATAATGAGGCTAAAACCTTCAAAATACTGAAAATCGGATAGCACCGCTCTAAGGGGACTATATGAATGCGAGGAACTATACCGACATATTTCATACGAAACGTTTAGTACCCAAAATGAAGACCAAGTGCCAAATTTTAGCCATTTCGGTAGAATGTTGAGGCCAAAACCTTTAAAAGGAAGAAATAGGGAGGTACCGTTCTATGGGGGCTATATTAAGACGTGAACCTATACCGACAAATTTCATATGGAACATTCAATACCCCGAATGAAGACCAAATACCAAATTTTAGCCATTTCGGTGGAATATTGAGGCCACAACCTTGAAAATACCGGAAATAGGGTGTTACCGCTCTATGGGGGCTATACTAAAACGCGGACCTGAACCTACAAGTTTCTGGGGGAAAGTTTTATACCCCCAACGAAGACTTAATATCAAATTCCAGCCATTTTTGAAATCACACCAAAAATCGGGAGGTTCGTTCTATGGGGCCTAATTGAAGGCGTGAACCTATACCGACAAATTTCATATGGAACGTTTAATACCCGCAAATGAAGATCATATACTAAATGTCAGCCTTTTCTGTGGATTATTGAGGCCACAATGTTCAAAATATCGAAAATCGGGAGGTACCGTTCTAAGGGGGTTATACTAAGATGTGGACCTATTTTCATATGGAACGTTTAGTACCCAAAAATAAAGACCAAATACCATATTTCAGTTATTTCGGTGTAATATTGTGGCTACAACCTTCAAAATACCGGAAATATGGAGGTACCGTTCAATGGGGGCTATACTAAGGCGTGGGGGAAAGTTTTATACCCCAAATGAATACTAAATACCAAATTTCAGCCATTTCAGTGGATTATTGTGGCCAACCCTTCAAAATACCAATAATCGGGTGGTCCGTTTTATGGTGTCTATATCAAAAAGTGGACCGATATAGCCCGTTTGCAATACCAAACATCCTAGGACTAATAGAAACTTCTATACCAAATTACAAAGCTCTATCATAAAAATTGCGTGCTGTATCTTGATTTCAAGAGACGGACGGACAGACGGACATGGTTACATCGACATATTACATACATAACTCAGAATTCCGAGTACTACAATCCGATTTTTGGCCCTATAAAGTCATATTAAAATCCGATCCGATTTTCACAAATTTTTTTAGAAATCATATTTTAGCCACAATAGTGAACTGATAAAGTTTTTTCATCGATTGGACCATAATTTCGGAGTTTGGAGAATTTTCGTGAAAATGCACCTATGGCCCCATACACACAGAAAAAAAATTGTAGCCATTTGATAAAGAAATTCAAAGATTCAACCAAAAATTTATCGATTTTCCGGCAATAAAAAAAATTGTCATATTGACAAAATTCGATAAAATATTTGATCACAAAGTAAAAATACAGTTTGATAAAATAAAATTGTAATATTGACTAAAATATTTATCGAATTTGTTTATCTTGAACTGATAAAATATTTCACATATTGACAAAAATATTTATCAAAATATTCCACATTTTGCTTGATAAAAACAAAATATTTTTTTGATTAAAAAAATTGTTGAATGCATTTTTTTCAATCGATAAAAAATGTGCATATTTACAGTTATTTCGTTGCTTTTTTTTTTTTGTTAAATACAAACCCAAAAGCCACAATAAAGATACATACACACATTTATAAATGGTGGTGGTGGTTATTTATTTAATTAAAACGCATAAAAATGCCAAACAAAAAGCAACAGCACACACATAGGTACATAAAAATAACCGATACATACAAGAAATAACAGATGAAATAAAGAAAAACGGAAATAACAGAAGTAAATAATTATTTGATGCCACACTTCAATTTTAATAAAAGAAAACAAAAAAATCACACATCGTTGAACGCTTCTCGTCAGTTGTGAAATAAAAAACATTGAAAATCATCAGCGGAAAATGGATATCTGTAATTACAAATATATTACATACATATTTCAAATATATAAAATGTATTGACGTTATTACCAATATCACATGCGGTTGCTTCTTTGTCCAATAAAATATTCTTATTCTCCTTTTTCAGATACGTGAATTCAATTATAAAATGTATTGGGAATTTAATTTACTTGAAAGACACATTTACTTTAAGAAAACACAGAACCACTGATTTATTTCTGCGCTACCGATCCACACGCAACTACTGCTTTAAAGAGACTGCCAAAATTAACCAAACTGACGGTTAAAAAATATTATCTGCCTAACTTAACCACCAAACAGAACAAAACATGAGAACTCGTACCATTTTTTCCTTCCCTCTTCGTTTGTTAGGTTCATAAAAAACAGTAAGAAACTTATTGTATACATACAAGCCTTCACCCGGACACAAGTAGATAAACAAACCAAATGCCAAACAAACGCATCATTCCTCCATTCCGCAAAAATGTCCATAAACTTAGCAACGACACTCACATCTCATGAAAAAACACAGCACATTGTTGTAGCGCGCTTTCTCTCTCTATGCCGTAAAAAAGTTTTTTTCTCTTGAGAGCGAGAACATGCGACAAACGTTGAAACCCATTTTAACAACAGAAATTCATTAATAACCATAAACAAATTTCAATAAATTTTTTGTTTGAAATCGTTTATCGATCGCTTTCTAGTAACATTTTCATGTTTGATAAACATTTTCCCTATATATTCGTAATATTTTATCACCATTCGACAAAAATATGGTGATAAAGCTTTTAATCAAAATTTTCAGGGTGGCTTTTTTTTCTGTGCAAATTATTACGGAAACGAAGATCGCTCTGGTGGCACGGTTTAACGTTATACGGTCGCCATAATATACAGCGATGTCTCAGTGGTATTAAACTTTTTTTAAATGAAGTGATGTTCTTCAGTTATCATATTCTATCATATCTTTCTAGGACCGATTGTTCCATTTTACTTCAATACAACTCGTAATGACTTAAATTTCGTATTTAGTTCTCGATAAGAGTATTAAATTTTCCCCCAGAAATTTGTTGCTATAAGTCCACGTTTTGAAATAAATCCACACAGAAAAAAAAAATTGTAGCCATTTGATAAAGAAATTCAAAGATTCAACCAAAAATTTATCGATTTTCCGGCAAAAAAAAAATTGTCATATTGACAAAATTCGATAAAATTTTGTGATCACAAAGTAAAAATACATGTTGATAAAATAAAATTGTAATATTGATTAAAATATTTTTATTTTGAACTGATAAAACATTTCACATATTGACAAAAATATTTATCAAAATATTCCACATTTTGCTTGATAAAAACAAAATATTTTCTTGATTAAAAAAATTGTTGAATGCATTTTTTCCAATCAATAAAAAATATTCATATTTACAATTATTTTGTTGTTTTTTTGTTAAATACAAACCCAAACGCCACAAAAAAAGATACATACACACATTTATAAATGGTGGTGGTGGTTATTTATTTAATTAAAACGCATACAAATGCCAAACAAAAAGTGTGTGTGCTTATCCAGCAAAAAAAGTCCTCCCAAAATCATGGGTTTTGTAAGGGATTTTTGGCAGCCGTATCTACTCGCAAAACCCCTTTCTTCCCCATTATTTTTACAAGTCGCACTCAGTTTGTAGTTATTTTATGACCACTAGAATAACTAGTTATTCTGTGGCCACTAGAAGTTGAAAAATAAGTTGAAAAAAATTCTATTTTTAGAACAGTTGATGTAGAGATTTTTTTTAATTTCATCACGTAATGACTCATGGATCCGAATTTTTGCTGGGTATAGGCACATAAAAATAACAGATACATACAAGAAATAACAGATGAAAGAAAGAAAAACGGAATGGAATAATAAATAACAGAAGTAAATAATTATTTGGTGCCACACTTCAATTTTAATAAATGAAAACAAAAAAAAATCACTTTTAAATATGAAATACAGGGAACATCGTTGAAAGCTTCTCGTTGGTTGTGAAATAAAACACATTCTTCTGCCACATTGAAAATCATCAGCGGAAAAATGGATATCTGTAATTACAAATATATTACATACAAACTCGCATTTCAAATATATAAAATGTATTGACGTTATTACCAATATCACATGCGGTTGCTTCTTTGTCCAATAAAATATTCTTATTCTCCTTTTTCAGATACGTGAATTCAATTATAAAATGTATTGGGAATTTAATTTACTTGAAAGACACCTTTACTTTAAGAAAACACAGAACCACTGATTTATTTCTGCGCTACCGATCCACATACAACTACTGCTTTAAAGAGACTGCCAAAATTAACCAAACTGACGGTTAAAAAAATATTATCTGCCTAACTTAACCACCAAACAGAACAAAACATGAGAACTCGTACCATTTTTTCCTTCCCTCTTCGTTTGTTAGGTTCATAAAAAACAGTAAGAAACTTATTGTATACATACAATCCTTCACCCGAGCACAAGTAGATAAACAAACCAAATGCCAAACAAACGCATCATTCCTCCATTCCGCAAAAATGCCCATAAACATAGCAACGTCACTCACATCTCATGAAAAAACACAGCACATTGTTGTAGCGCGCTCTCTCTCTCTATGCCGTAAAAAGTTTTTTATCTCGCTGTTGAGAGCGAGAACATGCGACAAACGTTGAAACCCATTTTAACAACAGAACTTTATTAATAACCATAAACAAATTTCAATAAATTTTTTGTTTAAAGTCGTTTATCGATCGCTTTCTAGTAACATTTTCATGTTTGATAAACATTTTCCCTATTTATTCGTAATATTTTATCACCATTCGACAAAAATATGGTGATAAAGCTTTTAATCAAAATTTTCAGGGTAGCTTTTTTTCTGTGTATGTTTGGCGAAATCTGTTTCAGACAATTTGGAGTTGATTTAACCATGTCCGTCCGTCTGTCTATCTGTCTGTCTGGAGCGCACGATAACTAACGGATCAACCGATTCGGTCCAAAATTTGGCTTTCGTAATATTTTGTCCAAACTTAGTTTAAGTTGGAAAATGGGTTATACCGGTTCATTCCTCCCGGTACCTCCTCCACAAAAGTTCAGAAATGTTCAGAAAATTTGTGCGCTCGATAACTCTTAAAGGAAGTAACCGATTGGGTCCATACATTGCGCATCGCGAAATTTCTACCAGACTTAGATGAGGTTCTAATATGGACTCAATCCGTTCACTCCTTCGGGTAGCCCGAAAAGTACGTAAATCCCCTATGACACCGTGTGTAGTTGTTGGAGCGCAAGATAACTCTCGAACGGATCTGCCGATTCGGTCCAAAATGTAGCCTTCGTAATATTTTGTGGAAACATAGTTTAAGTTCGATGATAAGCGATATTGGTCCACTCCTTCAGGCACCTCCCCCACAAAAGTTCAAAAATGTTCGGAAAAATTGTGCGCACGATAAGTCTTGATGGGAGTGACCGATTTTGTCAATACTTTACACATCCTAATATATATACCATATATAGATCAGGTTCGAATATGGACTATATTTGTCCCCTCCTTCGGGTACCTCCCACACAAAATTTTGGATAAATTCACTCGAATCACTTGCATTCGCTGCCTCAATTACGACAGTTTTTTCAGGGGCAAGTCCATACTTCTTGGGAAAACAGCCCGAAAGTTGTACAAAACACCTATGGCACCATATGTAGTGGCTGGAAAGCTCGAACCGAATACTGCGTTCGTCCACACTTTGAATATTATAATATTTCTTCGAATATTAGCTGACTCCTTCTCGTACCTCCCCCCACAAAAGTTCGAAAATATTCGCTAAAATCGTACGCTCGATTTCTCACAGACCAAGCAACCGATTTGGTCCAAACTTTGGATCTCTAAATATTGTCGGAACTTAGCTTATGTTAAAGTTTGGGCCCTACCTATTCAATCCTTGTGGTACCACCCACACTAATGTTCAACATTTTCTGTGGTTAAGGATCTGTTCGAGGATCCTTTGGACATTTTTACCGAAGGTTTTCCTAGTGGCCCTGTTTACAGCGATATTATGTTTTTCTTAGGCTAGTGTGATAAAAAAGCACTATCTATCGTTATCCCCGCAAATTTTTGAGCTTTAAACCTATCCATACTTTTGTCGGTTCATACGCTAAAAATTTTGAAAACCCCCATAAATACATAAGTTTTGTTTTATTTTGAGAAAAAAAGTATTTCAATCCACATAGGCTGAGGGTATATCTCTGTTGGCAAAGCCGACTGATACTTTTTTACTTGTTAGAAAAATGTTCGCACAAAATGCCCTCATTTGGATGCAGATTTCCGTGAAGCTGTGCACACTACATTCACGATATACATATTGAATAACTCAGAATCGCGAGTACTACAATCCGATTTTGGGTCCTATATAGCTATATCAAAATCTGATCCGATTTTCACAAATTTTTGTATAAATAATTTTTTAGCCACAATAATGAACTAGTTAAGTTTTTTCGTCAATTGGACCATAATAGCGGACTTTGGAGAATTTTCGTGAAAATGCACCTATGGCCCTATACAAATTATTATGGAAACGAAGATCGCTCTGGTGGCACGGTTTAACGTTATCCAGTCGCCATAATATACAGCGATGTCTCAGTGGTATTAAACTTTTTTTTTTAAATGAAATGATGTTCTTTAGTTATCATATTCTATCATATCTTTCTAGAACCGATTGTTCCATTTTACTTCAATACAACTCGTGGTATAGGTTTAAGCTACATTGTCGCAACGTAATGACTTAAATTTCGTATTTAGTTCTCGATAAGAGTATTAAATTTTCTCCCAGAAATTTGTTGCTATAAGTTCACGTTTTGAAATAAACCCAATAGAACGGAACCTCCCAATATTCGGTATTTTATAGGTTTTGGTCTCATTATCATACCAAGGTGGTTTCAATTTCGTATTTAGTCTTCGTTGAGAGCATTAAACTTTCCCCCTAGAATTTTTTGCTATAAGACCATTTGTTGATATAGCATCCAAGGTTTTGGCCTAACTGTCACTCATACTTGGCTTACATTACGTATTTATTCTTCGTTTTGACTATTATATTTTCCCCCTAGAAATTTGTTGCTATAGGACAACGTTTTGATATAGCGCCCATATAACGGTACCGCCCGATTTTTGTATGCACCAAAATGTCGATGCAAAAGTTTTATTCGGAAAATAAAGGGACATTATAGGGGCCACCGTGTCATCAACTAATGGAAACTAATAATTCTATTTTGCTTTAATACAAGTGATTGTGGAGTTTATAAAAAATTCCGCCCGCCCAAAACGTTTTTCACGTTTTCACTGGTTACTTGAAGGTTTTGATCGATCTATTATCTCGATGTCATCTGCATTATTATTCTTAATCAACTGATCCATACTCCTAACCAGCTTGTCGCCACTGGTCTTGAACTGATCGGCTGGCAGCCCATTTGCTTCTACTGTCTTATTGCAATTAATCGCTGTCATAAGGTGGTAAATATTTAATGCCCTCATTCGTGGGCACTGTATTTTGTTAATGATAATTTTTAAAAGTAACGACTTTATTGTTTCGTATTACTAAATAAAAAAAAAAAACAAAAACAAAATAAAAACAAAACAACACCAAAGAAAATCGTTCCTTAAGAACTACAGAATCAATGCACAAATCGAAAAACTTTCTTTAAAAAGGCAATTTAAACAGTAAAGCGTCTTCTTCTTGGCAACAAAAAAGTAAGAACAACAAATTAATACAAATAGTCTGAGTTTATTTCTACGAACGTTTTTTCGTTGTCCACATTTTTTGCCACAATACAAAGAAAACAACAGCCACAAAGATGGTAAGACTTAAATTTCTTTATTCCATCTTTCAACAAAGAACATTCCTTTATATTGGCTTTTGCATTGAAAATCAATATGCCGGTAGAGTTTGCTTACAGCTGGGAATCATCACGAAGAAAAAGAAAAAAACATTTTTTGCAACTATCTATAGCCTTAGTACGTACCTCTTAATACCTTTTAAGTCAGTGTTGAAGTGTTATAAATTATTTATTGATAGTTTTTTGTACTTTTAAAGATTTATTTTCTCTTCAGTTATTTCTTGTCCACAAAATTCGTCGATGGTGTAACCAAAGGCATTTCTTTACATCGATTTGTTTTGTTTATTTTTTTACATTTTCTCTCCTTCTTTTTGAAGATTAAAAGTTGATATTGGTGCTACAACTTTGTAATAGCTTATTTTTCAAGTTTTCTTAGTTAAGTGATAAAGTTTTGGGGTTTTCTTCCCTCAAATCTTTGGTTAGACTCGAAATGGAAAAAGTAGTTGTATGAAATATTTTGTTAAATGATTAAGAAAATCGCAGACAATTGCATTTGTCATTGAACTTGTGGCTCTATTCCTCAATAAATGATTTATGATATGGCGTTTAAACTCTAAAAAAAATATTAATTTATATTAATTGAACACTTTGTGTGCATCAACGAAATAATGCCTTTTGACCCCAAGTGTTTTTGGACGAACTTCGTTTCAATTAACCAATTATTAATCAATTCGAACAAAAGTTTGCACTTTGTAATATTTTACCATATTTTATCACAAAAGTTAAACTTTTTCTGTAAAATGGTGTGAACGAAAAATCTCGAACGGAGCACATCGTGTTATTCCTTCCAGATATAGAAAGCGTTGGAGTATGGTTTTGTATATCGGTCCATTCCTTCGGATACCTCCAACACAAAATTCGGAAAAAGTAAAGTTTAAGAGGTCCTGTCGGATCGATTTGAAGTTTTTTTCAACAGGTTGTCCTTGCTGCTTCCTTTACGACAATAGTTTTTCTGCCGCAAGTCCATACTTCCTGAGATAATGGCCTAAAAGCACCAAAGAACCCTGACCGCAACAACTAAAAAAACCGCAAGATAAATTTAGCAGGGCGTTTCTGATCGGTCCATGTATTTAAAATTTTTTACAGAAGTTTGTTTTCACGGTCCCTATTACAACAGTATAAATTTCCCGGAGTAAACCCATACTTCCCGTAGGCCTTTTTATAGAAGAGCTGGCCTTTTTATATAAGCAGGATATCTTCTAAGAGAAGAGAAGGAGGACATCTTAAAGAAGAGCTGGAGGTCTTCCCATAAAAGGGCAGGATGTCTTCGTATAGAAAGGCTGGAGGTCTTCTCATAGAAAATCAGGAAATTTACCTACATATGGAAGCGCAAGAGGTATTTTCACAAATGAGCAGGACATTTTCTCATAGACTAGCAAAAGGTCTTCTTATAGAAGATCAGTAGTTCTTCCTATAAAAGAGCAGGAGGTCCTTTTATAGAAGAGCAGGATGTCTTCTTATAGAAGAGCAGGAGTTCTCCTCATAGAAGAGCAGGAAGTCTTCTTATAAAAGAGCAGGAGGTCTTCTTATAAAAGAGCACGAGCTCTTCTTAAAACAGAGCAGGAGTAATTTTTATTGAAGAGCAGGAGGTCTTCTTATAGAAGAGCAGGATGTCTTCTTATAGAAGAGCAGGAGGTCTTCTTATAGAAGAGCAAGGGTCTTCTTATAGAATAAGGAGGTCTTCTTATAAAAGAGTAGGAGGTCTTTCTATAGAAGACCAGGACGTCTTCTTATAAAAGAGGAGGAGGTCTGCTTATAGAAATGCAAGGGGTCTTCTTATAGAAATAGGGAGGTCTTCTTATAAAAGGGCAGGATGTCTTTTTATAGAAGAGCATGATGTCTTTTTATAGAAGAGCAGGATGTCTTCTTATAGAAGAGCAGGAGGTCTTCTTATAGAAGAGCAAGGGGTCATCTTATAGAAATAATGAGGTCTTCTTATAAAAGAGCAGGAGGTCCTTTTATAGTAGAGCAGGATGTCTTCTTATAGAAGAGCAGGAGGTCTTCTTATAGAAGAGTAGGAGGTCTTTTTATAGAAGAGCAGGGGGTCATCTTATGAAAGAGCAGGAGGTCTTCTTATAAAAGAGCAGGAGGTCTTTTATAGAAGAGCAGGATGTCTTCTTATAGAAGAGCAGGAGGTCTTCTTATAGAAGAGCAAGAGGGCTTCTTATAGAAGAGCAGGGGGTCTTCTTATAAAAGAGCAGGGGGTATTCTGACAGAAGAGCAGGATGTCTCTTATAGAAGAGCAGGAGGTCTTCTTATAGAAGAGCAGGGGATCTTCTTATAGAAGAGCAGTGGGTCTTCTTATAGAAGAGCAGGAGGTCTTCTTATAGAAGAGCAGGGGGTCTTCTCATAGAAGAGCAGGAGGTCTTCTTATAGAAGAGCAGGAGGTCTTCTTATAGAAGAGCAGGAGGTCTTCTTATAGAAGAGCAGGAGGTCTTCTTATAGAAGAGCAGGAGGTCTTCTTATAGAACAGCAGGAGGTCTTTTTATAGAAGAGCAGGGAGTCTTCTAGTAGAAGAGCAGGAGGTCTTCTAATAGAAGAGCAGGAGGTCTTCTAATAGAAGAGCAGGAGGTCTTCTAATAGAAGAGCAGGAGGTCTTCTTATAGAAGAGCAGGAGGTCTTCTTATAGAAGAGCAGGAGGTCTTTTTATAGAAGAGCAGGATGTCTTCTAATAGAAGAGCAGAAGTTCCTCCTATAGAAGAGCAGGAGGTCTTCTAATAGAAGAGCAGGAGGTCTTCTAATAGAAGAGCAGGAGATCTTCTAATAGAAGAGCAGGAGATCTTCTAATGGAAGAGCAGGGGGTTTTCTAATAGAAGATCAGGAGGTCTTCTAATAGAATAGCAGGAGATCATCTCATAGAAGAGCAGAAGGTCTTCTCATAGAAGAGCAGGAGGTCTTTTCATAAATGAGCTGGAGATATTCTCATAGAAGAGCAGGAGGCCTTCTCTCAGAAGAGCAAGAACTCTTCTTACGGAAGAGCGAGAGGTCTTCTAATAGAAGAACAAAAGGTCTTCTAATAGAAGAGCAGGAGGTCTTCTAGTGGAAGAGCAGGAGGTCTTCTAATAGAAGAGAAGGAGGTCTTGTTATAGAAGAGCTGGAGGTCTTCTTATAGAAGAGCAGGGGGTCTTCTCATAGAAGAGCAGGAGGTATTCTTATAGAAGAGCAGGAGGTCTTCTTATAGAAGAGCAGGAGGTCTTCTTATAGAAGAGCAGGAGGTCTTTTTTATAGAAGAGCAGGATGTCTTCTAATAGAAAAGCAGAAGTTCCTCCTATAGAAGAGCAGAAGTTCCTCCTATAGAAGAGCAGGAGGTCTTCTAGTAGAAGAGCAGAAGTTCCTCCAATAGAAGAGCAGGAGGTCTTCTAATATAAGAGCAGGAAGTCTTCTAATAGAAGAGCAGGAGGTCTTCTAATAGAAGAGCAGGAGGTCTTCTAATAGAAGAGCAGGAGGTCTTCTAATAGAAGAGCAGGAGGTCTTCTAATAGAAGAGCAGGAGATCTTCTCATAGAAGAGCAGGAGGTCTTCTCATAGAAGAGCAGGAGGTCTTTTCATAAATGAGCAGGAGATATTCTCATAGAAGAGAAGGAGGTCTTGTTATAGAAGAGCAGGAGGTCTTCTTATAGAAGAGAAGGAGGTCTTCTTATAGAAGAGCAAGAGGTCTTCTTATAGAAGAACAGGAGGTCTTCTTATAGAAGAGCAGAAGGTCTTCTTATAGAAGAGCAGGAGGTCTTTTTCTAGAAGAGCAGGAGGTCTTCTTATAGAAGAGCAGGAGGTCTTTTTATAGAAGAGCAGGATGTCTTCTTATAAAAGAGCACGAGCCCTTCTTAAAGAAGAGCAGGAGTTATTTTTATAGAAGAGCAGGAGGTCTTCTTATAGAAGAGCATGATCTCTTTTTAAAGAAGAATAGAAGGGCAGGAGGTCTTTTCGTAGAAGAGCAGCAAGTCTTCTCATATAAGAGCAGGTGGTCTTCTTATAGAAGAGCAGGAGGTCTTCTTATAGAAGAGCAGGAGGTCTTCTTATAGAAGAGCGTGAGGCCTTCTCATAGAAGAGCGTGAGGCCTTCTCATAGAAGAGAAGGATGCCTTCTTATAGAAGACAGTGGAAAATCTTTTAAATGTTTGAGAAAACTTGACTTTATTGAAATTATTTTGAAATTACAATATAAAATCGTTGTACACAATTTCAATCTGAAACACTTGACAATCTAACTAACTTACTTAAATATGGAACCCTTGGCACTTTATGGTTATGCACATTCAAATATTCAGTTCGATACTATTACCCAAAACAATTGATGACCTTACTGAATTGTAATGACATTCGATTTAGAAAAAAGAGTCGATTGCCTTCAATTGTACAGGTTATGAAATTACTATTTCCCGCTTAGCATAGTAATAACATTCCACCTTCAACTAGTGCCTTGCAGTTGAACTTCCGCCAAAAAAGTTAACCATATTCAGGCCTTTTGTTATTTTAGTTTTTATGAGCAGTTCGGTGTTGTTGCTACTAAGCACTTTTTGTCGAATATTTGTTTTTGTTAAAAAATCTTTGCCATTTTTGGTAACAACTTTTTGTTGAGGTTTTATGCGGGTGTGGTTCCATTCTCCTCTATTTTGTTCTCGAAATAATGATGTTATTCCCATACCCCAGCACAACAAACGCTGGCAAGAGTGAAGTTGAAGGCAATGATGGTTGCTGCTGTTGATGTGGATGTTGTTGTGGCTTTGCTACACGGCTGTTGATGCTACTGCTGTCACTGCTGCTGCTGCCACCCAACCACAAAAACAGACCACAATAGACGCTAAAGTTTAAACAATGAAACAGAATGAAAGCGTGTGAGTGTGACTGGTTAAAAGGGGTGTCCGTGCTTTGCATATGGCATCACAATTGTTAGGACTTGTAGAAAATCTGTTCAATTGCAATAGTGTTGGTTGGCTGGAGGAGTTCGTATGGAGTGGGGAAATAGAGGTGATAGCCACGACATCAGCCATAGCAAAACACGGTCTAAAAGTATAAACAATAGTGTCACCAAAAGGCAAACTTAACGAGGGAATACGCCACCAACAAACAATACAACAACAATATAAATACGGCAATTCCATACGTTGAAGTTTTTCTGCTTTGTTTTCAACTTTTGTGTTTTTTTGTTTTCGTATTTTTGTGTGTTTTCATTCTCTATTGTTACCACTCTCTCTGTTTCCAGTTCGAACAAAAGGACTAAACGACTTAAGTATGCAAACACAAGCTCATATTTAAATAGATGCGAAAATGCACTGAATTTCTATAGCATTACGACCCCATCGAACAAAAAAGTTGATCATACGACATGTTGTACGGTGTTCTAGAATAGGATTTTGTGTGAATCAAATGAAATTCAATGTTGACGGTACATATGGGGATTTCTGAGTGAAATGGGACACTTTTGCAAAAAGTGGTTTTTGATTTTCTTTGTTTATACCCTCAGCCTTTAGGCTAAAGAGGGTATTTACACTTTGATACGACCAAAAATGTGCCTCATCGAAATAATGGTTTTAGACCCCAAGTATGTTTGTACGATATCCGTTTCAGACAATTTTGAGTAGATCTAGCAATGTCCGTCCGTCTGTCTGTCTGTCTGTCTGTCCGTCTGTCTGTCTGGCTGGTGCGCACGATAACTCTCGAACGGATCAATCGATTCGGTTAAAATTTTGGGCATCGAAATATTTTGTCCAGATTCGATTTAAGTTCGAAGATGGGCCATATAGGTCCACTCCTTCAGGTACCTCCCCCACAAATGTTCAAAAATTGTCGCAAAACTTGTGCGCACGATAACTCTTGAAGGGAGTAACCGATTAGGTCCATACTTTGCACATTATGAAATTTCTACCAGACTTAGATGAGGTTCCAATATGGACTCAATCGGTAAACTCCTTCGAGTACCTCCCACACAAAATTTCGGAAAAGTTCAGTTTAGGACCTGCTCTCGAATCGCCTTGGTTTTTGTTGTCACATCTTGTATTCACTGTCCCCTATGCGAAGGTACAAGTTTCCTCAGGGGCAAGTCCATACTTCCTGAAAAAATAGCCTGAAAGTTGAAAAACAACCCTTATGACACCATGTTTATGGGTGGAAGCGCAAGATAATTCTCGAACGGAAATGCCGATTCCGGCCAACATTTGGCCTTCGTAATATTGTTTCGAAACTTACTTTAAGTTCGTAGATAAGTCATATCGGTCCACTCCTTCAGGTACCTCCCCCACAAAACTTCAAAAATGTTCGGAAAAATTTTGCGCACGATAACTCTTGAAGGGAGTGACCGATGAAATCCATACTTTGCACATCCTAATATATCTACCAGATATAGATCAGGTTCGAATATGGACTATATTTGTGTACTTCTGGTACCTCTCACACAAAATTTCGGATAAGTTCACTTTAAGACCTGCTCTCGAATGACTTTGATTTTTTCTGAAGGGATTGGCATTCGCTACCTCCATTACGACGGTAAATGTTTTTTTTCAGGTGCAAGTCCATATTTCTTGGGAAAACAGCCCGAAAGGTGTAAAAACCCGCTATGTCACCATATGTGGCGGTCGGAGAGCACGATAACTCTCGAACTGTTCAACCGATTTGGTCTAACATTTGGTCTTCGTCATATTATATCCAAACTTAGTTTCATGGGCCATACCGGTCCACAACTTTCGGTACTTCCCCCCAATATTTAAAAAATGTCACTTAAATGCTAGGACGATATCACTTGAATGGGGCAACCAATTTGGTCCAAACTTTGGATCTCCTAATATTTTAGTTTAACTTCTAAAATGGCCCATATCGGTCCTACCTAAGGGTACCTGCCCTACAAAAGTTCAACATTTGTGTGTTAGTGCAGTTAATTCCTAATCCAATTATTGTCGGCAAGTTCAAATGTCCAAAAAGGGCCACAAAATTCTAAAGAGACCTTAAATACATTCGATCTGTCCGGAGGTGAAAGTTTCGCTTCACATTGGCTGAGGGTATCTATCTGTCGGCAAAGCCGACTGACACTTTTTTACTTGTTTTATTTTGCTGTATTGATGCTCCTCCTCAGCAAAACGCTTCAGTATATTTTCAGATTTTTTTACTATAGGTTCCATATATGTATATCGCGTCATAAAAAATCGAATTCTGTAAAAATTATATGCAAGGAAATATTCGTATCATACATATCATACCGATCAACGCGAAATTTTACATAAGGTAAGAGTATATGACAAAGAAGAAACTTGCAATTTGAGATGCCGATCAGATAATATTTAGAGGGTTAAATGGACCAGAACTTTTATGTGAAAATTTTAATATACAGCTTATATCTTTGTTCCTGAAAGACACATTCTTCCCTCGTGAGTTATATTTGGAACGATCTCGTGACCTTTGCACTGATGTCGATTACGTTGATATACGTGATCAGATAACAGAGCTACAGCCTAATGTATCCAGTTTTTGTTTGTTGTGTAGTAATTAACGCTCTAGAGGTCGCAATTATAGCTCAATAGTCACGAAATTTTGCACGAGGTAAGAGTTTAGGTAGAAGAAAATGCCTATAGTTTTGCATGATGATCTGATTTTATATAGCGGGTGAAAAAGACCATTACTTTAGTATGAAAATATAAAAATTTTATTTTTGGTCCATATTTTAATTCCTGGAGGGTATATACCGGCAAAGTAGGCTACATAGGGAATAATAACTACTGACCTTTCCCCTGATGCAAATTGCAATAATGTGTTTGCTAGATAACGGGCCAACTGTCTAATATATAAGGGTTTTTGTATAGAGAACCACAATTTCCTCCCATACTAAAAATTGTCTCTATCATGACAGAGAAATTTTCAGTTCAGTTGTCAAATTGGATTTTTATACCCTCAGCATTTATGCTAACGAGGGTATATACACTTTCATACGGGCAAAATGTGCCTCATCGAAATAACGGTTTTAGACCCCAAGTATGTTTGGACGAAATGTGTTTCAGACAATTTGGAGTCGATTGAGCAATGTCCGTCCGTCTGTCTGTCTGGCTGGCTGGAGCGCAGATAACTCTCGAGCGGATAAACCGATTCGGTTCAAATTTTGGCTTTCGTAATATTTTGCCCATACTTAGTTTAAGATCGAAGATGGGCTATATCGGTCCACTCCTTCCGGTACCTCCCCCACAAAAGCTCGAAAATGTTCAGAAAATTTGTGCTCACGATAACTCTTGAAGGAAGTAACCGATTTGGTCCATACTTTGCCCATCGTGAAATGTGTACCAGACTTAAATAAGGTTTCAATATGGACTCAATCGGTCCACTCATTCGGGTACTTCCCACACAAAATTTCGAAAAAGTTCAGTTTAGGACCATCTCTCGAATAGCTTTGATTTTTGTTTCAGCAGCTTGTATTCACTGTCCTCCATACGACGGTACATCAGGGGCGAGTCCATACTTCCTGAGAAAATATCTTGAAAGTTGCAAAAAACCCGTATGACACCATGTGAGGTGGTTGGAGCGCAAGATAACTCTCGAACGGATCTGCCGATTCGGTCCAAAATTTGGCCTTAGTTATATTTTGTCCAAACATAGTTTAAGTTTGAAGATAAGCCATATCGGTCCACTCCTTCAGGTACCTCCCCCAAAAAAGTTCAAAAATGTTCGGAAAAATTGTTCGTACGGTAACTCTTGAAGGGAGTGGGCGAATTGGTCTATACTTTACACATCCTAATATATCTACCAGATATAGATCAGGTTCAGATATGGACTATATTTGTCCATTCCATCCGGTACCTCCCACACAAAATTTCGGATAAGTTCACTTTAAGACCTGATATCGAATCACTTTGATTTTTGTTGAAGCAACTTGCATTCGCTGCCTCAATTACGATGGTAAAAGTTTTTTTAGGGGCAAGTCCATACTTCTTGAGCAAACAGCCCGAAGAGTGTAAAAACTCCCTATGGCACCATATGTTGTGGCTGGAGATCCACTTCCATAAGGGTCAATGTCGATCCATTCCTTTTAGTATCACCTTCGCAAAACTTTTGATCTTTAATCCTAATCAAAATTTTTGTCGGTTCAAACGCCCAACAATTTTAAAACCCCCTAAATATATACGTATTTTGGGAAAAAAAATTGTTTCAATATGCACATGCTGAGGGTATATCTCTGTCGGCAAAGCCGACTGATACTTATTTACTTGTTTAAACAAATATTGCAACATGGGGTCGCCTCGCGACTTATTTTATACCTCAGGATTTAGGGTAAAGGGGATACAAACAAAATACGACCAAAGATGTGTCTCATCGAAATATTGGTTTTAGACCCCAAGTATGTTTGGACGAAATTCGTTTCAGACAATTTGGAGTCGATTTAGCCCTGCCCGTTCATCTGTCTCTCTTACTGTCTGCATTTAACTGACGTGGCTGGTGCGCACGATAACTCTCGAACTGATGTACCTATTCGAACCAAATTTTATACTTCGTAATATTTTGCCCAAACTTTGTTTAAGTTAGAATGTAGGCTATGTCGGTCCACACCTCCCCCAAAAAAGTTCAAAATTGTTTTCGAAAAATTGTGTGAACGAAAATTGGCGAAGTGAGCAATCGATTTGCTACAAACTTTCCATATATTATTATTCCTTCCAGATATAGATCGGATAAGACTATATCGGTCCATACCTTAGGGTACCTCCCACACAACATTCGAAAAGAGAAATTTAAGAGTCCTCTCGAATCGTTTTGAATTTTTTCAGCAGATTGTACTTGCTGCGCAAATCCGCAAGATAACTCTCAAGGGGATTTTCTGATTGGATATGGACTATATCGGTCCGTCCTTAGAGTACCTCCCACACAGAATTTGGGAAAAGTGCAGTTTGAGGACCCGTATCGGATCTATTTGATATTTTTTTTTTGAAGAAGGTTCTTTTCCGGGTTAAGTCATACTTCCTGAGATAATAGTCCAGAAGTTCCAAAAACCCCTGCCGGCTCCAACTAAAATTACAAATCTGAAAAAATATTTCTCAATCTTTTCCAACACTCAGAAGTTAGCTTACTAAAATTGATTTGGTATTGCCAGATATTACGATACCCACAGAATCCACGTATTTTGAAGCAAACTCGTGTTACAAATTAAATATATTTTTATACGGCAGAGGCTGAGGGTATATCACCGTTAGCGCAGCTGACTTATACTATCTTCTTTGGTGTGTAATTGAATATGAATAATTTTGGGATTTATAAATTTGTTTGCATGCAAAATTTTTGAATTTTTATTCATTGTTAGTTATTTCTACCGGTATAAAAAATTTTTGCTATCACAATATATGCCCACAATGCACTATTTTCGAAGCATATGTGAGGTACAAGTGCACAATTTTTGGACGATAGATCTTCAATAAACTCGCAATTTTCCCAATTATCAAATATACAAAATTGAATGGTATACATATGTATATATTTATTATAGGTGTATTCCAAAAAGGAACCTGATATTCAAAGAAAATTTGAAGATGTAGCAGGAGGGGCTCATCAATGTGAATTTTCTAATTTTCGAATATTTTTTAGAAATGTATAATTTATATATTTTTCCACAAACATCCCAGTAAACACATGGGAGGCTTCTCTTATATCAATGGATGCATATTAAGTTATATATATGTGACCTAGTTTTTATCGCCGAGTACGAACGGCGTGTCCTAAGTTGCCGCTTGTAGAGACGTTTTTCATGGCTCAAATACTCAGGAAATATCGACAACATTACTAAGGGGTATTTGGCCACCGTTGACAATTTGATGGGAACTTGATATACCCTTCACCACGAGTTGTATTGAAGTACAACTGAACAATTAGTTTCCTTTCGTTTACGAAGAAGACCAAATACCAAATTCCTGCAATTTCGGTAAAACAATGTAGCTAACTTTCAAAATATCGAAATTTGATAGGTACCGTTCTATGGACGCTATGTGAAGCGGTGGACCTGTACGGACAAATTTCGGGGGCAAAATTTTATGCGATCAACGAATACAAAATACCAAGTTTCAGCAATTTCGGTGGAATAGTGAAGAATCAACCTTTAAAATACCGAAAATCGGGAGTTACAGTTCTATGAGGGCAATATAAAGGCGTAAACCCTACAAACTCCAGGCGGAAAGTTTTGCAACCCCAACGAAGACTAAAAACCAAATTTCTGCCATTTCGGTGGAAACTAAAGTTTAAACAAAAATACCGAAAATTGGGATGTATAGTTCTATGGAGGCTATATGAAGGCGGGGACTATACCGACAAATTTATAGGGGAAAACTGAACACCCAACAACCTATCGATAAGATGGATGATTCGCTGAATCCACAGACCTCCAACTCTGCCAAAGCCAAGGAAGCAAGAGACAAAAAATCATACCGAAGGGCAACTAACTATTGCAATCGGTATGCCAATAAGGACCCCAACACCAACAGCGTAAGGGAATTTCAAATTATACGGTCTAACCTCAAGTTCGTGAGGAGATTTTTGAAAGAGAATATCCTCACGTAACAAAGAGGGAAGTGCGTGTCAGTGAAATCCCTACGTCAAGAGCGGGAGTAACCCCCATCGAAACCTCCGAAGAGGTGGCGAAGGGAGGAGACTTCAGCTCTGATAAGAATACCCCTCCTTCCAATGCGGCAACGTCGCAGCCCTCAAAGAAGGCTGATAAGATGTCAAAAAGGAAGAAGAAGGGATCCAAATCCTCTGGGAAGGTATCGACTGATTCTGCACCTGGCCCAACTTCTAAACCCCAACAAAGGGTGATAGAGGTGAGTCGGCTGATGAAAAAGAAGATACCATCCGACACAAGTTGGAACACGAGCGGACGGAACAGTGATGGGTCAGTGACGGCATTGACTTCCTCAAAGGATAACGGACCTCGATCGACCGATCCAAAATCACAACCAGCTGTTGTGAATAGGGTGAGGTCGTCTGAGAACAACCTCCTTCTGCGAAGAAGTCTACGTTGTCACAGCCGGTCTATCCGTCGGCATCGTTTGATTCGGTGACGAGGACGGCTAGTGAGAGGATCACTAGTGAAAAGGTTAAAGCCTCTTCATCAAGTGCTTCTTCTCTGAAGCCTTGTACGTCTGAAAAGGCGAGTAAGGATACCGCGGAACATAGTGATATGCAGACTCCATGCTCATCAGTAAAGGCGAGTGAGGGTAAAGCAAAACCTAGTGCTCTGCAGACTTCCTGCTCGTCCACAAAGGCGAGTAGGGACAAAGCGGAAACTGGTGTTTTGAAGAATCCAATCACGTCTGTGAAGGCGAGTAAGGACAACGCGAAGCCTACATCTCTATAGACTCCTTGCAAATCAGTGGAGACTGCCGTGCATGAGGTGGTCGGGCATGTTGAGAAGCATATGGAAAATTCAGGCTTCACGCTGGCGGCCTTCCTCGATATAGAGGGGCTTTCAATAACGTGAAGCTTGAATCAATCCACAATGCTCTTAGCAACACAGGCATTTCCTCCATCCTTGTGGAATGGATTGATGAGATGCTGAAGAGTAGAATCATCAACTCATGCATAGGATAGAGTTCCGTGAGGAAATCGCTTGTTAACAGAGGCACTCCGCAGGGGGGAGTTCTCTCACCAATGCTATGGCTTCTGGTAATAAATGAAATACTTGTGTGCTTCGACCGGCTGAAGATCAGGGTGGTTGCTTATGCTGATGATGTGGTTGTGCTGATAAGTGGCAAATTCCTGCCAACCCTGTCTGAGCTCATGCAAAGAACCTTAGTACAACTTGCAAATTGTTCCCAGAACAACGGCCTGGGAGTAAACCCGGAAAAACAGAGCTTGTGCTACTCACTAAGAAACGCAAAATTCCCAATTTCGAGCCTCCAGTCCTGGACGGGGTGGCCCTAGAACTTTCTACGGAAGCTAAATACCTCGGCACTATTCTGGACCATCGCTTGTCATGGAAAAGAAATGTAGAGGAGCGAACGAAAAAGGACTCATGGCACTCTACTCCTGTAAGAACTCCATTGGGAAAAGCTGGGGATTGAGACCACAGAGCATACACTGGCTGTATGTAACCGTGGTCCTGTCCATACTTACCTATGATGGAGTGATCTGGTGGCAAGCTCTTGCGTTACTTTCCAAATTATGAAGTGTACAAAGAACCGCGTCACTGCTGATTACTGGATCGATTAAAAGCACTTCTCAAGCTGCTTAAAACGCCATCCTGGATCTCCAACCTCTGGACATCCTAATCCAGTTTCAGGCGGCGAGAACTGCTTTTAGACTCCGGGAGTCAGGGTGTTGGCGTGGTTCACACTTTGGACACTCGAATGTCCTAAAACTAGTTGATAGTCGACTTGAGTTAGGTCACAATGGTTGTGAAAGCGACCTCATTCAAGTTTGACTCCTTAACTGTTATCTTCCCAAGCAGAGACGCATGGGCTGAGTACATATCTCCTCTGGACGGTCTGGCAATTTACACAGGCGGGTCCAAGATGGAAGAAGGTACTGACGCTGGCGTCTACTGCAAGAATCCACTAATTAAAATCTCATATAAGCTTGACGATAATTGGTGTGTTTTTCAGGAGGAGATTCTTGCTATCAGGAAAGCAGCTGAATTGATGAAAGGGCTTGAAGGCAGTCTTACAGGACCGGTGACTATATATGTCGATAGTCAAGCGGCCCTCAAGGCTCTCAAGTCACGGACCATAAATTCAAGAGCTATTCTTGATTGTAAGAGAGCTCTGCAGGATATACACGATATCGTAAAGCTATGTTGGGTTCCGGGTCACAGCAACTTCATGGGAAACGAGGTAGTAGATGAACTGGCTCGAAGTGGCTCTAGGTGTATCGACTTATCAGTTGATGAAACCGTCCGGCCACCGATGTGCCACTACATCGGCAAAATTCGGGAGATCTTCAATGAGAAAGCACATCAAAGATGGCTATTGGAACCTGGTTGTAGGGTATCCAAGGCAATCTGGCCTGTGGTTTCTCTTCGAAGAACGGCTTCCCTCCTCTCACTTGATAAGTCAGGGATGAAAATCACGGTGGGACTTATGACAGGTCACTGCAGAGTGAGGTCCCTAACTTCAAAGTGGGACGACAGTGGCATTGACTACTGCAGACTATGTGAAGATGCAGAGGAGATAGAGACTGTCGAACATCTGCTTTGTAGGTGCCCCATGTTGCAAATAAGGAGATACCGTACACTAGGCAGATAGGAGATAGACACTCTGACCTTCCTGTCTAACATAGATCCCATCGTCCTACTCAACTTTGCCATATATCTAGCATGGCTTGGCAAAGGTTCTTAACAACCCTTAATAATCAGACTTTTCTCACTCTTCCAGGTAATTTCTTGGCGTTAATCTCTACATCCCCTACACTCACCATCATCTCATCATATCTATCCTATCATCCTTATCCCATCAAGCTGGATCAACACTCTATCATCTCTTTCATCTTTAATCATCTCAACAACACACCTCCATCATCTTTAAATAGCCTACACAGGATGAACACAATAAACCAACGGTCTCCGAGTGAAGCAGTCACCTATTCTAATAGAGGGCTGTGCTGTTAAACCTAAGCTTCCACCCGAAATTTGTAGGTATAGGTTAACGCATTCCTATGGCCTCCATAGAATTGAACCTCCCGGTTTTCGGTATTTTGAGGTTGTGGCTTCAATAACCCATCGAAATGGCTGAAATTTGGTACTTGGTCTTCGTTGGGGGTATTAAAAATCTCCCTCTAAATATTTCGGTATAGGTCCACGCCTTCATATAGCCCCCGTAGAGCGGCACATCCCAGTTCTTGGTATTTTGAAGATTGTTGCCTCAATGACCCACCGAAATGACTGAAATTTGGTATTTAGTCTTCATTGGTCGTATAAAACTTTCCCCCCGAAATTTGTCCGTACAGGTCGACGCTTTCATATTGCGCCCATGGAATGATATCCCCCAAATTTCGGTATTTTAAATATTAGCCACATTGTTTTACCGAGGTGGTGGAGGGTATGACAAGTTCGGCCTGGCCGAACTTAACGCCGTTCTTACTTGTTTTATTTCCACGTTCATAGCTCACATAATTTTAACCAACACATTTCCACGCCTAACATCACTGTGCATCGTAATAATATCTTCAATTAAGGCGTTGAAAATTGTGTCCTGCGTTTTCCTCATAGATTTCTAGTGAGCCGCCATACACATGGCTATGTAGCCTTGTGGTGACTCTGCAGCTTTCTATGTTCGGTCGTAGTTTGCATTGTTTCGCTAAATAGTTTCTTTGTTTTTTTCGGTTAGTGAATCATTTGCACGCTCCTTTAGATCTCTTTTATAAATTTTATTGACCACAAAACATAAACTAAGCATGAAACACAAACACGCACAGATTGAAAAAGGAAAAATAACTCGAAATGGGACAAACTGTATTTAACTGCCATTAGCAGGATATTTTTCGCCACAAAACTAAGTAATACTAATTAACGAAATGTTTTGTCAGGACATTTTCTATGCTTTGGCGAAAACAAGTAGTTTACGAAAGACAGTGGCATTTACTGTGGTAATAATAAATTTTATCAATTTTCACAAATGTTTTCAGTTACAGTTAATTACAGAAAATTTTATCGTAACGAGTTAATTATAAAGATTGTCGCCGGAACATAAAATATGTCGTGAATATCTGACATTGGTGTGAAATTTTAATGAGTTCAATCGGATTATATGCAAACATCATCAATTGTTTCAACCAAACATACATACAACAACAATTTTCTCGTCCCTTTGGCCATCTCACATTCCAACCATTGCCCTTAAGGTTCCTTTACACACACACATACATATATCGTGTATAGCGTGTGCTTTGCATCTTTGTGTGATGTCTTCATATCAGTTTATATATGACAATATTTATGCGTTATTATTTTTTGCTTCGCTTAACAATTTCGCAATTTTCTTCTTAAACGTTCCAGATGATGCTCTGATTCCGGTTTAGTAGTGGTGTCAATATCCATGGCAAGCATGATAGCATCACACACACATTTATTCCCTCATTTATTTTTATGTTCCCATTCTTTCTGTGGTCTTAACCAGAACTTATTAACCTTATCACAGTCAAAGTCATCAGCATGACCATCAACAACATCACCATTGTGGGCAACTTGACTTTGTTTGGCCATTGGTCATTTCTTACAAATTGTGAGAGATGTTGTTTGTGGCGTTCGGTCCATTTTCTTGTCTTGTTTGTTTTTTATCTTTATTGTCCAGAAAATTATGAAATTAGTTATGGCGTTGCCAAAATAAACAATACCCGTAGTCATATTTGTGATAACTAAAGACAATTTTGCACTCAATCTGATAAAAGTTGTAATTAAACATAATATATTGACCATTTTTAGGTTATGTATAAATGCAAGGCTGTATTTGGATTAAGAATAATAATGCTGTCATTCTTTTTCAATAAAAATCAATAATTAAATAAAATAATAATATTTAAAGAAATCAAGTATCAGTGTTTTATTTATAAATGCACTAAAAACCTATATTATATCCAAAATATATGGCAACCCTTTGAATTTAGAGGAATTTTCATAACTACAAAAATGAAGCTAAGACAATTTTCCAAATGATTCAACTTAAGTTAATGCGTTAATAGGAGTCCTTTGTTTCATAAATTCGCTTAGAATATACCCATTTCTTCTCATTTTTAAATACAATTTTTATACCCTCCACCATAGGATGGGGGTATATTAAGTTTGTCACTACGTTTGTAACTACTCGAAATAATCATTGTAGACCCCAAAAACTATATATATTCTTGATCGGCGTGCAATTCTACATCGATATAGCCATGTCCGTCCGTCTGTCCGTCTGTGGAAATCACGCTAGCGTCCGAACGGATTGAAGTAGGTGGGTGAAATTTTGGGAAAATCTGTTATTTGTACGTAGAACTTTTGGTATTGAAAGCTATGTAGGTCCACGTTTTCGTATAGCCCCCATACAAAATGACGCGTGACGCGTCGTCGTTTTAAGGAATTTTTAAGACATTTGTCCTATTTTACCACCGAATTGGTTGTAATTCGGTATTTTGTGTCTCCAGAGGCCAAAAAACATTCCTACCGAAGTTGGTTTATATAGGTCCACGTTTTGGTATAGCCCCCATATAAAGTACGCGTCATTTTAATATATTTTGAATGTATTAGTCCCATTTGACAACAGAATCGGTTGCAACTTTGTATTTTGTGTTTCCAGAGGCTAAGAAACATTTCTACCATAAAATGTTTATATAGGTCCACGTTTTGATACAGCCCCCATAGGACGATATCTCCCGATTTTCGGTATTTTGAAGGTTTGACCACATTAATACACCGAAATGGCTGAAATTTGTGATGGAGGGTATAAAAAGTTCGGCCCAACCGAACTTAAAGCTTTTCCCACTTATTATACCCTACACCACTATGTGGGGAGGGTATTATAAGTTGGTTTTGGCCAAAAAGTTTGTAACGCATCGAAATAATGGTCGTAGACCCATACTTATATATACCAAAATGAATGTCTCGACGAGCTGAGTCGATCTGGCTATGTGTGTCCGTCCGTCAGTCCGTCCGTCTGTCCGTCTGTCCATCTAAACCTTGTAATCACGCTACAGGTCGCAATTTTGATCGGATCGTCACGAAATTTTGGATGTTTATGGGGGTCCCGGAGGGTAAGAAGCCTATTGATTTTGGTGATGGTCGCATAATATTTAGGCGTCGGAATGGGCAAAAAACTTATGTGGATAAAAAGACAACGAATTTTTCCAAAGCGAATATCTCAGCTTCTATACGGGGTATACCTTTCTAATGATGTAAAGTAGGTTCTCGTAGGTGATCAAACAACGAAGATATCACAATAGTTGCAAATAAAACCCAAATTTTCATTTTTGCAATTTTAATTATAATGACGAATATCACAGCTTTGGTTGGGGACTTTTCAAAAGCAAAGCCTGGCTGTGAAAGTAGAAGATCCCATCTTTACAATGATGTAAACTAGGTCGGCGTAGGTGACCAAATAACGGAGATATCGCAATAGTAGGTAATACATCCCATTTTTCCACTTTTTTGGAAATCACGCTATAGGTCTCAATTTTGATCGGATCGTCACGAAATTTTTAGGGTTAATGGGGGTCACACAGATGAAGAAGCCTATTGATTTTGGTGATGGTCGGATAATATTTAGGGGTCGTAATGGGCAAAAAACTTATTTGGAGAAAAAAAACAACGTTTTTTTCTAAAGCGAATATCTCAGCTTCAATATGGGGTATACCAAAAGCAGAACCTGGATATGAAAGTAGAAAATATCGCCTTTCTAATGATGTAAAGTAGGTTCTCGTAGGTGATCAAACAACGAATATATCGCAATAGCCGCTAATAGAACCCAACTTTTTATTTTTGCGATTTTAATAATAATGACGAATATCACAGCTTCGGTTGGGGATCTTCCAAAAACAAAGTCTGACTATGAAAGTAGAAAATCCCACCTTTACAGTGATGCAAAGGAGGTTGGCGTTGGTGGCCACATAACGGAGATATCACAATAGTCGGCAATACATCCCATTTTTTCATTTTTTTGTAATCACGCTACAGGTCGCAATTTTCGAAATTTTGGGGGCTAATGGGGATCCTACAGAGAAAGAAGCCTATTGATTTTGGTGATGGTGGGATATTATTCAGAGGTCGGAATGGGCAAAAAACTTATTTGGAGAAAAAGTCAACGTTTTATTTCAAAGCGAATATCTCTGCTTCTAAAAGGGGTATATCAAAAGCAAAACCTGCTGATGAAAGTAGAAAATATCACCTTTGCAACGATGTTACGTAGGTTGTCGTAGGTGGTCAAACAACGAAGATATCGCAAAAGCCGCTAATAGAACACAACTTTTCATTTTTGCGATTTTAATAATAATGACGAATATCACAGCTTTGGTTCCGGACCTTCAAAAAGCAAAGTCTGACAATGAAAGTAAAAAATCACATCATTACAATGATGTAAAGCAGGTTGGCGTAGGTATCCAAATAACGGAGATATCACAATAGTCGGTAATACATCCCATTTTTCCACTTTTTTGGAAATCACGCTACAGGTCGCAATTTTAATTGGATCGTCACGAAATTTTGGGTGTTATTGGGGATCCCACAGAGGAAAAAACCTTTTGATTTTTGATAATGGTCGGATATTATTCAGGGGTCGGAATGTGAAAAAAAATATTTGGAAAAAAGGCCAACGTTTTATTTCAAAGTTAATATCTCCCTTCTGTAGGAGGTATATCGAAAGCAAAACCTGGCAAGAAAAGTAGAAAATATCGCCTTTACAACGATGTGAAGTAGGTTGTCATAGGTGGTCAAACAACAGAGATATCGCAATAGTCGGTAATGCATCCCTTTTTCCATTTTTGTGCAATCACACTACGAAATTTTGATCGGACCCTCACGAAATTTTGGTGATTGATGGGGGTCTAACACAGAAAGAAGCCTATTGATGATTGGCATACATCCCACTTTTCCATTTTTTATTTGGGTTGTACTGTCGATGCACTTAAATGCGTTTCAAAAAAATTGAACTGTGTTAATGAAGACATTCAGAGCAAAGGCGCTAAGCTATCCCAATTTTAATATTTTGAATTTTATTAGTCAAAAGCTTATGAACAGGGGTAGTGGTGTAGGGTATCACATAGTCGGCCCCGACCCGACTATAGCCTTGGCTCACTTGTTTCTTCAAAATTAGTCATGCTTGTGAGGCTTTTTCTCCTTAAGAACCGCGACAAATTGATAAAATAAGTTGAGTTTTGAAAAAAATGGAATGCTTTGAAGCGTTGCAACCAATAGGTGCCCCTCCATAGTCAGGCTAGATCAACAGATCTAGGAGCCCATGGCTTCCGCGGTACACGAAAGTCTCTAGTCAGACTTCGTAGTCGAAACAACTATCAGATTTTGTTCCATACAATACGGGACTACTCACCCAAAGTGAGAGAGTGTTTAGGCACGATTGGGGAATGGGAAGAGTGCAACACAAGTGTTACACTGATGTAGCAGTCTAGTCACCACGTTTACATGGGCGTACACTGCGAGGAGCGAGGTCCATTCAAACCTGAAGCTGGCGAAATAGTGGAAATAGACCTGAAATTCGGAATTTTTAATTACAGTCACTGCTGGTTTGTAGGGTTGAGATATGTATGTGGTTGTGTAAATACGCACCATAAGTATACGAAAAGTTGGTTTGTTGTTGGTTAAGGTTTTTTATATTTTCATAGAATTCAATATTCAAATTTGCAGCCAATTGGATGTAGGTTTGTTCTATTAAAGATTCCCAAAGTTGAGAGGTACCGTGCGGATACGAAATTGCTGGCCTCTATGTCCATTTTGACAATTGGGTTCTTGGCGAAACCGCTGAAACTAAAACTTTGAATTTGGAATGTGAGTTACTGTTCGTGTATAGGTGTGAGATAAGGGCGCAAATTCATACCGAAATGGTACTGTTGGTGTGTGTCTGTGATATAAGGTCGGATATTCGAACTGAAGGGGTAAAACCAGTACCTAAATGAAATTAAATATCAACTCTTCTGCTGCGTTTTCACGTTTTCACGATTTTGCTTAGAAACCGCAAGCCCTATCGAAATGAGATTAAAAAAACAAGATTGTCCTTTATGTCGTAGGCATTACCATTTTTGAGATATAGAAGTTCATATTTTTGGCAATTTACTGACTTTATCGTCTCCTTATAAAACTAGGTCATGACTGCAATTTCCCAACTTAAATTTATATATCTCAAAAATGTTACAACCTAGGAAAAAATGACGAAACCCAATCTCATAGAAAATTTTCACAGCTATACCATTTTTCTAGTCCCATTTCGATAAGACTTACCGTTTTCAAGCATATCGTGAAAACCTAACAGATAAAACCTAAAAATGTGACTTGAACTTCTATATCTCAAAAATGGTAAACCCTAGGAACAAATCATAACGGCCAATCCTCTGGAGCCCCATTTCGATAGGACTTGCGGTTTCCAAGCAAACTCGCGAAAACCTAAAATAAACCTAAAAATTTGAAGTTTGACCGTCATTTATTTAAAAATCCCTCCAGCGCTTTTTTCTTGTTTTTTAATTTTCTCATCTAAGAACATTGCTGGTTCAGAATCCGCGAAAACTTCTCAAGTGTAAGCGATTTTCATTCAAAGTTAGTTAAGGTGCACCCTGCATGACATTGCTTAATTAGGGGCCATACAGTCAGTACATTGTCCCAATTTGAACTTCTATATCTCAAAACTGGTAAAACCTACGAAATTTTCTTTAATACCATTTCGATAGGTCTTGCCGTTTCCAAGAAAATCGTGAAAACCTAAAGAAAACCCTTAAAATGTGAACTTTGACCGCGATTAATTTGAAAATCCCTCTGGCGATTTTTTTGTTTTTTCTCATCTATGTATGAACATTGTAGTTTCAGAAACCGCAAAAACTTCCCAGGTGTAAGCACCTTTCATTTAACCTTCGTTAAGGCGCACCGTGTGTATTGAAGTAAAATGGAACAATTAGTTTTCTTTCGTTTATAAAGAAAACTAAATAACAAATTTCAGCGAGTTCGGTAAAACAATGTGGCTAAGCTTTACAATACTGAAATTCCGGAAGTACCTACCGTTCCATGGTGGCTTTATCAAAATGCCGATCTATACCTACAAATTTCTGGCGGAAAGTTTTTAGACTCAAAGAATACTAAATACAAAATTTTCGATATTTCGGTAAAACCTCCAAAATACCGAAAATCAAGAGGTACGCTTTTATGGAGGATATAGGGACCCGCGGACCTATACTGATAATTATCTTTTGGAATATTTTATAACCCCATGGAAGACTAAATAACAAATTTCAGTCCTTCGGTAGAATATTGACGTCACAACATTTAGAATTAGAAAATCGGGAGGTACCGTTCTATGCGGGCTATAGCAAAAAGTGGGCCTATACCGACAACAAAGACTAAATACCAACTTTCATCCATTTCGGTAGGTTACTGTGGCCACATCCTTCAAAATACCGAAAATCGCGTGGTACCGTTCTACGGGGACTATAAGAAGGCGTTGACCTATACCGACAAATTTCATATGGAACAAATTTTTTATGGAACTTTCAGCCATTTCAGAGGGATATTGAGGCCACAACCTTCAAAATTCCGGAAATAGGTAGGTACCGTTCTATGGGGGCTATACTAAGGCGTGGACCTGTACCGACAAAGTTCATATGGAACGTTTAATACCACAAACGAAGACAAAATACAAAATTTTAGCCATTGCGGTGGATTATTTTGGCCACAGCATTCCAAATACCAAACATCGGGAGAAACCGTTTTGTAGGGGCTATATGAAGGCGTGGGCCTATATCGATAACATTTATATGGAAAGTTTTATACCCTAAATGAAGACAAAACACCAAATTTCAGCCATTTCGGAGGAATATTGAGGCCACCACCTTCAAAATACCGAAAATCGGGAGGTACCGTTCTATGGGGGCTATTTAAAGGCGGTGACCTATACCGAAAAATTTCATATGACAAGTTTTATACCCCAAGCGAAGACAAAATACCAAATTTCAGCCATTTCGGAGGATTAGTGACGCCACAACCTTCAAAATATCGAAAATCGGGTGGTACCGTTCTATAGGGGCTATATGAAGGCGTGGAGCTATAATGACAAATTTCATATGGAAAGCTTTATAACCCAAATGACGACTAAATACTAAATTTCAGTAATTTTTGAGGAATATTGAGGCCTTCAAAATACCGCAAATGGGGAGGTACTGTTCAATGGGGGCTATATGAAGGCGTGGGTCATTATACCACAAAATTCTGGGAGAAAGTTTTATTTCTCAACGAATACTATGTATTAAATTTCAGCCATTTCGGTGTGATAATCAAGCTAAATCCTTCCAAATACCGAAAATAGGGTGGTACCGTTCTATGAGGGCTATATCAAAACGTGGACCGATATAGCCTATTTGCAATACCAATCATACTAGACGTAATAATAGCTTTTATACCAAATTAAAAAGCTCTATCTTTAAAATTGCAAGCTGTATCTTGATTTCAACAGACGGACGGACAGACGGACATGTTTGTATCGACTTAGAATTTTACCCTGATCAAGAATGAAAATACTTAATAGGGTCTCCGATGAATATTTCGATGTGTTACAAACGGAATGACAAATTAAATTGTACCCTCCATATTATGGTGGAGATATAAAAACTAATGAAATGATTGTCATAGATTTTTGTGGGCTTACCACGAAACCAAAATTTAGTCCTTCATCGATCAATTTGTTTTAAAAAAATGTTGTTAGCCCGTTTTATAACCAAAGAAACATCAGTTTTTAAGTCTAAAGTTAAAATTTGGAATTCTTCAGTCCACTATTTATGTAAACATAATATGTTTTGAAACTCGATAGATGAGTGACTAGGTCTTTGTGTTCTAAATAAGTCCACAAAAATATATGACGACTTGCCACAAAACTACATAATATTTTTCTACAAAAAAAGTCTGATAGTAGACTATGATGTGGTCTTTCAGAAAAAAATCTACCAAAAATACCTTTAATTGGGCTTTACGACTTTAATAACAGTGAGAGTGTTTCATTATTAAGTCGCAAAAATTTTATTTAGCTATAAAACGGCAGACAAACTCCTTACCATGTCGGTTTTATAATGTTCTAAATTCGCCTAAATATTAAAAATGAATAAATAACGATAATATTTGTTTGGCTAAGCTTAATTCATAACAACGACTGGTGCATAACCGATAGCTGGTGTATTACAACAAAATCCTGTGGCAGACAAATGCTAAAAATGAATACACCAGTGGTGATGATCACTAACCAGGTTTGTGTTTGTGCAACTGAACAAACATTGTTCCACAAAAGCCCTCATCAGCTACAAGGTATCGCAAATACATTGCAATGGCTTTGCTTGCGGTGTGTGTCTGTGTTATGTCGCTGTTATGTATCCTGTCAAGGACATTGTTGTTTACAAATACTCTATACCAATGTTGTTGTTGTTGGTTTTTGTTTGTTTCTTTTTCGGCTCACTTT
The DNA here is from genome assembly GCF_047663935.1 of Musca autumnalis. Lineage (NCBI taxonomy): Eukaryota > Metazoa > Arthropoda > Insecta > Diptera > Muscidae > Musca > Musca autumnalis. Next base: position 149,321,984 of record NW_027411866.1, on the reverse strand, counting down.
ACAAGTACAAGTACAATGCAAAACAACAAGCGACGATGCGAGTAATAAAATTATGCTATGAATTTCATACTTGAAAGCGACTAAATGATGACGGCGACAACGACAACATATACAATGTGTGTTCAAATATTGTGATATACGAAGTGTGTGTGGCATTTTATTAGGGATTTCAGTGATGAAGAAAGAGTTTCCAGGAATTACAAAATGGCTACTTTTAACATATCTATGAAGTCAAATTTTTTCTACTACAACTTGCATAGAAGTTTGAGTAAGCTTGAAATATCTAGGAAGTGTCGTCACTATTATGGTAGGATGGGTTCTATCACTGCCGAGAATAAAATGCTACATAGTTATCGGGATTAAAACACTGACATTATGCATTGCGGGAAACGTTATATTTTTTACAGGAAAAGCCTCCAAACTTGGGAAAAATCTATCCCCATGTAAGTGCTCACATAGATTTTACCATCCCCAATAACTGTAGTGAAATTACAATTTACTGTTAAATCTAAATGTATAATCAGAAACAGTTTTTCGTTTTTTAGAATTTTACTCTAATCCCTCAATAATTTGCTGCAAACTCTATTCGTTGGCATTTCTCTGCCTGTGTCAATTTATGCGGTAATATTTGTCTACGACATGGGAGTGCTTAACTATGGCTAGAAGGATACGTGCGACAACACTTTTGGCGACAGAAAACAAGTGCAACAACTTAGGGCGACGGCGACAGCTACAGTAAAATGTATTCATTGCAAAATTTCGCGACTGCGTGTGTGTATGTGTTCGATATCATTGAGTAGACTTAACGCATGTTTGGATGGGTAACAGCAACAACAGGAGAACACATTCCATATCATTTGGCATTAAAATGTTGTTATCAAATTGTTGCAACTACTACTACAACCACTTGAGGTACTTATGCATATTTGTAAGATTTTTTAAATACTTGGATGTGTACATGAAACGATAAGTCTGCTCAGTTCATCAGTTTATTTTGCCAACTAGTTTTCAAAATGGAAGCTTTATAATTTCTACTGATTTCAAGGAATTGTTGTTTATACAAGATACTTCGATATCTCGACAAGATAATGCGATCACGCAATGCCTGTCCGTCCATTTTAAACTGTAATGAAACTCCATGTCACAATTGTAGATCATTTTTAATCGATTTTGTAGCAGCTCTGTAAGTTGCAGTGATATTCGAATTTTAAATAATATTTGAGTTTATGACATAGAATAAATATTATATTCGGGTCAAATAGCCCAAAACTGTTGTGGGAATATTGTGAAAATATTTATATACAACCTTCTGATAGCCAATGATTAGCTTTACTATATTTTCTCACAGCGAAGAAAAATCGAATGACCAATAGTTCCGGCCGATAAAATTAAAGTTCCATACCATTGAGTAAAAAGTTAAACTCTTTGGCATGGGATTTTTGGCTAAGAAATCAAGTAAAGAAGGAACGAAAAATTTATCATCGGGGTTGTTTGAGGTTGCCATAGAAAAACTTCTCATTGAAGTATTTTCTTTGTTCACCTTTATAGTTCGAGCTGATGATTGAAAAATAACTTTGGTGGAGAATATCCACAAACAAGAAACAAGCGAACTGATGAAATCCTGTGGCAAGGATCGAAAATCGTCTTCCCAGCCTTACCCCTTGGCGAACAATGTAAAGCTTTTTCCACTAATAAATTAGTTGTTTTAAAATATTAAAACAACAACAATGGGATTAAGCCAGGCTATTTCGAAAAACGAAATTGTATCAGCTATCCCAATAAAAAAGCCACCAATGTTCCATTCGGGACAAGTAAAAAAGTATCAGTCGGCTAATATATATTATATATATAATATATATAATATATATTATATATAATATATATTATATACCCTCAGCCTATGTGAATTGAAACTTTCGTTTGCGGACACATCGAATGTACATATTTAGGGTCTTTTCATAATTGTGTGGCCCTGTTTGGATATTTCAACTTGCCGACATAATTGTGGATTAGAGTTAAAGTTCAAAAGTGTTGCGTACAAGATACTTTTGGAACAGTATGACAGAAAGCATGGACTTGTCCACCGAAACCATAATAAGGCTTTAACCAGGACCACAACGAACAGTGTCCGTATACATTTCCAAAGGATCTTCGAACAGACCCTAAACTGCACTTAGACACAAATGTTGAAATTTTGTGGGGGAGGTACCCCACAACAGATATGGGACATTTTAGAAGATAAACTAAATTTGGACAAAATATTAGGAGATCCAAGGTTTGGACCAAAATGTGTGCCCCGTTCAAGAGAAATACCATTTTAGTGACTGTGTTAAATATTGGGGGAAGTTCTGGACGAAATTGCCCATCTTCGAATTGAAACTAAGTTTGTACAAAATATGGCGAAGGGAAAATTTTGGACTAAATCGGTTGATCAGTTCGAGAGTTATCGTGCTCTCCAGTCACTACATATGGTACCATAGGGGTTTTAACATATTTCTGGCTGTTTTCTCAAGAAGTATGGACTTCCCCTGAAAAAAAACTTTTACCGTCGTAATTCATGCAGCGAATGTAAGTTGATTCAAGAGCAGGTTTTAAAGTGAATTTATCCGAAATTTTGTGTGGGAGGTACCCGAAGGAGTCGACAAATATAGTTCATATTCGAACCTGATTTATATCTTGTAGATATATTAGGATGTGTAAAGTATGGACGAAATCGGTCACTCCCTTCAAGAGCTATCATGCGCACAATTTTGCCGCACATTTTTGAACTTTTGTGGGGGAGATATGTACCTGCAGGAGTAAGCCGATATGGCTTATCTTCTTAAATTAAGTTTGAACAAAATATTACGAAGACCAAATTATGGACCGAATCGGCAGATCCGTTCGAGAGTTATCTTGCGCTCCAACCACCTCACACGGTGTCTTTGCAACTTTCATGCTATTTTCTCAGGAAGTATGGAATTGCCCCTGATGAAACTTGTACCTTCTTATGGAGGGCAGTGAATACAAGTTGCTAAAACAAAAATCAAAGCGATACGAGAAATGGCCCTAAACTGAACTTTTCTGAAATTTTGTGTGCGAGGTACCCGAAGGTGTGGTCCGATTGAGTCCACACTAGAACCTCATCTAAGTCTGGTAGAAGTTTGACGATGTTCAAAGTATGGACCTAATCGGTTACTACCTCCAGGAGTTACAGTGCGCACAAATTTTCCGAACATTTCCGAACTTTTGCGGGGAGCGACCGGAAGGAGTGGATCGATATAGCCAATCTTCGAACTTAAACTATGTTTGGACAAAATATTACGAAAGCCAAATTTTGGACCGATCGGTTGATCCTTTCAAAAGTTATCGTGCGCTCCAGCCAGACAGATGGACGGACATTGCTAAATCGACTCCAAATTGTCTGAAACACATTTCGTCTAAACATACTTGGGGTCTAAAACCATTATTTCGATGAGGCACATTTTGCCCGCATGAACGTGTATATACCCTCGTTCGCATAAATGCTGAGGGTATAAACATTTTAATTTTCTTCGATATGTTATGCGTTTGTATATTCGTTCTTCTGCTTTATCTGGCTCTGGGTTAATCTCTACTTCCAGGAATGTGACTGCTTCGTTGGGATGTAGCCCATGATCCACAGGGGTAAGTTGAGTAGATTTGGCGGGGCAGTTGAAAAGGTGCCGTGTGTTGTGCGGACACACACACCCGATGCAGGGCAGATTTTTTGGACAGTGCCGTTGATACTTGTCCAATAGAAGTTTAGACGGTTGCATTATCCCGGGAGTAGTTGAGCCAAAACTGGCGCTCCTCAGCTGAGATAGATAGGGTATGTTCCCAGAGGAACACATTCACACGATGCTATTAAAACTCGCTAGATATTCTTGCTAATCTAGAGGTTCTCTCTTGTAACGATGGACCTCTTTTTCTAGATCATGAAGATACTACCTGATCCGTCTGAATGGGCGGGGCCTATCCACTCTCACGGTAACACCTGTGCATGTGATTGTGTCCCAGTACTGAAAGAATTTTTGCCTATTCATGTAGATGATCCACTGGAGTCATGAGGAGGCACCCTGTGGGCATTTTGACAAGCTTGAATCTTCCCCCAACGCTTGTCACTTAGATTCTTGGACAAAACTGGCGTCGCATAGCTTACCACAGACCGACCTATCGCGCTTTATGTGGCCAATAACGTTTCTTTATCTGCACCCCAAGTGCCCTCGGCGAGGGACTTGCGCTCCATGTTCCTATATTTTAGTTTGTCGCAGATAGCTGCGCCATGCGCGAGCTACGAGAACGTGCTGTAGAAAATGACCCCTAGAATTTTGGTTTAGTTTGTGGTCGACCTTTAACTTTAACTCTCTTCTCACCTGCGACATTCATGCATATTCTTCGCGTGGAAAACGATGGTAAGATCGGTCAAATAGGTGTTATAATATATATATATATGTATATATATATATATATATACATACATATATATATATATATATATATATATATATATATATATATATATATATATATATATATATATATATATATATAATTGTCCCACAAACATCCCAGATGGGACAGTGGAGACTTCTCTCATATCAATGAGTGCACCCCGATTCATATTAGCTCAATGATATGGGACCTACTGTTTATTGCCGAGTCCGAACGGCGTGTCCTAAGAACACCACATGTAGACATGTTCTACATGGCTGAAATACTCAGGAAATGTCGCCAACATCACTGAGGGGTATTTTTCCATCGTAGGAAATTTTAGTTTGCCTGGCCTGGAAATCGAACCCCCGACCTTTAGCGTGCAAAGCGGGTGTGCATACCATTGCACCACGGTGGCACCATACAAATAGGAGTTCAGTCCTTTACAAATGTCATCAGGGAAAGTACCTGACTCCAGGATCCTAGAGTCTTCCGCATACGTTACGATCTCGATACCGTCCTGAGAGGCGGAATACAGGAGAGGTAGAGGTCTAACAGTTCCGGAGATATTTACCCCAGCTAGGGTAACTCCTTGTTTTACTTTACGGAGCTTGGACTCCATGTTTCTGAATTACACGTACGACTGGCGTCCACATCCATATATAATTGATTAACCAATATTTCAGACAGCGCGGGAGGCTTGCCTGCTCGATGTCCTCAAACAGTATCAAAGGCTTTTGATATGTCAAATGCCACCATCACTGTTCTATCCAGGGTTTCGGCGTCGGAGTCGGAGTCTAGCAAATTTTGCGGGCAAAATTATTTTTTTCTAAATGTATCAAAATAATTTTTATTTTATTTTTATGTGGTAGAGAGACGAACATTTATAAATTTTGGTAATCGTTTATTAATTTCATAAGAAAACTATGAGAAAACGTGCAAACATTATAATTATAATTATTTTTGGTCCAATTGATCCACTTAATTTTTGAAAAAAATTTAAAGTTCCATGAAAATGTAATTATAATTGCACCGTTTGCGTGAGTGTTCAAGCTGAATCGATTTCTTAACATACCGCCACATTTATGGCAAAACTTATATAAACTTCGAAAACTGGTTTTAGATCCCACTTATTTACAACTTCACTATAATGTGGAAAGTGTATTATAAACTTGTTTTGATCAAAATCCAAGTAACACTGCGAAATAGTCCTCCTAGACCCCCTTTTAGTATACCAATTCCAACAACATTCCATAGGATGACTTTTGGTTAGAAAACTTGAGTTTTATTCATTTGACATCGATTTTAAGAGATAAGTTTCATATTAGAGGTGACAGGGTGCCAATGTTCTTGCTATAGTTGTAGGCCTAATTCTTGGATCTTTCATGTGCTTGGAAACTTTACATACAATTTTAGCCACATGATTGAGCATTCCTCATATATAAAATCAACTATATCAGAAGGATTTGGTAGTAATATTGTTATATATACATATTATGACTGTAGGAAATGCTGCAAATTGTCCGTAGATTACGATCCAGTTATTGCCGTAATGGTATAAAATTCAAAAACCTTCTAAAATGTACATGATGTATGTGTGTTTTATTGCGAATTTAACTCATATTGACCAAAACTTTATTATATTTTGAAGAAACTGAAAAATTGTCATATGAAAGGAAAATTACAGATTTTTCTGCCGTCAGGATATGGATTGCAACCTTATGAAAATATACTTTTTAATGTAATTTAAATTCAAAACATTTCGTGTAAAGTCAGTGTCCAGGAGTAGTGGTGTTGGATACCACATGATCATCCCCTTCACTTCACTTGTTTTGACTTATTTGTTTTTTATAGAAGTCCTGCAAGTATTCTGCTAGAAGTCCACTGGTCTTCTCATCTAATCTTCTATGAGAGGACATATTGGACTTCTATGAAAGACGTTGTGGTCTTTTATGAGAAGTCCTACTGATAATCAACATGAAGTCAAACATATTTTCTACATAAGTCCTAAGATCTTCTATGAGCAATATTTTGATAACATTTTTCATTCCACTCCTTCGGGTACAATTCCACAAACTTTTAAAATGTGAGGTACTTATGATCCAGATTACACTTACATAAATTTACAAGTTTTCTCATTTACATTAAACTATCCAGAGAAGATTTTGTTGTCATATTCCACATTCTTGAACAAAGTTTTTCTACTTCAGAACCTGTTGTACAAGCGTTAACATATTGATGATATACACTAGCGATCATCTGAATAGGTTTGATTTTTTTATATGTTAAGGTATCTTCTGATGTGTTTGTATTACAGATCCATACTATTTAGTTTTTGAGAGTCCTATACTATGCCAACATTCCCAAGAAAAAACTTGACGGTGTTGCCATATTTTCAGAAAATATCCCAATTATAATAAAAAAATGTCCAAAAAATGTCTAATTTTTGCGATCATCAGAATAGGTTTGAATCAAATAAAATTGACAAATTGTACTACCCTTGCAAATATTGCGCAATTTTTTGGTTTAGTTTAGTAAAATGGAACATTCTGATAAATCCTACAACAAATTTGACCCGCTTTATTAAGAACGTGGGTTCAATTCTCAACATGGAAAAGTTAGCAAGAACTTTCAGATAAAATCAAGAAATATTCCAACAAAAACGTTTTATAACCCTGCTTTAAATGACTTTTTGATTTCGTTAGATCTCTTCTGAGCTTCGAAAATTATCTGAAAGCAAATACCAAGTGTTATCCATATTATTAGGATGGATAAATTAGGAATGTCATTGAAAAGAGTTGGTATTTTTGCTCAGGTTTTATTTTTAACTATCCTTGCAGTACAAATTTAAGTATTATCATGCTTACACATCCACCATAGTTGACCACATGTATCATTAATGTTCGAAAATTGGTCTGGAAGAATGTCTCTTCGACGACAATAAAGTAGAAAATTGTAAATCAAATTTAAGTCAAAGGGGCATGATATCGCCGGACTTCGGGAACAATAAGTACGATTGAGATACTCCACTCCCGGCTCATCCACCTGTTTCAGCATTGCCATGGAGATTCCATCAGGGCCCATCACTTTGGATGATTTAGCGTTCGTGATGGCATTCGCAACATTATCCATTGTAAACTGTCGTGGTTCATCCTCGGCAGGAATAGATTGATGCCACGTAGTACTATTTTCTTCGCCCTGTCACTGCCGGTGTGATCGACAAACTGACGATTGAAATACCTCTCGCACATTTTCGGGTCAGTCAACGTAATGTCGCCAAACGTGATTGTGGTGATATCTTGCTTCTTTGCAACTCTTCAGATGATATAACCACTTGTTCCGCTTATGATCGTTGACCAACCTGTTAACTTCCAGTGTCAGTTCCTCAGACTCTGGGGTCACTGGGGTTGGTACGACGAATCTCGTCACACTCATTTTCTAATCACATCGCCGCTGCTCTGAAGTTTGATCTCACTTCGGATATTCGACCTGGCGAGCGGCTGCAGAAGTGATGATGTCTTGGAAATTCTAGCGGTCTGCTATTGGAGACATTTATGGGGAGATGGTCTGATTCAAGAGAAATGACGATGTGTATAAGTTTGGCCACACCGAACTTGTTATGCCCTCCACCACGAATTTTATTGAAGTAACGTGGAACAATTAGTTTCCTTTCGTTTATGAAGAAGACTAAATACCAAATTTCAGCAATTTCGGTAAGACAATGTGGATGATCTTCAAAATATAGAAATTCGGAAGGTACCGTTCCATCAAAACGTCAATCTATACCTACTAATTTCTGACGGACATTTTTTAGACTTAAAGAAGACTAAATATCAAATTTCCGATGTTTTGGTAAAACCTTCAAAATACCGAAAATCAAGAGGTACGCTTCTATGGGGGATATGGGAATTCGCGGACCGATAATGATAAATCTCTCTTGGATTATTTTATAACCCCATGGAAGACGAAATAATAAATCCCAGACTTTCGGTGGTAAATTGACGTCACAATCTTCAGAATTACGAAAATCGGGAGGTATCGTTCTATGGGGGCTATATCGAAACGTGGAATTTCAGTCAGAAAGGCTTTTACTTCCAACAAAGACAAAATACCAAATGTCAGCCTGTGGGTTGTTGTGGCCACAACCTTCAAAATACCGAAAATCTGGAAGTACCGTTCTATGGGGGCTATATGGAGGCGCGGACCGGACAAATTTCTGGGGAAAAGGTTTATTGAATAAATCTGGCAAACTATCGATAGTCAAACTATCGTTTTGATTGCTGTCATAAAGCTAAGATTAAGTCAGCCACCAAAACAAGTGTTTTGGGTTATCTGTTGCGAATTATTTAATACATAATTCCTTTTAAGTCCAATATAAACAAAGCATTGCGACAGTGACCAAAACGATAGTCCGACTATCGATAGTTTGCCAGCTCTAGTTTATACCCCCTACGAAGACTAAGTACCAAATTTCAGCCATTTTGGTGTGGTGAGGCTAAAACCTTCAAAATACCGAAAATTGGGTGGTACCGTTCTGTGGGGGCTGTATGAAGGTATGACGGTACCTATACCGACAAATTTCATATGGAACGATTAATACCCCAAATGAAGATCAACTACAGGAGTCTACCTGTACTGACAAGCTTTTGGAGGAAAGTTTAATATCCCCATCAAAGACCAAGTACCAAATTTCAGCTATTCGGTGTGATAATGAAGCTAAAACCTTCAAAATAGCGAAATTCGGGTGGTACCGTTCTATGGGGGCTATATCAAAACGTGGACCGATATAGCCCATTTGCAATACAAAACATTCTAGTAATAAAAACTTCTATACCAAAATATCTTGAAAATTTCGTGCTACGTGAAATAAAAATTTTACCCTGATCAAGAATATATACTTTATAGGGTCTCCGATGAATATTTCGATGTGTTCCAAACGGAATGACAAATTTTATTATATTCTCCATGTTATGGTGGAGGGTATAAAAATACCGACTGGATTATAAGCTAACTTACGCACACCTCCGCACTAAAATCATTTGTTAGATGACTTAACCTATAAAAGGATGTAATTTCAAAGTACATCTTCAAAAGGAGAAACTTTTTCACAAAATTAATTTGTATGCGCCTATAATAATTGCCCAAAAGAAGTACTCCGAGGACCTCATACACGCAGAGAAGAGATATTGAAGGGGCAATCATATTCTAAGAACGAAAAAGTGTATTTTAAACATCTGAAAATATATATTGTTGTTTCAACCATATATTTTGTTTCAGGCACCATAGTGAGACAAAATTTATTGTTGCACCAACAATATATATTTTCAGACTTTTAAAATATACTATTTTGTTATTAGAATATGATTGATCCTACAATATCTCTTCTCTTACCTACATATTCGTTTACGGTATCTGCGACTGCTTCTGTGAAAATGCTATTCAAACCTTGATAGGCATACTAACCTGGAGGTTCCCTCTTTATGGATCATGAAGATCCATGCTGACACCATAGGTTGATTCGCGCGGTAACTACTGAACAAGTACTGCACCGAGAGCATGCCATTGCATGTTGCTGTACTAGAAGAATCTTCATCTGCTCGTTCGGATGGTTCACTGATGACAGGAAGAAGTTCACTGTTGCAGTTTTCAGTGTCTGAAATATCACTCCCTGTCGCACAGTAGTTCCACCTATTGGCTAAAAATAAAAAATTAATGACAGCTATGACATGGACCTTTTTAAAAATATATTAATTTTTGTTCCATTCGAACGCAGTCTTCTTAAGAATATCTCCAAAAGTCGGAACATTTGACTAATATTTTTTGTAGTGAGTACTACTTATATTTTAAGTGTAAGTAAATATATTCAAAATATGTCGAAATTAATACGTATTGCAAAATATTATAGTGGATTTTGAAGTTGAAAGTAATAGCTTATTTTTTTAAGAAATAGCATTTTATCGTGTTGTGGAATTCCAGTTAGCTGAATGTTAGTCATGATGCCCACCAGTGCCCACCTCGGGAATAATTTTCCAATGTATGTCGGGGTTTAAGATTACCCAGTGTTAATATGAGCTGCCATCTAGTGCTAGATATTAAATAGAGGTTCGCAGACTAAAGCTTACTATGGATATATGTATTAGCTTATGACTCTGCTATTTGACCACGTACATTAACATAATTTGCATCAATAGAAAGGTCAAGAATTTTCTCAGAAATATGACGTGAGCGGTCGGTATGAGTTGTCCAGGAAGAACGCTACAAGAAAATTTTACGAATTTTCCGACCAAAATATTGATATTTTTGAGCCGCTAAATTGGCTGGTTTCTATGTTGTTTTGGAGATTTTTTTTTGTTTCCCCATGACTATTTTTGCATTGTAAGATAATCGTTGATTTTCTTCTTGACCTTTTGTATTAACAGCATAAGACAAATCATACCTTGTACCCCGTCAAGTGTAGAAAAAGGGGGAATGCTACGCTGATGGTTTCATAAAACAATCTTCGCAGCATCACGAAACTGTAACCAGCGCTCCAGCTTGATATTTACACTGAAAATATTTTGGCCACTTTCTCCATAAAAGTGGATCCAATGTGTGTCGGTTGAAGGTGTAATGATGTCTCGGAGCATCTTTTCTGCTACAGGGACATCAGAAGGGTTGGACACTATTTAGAAGCAGTGATTGTAGACTCTTTGAAACTATGTCAATTAGATTTCCCCTTATTGATGAAAATGCGGTGTGCAAAACGAAGAGCTGTCAATCTGATCAGCAACGCTATGCCTTTCTGGCCATCGAATGCCATAACTCAGGATGATCATTAAAGTCCCTAAGAAGATCTTCTTCTTTATTTGCAAATTCGTTTTCCGAATATTAGCGACCAATACAATTTAGTTACATTTCAAAATTGTACATAATTTGATTTCATAAATTATTTATTAAATACGCAAATCCTTCTCTGTGTCTCGCCATGCTGAATAAGTTTGTCTCATCTCGAATACCAGTCCATTCTTTGATGTTATCAAGCCATGTTAATTCCTTCCTTCCTCTAATCGGGTTTCCTTCAATTTTTATGCGGGTTATGTTTTGTAATAATTTATATTTTTGGTTCCTCATGATATGTCCCAAATACGCAGTTTTTCTCCTTTTTATGTTTGATATTAGCTCTCTTTCGCTATGCATTTTCCTCAATACTTCAGCATTTGAAACATGGACAGTCCAAGGAATTTTAAGTATCCGCCTATATATCCATATTTCAAAAGCTTCTAGCTTTTTAATGTCAGTAGATTTTACGGTCCATACTTCCATTGCGTACAATAGGACTGACCAGGCATATGCTTTAATAATAACATAAGCGGGCTATAACCTGGAGTACAGCTATTTATCGGCGGGATTTATACGTGCAGCAACTCTACCTCAGCAGTTCCACATTTGACTGCTATCCTCATACATTCCATCTACGGGTCATTAGAGCCAGGCTCAAGCGGAATTGGTAGGTATTGAACCATCTTTCCTCATTACGTTGTAACCATCACAACGCTGGAATCAGTTGTTGGTGAGCTTGATTACATGTACCGTCGCGACCATGAAATTCTTCTGACTCATAAACTCCACTATTTCCTCGATCTTATAAATGTTGTATTTCCACGGATTTGAACAGATGGTTCCGAGGTAAGTGATGTTTGTGCGGTTGTTGTGTTCTCCTAGCATGCATCAGCATAGTACCTGTCGCAATACCTCACATGGATGAATCCAGAATTATGCTTCTCATCTAAGTATGAGTGTGGTGGAAGCGGGTGTGAGCAACCAAGTTCATCCAAATTGGTCCTGGGTTTTCCCCATCCCTGAATCCCAACACAGAAAAACTATAAAATACTATATGAGCTGAGGTGGCAGCTGCAGGTAGGAACGCTAATGTAGTGAGGTTGCGGGTGAATCCGACGTTCCAGATCATACGACGTTGATATTCTCAGTCAAAACAAATAGAAAAGGAATTTTCTCTCAAACACACCAAGTCTTATACTAGTCCTATGCTAGGACTGATATCATCGAATCCCGATGTTGGTTGTTGTATTAATTGAGGTGATCGAGTTAGAAAATTGTGGTAAACAATTTTCACAGTTGGTGCGAGTTTCATGTTTCGCTTACTACCAGACCTAATTTGCCAGACTCTCTTTTGCATTTTTTTACAGATACATATCTTTTACCTCATTTAAGGTTTAAAGCCGTTTAAAAGATTCAACGAAAGGCTGTCTCTGCGCCTGAAATCTCGTTTTTTACTAAATTACTTGGATATGTTCTTTCCCATTTTAACAAAGGACATCGCATAAGTCAATGTGGTGATACAAACCAAAAAGCCAAAAAAAGTCATAAAAGTCAAAAAAGGAAAATAATTCTCTGCACCATTTTAATATTCTTCAGGATATGTTGCATGGCAAAATCTGCTCATTGATATAGTCAAACTATTTCATTGACCACATTTCTGGATGTGATTTTGTAAGAAATGTGAATTGTCCCTATAGGTTCAGCATAGAGAATTATCTCCTTCCATGTGGACGAGACAGAGTATTCCCACTTTTTAATTATCGGTTATATGCAACTGGAAGGCATTTTATCAATTTGCCGCTTCCGATCCTGAACAGATCAGCTGGTACACCATAAGCTCACTCATCCTTTCTTTCATCTCATTCTGGCTGGATGGTATATATTTAATATCATCTTCTGCAATTTCATTTGTAGTACCTTCGGCCTTGCTTCGACTGTCTACCCCTAGTTTGAAAAATGTTCTCTCCACAGGTACCCTGATCTATTCTACTGGAGGATGAACACTTGTAGAATTTTCGAACTTCATTCTGACTCCTGTGAAAAAATTAATTTCTCTCTTTTTATTAAGAAAAACATTTCTACTTACCCATTTCTACCGATACCTCTATGGTGTGTACGCGTTTCCTACATGTAGCAGTGTAGCACTAAATGCTGCATTCTTCTCTTCGGAAGAAAAACGACATTACATGGTAATACCATGAATTTCTTCGCAGATAGCTCTTTTATATAAGTGCAGCTTTATGATGTCCAACTATTCGTATTTTATTTGATACCTTTAATCGGGTACATGCATTGCTATAACATGGTGGTGATTCAAGTCGATGTTTACTGCTCGGATCAATCGTATATCCATGAATGTCGTATATCTTTTAAAAAGCGATAAAGTTGTTTTTATCATTTCATTGCCCTTAATACTTAAGCTGCATCATCTCTGTAAAGAATCCGGACATACCAGTCAACATAAGAGAGGATCGTTTGTTTTTTCTTCCGTTTTGTTTTTCATAGTAGTGTGATTTATGGTAATAGTGAGTCTAATCCAACGCCAGTGGGTGCCACAGTGCTGCAATGGTATGCACACCCGCCTTGCACGCTGAAGGTCGTGGGTTCGATTCCCCCGGTCAACGGTAGCAAAATACCCCTCAGCAATGTTGGCGACATTTCCTGAGTATTTCAGCCATGTAAAACTTCTCCACAAGTGGTGTCTTAAGACACGCCGTTCGGACTCGGCGATAAACAGTAGGTCCCATATCATTGAGCTAATATGAATCGGGGTGCACTCATTGATATGAGAGAAGTCCCACTTGTCCCTTATGGGATGTTTGTGGAACAATTATTAATCCAACGTCAGTAACATGTTAACTTATAATCGTTATTGGATGTTGAAGGCAGTTCTCCGGTGATACCACGGCAAGGTCAGTGTCTACCTGAGAAAACGTATGGACCATCTATGTAGGTAAGTAGCATAGCTCTGCTTCAAAAAAGTTCCCCTGCATGAATGCCTACTACTTTCAAATCCACTGGCCTAATGTAGCGTATTTCCTTGTATAATAGCATTATTTCACACGATTTGAATAAGAGACATTCATTTAAAGAAGTCAGTCAGTCGGTTGTGCGAACACTCCCACTTATGTGAAGTGAGTTATTTAATAGTCACATTCCTGCAGCTACAAAAGAACGTAGCGTGAACAAGTATTTGCATGTTTATAAACTTGCCTTTAAAGTGGGCAATTAACGTCACGGATACAACATGCAAATATGTACATACATATGTATGAATGTGCGTGTGTACATGTGAAAGTTCATAACATAAATACTCACATTGCATTCACAAATATGTTTACGAATACATTAATATTTGTTAAAATGGATTTGTATATTGAGGTGGGTAAAATATTTTGACACATTCATTTTTAAGGTTTGATTTATTGTTTCCGAGCGCAATTGTTCCACAACAACATTACGTATACGTCATGAGTACAGTTTCGATCCAAATGTGTTTTTCGCAATTGGGTCTATGGGTTGTATTTTATTTTTTCTCTTCCCATTTAATGTTTTTACAAGCGCAAAGCTATGTACATAGATATGTATGTATGTACGCAAACAGAGCTATGAATTTATTTGGATATATACATTGAAACACTTAAACTGTTAATAAATGACACTTTGTTAGTTTGTTAACGATCTTGTTGAACAACAACAGCCATACATTGAAGAGATATGCATCAGTGTCAGCGAGTGTGTGTATGTGTTTTTTTCTGTTTACGCGTAAATAGTCGTGTCAAGGAATATGAAATGATTGTCTACATGTTGTCATCGCAATGTCGCCTACAGAATGAGCCATTGTAAATTGAATGAAATATTAAAATGTTATTTTGATTTAAAACAAGTTATGCAACAATGTGATAGCAAAAAATTAACAAAGAATAATAATGGAAAAATTGGTTATTCTGTTTGTAAATAAAAAAAACCGAATGTGGACAAAATGGCTTGTTTTAGCCTCCATAATCTTCTCATGAAGAACACAAATTGCGAACAGATAAAATCCATCAAAATTCATCTTCAAGGTCAAAATCGTTAAACACGGTGCTCTTGAACCAAATTTAAATGGAAGGTGCTTACACCTGGCAAGTTTTTGCGGATTCTGAAACTGCAATGTTCATAGATGAGAAAAATAAAAAAAAAACAAAAAATCGCCGGAACGCCTTTTAAATAATCGCAATTCAAGCTGACATGTTTAAGGGATTTTTAGATTTTCACGATTTTGCTTGGAAACCGCAATTCCTATACAAATGGGACTAAAGAAAATGTTGTAGCTATGAGAATTCTTTATAAGATTGACAATTATGATATCTTCGTAGTTTTTATTGTTATTGAGATATAGAAGTTCAAATTAGGACAAAGGATTGACTGTATCACCTCCTTATATTACAATGTTATACACAGTGCACCTTAACTAACTTTGAATGAAAACCGCTTACACCAGGTAAGTTTTTGCGAATTCTGAAACAGCAATGTTTATAGATGAGAAAAATCCAAAAAAATCGCGGAATGGATTCTTTAATAAATCGCGATCAAAGTCCACATTTTTAGGTTTTCACGATTTTGCTTGGAAACCGTAAGTCCTATTGAAATGAGAGTAAAGAAAATGTTGTAGCAGTGAGGTTTTATCATTTTTGAGATATAGAGGTTCAGATCAGGTTTTGTTCTTAGGTCTTCAAGATTTAGCTAGAAAACTGCAAATCCTTTCGAAATAAGACTAACGAATATGTTATAGCTGTGAAAATTCTCTACAAGATTGTCTTCGTAATTTGTTCCTAGGTTGTATCATTTTTGAGATATAAAAGTTTAAGTTGGGAAATTTCAGTCATGAGATTGTTTTATAAGGAGGCGATACAGTCAATCAATTGTCCTAGTTTGAACTTCTATATCTCAATAACGGTAAAAACTACGAGGACATCATAAAAGCCAATCTTGTAGATAATTTTCATTGCTACAACATTTTCTTTAGTCCCATTTCGATAGGACTCGATTTTTTGTGTTTTGAATTTTCTCATCTATGAACATTGTAGTTTCAGAGTCCGCAAAAACTTCCCAGGTGTAAGCACCTTCCATTTAAATTTGGTTCAAGAGCACCGTGCAAAGCAAAATGTCTTTTATAATTATATAATACCACGGTGGCGGGTTCTTCGATCCTGGATTGACTTGGAAACACACAATACCCGTGTTCCGGACAGCGGATGTCACTTCAGTATACACAGATGCCGGGAGTGGCTACATTTCAGGGGTAGTGCAGGACTTCGACAGGGTCTATGTTGCTCCATGTCACGTGAACACAGCCCTCAATGGGTCCTCGTCATCATGGACATAGTCAGAAATGCATTTCAACACCATTTCGGGAAGCACAACGGACAAAATTTGATGTGAGTAAAATATACACAAAAAATGTCTAAAAAAATTACCAAATTGAGGGAGATGTTGCAGGATCTTCCCTGCCTACGTCGGTGCGCACATGTAACGCTTATTACCAGACTTTGCTGTTCCAATCCCTGGTAGTGCACCCCGTTTGCAATTAAATGGACTCCGAGATAAGATCAAGGATATGGTGGATTTTATGAGTCGAAAGAATAACAAGGTCGCGGCGGTGCAGGAAACCAAGCTCAACAACAACTGTAGCTTACAGCGTTGTGAAGGTTACAACGTACTGAGAAAGGATCGCACCAGGATTAGCTTTCCTATTGCCCCAGTATGTTCAGTACAGACGTATCTCCAAAGACCCGTACATGAGATGTCTGGGAGTAGCAGTCAGGTGTGGAACTGCCGAGGTAGAGTTGTTTACATCCCGCCGGGAAATAGCTTTACTCCAGGTTATTGATCCAATATTAGCCCGTTTTTGGAATGTCGTAGCCGAGTGGTCTTGAGGGACATAAATGCTCATCTTGAGTTGTGGCATTCGGTCCTCGGAAACAACCATAGGGGTATAGTGCTGACTGAGTTGATTGACAGATCTACGTTTTGTATGGTCAATGAGAACGTCCCTACTAGTATTAGTGGAAAGTGTCACAGTTCGCCAGACATAACCATCGTGCCACCTAATCAGATAAATGACGTCACGTGGCAATGTCGTTTGTCTTAGATCAGACCATATCTGTCTCCATCAGCAGACCGCCGGATTTCATCACCTCTGAACGTCGCACTTTCATAAATTATGGGAAAGCTATTTGGCCTAATTTCACAGAGTTCACTTATCATCTCTTCAGGGATTTTTCCAACACTTTAGATGTTCAGGGGCGACATCACAAATGAACTCGTCCGCTGTATACCTGTTGATGGAATAGCCGAAGTAAGACAAAATTTCCCAGCAGAGGCGACGGGATTAGCAAATGCGAGTTATGAGCTTCGTCGCGCCAACCCAAGAGTTTCCAGAATCAGAGAGCTGACTGTGGAAGTTAACAGGCTGGCATAAGTGAATTTTGGGCAACGTTTAAGACACTGTCGAACCCTGGAAAGATGGAAGATAGAACCTCAGCCACGTTTGGCGACATCACGCAGACAGGTCCGATGGGGGTGCCCAAGTGTTTTTAATCGACAGTGTGTCGACATTACGACGTCACAGTTGATCTCTTCCTGCCGAGGATGAACCACCACAATATACAATGTATGATGTTGCGAATGTCATCAGGAACGTTAAATCATCTAATGAGTTGGGGTAATGATGAAACAGCTGGATGAGCCGGGAGTCAATTATCTCACTAAAGTTCTCAACCTGTCGCTAGCCACCCACATCGTTCTCGAAGTTTGGAAAATGGGCAGGGTGGTCCCGCTAGTGAAGTTTGAAACGTTGGATAATCAATTTTATGTGTGGACGGCAGTCGTTCGTAAAAATTCAGGAACAAGAAGCCCAAGCCCCGTAGAATGTCATCAAGAACGTTAAATCATCTAATGAGTTGGGGTAATGATGAAACAGCTGGATGATCCGGGAGTCAATTATCTCACTAAAGTTCTCAACCTGTCGCTAGCCACCCACATCGTTCTCGAAGTTTGGAAAATGGGCAGGGTGGTCCCGCCAGTGAAGTTTGAAACGTTGGATAATCAATTTTATGTGTGGACGGCAGTCGTTCGTAAAAATTCAGAAACAAGAAGCCCAAGCCCCGTAGAGTAAAACAGGGAGTTCCCCAAGTTCCAGAATTGATTAACCTCTATCTCTTCTGTATTCCACCCCATCCATCGTAACGTATGTGGAGAATTTTACGATCATGGAGTCAGGTATCTTCTCTGATGTCATTTCTAAAAGGTTGAACTTCAATTTGACTGATTTTAAAACTTTCTTCCACGGATTATGCAAATATCCGCCACTAAATCTACGGCCACTCTGTTCACTACATGAGGTGAGCACTGAGTTGAATGTTATGGTCGATGGTAGCAGGGGTCACATTTAACAGAATGTTCATGTCGTCCGCGCATCAGCTATGTCTACAAGCTGAGATGTAGAAACAGGGTCCTCACGTCTCTAGACGGCAGACATTGGGGTGTAGATAAAGAAACCTTGTTGAACACATTTACACGATAGGTCGGTGTGGTTAGCTATTCGACATCAGTGTGGTCCGCGAATACAAGTGCAACGCGATGGACATATATTCAAACCTGCCGGAATGCCACCCTGAAAACTGCAACATGGTGCCTCCTTATGTCTTCAGTATACCATCTACATGAGGGGACGATGTGGTTAGCTATGCGACATCAGTGTGGTCGGCGAATACAAGTGCAACGCGATAGACATATATTCAAACCTGTCAGAATGCATCCCAGAAAACTGCTACATGGTGCCTCCTCATGTCTTCAGTTTACCATCTACATGAGGAGAAAAAAATTATTTCAGTTACAGTACTTGCACGGGTGTTGCCGTGAGAGCCATGATAATCAACATATGGTGGTTAGGAGGGATCTTCATGATCTACAAAGAGAGATCCAACGTTACAAGAGTGAACCCCTAAATCAGAAAGCCTATGAAGCAGATTGAATATCATTCACACAGATGCAGTCGCATATGCCATAAACATCTATCGCGTGAATAAGGTCCTCGGAAAAATACCCCATATATCGTAGCTGAGGGCCACTGAAAACCAGAGCAGTTTTGGATAGACCGCGCTCGGGATAGTGCAGCCGTCTAAATTCCTATAGGGCAAGGATGGTACAGGCCCGCACGTCACACTGTACTTTTTCAACTGCCCTGCCTTCAACCCATCGAAGCAGCCACATTTCTAGAACTGGAGGTAGACCCAGAGCCAGATTTAGCAGATAAACGAACTTACGAAGATAGATATTACAACAACCCTATACCGGATCAACCCATTTGGTCTAAACTTTGCATCCTGTAATATTCGAATTTGGACTACTATATCGTTCTACTTTTTCGGGTACCTTTCACAAGTAATTTCACAACTTTAAGGAAAAGCTCAAGGACATGTTTCGGATTGTTTTGAAAATTTTTCTATCAGGTTGTCCTCGCGGCACTCTTGTTTCAATACCGTCAGCATTTATGCTAACGAGGGTATATACACTCTCATACGGGCAAAATGTGTCTCATCGAAATAATGGTTTTAGACCCCAAGTATGTTTGGGCGAAATTCGTTTCAGGCAATTTGGAATCGATTTAGCCATGTCCGTCTGCCTGTCTGTCTGGCTGGTGCGCCCGATAACGCTCGAACGGATCAACCAATTCGGCCCAAAATTTGGCTTTCGTAATATTTTGTCCAAACTTATTTTAAGTTCGAAGATGGTTATATCGGTTCACTCCTTCCGGTACCCCCACCACTAATGTTTGAAAATGTACGGGACATTTTTGCGTATGATAACTTTTGAAGGAAGTAACCGATTTGGTCCATACTTTACACATCCTAATGTATCTGCCAGATATAGATCAGGTTCGAATGTGGACTATATTTGTCTACTCGTTCGGGTACCTTTCACACAAAATTTCGGATAAGTTCACTTTAAGACGTGCTCTCGAATCACTTTGAGTGTTGTTGAAGCAACTTGCTTTCGCTGCCCCAATTACGACAGTAAACGTTAAATTCACGTCCATTCTTCTTGAGAAAACAGCCTGAAAGGTGTAAAAAACCCTATGGAACCATATGTAATGGCTGGAGAGCACGATAATTCTGGAACAGATTAACCGATTTGGTCCAAATTTGGCCTTCGTCATATTTTGTCCAAACTTAGTTTCAGTTCGAAGATGGGATATATCGGACCACAAATTCCGGTACTTCCCCCAATATTTAAAAAAATTTCACTATATCGGTATGCACGATATCTCTTGAACGGGGGAACCAATTTGGTCTAAAATTTGGATATCCTAAAGTTTTGTCCAAATTTAGTTTAACTTCTAAAATTGACCATATCGGTCCTCTCCTAAGGGTACCGCCCCCCTCCAAAAGTTCAACATTTGTGTCTAAGTGAAGTTCAGGGTCTGTTTGAAGATCCTTGGAAAATTTATGCAGCGATATTATGTTTTCCGTGTACATGTCCATGCTTCCTGGCATACAGGTCCAAAAGTTATACGATGACTCACTGAAATGACTAGTGTGTTCGATATTTATCGAAAAGATATGGCTCCCTAATAAGATCCACTTCCATAATGGACTTGTCGCTCCATTCGTTCAAGTACCTTTACGCAACATTTTTTATCTTAACCCTTTCGGCCCCAACGTTGCTTATAAGCAACTTCGATTTTAACGTCGTTTTATTTAAAACTAACGGAATTTTTTCCTCAAAGAACACATTGCTTTGGCTAATTGTAGTCCTAAGAATGCAAAAATTATAAAAAAGTGCCAGTTGTATCCCGATCAACAGAACTACGATGCAGTCTGGAAAATCACGGCATGTCAAAAATCGATGTGTACAGTCCAAATTATTTAAATCGTTTCTAAATCAAAATGTATGAGCTTTATGTTAAACTTTAGTTTTGATTCTTCAAAAGTAAGGTCAGAGGTATACTTCTATACGATTATAACATTTATATTTACATAATTGCACAAAATAATGAGCAAATAAATTTTAGATAAAATGTACTGTATCTTCCGAAATAGGTGGGGTAACGCCCACCAATTTATGTTATGTCTTAGTTTTGACTTATACTTTAATTCTATGTTGTTAAAGTAACTACTAATGCGAGGAAAAAAGTTCGGGGCCGAAAGGGTTAAATCCTAATCCACATTTTTTCGGCAAGTTTAAATGTCCAAAAAGGGTCAAAAAAATCTGAAAAGACTCGTAGATGAAAGTTTCAATTCAATAGGCTGAGGGTATATCTCTGTCGGCAAAGCTGATACGTTTTTACTTGTTTGTTAGTAAAATTACAAAGATATGTTTATGTAAATACTTGTGTTTAAGCATCCCTTAATGTTCGTAAGAGTTGCACAGTGTGTAGTGTATTTTGCTATAAATCAGAAGTTCGCATGTTCGAATTCAGAAGAGGACAAAATAAATATGTGGAGTGCCCTGAAATTTAACATATATTTACATTAAATGTTTAAAAATAGCTTATTTTTTAATTCTAGTGGATTTTATTTGTATACACTGCGTTGATCGGTCCTGTCAGTAGACTAATTAGGCCGAATGTTTATGAGACCTACCCCGAAAATGCCAAACAATGTAAGCTGGAAACTTAAATTAGAGATCCGTTCATAATACATTTACGTTTGTTGAGTCATATGCTGTGGGTATTTAGCTGTCGGCAAATCCGACTGATTCTTATGTTTCGCAATTGAGGGAGGAACCACAAAATTTTGCCAGCGCAAATTAAGTCCGCTGCTTTGTAGCTAGCATCTCATAGACTTTTAAGGAAACGCTAACAACTTTTAAAATCAGCGTAATTAATATTTCACCCAAAAATGTCTTTTAATTTGATAAAAAATCTACAGAATCTCGCTTCAAAACAAAGTGAACCTAATAATCATGACTAACGAACCACTAACGGAAACGGAAATTACAACAAAAAGCAACCAAACTTTAACAACAAATGTCAATTCGTTTGTGTTATTTCCAAATGAACGCCTTCAATCTACATCGTTCAAATCCGTTGTCTTTCATCTCAACTCTTTAATCCCATTTTTTGGGTATGTTCCCTGTTATTTTCCAAGAGACTCCATCAACCAGACAATGCCTGTATTTATGTACATACATACATATGTACATGTATGGGTGTTAAGTCACATCTATTAAAATATTTACAATTCAATTAATATTCAAAAGGTCTACTCGTCATATTCATATACATATACATATGTACACACATACGTATGTATGTGTTGAAATATATTTCAGTTTTAATAAAAGTTTTAATTCATGTCATTGACATTCTACGGAAATCATTTGTGTGGGTTTAAACAACAAACAAATAATTCTAAACTTTGTACCAGAAGTCAGTATTAATAGAATGTATGTGCTTTTGTTATAGAATATAACCAAATTTTAACGATTAATAACAATGGGATATTTTTGACGTGGTTAGCTTTAATATCAGTAGTGCACAGTGGTCCCGCTTGTATGGAAAAGAGTGTCAAAAATAGTTCTAATCGAGCTACCGAATCCAAATTTTAAACGTGGGTTTATAACAAGCCGGAAAGATAGAAAACCATTTTTAGTGGATGTAGGTCCATATTTGGGTATAGCTCCCATAGAAAGGTACCACCCAATTTTTGGTATTTTTACGAGTTTGGCCAAATTTACCAACCGATTTGGATGTTATTTTGCATTTTGAGTGAATAAACTACCTCCCTGTAAGATTATTCAATGTAGAAAACCATTTTTAGTTGATGTAGGTGCATATTTGGGTATAGCTCCCATAGAAAGTTACCGGCCGAATTTTGGTATTTTCATGAGTTTGGCCAATTTTACCAACCGAATTGGATATTATTTTGCATTTTGAGTGAATAAACTACCTCCTTGTAAAATTATTCAATATAGGTCCACGTTTAGGTATAGCCCCCATATAAATGTACCCTCAGATTTTCGGTATTTTGACAATTTTATCGAAATTTTCCAACAGATTTGGCTGTAATTTTGGCATTTTGAGTTCTAAGTGAACCGAATACCTCCATGCAACAAATGGTCAATATCGGTCCACATTTTGGTATAAACGTACCTCACGATTTTCGAAATTTTGACGTTTTTCCCACATTTTCCAACCGATTTGGCTGTAATTTTGCATTTTGAGTTCTTAGTGAGCAAAATACCTCCTTGCAAAAAATGTGCAGGATATGTCCATGTTTAGGTATAGCTCCCATATAAATGTACCTCCCGATTTTCGGATGATTTTACAGGCGAGGTATAAGAGGAGTAACTTAGCGGGTGGCAGATGAGGCAGCTGGACTTTTTTAATCGTAAAATAGAAACTATCCCCTGCATTTAAACAAATTTCGAGACTCACAAATGCTCACAAAATTAGTAAAACTCAACATAAATTAATAGTAATTATATCAATAAAAATAGGTAAAAAAAACTTTTTAAGTTAAACGGTTTTATGTTAAACATACATTGCAACGTTTAAGATAAATGTACTAAAAACCAAAAAATAATAAATAGATACAATCGTGGGAATTATAAACATATGCATAGACTAGTTTAAAATAAAACCGTGGGGCACGTCAATTGTCTACAATCGTTGATTAAAATGTTTGTTTTGTAATGTTACACTATAATTAGGCAGTTGTTCAACCGACAACGATGGACGTGTGATAAGTAGGGCCAGAATGTGGAAACAAGCTAGCAAGCTCGATTATAAGCGAGTTTTAGGGTTTCATAGTTGTGAGCGGGTAGTACTTTGTCGATTAAAGACAAACTACGAGCAGTGAAACGATTCCTCGCCAGCCAGCAGTGTGAATGTCCAACGAAAAACTAGTTGAAACATCTCTTTTATTTACATGGAGTGTATAACTATTGGAATTTCCATGAGCAAGAAAATAGTAAGTAATTTCCTCACCGTCTGCGGGTCAACTGCCTAACGACGAATTAAACGATTCTATCGCACATTAAGTCGATAATTTGTAGACAATTGGCGTGCCCCACGGTTTTATTTTAGTCTAGTCTATGCATATGTTTATAATTCCCACGACTGTATCTATTTTATTATTTTTTGGTTTTTAGTACATTTATCTTAAACATTGCAAGGTATGTTTAACATAAAACCGTTTAACTTAAAAAGTTTTTTTTACCTATTTTTATTTTCTTGTTTTAGTTTTTATTTCGCATTCTGTTTAATTCATTTAGTGCTTTATTATTGCAAGGTTTCTTGCCCGTTAGTCAGTCCAACTCCTCTATACGTAGTCCCTGCAAAGATCTTACTCTACTAAGAACCACGTAGGCTTGACTTTCTTCAAACAGTTTCGCACCTAAGTATACGACTGCGTGATCCACAGTGCTGCCCTGCATTTTATGTATTGTAGAAGCCCATGAAAGTATTAAAGGCAACACACATCTGTGTGTATCGCTCCCGTTGTTTTGTTAACCTGGCTTCATATTCTTCAGCCTTTTCTGACGCTATCATTTGTGTGTATCGCTTACGTTGCTTTGTTAACCTGGCTTCATATTCTTCAGGCGTTTCTGACGCCGTCATTTGTGTATATCGCTGACGTTGTTTTTTTAACCTGGCCTCATATTTCTCAGGTGTTTTTGACGCTAATTGTTCACGTCGTTTCTGTAATCGACTATTTCTATCACCTTCACTTTCATTAGCTCGTTTTGCTTTACACTTTTCCTTCGCTTTTTGAAGCCTTCGTTTACGTTGTGTTGCAGATTCTGTTTTATTTGTGTTTGTACTTTTTATATTTTTTTACCATTTTATTCCCACGAGTAATGGAAATTTAAACGGTCGACCCCTCCTGAAGTCCAATAAAGGGGCAAGGCTATGTACAACAAGATGCGCCTGAGTCTTGAGGGGAAAACGCTAACGACATATAATTTTTATCCACTCTAATGCCATACAGTTCTCGGCGCGTTTTAACCTTTCACCTTAACTTGGGTGGTGTACCGCTAACGACGTATCATTTTTAGCCACCCTAACGCCACACAGTCCTCAATACGATAAAAAATCTTGACTTGGGTGGTGGATTCAGGCTGGATTAATCAAATACCTAAATTACAGATTCAATTTCTAAATTTAAATCTTAATTATACGCCATTTAGTGGCTGCGACCATCTTAAATATTGAGGTTGTATAGTGCACTGTATTCTTCTTGTCAAGCCCTTTTATTTGATACCCATATTGGTGGGATTGATAAAAAATTGTTATCAGCCATTTGGTAGCGGTGGCCATCTTATATTTCAATTTTGCATAGTAAATTGTATTCTACTTGTAGAGACCTTTCATTTGATACCCATGTTGATGGGAATGATAAAACCTAAGTTATCCGCCATTTTGTAGAGACCGCCATCTTGGATTTTAATTTTATATAGTACATTGTATTCTACTGGTTGAGCACTTTCATTTGATACCCATATTGATGGGATTGATAAAACCTACGTTATCCGCCATTTTGTAGCGGCCGCCATCTTGGATTTAAATTTGTATACCCTCAGCCTTTAGGCTATGAAGTGTATATACACTTTGATACGACGAAAATGTGCCTCATCGAAATAATGGTTTTAGACCCCAAGTATGTTTGGACGAAATGTGTTTCAGACAATTTGGAGTCGATCTAGCCATGTCCGTCCGTCTGTCTGTCTGTCCTGCTGGCTGGAGCGCACGATAACTCTCGAACGGATAAACCGATTCGGTTCAAATAATAAAATAAATTAAAGCTTCGAAATGAACTACCCTCAAACTGTACTAAATGGAAATATTTTGAACTTTTGTGAGGAAGGTACCCGAAGGCGTTGTTTGATACAGACGTGTAGTGCGATTCTCTACCTAATTTTTTGAGTTAGCGACAAATGTCGGTACAATTAAAACGCAAAATTATGAATGAAAAGTTCAAATAGAAGTTGACAACACAGGTGCTATCGGTAGGACTTTACGACTACTTTCTTTTGGTCGCTATCGCACTAATGATCGGAACTTAAGGTACATTTGGATGTATACACTCCGGTTCATCTGAATAGAACCAGCCAATATTTGTCTACAAATACCGTTATATCTGACGAAAGGGGAGGAATTCTAAATTATAATTTTGTGGACATGTAGAGTATATAGTAGCCGATATTTTCGATACCTAAAATGTTTCACATATGCGTTATAACCGTACTTTTGAAAAAATTCCAAAATATTAGCATGTTTTAACGGTTCACCAGGATAGAACCACACTAAGAATTTACACAAATCCTTTGTTAGATGTGGTAAACTTTAACAAAAAACTATTTATAATTATAAATAAATGCCGTGAGTGTAAATTGCTATCAAATATTGTGCAAAAATTTGTATTAGGGTCTTGAAATTTGATGAAAATCGATGCTGAGAGCTCCAAACAAATATTTTTATGAAGAAATCGGTAGAAACAATTTATCAAGACAAAATTTTATACTGATGTATGTTCAAAATTTTCTATACTACAATAAAATTATAAAAAAGTTACTTTGGTTCCGAAACAGAGGAAATATGGTAGTTAAGTTAATTCAAAATTCTACCTTTCCAATCCAAAAATTGATATTTTATCTCAGGAAAGTGAATGTAAATCGATAGGTTCCGCCCAGTTTCATCGCCTGTGGACACCTACAGGTTCAAAAAATAAAGAAAATTCCACCGCCGCACAGTGGTTCAGAATCGTTTTTTCCTGGTCAAAATTCTGTAACTTTTGAACGGATAAAGATATAACTCGTATAAAAACTCATATACTCAAAAAAGTTATAATTTGTGTCAAAAAACTGTAATTCATATGGAAACAGTATAGAAAAACAAACATTTTTACTCATGTAATTTCAATAAATTGAAAAAAGTGTTAAACGGACGGTACGGGACGGGTACAAAAGTATATATGGGCTGGAAGAGGAGACTTTCGGGCATCTTTCCGTGAAAACAGAACATTGTTCCATGTTGTTCCACAAAAGTTCTAGTCCACTAAATTTGGAATTTCATAAAATTTAGTACCCGCGGAAAAATAAAATAGATCATGTTGTGTAAACGCTACGGTAATTTACTAAAACGATTTTTAAAGGCCACAATCCTACCTACCTTACAAAAGAACAATGAACACAATATCTGTTATTGTTTCAGAGAAATAGCTTCGTCACGTCAACATCAACCTCTTTTTGAAAAATAAAAACATATTTTTATTAATATTTTAATTTTTAAAATAACTGAAATAATTGAACAATAAATTGGATTATGCACTTAGAACACTACCACAAAGAATTTGCTGGTAAAGTAATAAACAAACATATCGATCATTTAGTCAAAGAATGACACATCTCAAGTCCTATCGCAATAAAGTTAAAGAAAATGTTGTACTTACTTACTTAGCTGGCCTTTTACAGAACATTTGTTCCATAAGCCGAACTAAGAAAAAATCTCCAATCCTCTCTGTTTGCTGCTGTATTTTCCCAATCTGGGATATGTAGCTTACTGATATCTCGTTTCACTTGTTCGCTCTAACGAAGCTTTGGCCTTCCAGATCTGCGAGAACCTCCATGCGGCCCGTATTTATACGCCTTTTTAGCGGGTTCATCATAACTCATTCTTATAACATGGCCTAGCCATCGCAATCGTTGTATCTCGATTTGTTCAACTACATTGATGTCATTGTATAGTTGGTACAGCTCGTTGTTCATACGACGCCGATATTCGCCGTCAACACAGATTGGCCCGTAGATCTTTCGAAGAATTTTTCTCTCGAACACACCAAGCACTGCCTTATCTGCTTGAGCAAGTACCCATGCTTCGGAACCATACATTAGCACGGGTAGTATCAGTGTTTTGTAAAGTGTTACTTTTGTTTGACGAGAGGTGGCTTTATTCCAAAACTGCTTACTCAGCCCAAAGTAGCATCTGTTTGCCAACACTATTCTTCTTCGTATTTCACAACTGATGTTGTTTGTTGTGTTTATGTCGGTGCCGAGGTAGACGAAGTCCTTTACTACCTCAACATTATAGGTACCAACATTCACAGATGGTGCGGTGTTTATGGACATATTACGCGTCGATACCATCAACTTGGTTTTTACGCCGTTTACTGCCAGACCAACTTTAGCAGATTCTCTTTCGACTTTTGCAAAGGTGTCAGTTACTTCCTTTACCGATCGACCCATGATGTCAATGTCGTCGGCATAAGCCAGTAACATATGGCTTTTTGTGTATATTGTTCCATTTCTTTTGACCTTCGCGTCTCGTATGACCTTTTCCAGCAGGATGTTGAATAGATCACACGACAGGCCGTCTCCTTGTCTGAAACCTCTTTTGGTAATAAACTCTTCGGAGAGGTCTCGTCTCAGTTAATGTCATTCTACAAATGAGCTTTGCAGGAATACCAAAGAAAATGTTGTAGCTGTAAAAATTCTCTAGAGGATTGACCATTATGATTTGTTCCTAGGTTTTACCGTTTTTGAGATATATAGATGTTCATTTCACATTTTTAGCTTTTTTCTTAGGTGTTCACGATTTGCTTGAAAACGGTAAGTCCTATCAAAATGGGTCTAGAGAGAATCTTTTAGCTGTGAAAATTCTATACAAGATTGCCTTTGTAATTGTAATTATACCCTACACAGCTATGTGAGGAGGGTATTATAAGTTGGTTTTGGCCAAAAAGTTTGTAACGCATCGAAATAATGGTCGTAGACCCATACTTATATATACCAAAATGAATGTCTCGACGAGCTGAGTCGATCTGGGTCGGAATGGGCAAAAAACTTATTTGCGGAAAAAGTCAACGTTTTATTTCAAAGCGAATATCTCCGTATCTATAAGGGGCTAATGAAAGCAGAAAATATCACCTTTACAGCGATGTATGGTAGGTTGTCGTAGGTGGTCAAACAACGAAGATATCGCAATAGTCGCTTATAGAACCCAACTTTTCATTTATTCAATTTTAATTCTAATGACGAATAACACAGCTTTTGTTGGATACTTTCCAAAAACAAAACTTGGCTATGACAGTAGAAAATCCTGTCTTTACAATGAATCAAATTAGGTTAGCGTAGGTGGCCAAATAACGGAGATATCACAATAGTCGGTAATACATCCCATTTTCCACTTTTAAAGAAATCACGCTACAGGTCGCAATTTTGATCGGATCGTCACCGAATTTTGGGTGTTGATGGGGGTCCTGCTGGGGAAAAAGCCTATTGATTTTGGTGATGGTCGGATAATATTTAGGGGTCGGAATGGGCAAAAAACTTATGTGGATAAAAAGACAACGTTTTTTTTTTTCAAAGCGAATATCTCAGCTTCTATACGGGGTATGCCAAAAGCAAAACCTGCTAATGAAAGTAGAAATATCGCCTTTGCAACAATGTAAAGTAGGTTATTGTAGGTGGTCAAACAACGAAGATATCGCAATAGCCGCTAATAGAACTCAACTTTTCATTTTTGCGATTTCAATAATAATGACGAATATGACAGCTTTGGTTGGAGACCTTCCAAAAATAAAGTCTGACGATGAAAGTAGAAAATCCCATCTTTACAATGATGCAAATTAGGTTGGCGTAGGTGGCCAAATAACGGAGATATCGCAATAGTCGTTAATACATCCCATTTTTCCATTTATTTGTAATCACGCTACAGGTCGCAATTTTGATCGGATCGTCACGAAATTTTGGATGTTATTGGGGGTCCCACAGAGGAAAAAACCTTTTGATTTTTGATAATGGTCGGATATTATCCCTTTCGGCCCGAACTTTTTTCCTCGCATTAGTAGTTACTTTAAAGACATAGAATTAAAGTATAAGTCAAAACTAAGACATAACATAAATTGGTGGGCGTTACCCCACCTATTTCGGAAGATACAGTACATTTTATCTAAAATTTATTTGCTCATTATTTTGTGCAATTATGTAAATATAAATGTTATAATCGTATAGAAGTATACCTCTGACCTTACTTTTGAAGAATCAAAACTAAAGTTTAACATAAAGCTCATACATTTTGATTTAGAAACGATTTAAATAATTTGGACTGTACACATCAATTTTTGACATGCCGTGATTTTCCAGACTTCACACTGAATAATGCATCGTAGTTCTGTTGATCGGGATACAACTGGCACTTTTTTATAATTTTTGCATTCTTAGGACTACAATTAGCCAAAGCAATGTGTTCTTTGAGGAAAAAAAATCCGTTAGTTTTAAATAAAACGACGTTAAAATCGAAGTTGCTTATAAGCAACGTTGGGGCCGAAAGGGTTATTCAGGGGTCGGAATGTGAAAAAAAATATTTGGAAAAAAAACCAACGTTTTATTTCAAAGTTAATATCTCCCTTCTGTAGGAGGTATATCGAAAGCAAAACCTGGCAAGGAAAGTAGAAAATATCACCTTTACAACGATGTGAAGTAGGTTGTCATAGGTGGTCAAACAACAGAGATATTGCATGTCGGTAATGCATCCCTTTTTTCATTTTTGTGCAATCACACTACGAAATTTTGATCGGATCCTCACGAAATTTTGGGGGTTGATGGGGTCTAACAGAGAAAGAAGCCTATTGATGGTTGGCAAACATCCCACTTTTCCATTTTTTATTTGGGTTGTACAGGGCAAAGGCGCTAAGCTATCCCAATTTTAATATTTTGAATTTTATTAGTCAAAACAGGGGTAGTGGTGTAGGGTATCACATAGCCTTGGCTCACTTGTTTTTTCCTTGGTTGTACCATTTTTGAGATATACAAGTTTAAGTTGGGAAATTGCAGCCATGACATTGTTTTATAAGGAGGCGATACAGTCAATGCATTGTCCCAATTTGAACTTCTATATCTCAATAACGGTAAAACCTACGAAATTGACATAAAGGTCAATCTTGTAGAAAAATTTTATAGCTACACCATTTTCTTCTGTCCCTTTTCGAGAGGACTTGCGGATTCCAAGCAAAATCGTGAAAACCTAAAAAACCCTTAAAAATGCCGACTTTCCGGAGATTTTTTTTGTTATACCCTCAGCCTTTAGGCTAAAGAGGGTATTTACACTTTGATACGACCAAAAATGTGCCTCATCGAAATAATGGTTTTAGACCCCAAGTATATTTGTACGATATCCGTTTCAGACAATTTTGAGTAGATCTAGCAATGTCCGTCCGTCTGTCCGTCTGTCTGTCTGGCTGGCTGGAGCGCACGACATCTCGAACGGATCAATCGATTCGGTTCAAATTTTGGGTATCGAAATATTTTGTCCAGATTCGATTTAAGTTCGAAGATCGGCCATATAGGTCCACTCCTTCTGGTACCTCCCCCACAAATGTTCAAAAATTGTCGCAAAACTTGTGCGCACGATAACTCTTGTAGGGAATAACCGATTTGGTCCATACTTTGCACATCGTGTAATTTCTACCAAACTTAGATGAGGTTCCAATATGGACTCAATCGGTCTACTCCTTCGGGTACCTCCCACACAAATTTTCGGAAAAGTTCAGTTTAGGACCTGGTCTCGAATCGCTTTGATTTTTGTTTACGCAAGTTGTATTCGCGTTTCATTAGGGGCAAGTCCATACTTCCTGAGAAAGAAGCCTGAATGTTACAAAAAACCCTATGACACCGTGTGTAGTGGTTGGAGCACAAGATAACTCTCGTACGGATCTGCCGATTCGGTCCAAAATTTGGCTTTCGTAATATTTTGTCCAAACTTAGTTCAATTTCAAAGATGGATTATATCGGTCCACTCCTTCCGGTACCTCCCCCACAAAAGTTCGAAAATGTTCGGAAAATTTGTGCGTACGATAACCCTTGTAAGGAATAACCGATTTGGTCCATACTTTGCACATCGTGTAATTTCTACCAAACTTAGATGAGGTTCCAATATGGACTCAATCGGTAAACTCCTTCGAGTGCCTCCCACACAAAATTTCGGAAAAGTTCAGTTTAGGACCTGCTCTCGAAACGCATTGGTTTTTGCTGTAACATCTTGTATTCACTGTACCCTATACGAAGGTACAAGTTTCCTCAGGAGCAAGTCCATACTTCCTGAAAAAATAGCCTGAATGTTGAAAAACAAACCCTATGACACCATGTTTATGGGTGGAAGCGCTAGATAATTCTCGAACGGAAATGCCGATTCCGGCCAAAATTTCGCCATATCGGTCCACTCCTTCAGGTACCTACCCCACATAAGTTCAAAAATATTCGGAAAAATTGTGCGCACGATAACTCTTGATGGGAGTGACTGATTTGGTCCATACTTTACACATTCTTATAATATCTACCAGATATAGATCAGGTTCGAATATGGACTATATTTGTCCACTCCATCCCGTACCTCCCACACAAAATTTTGGATAAGTTCACTTTAAGACCTGCTATTGAATCACTTTGATTTTTGTTGAAGCAACTTAAATTCGCTGCCTCAATTACGATGGTAAAAGTTGTTAAAGGGGCAAGTCCATACCTCTAGAGAAAACAGCCCGAAGGGTGTAAAAATCCCCTATGGCATCCCCATGGTCTATGTCGGTCAATTCCTTTAAGTTCCTTTTCCCCAAAATTTTTGAACTTTAATCCTAATCAACATTTTTGTCGGTTCATTCGACCAAAATTTTGAAACCCCCTAAATACATAAGTTTTTTGTAAAAAAAGTGTTTCAATTTGCACAGGCTGAGGGTATACCTCTGTCGGCAAAGCCGACTGATACTTTTTTACTTGTTTTTTTATTTTTTTATTTTTCTCATCTATGAACATTGTAGTTTCATAAACCGCAAAAACTTCCCAGGTGTAAGCACCTTCCATTTAAATTTGCTTCAAGAGCACCTTGGTGTATAATTAAATTTGTCATTCCGTTTGTAAGACATCGAAATATTCCTCAGGGTAAAATTCTATGTCGATATAACCATGATATACCATGTCAAGGTACAGTTCGCAATTTCAAAAATAGAGCTTTGCTTGTGAAATTTGTTTCTGTTACTCCTAGGAAGTTTGGCATTGTAAATGGGCTATATCGGTCCACGTTTCGTTATAGTCCCCAAAGAACGGTGCTCTCCGATTATCGGTATTTTGAAGGTTTTAACTTCATTATCACACCCAAATGGCTGAAATTTGATACTTAGTCTCGGTTGGGGGTATACAGAATTTCCCCAACATTTTGTCGGTATAGGCCCACGACTTCATATAGCTCCCATAGAACGGTAGCTCCCGATTTGCGTTATTTTGAAGATTGTGGCCTCAATATTTCTCAAAAATGGCTGAAATTTGGTATTTAGTCTTCATTTGGGGTATAAAACTTTCCGTATGAATTTTGCCGATATAGGACCACGTCTTCATATAGCCCCCATAAAACGGTACCTCCCAATTTGCGGTATTTTAAAGTGTGAAATTTGGTATTTAATCTTCATTTGGGGTACAAAACTTTGCATATGAAATTTGTCGGTATTGGCCCACGCCTTCATATATCCCCTTGGAACGGTACCTCCCGATATTCGGTATTTTGAAGGTTGTGGCCTCAATATTGCACCGAAGTGGCTGAAAGTTGTTATTTAGTCACATTTAGGCTATAAAAATTTCCATATGAAATTTCTCGGTATAGGTCCACGCTTTCATATAGATCCCATAGAACGATACCTCCAGATTTTCGGTATTTTGAAGGTTGTAGCCTCAATATTCCTCCGAAATGGCTGAAATTTAGTATTAAGTCTTCGTTGGGGTTATTCAACTTTCTCCTCTAAATATATCGGTTTAGGTCCACGCCTTCATATAGTCCCCATAGAACGGCTTATCTCAGTTTTCGGTATTTTGAAGTTTGTGAAATCAATATTCAGCCGATATGGCTCAAATTTGGTATTTAGTCTTCATTGGGGGTCAAAACTTTCCACCTTAAATTTGTAGGTATAGGTCCATGCGATCATATTGCACCATACAGGTGTACCTCCCGATTTCCGGTATTTTCAAGGTTGTGGCCTCAATATTCCACTGAAAGGGCTGCAATTTCCCCCTCTAAGTATGTCGGTATATATATAGCCTCATACGAGTATAACGGCACATCCCAGTTTTCGGTATTTTGAAGTTTATGGCCTCAATATTTAACCGAAATGGCTCAAATTTGGTATTTAGTCTTGTTTGGGGGTCCCTTAAATTTGTAGGTATAGGTCCACGCCTTAATATTGCCCCATAGAAGTGTACTTCCCGATTTTCTGAATTTTGAAGGTTGCGGCTTCAATACTCCACCGAAATGGTTTAAATTTGGTATTTAGTCATCATTGGGGGTATTCCACGCCTTCATATAGCTCCTGTACATCCCAATTTTCGGTATTTTGAAGGTTGTGGCCTCAATATTCCACCGAAATGGCTGAAATTTGGAATTTAGTCTTCGTGGGGGGTGCAGAATTTTTCATCTGAAATTTGTAGGTATAGGTTTACGCCTTCGTTTTGCTTCGATTTTCGATGTTTTAATGGTTGTGGCTTCAATATTCCACCGAAATGGCTGAAATTTGGTATTTAGTCTTCGTTGGTATAAAATATTCCCCCAAAACTATTTCAGATTCGAGCTTTTTTAAGTGACTTCGACAAGGTTTAACAAAAACAACAGGAGGAAGTCAAAAAAAGTGAATTGGTACTCGTAAATTAAGGCAAAATCAGGAAACTTGTACTCATACACGCTGTTAATGAAAATGTGGTTGTTTCTGAAAGAGTCGGATTTTGTCGGATGTAAATTTTGCATAATTTTATTCGAAAGCGATGTCTGTTTTAGGCACCAAATTCCTGAAGCTGCAATTTTTAGATACACTTCATGGAAGAAGCGAGATTCGTGAGTAATGTATAACACGCTATTGCTTTAATCAACATAACGGTACTTTATGTATAAACATTGTATGTAAACTTGTTTGTTCACAAAAAGGAAGGCTATTGGTCACTCTTTAATTTCCGATTCAAAGGTTTAATATTTCTAACAGCTTGTTTAAATATAGTTCCATGAACATGTGGTCCTTTGTTGTATACATTTTGAATATAAGCTACCTACGAACAATTTTCTATGTTTGAGGAGCTATAACTTTATAGTAACACCATATAACAAAAACACATTTTTCAATTTTTGTCACTGAGGCACCATTGTGCGCCTTTCTTATTTGTTTTGTTATATGTTTCACTAAACATCATTCCTAAAAATTTCTCTTTAAAATAATAAGCCCATTAAAAACAAAATGTCGATGGACCCCACTAATACATTCATATACTTACCAAACAAAAAATTCCCTCCAAAAAAGCAAAACGCAATGAATGTCGAAAGTGCCATAAAATTTCCTAATTACTGAAAAAACAACTACTATTCCATGAAACTACATTCATTGTATGATACTACATAGGAATATATGGGTCCATTACACTCTTTCAAGTACACACACGCATACATATTCATGTACAGACAAACATAACTACCGTCTTTCCTTCATTATTGTGTAAGGTCTGGTAATGAATGTAACTTGTAAAAGATTTTATAATAGGCTCATCATAAGTTACATGAACCCGTAAAAAAGGCTTTGAATTTTTAATGTCATTGTCTGGGTTCAAGCACACACACATACAAATACACTTTCACACATATACACACATCTCATGAAAGTTCCAATCATGAAAGACTTTGGGAAATCTACTGTTGTTATTGTATCCCTTTTCTTTTTTGTTTGTATGTGTGTTGTCTTTTCACATATGGTTATGTTTTCTGTTGTCATTTACCAAAAGGACGACAACAACAGCAACAACATATCAACACCGGCATCAGCATCGGTTATTTAACGAGTACTTTGTATGCAAAATAATTAATTAAAGTATTAATAACACTTAATGAAACTTGTTAACTTTTACCGAAACAGCTGCTGTCAGATGATGTTGGTGTTGCCTTTTCATTTGTTTCTCTTATTTATTATTGTTGTTGTTGTGGCTGATGCTGATGCTGCTGTTGTTGTCTGTTAGTGGAAGCTACTGTGTAAGGTTTTGTAGACATTAACGCATGTTTTTATTTTTTTAACTTTTTAACTGAAAGTGATATTTTC
Organism: Musca autumnalis; assembly: GCF_047663935.1. Taxonomy (NCBI): domain Eukaryota; kingdom Metazoa; phylum Arthropoda; class Insecta; order Diptera; family Muscidae; genus Musca; species Musca autumnalis. The sequence goes on along the minus strand of NW_027411866.1, from coordinate 149,285,640 downwards.
AAGGACTCTGCAAATTGTAAAACATTTCATTCGCATATTGGTAACATTTCAACGGTGAAATGTTGTCAGGATGCCGATTAAGATAAGCCAATGCCTATGCAATACAATTTGTTTGGAAATGAAGTTTGGGGATGTTTTAAAAATTTATTACATATTGACATTGAAAGTAAATAAAAAAGATTAAATATTTGTTTTAAAGAGAAGATAAATATTTTTTAATTATTTAAAATTTTAATTTATAGATTCACTTTGGCAGTTTTGTTGAGATGTGTATTACTTTATTGTTGTATAATAATTCCAGCTTAATATCGTGTTTTGTTGTTTTTATATTAAAAAAACAACTAGTTTTATTTAAAGTTCGATGTAGTTAAAATTGATTTAATTTCGGGAAAGGCAAAGAATACTATATTCCTCCAACGCCACTTGGACTCAACAGTTCTCTTAGTTCTTTGAAACAAAGAACTCTTCCCAGAGCTCAAGAATAAACGTAATCGATGAATTCGTTTAACTGCGAATTCAACAGAAAGATTTAAAAAATGTCGTAGCCGCATATGTAAACCAAATAACTACTTCCCACTGTTATGGACTTTGCATTGTAAAAAAACCCATAGCAAATTTTGGTGGTTTGTTGTAAACAACAAACTATCGTCACCTTGCTGTGTGTCTATTTATACCCTCAGCCTTTAGGCTAAAGAGGGTATATACACTTTGATACGGCCAAAAATGTGTCCCATCGAAGTAATGGTTTTAGACCCCAAGTATGTTTGTACGATATCCGTTTCAGACAATTTTGAGTCGATCTAGCAATGTCCGTCCGTCTGTCTGGCTGGTGCGCACGATAACTCTCGAACGGATCAATCGATTCGGTTCAAATTTTGGGTATCAAAATATTTTGTCCAGTATCGTTATATTGGGGCTATGTTGAAAACTGTTGATGCAGATGTGTGATGACCACTACAACCTTCAAATGTCAAATTACAGTTAGTAAGGTTAAAAATTTTAGCTAAAATTGCCAATTACTGAAAATTGGGAGATACCGTTATATGGGAGCTATATCCGAACATGGACCTATGTTGACAATTTTTTTATGGAGATGTGTTGTGACCACTAAGAACTTCAAATATCAAATTACTGATAGTTCGGTTTAATATTGTAGTTAAAATCATCAAATTATTGAAAATCGGGAGGTACTTTTATATGGGAGCTTTATCAATATATCGACCTTTCTTGACAATTTTTGGTGGAGAGGTGTGGTGACCACTAAGAATTTCAAATGTCACATGTTCAAATTACAGACAATTCGGTTATAACTTGTAGGTAAAATTCTCAAAATACCGAAAATCCGTTATACCGAGGTACCGTTATATGGGGCTATACCAAAACATGGACCTACGTTCATAATTATTTCGAATATAAGTTGTTTGGTCAATAAGAACCCTAAATATCAAATTATAGCTAATTCGGTCTAGAAATGTGAATTTAAACGTCAAAATACCTGAAATCGAGCAGTAACGTTATATGGGGGATATTCCAAAACATGGACCTATGTCCACTAGTTATACAAGTTTATTGACATTTAAGAATCCTAATGTCAATTTTTAGCTAAATCGGTCTGCAAATGTAAACGTCAAAATGTCATAAATCGGGGGTACCGTTATATGGGGGCTATACCAAAACGTGGACATATGTCCACAACTTTTGTCATATAAGTTTATTGACACTTAAGAACCGTAAATGTCAAATTATAGCTACATCGGTCTGAAAATGTAGCTAAAGACGAGAAAATACCGTTATATAATGGTTTATTGACCTTTAAGAACCCTAAATGTCAAATTATAGCTACATCGGTCTGAAAATGTAGCTAAAAACGTCAAAATGCCGTAAATCGGGGTACCGTTATATGGGGGCTATACCAAAACGTGGACCGATATAGCGCATCATCGAACTTGACCTGCCTGTAAACAAAAGACGCATTTTCCCAAAATTTCAGACAATTTTGGTGAAGAGGTATGGTGACCACTAAGAACTTCAAATGTCAAATGTTCAAATTACAGCTAATTCAGTTAAAACTTGTAGGTAAAAATCTCAAAATACCGAAAACCAGGAAGTACCGTTATATGGGGCTATTCCAAAACATGTACCTCTGTTCATAATTTTTTCGAATATAAGTTTTTTGGTCACTAAGAACCGTAAATATCAAATTATAGCTAATTCGGTCTAGAAAACCTATTTAAATCGTCAAAATACCTGAAATCGGGCGGTAACGTTATATGGGGGCTATTCCAAAACATTGATCTATGTCCTCCAGTTTTGTTATATAAGTTTATTGATACTTAAGAACCGTAAATGTCAATTTATAGCAAAATCGGTCTGAAAATGTAGCTAAAACGTCAAAATACGGTAAATCGGGGGTACCGTTATATGGGGGCTATACCAAAACGTGGACCTATGTCCACAACTCTTGTTATATAAGTTTATTGACACTTAATAACCCTAAATGTCACATTATAGATAAATCGGTTTGAAAATGCAGCTAAAAACGTCAAAATACCGTAAATCGGGGGTACCGTTATATGGAGGCTATTCCAAAACGTGGACCTATGTCCACAACTTTTGTTATTACAGTTTAGTGATGCTTAAGAGCCCTAACTGTCAAATTAGAGCTAAATCGGTCTGAAAATGTAGTTAAAAACGTCAAAATACCGTAAATCAGGGGGTACCGTTATATGGGCGCTACACCAAAACGTGGACCTATGTCCACAAGTTTTCTTATAGAAGTTTATTGGCACTTAAGAACCCTAAATGTCAAATTACAGCTAAATCGGCCTGTAGCTAAAAACGTCAAAATACCGTAAATCGGGGGGTACCGTTATATGGGAGCTATACCAAAACGTGGACCGATATAGCCCATCATCGAACTTGACCCGCCTGCAAACAAAAGACGCATTTTCCAAAAATTTCAGCGTCCTATCTCCATTTTTGTGAATGCTAGAGTGATCACCACAGACGGACGGACGGACGTGTACAGATCGACTCAGAATTTTACCCTGATCAAGAATATATATACTTTATAGGGTCGCAAATGAGTATGCGTATGAGAATGCGTTACAAACGGAAAAAAACAAACTTAATATACCCTCCAACTATGGTGGAGGGTATAAAAAAATATTTCCTACAGATTTGTATTAGGTCCGAATATGTACTACATCGGATCACTCCCATGGGTACATCCTACCCAAAGTTTGGAAAAAATGCAGTCGTCTTGGATCATTCTGAGTTTTGTTGCAACATGTAGTTTTTTGCGGCCCTTTCCATCCTGGAAAATTTTCCCGACAGCTAAAAAACCTACAGAAGTATTGTGTTAACTTTTTTTCTTCGGGTACGTGGCTGAGGGTATATCTCTGTCGGCTCAGCTGACTGATACTTTCTTACTTGTTTTAGATTCACTTTGGCAGTTTTGTTGAGATGTGTATTATTTTATTGTTGTAAAATAATTCCAGCTTCATCTCGGGAAACGAATTAAATCAATTTTAAATAAAACTTTTTTTTTTTTTTAATTTAAAAACAACAAAACCCGCGATTTAGCTGTACTTACATTACAGCAATAAAATTTTAATTTATTATAAAAACAAGTAAGAAAGTATCAGTCAGCTGCGTTGACGGAGATATATCCTCAGTCTCTGACCAAAAAGACGTAATAGTTGTGCCGTAAATAATACATAGATTTTGTATCAAGTAATAGGGACCGCGAAAATAACTTACTGCAAAAAATTACGAATAGATCCGAGGCCTCAACCTGTGATTTTCCAAAATTTGGTGTGGCGGGTAGTCGAAGGATTGGATCGATAGTCTATATTCCTATCTGAAACATAACTGGATGAAATAATACGATGGGCATAGTTTGGTCCAATCACAAAATCTTTGCGAGTGTTATTTTGCGGACCTGTTGTTTTTGTTGTAGCAACGCAAATGTGTTTGTTCGTGTATTATTTCAGTTATCAGGTTCCTCAGTATACAGATTTAAGAATTCTGCAACCTGGACTGGTTGCGTCCATAAGTAATCAGGAGTCAGGTGAGTGGGGTTAGCTGGGCAGCTAAACAAATGCAGTGTATGGTGTGGGACCACACATGCTGGGCAGGTGTTGGGTATTGAGGCGGCTGCATCGTCCTGATCTTAACTGGGCTAAAACCACTCGTGTTTGTCTTGGCAGCTGGCGTTCTTCTGCTTTGATGGATGGGGGGTGGTCTCCAAGTACGGCATTCACACTGTATCTCTGTACTGCCTGCGCAACCATGTCAGTGTGAATGCTATCCAAGCCTGCCTGATAAGCTCGTTGGTCTAGGGGTTCTCTTTTATACCTTTGGACCTCTCTCTCTAGCTCATGAAGATCTCTTCTGACGTGCAGGGGGGAGGAAGGCTGTCCATCAAATCGTGACAGGGATGCTCACTGCGATAACACCCAAGCAGGTACTGCATCGACACCATTTTATGAAGATGGTCCACTGGTGTCATGAGGAGGCACCCTGTTGCAGTCCTCAGGGCAGCATTCTGACAGGTTTGAATCTTCTTCCACTGCGTAGTGCTAACCTTTGCAGACCACGCTGGCGCCGCATAGCTTACCACAGACCGGCCTATTGCATTGTAGGTGGTCAACAAGGTTTCTTTTTCAGCTCCCCAAGTGCTGCCGGCCAGCGACTTGAGCACCTTGTTGCTACTTCTGATCTTATCGCAAATAGCTGTGGCATGCGAGGACGACTTAAACATGCTATCGAACGTTACACCCAGTATTTTGGGGAAGTTAGTGGTCGGAATCAGTACACCATCGACCAATATGTTCAGTAGGAGCCTCATTTCAGCCGTCCAAGTGGTGAACAGTGTGGCAGTGGATTTAGAGGCGGATGTTTTCAGGTCAGCTATTTAGACATTTAACCTATCACATATGTCATCGGTGATAGGACCCGGCGCCAAGATCGTACAATCATCCGAATACATCACGATCTCTATACCGTCTGGAGGGTGTGGAATTTCAGAAAGGTAGAGGTTAAACAGTTCCGGAAATATCACCCCTCCTTGGTGAACTCCTGCTCACTCTACGGTGTTTGGACTTCTTGTTTCTGAATTCCACAAACGACTGTCGTCCGCACATATACACCTTTTTATACCCTCAGCCTTTAGGCTAACGAGAGTATATACACTTTCATACGGGCAAAATGTGCCTCATCGAAATAATGGTTTGAGACCCCAAGTATGTTTGGAGGAAATGTGTTTCAGACAATTTGAAGTCGATTGAGCAATGTCCGTCCGTCTGTCTGTCTGGCTGGCTGGAGCGCACGATAACTTTCGAACGGATCAACCGATTCGATCCAAAATTTGGTTTTCGTAATATTTTGTCCAAACTTCGAAGATGGGCTATATCGGTCCACTCCTTCCGGTATCTCCCCCATAAAAGTTCGAAAATGTTCGGAAAATTTGACTCATATTTGACCCATACTTTGCACATCGTGAAATTTCTACTAAACTTAGATGAGGTTCCAAAATGCACTCAATCGGTCTGCTCCTTCGGGTACCTTCCATACAAAATTTCGGAAAAGTTCAGATTAGGACCTGCTCTCTAATCGCTTTGTTTTTTGTTGCAACAACTTGTATTCATTGCCCCCCACACGACGGTACAAGTTTTATCAGGGGCAAGTCCATACTTCTTAGGAAAAAATCCCTATGTCACCATATGTGGCTGTCGGAGAGCATAATTACTCTCGAACTGTTCAACTGATTTGGCCCAACATTTGGTTTTCGTCATATTATATCCAAACTTAGTTTCATGTGGCAATACCGGTCCACAACTTCTGGTACTATCCCCAATATTTAAAAAATGTCACCAAAATGCTAGGACGATATCGCTTGAATTGGGCAACCAATTCGGTCCAAACTTTGGACCTCCTAATATTTTGTCAAAATTTAGTTTAACTTCTAAAATGGCCCATATCGCTCCTCCCTAAGGGTACCTACCCCACAAAAGTTCAACATTTGTGTCAATTCCTAATCCACATTTTTGTCGGCAAGTTCAAATGTCCAAAACGGGCCACAAAATTCTGAAGAGACCTTAAATACATTCCATCTGTCCGTATGTGAAAGTTTCACTTCACATTGGCTGAGGGTACATGTATATATGTCGGCAAAGCCGACTGACACTTTTTACTTGTTCAGATATAATTCGAAACATTTTAGTTGTAATTCTTAAAATGTCATTTGTAATTCGAGAATTATATTTCTAATTCGTAACATTTCATTTGTAATTCGAATTATTCCATTTGTAATTCGAATTATTCTATTTGAAATTTAAATTATTCCATTTTTAATTCGAATTATTCCATTTAAAATTCGAATTATTCCCTTTGTAATTCGAATTATTTTATTTGAAATTACACATGAAATCATTCGAATTACAAATGGAATAATTCGAATTACAAATGACATAATTCGAATTTCAAATGGAATAATTCGAATTACAAATGGAATAATACGAATTACAAATGAAATAATTCGAATTACAAATGGAATATTTCAAATTTCAAATGGAATAATTCGAATTACAAATGGAATATTTCGAATTACAAATGGAATAATTCGAATTAGAAATGGAATAATTCGAAATACAAATGGAATTCTCGTATTACAAATAAAATGTTACGAATTACAAATAGAATTCTCTAATTTCATTTAAAATAATTCGAATTACATCTAAAAACATGGCTGGATATTAGTCTTCTCTATATCCTCGAACAGCTTGGAATGGTTGATGGTATCGAAAGCCTTCGATAGGTCAAGAGCCACCATGACTGTTCGGTCGCATGGCCTTTTCTGGTTCAGTCCTCTACTGATATGTGTGGATTTGGCATCTAATGCTGTTGTAGTGTTATGCATTTTCCGAAATCCAGGGCTCTTCTTATACAGCGTAGCACACTTCTCTTCGACCTATCACTCTCGGGATGCTCCATGAACTGCCGGTTAATATAACACGCGCACCTCTTTGGGTCAGTTACTGTAACGTCGTTGAAAGTAACTGCTGTTCTGTCATCCTTCTTTTCAGGATTCGAGAGTGATTTAACCGTTGCCCACAATTTACTTAAACCTGTACCAATGTTGCATTGCTTCAGTTGGTCTAGCCACTTTTTGCGCGTATGTTCGCCTACTAACCTTTTGATTTCAAGAGTAAGCTCTCTAACTCTTGGGTCTTCAGGGTTCGTACGACGAAGCTCATCACGTTCATTTGCTAGTCTCGTCGCCTCTGCTGGGAAATTTGGTCTTATTTCGGGTATTCGACCAGCAGGTATATATCGAGCGGCTGCTGCAATGATGATGTCCGGGAAAGTTTTCTCAGCTACCCGAGGATCTGAGGGAGCGGCCAATTCTCTGAAGCGGTGATTGCTAAATTCTCTGAACCCTTGGAAATCAGCTTTCCCATGGTTCAGGAAAGTACGGCGTTGAGAGGTTATGAAATCGGGTGGTCTGGGCTAAGGGAAATGACGGATTGCCAGGATACGTCATTTATCAGACCTGGTGACACAATGATGATATCGGGCAGGTTGTGGCAGTCTCCTCTAATTTAATAATTATGTGTTTGTCATTTTAGTTGGTGCAGTCAGGGTTTGTTGGGGCTTTTAGGCCATTATCTCATGATAAATGCCAAAACGACTCGAGAGAAGCTCTTAAACTTCACTTTTTCCGAATTTCGTGTGGGAGGTACCCGATGTAGTGGTGGGCCGTATAGACCAATGTTTGGACCGATCCCCTCTAGAGTTATCGTTTGCACCATTTTACAGAAAAAAAAATTAACTTCTGTGGGGAAGGTACCGGACGGTGTGGACCGATACCCATCTTCGATCTTTAACTAGGTTTGGGCAAAATATTACGATGTGCAAAATTTGGTTCGAATCGGTTGATCCGTTCGAGAGTTAACGTGCACACCAGCCAGCCAGACAGACGGACGGACGTGGCTAAATCGACTGCAAATTGTCTGAAACTAATTTCGTCCAAATATACTTGGGGTCTAAAACTGTTATTTCGATGAGACACATTTTGACAAATACCATAATTATACCCTACACCACTATGTGGGGAGGGTATTATAAGTTGGTTTTGGCCAAAAAGTTTGTAACGCATCGAAATAATGGTCGTAGACCCATACTTATATATACCAAAATGAATGTCACGAAATTTTGGGGGTTAATGGGGGTTCCAAAAAGAAAGAAGCCTATTGATTTTGATGATGGTCGGATAATATTCAGGGGTCGGAATGGACAAACACTTATTTGGAGAAAGGTCAACGTTTTATTTCAAAGCCAATATCTCTGTTTCTTTAAGAGGTATATCAAAAGCAAAATCTGGCAAGGAAAGTAGAAAATATCACCTTTACAACGATGTAAAATAGGTTGCCATAGCTGCTCAAACAACAGAGATGTCGCAATAGTCGGTAATGCATCCCATTTTTTGATTTGTTTGTAATCCCGCTACAGGTCGCAATTTTAATCGGATCGTCACAAATTTTTTGGGAGTGCGGGTCCCACATAGGAAGAAGCCTATTGATTTTGGTGAGAGCCGGATAATATTTAGGGGTCGGCCCCGTCCCGACTATAGCCTTTGCTCACTTGTTTTCTTATGTGAATATCTCCGTTTCTGGTAGGAGATTTCCAATAGCAAAGGCAATGGAAAGAAGAAAAGATCTCCTTTATATTGATGCAAAGTATGTTGGCGTAAGTGGACAAACAACCGAGATATCGCAAAAGTCAGTAATATATCCAATTTTTCCATTTTTTGTAATCACGCTACAGGTTGAAATTTTGATCGGATAGTCACGAAATTTTGGGGGTTGATGGTGGCCCCACAGATAGTCGGATAATATTTAAGGTTCGGAATGCTGAAAAACTTATGTGGAGACAAATTCAAAGTTTTATTCTTTGTGAATACATCGGCTTCTAGTACGGGTATTCCAACGGTAAAGCCTGTTAATGGAAGAATAAAATATTACCTTTACATTGGAGTAAAGTAGTTGGCGAAGGTGTCCAAACAAGGGAGATTCCACAATAGTGGGTAATGCATCCAATTCTTCCATTTTTTGCAATTGCGTTACAGGTCGCAATTTTGATCGGATGATCACGAAATTTTGGTTGCTTATGGGGGTCCCAGAGAGAAAAAGGGAATATTATATTTGGTGGTAGTCGGATTATATTCCCTAAAAGAAATGTTTACCAGTGAAAAGCTTATGTAGATGGGTAGTGGTGTAAGGTATCACATGGTCGGCCCCGTCCCGACTATAGCCTTTGCTCACTTGTCTATCTTAATCTTTATTCATTTAGACATTAAAGGGTCTACCTTCCATACCCGCCAAGGAGGTGAAGTAACATGCTTCACGGTGGCGTCTTCTTCGATACCAGATTGACGCGGAACTACGAAATACCCGTGTTCCTGTTTGAAGTTGTATCGTTTTTCTGTGTTGAAAACAGCATATTCCAGAATGCCAGCTGAGGATTTTCTTGGTCCGTGCTGCGATAGAGGAAAACCCAATACCAATACTCAATTGTTGTTCTGGACTTGCCCATGCCAGGGACTACGACAGGGACTATGTTGCTGTATGCTGTGTGAACACAGGCACCACTGAGTCGTCGTCGTTATCAGAACAACCGAATTCCCTCTAACAGCAGCCGCTCACGCAGCACTTAACACCAGCCTTTGTTGCTACAATCCTCGAAAATGCATCCTTTTTGCAGTTTATTTGCCATGAATACTGAGTTGGAAGAATATCATGGTCGAGGAGCTGCAAGAAACCAAGCTCAACAACAAATGCATCTTACAGCGTTGTGATGGTTACAACGTACTGATGAACGATCGCACCAAAAGTGGAAGCGGGGGTTAGCTTTTTTAGTGCACTAGTCTATTCAATACATACCTTTTTCTCTTGAGCCAGGCTCTAATGACCCATAGATGGAATGTTTGTGGGGTAGCAGTCAGGTGTGGAACTGTGGAGTAGAGTTGTTGAATGTATACATCCCGCCGATAAATAGATGTTCTCCAGGTCATAGGCCAACATTAGCCCGCTTTTGGAAGATCATAACCGTCTGGTCTTGGGAGACTTAAATACTCATCATGCGGTGAGACATGATGACGATGATTCTACGATCTTGGCGTCAGGTACCTTACCTCTTGTCCTTTGTGAAAGGCTGAATTCCTATTTCACTAATCTAACCACTTTTTCACGCGAGGAATATGTAATAGAGATGGCAAACTATCGATATTCCCAACATTATATATTTTCGATATTTCATTTCAAAAATTCGATTGATATCTATATTATCGTTAATTTGTCATCACCATTAATTTGGAAATGAAACTGGCACAGTTTGCACAAGTAATTCCGAGGCTCGGATCACTACCTTCTTGCAGCAAAGGTGCGTACCCGGTTAAACGTAGCGAATAAAGTAGGAACCGACACAAAACGAAAGTTAGACATCGGTAAGCTGCAATCACAACAGATTGCCACAGCGTATTCCACTCAATTGGCCCAATTGCTTAATCAAAGCACTCCTCGTCCGATAACATATCAGTATAATGGCAAAGTAATTTCCAATCCATGAAAACAGCTGCAAAATCTATACTTGTATACCAGAGGCCTCCACCGCGTCATATATGGCTACTCTACAATCAGTAGCAACGCACGATAGAGCTATCAAGAGAAAAGGAGAGAGGAGAAACGTCTCTTCCGCCGGAAAAAAGAGAGAAATGGAAAAGCGGGAGTGTGAAAAAATCGAGATGTACAGCAGCCAGAATGAAGTCCGAATGTTCTACCAAAGAGTAAAATATCAATCTGATTGCTTTGGTACCGGCATATCGTCCTGTAGAGACAAGGAAGGTAATTTGGTAACTGATACAGATAGTGTGCTCAGGATATGGAAACAGCATTTTTGCAAACTGTTGGTGTCCAATAGTAGTGAAGACGACGAAAATACCGCAGGTCCAATCCCAGAATACAGTATTGAATGTCGACCGCCCCGCCAAGATGTGATAAAGACAGCAATAAACCGACTAAAGAATAATAAGGCAGCATGATCCGATGCCTTACCAGCCGGAGGCGACACGCTGATAAGATGTATGCATCAGCTAGTTAGCACCATCTGACAGGAAGAACGCGTACCCGACGATTGAAACCTGATTATCCTGTGTTCCATCCACAAGAAAGGACTGTAATGAAGACTGTATGCTCTATCTATAGGAGCATAAGTCCTCTCCTTATTGGCTACAACATAGTGTCAGGAATATTATGTGAATGACTAAAGCCTATGGTCAATAAAATAATTGGACCATACCAATGGGGCTTAAAACCTGGCAAGTCAACCATTGTCCAGATATTTACCCTGCGGCAAATCCTGGAGAAACCCCAAGAGATGCAGATCGACACCTACCACCTTTTTGTCGATTATAGGGCAGCCCCGCAAAGCTCATTCAGCTTTGTAAGATGACTTTAACTGATACCTGGCCCTTAGTTAAAATAGGAAAAAACACTCCGAACAATTCAGTAGCAAAAGAGGTTTCAGACAAAGAGACAGCCTTTTGTGTGACCTGTTCAATATCCTTCTGGCACAATCTACAGCAACAGATACATGTTACTTGCTTGTAATTTTTTTTTTCAAAATTCAAAAATTAATTTTGAAATACTTGCTTGTGCTGGTGACATTGTAATCATTGGAGATCAACAAAAGAAGTAACCGATACCTTTATGAAGGTCAAAGGAGAATCTGCTAAGTGGGTCCTGGCGGTAAACGGCGAAAAGAAAAAGTTGATGGTGTCGACGTGCAATGCGTCCATATAGCTCGCACCAACAGTGGAAGTTGGTTCCTATAATTTTTAGGTAGTAAAAGACTTCGTTTACCTCAGTTGTGAAATAAAGAAAATAATTGTGTTGGCTAACATATGCTACTTTGGCTTAAGTAAGCAGTTTAAAAACAAAGCCACATCTCGTCGAACAAAAACAACGCTTTACGAAACACTGATACTACCTGTGCTAATGTATGGTTCCGAAGCCAGGGTACTTGCGTAAGCAGAGATGGCAGTGCTTGTTGTGTTTAAGAGAAAAATTCTTCTAAAGATCTACGGGCCAATCTGCGCTGACGTTAAATGTCGAGGTCGTATGAGCTCGAGGAGCTGTATCTGCAATTGATGTATCTTGAAATTTATATATTATGGGAAATACATAAAATCATGCTAATTTAATTTCGATTTTTTTACTTTTGTTCACTACAATTTTTTTAACCTAAATTTTGAGGTCGCATTTTGAGGTACCATTTGCATATATATATATATATATATATATATATATATATATATATATATATATCACCAATATTTTTGAAAATTTAACATAGCTGAAGCCAAGGTTTACCCTTTTAGAAAACGCGACTCGTGATTGTATATTATACAAATTAAATACTTTTGGATAAAATAAAATGTTTTTGGTCGTGGCAAAAAATATTGGCCTTAAAAGATAATTTGCGTGGAAGCTGTGGCTACATTTATGTTAAAAAATTGGTGAAAATGGGTTGAAGCCACCATGTCTTTTTTTGTTATATCTCGATTTGTGAGTAAACCACACTTCTCTCGAGTTTCCTGTCAAAGTAAAAGCAGAAGCAAACTAAATATGGGTCATCTCACTAATGTATTACTTTTCAAAATTTCGTCTGCTTCTACCATTAAATGATGCTGACATTTTGAAGCCAGATTTACAGTGTTTTTTGAAATGTTCTTCTAATGTCATTCCGCAAACAGGTTTTTCAAAAATTATATATAGAATTGTAATACTTGCGATTCTGAGTTATTTGATACGTATATTGTGAATGTTGTCTGCACAGCTTCATAGAAATCTGCATCCAAATGCGGAAATTTTGTGTGAACATTTTTCTAAAAATCATATTTTTCGGGTCTAATATTTGCAAGTGTCTCTAGAATACTTCGTACTCCATTGCACATTTTAGTTTTTTACGTTTCGGATCCAATAAATCATTCCTCGTGAAAATCTATCTACTAAAACGCGAGTTACGAGAAATTCCAAAGTAGAAAAATCACCTAAAATTGTTTTTGTAAATATCGCGTATTTTATGGCGTTTTCTGCGCAACGTTTCCACTGCAATGAAAAAACTAGTGAAGCATCTTCGTTTTAGCGGAAACAGAGATTTGAAAACTTTACTGATAAGGAAGCTACATTCATCTTATCCCAAAAAATAGTGTGTAATGCTACATCCGCGGTTCTTGATTGGTCGCCTTCAAATAGATATATATCGATGTAGATTTTCATGGTTGACATTGAAATCGGATGCGGACAAAAATTGTATGCACTTTGCGCAAATTAGCGATATTTTATAGGTTTTTTAATGCTAAGATGCAGCCGATGCTACATCTTAGAGTCCAAATTATATTTCGAAAAATATATACAACTTAATAGATAAGGTCTTGCTGTACACGAAAATCACATGCGGACAAAATGATTTTGATAATTACGCGATTTACACGTATTTTAAAATGCATATAAATTAAAATGGGTTATTTGACCTCTATTTCCATTTCAGAAGCTTTGAGATACATCCTCATCAACCCAATTACCTTCCCTAATGGAAAAGCTTTAATATGAATGTCAATAAAGCAAAATCCGTCTATTTTATTGGGAGATTTAAGCAAAATGAAGGAAGTATTCCTATAGATTTTTACAATTTTTCCTACTACATAATGCATGTAAAAAAATATTTTTTCAAACAAAAAATAATTTTTTTGACCAAAATATGTGCTTATTTTGGTTGTAACATCGAAACTATAACACCAGTCTGTATGATTGTAGTCTCATTTGATTCGCCGGGAAGTTTTGATCTAGAACAAATTTTTATGTAATTTTATGACCACTAAATGAGCCTTAATTTTGAAAAAAGTTGACTTATATTCAATAATTTATCAATTTTATGTACATTCCGCGAATTCTGTGTAATATTTTGCAGGTATTATGCAATCTACTCGCTGAAGTCACTTCAAGAGAACTTTTTTGTAACAATTGTGCTCATTAAAATAATTAGCGTTTTTATAATATTTTCTTTCTTAAAAAGCGAAATAAAAGCGCCATAACTTTTGTCCGCAACAACCAAAAATTGGCTCGCGACCAGATTCGTACTGGGAATCTTTTTCTTAACCTTCATATCAAAAATCGTTGATGTAGCGCGAAAAAAATTTATCCTTTTTTTCTGAAATGGAATATGAAATAATTGGCAATATTCCTGATATATATATATATATATATATATATATATATATATATATATATATATAAAATTGAAATTTGTTTGTTTGTGCCTTATAGACTCGAAAACCGCTGAACAGATCTTACTGAAATGTTTAGGGTACATTGCTACATGGCCTGGAATGAAAATAGGCTATATCATGTTTTGAAATTTCTCGTTGATCTGGAGATATAGCATCAAAACCGGAGGTACCTCCAAAAAAATTTAGATTTGTATGCAAATATCTTTAGAACTATTGCAGATACAATCTCCAAATTTTGTATGTGTGACGGAATTTGACGTAGAAATAAATTTACTACATTATATTCAAATCGGTTCAGATTTGGATATAGCTCCCACATACATATATTTTCGGCCGATTTCCTTATTTTATCTACCAAACATGCTATTTATGTCCAATTTCAATGAAATTTGGAATGTGTGACCGAACTTGGTTTGAAATAAACGTGCCAAATTATATCAAAATCGGTTCAGATTTGGAAATAGCTCCCATACATATATATTTTCGGTCGACTTTCTTATTTTATGCACCAAACACGCTATATATGTCCAACTTCGCTGAAATTTTGAATTTCTCATGGAATTTATTCTAGAAATAAATGTGCCAAATTATATTGAGATTGGTTCAGATTTGGATGTAGCTCCCATACACATATATTTTCGGCCGATTTCCTAATTTTATGCACCAAACACGCTATATATGTCCAATTTCGCTGAAATTTGGAATGTGTTACAAAACTTGGTGTAGAAATAAATGTGCCAAATTATATCGAAATCGGTTCAGATTTGGATATAGCTCCCATATATATTTTCGGCCGATTTTCCGCATTTGATGCACCATATGTCCACTTTCGCTGAAATTTAAAATGTGTAACGGAATTTGGTCTAGGCATAAATGTGCCGAATTATATCGAAAACGGTTCAGATTTGGATATAGCTCCTGTATATATTTTCGGCCGATTTCCGGTATTTTATGCACCGAACTCGCTATTTATGTCCAATTTCGGTGAAATTTGGAATGCGAAACGGGATTTGGTCTAGACATAAATGTGCCAAATCATATCGAAATCGGTTCAGATTTGGATATTGCTCCTGTCTATATTTTAGGCCGATTTTCTGTATTTGATGCTCTAAACACGCTATATGTATCCAATGTCGCTGAAATTTGGGATGTTTGACGCAATTTGTTCCAAAAATAAATGTGCCAAATTACATCGAGACCGGTTCAGATTTGGACACACTACATATGTCCAATTTCACTGAAATTTGGAAAGCGTGACGCAATTCGTTCTAGAAATAAATGGGACAAATTATATGGAAATCGGTTCAGATTTGAATATAGCTGTCATATATATTTTCGGCTGATTTTCTGTATTTTATGCACAAAATATAAATGTGAGACGGGATTTGGTCTAAAAATAAATTTGACGAATTATATCGAGAGCGGTTCATATAGGAATATAGCTACCCATATATATTTTCGATCGATTTCATGTTTCAATGAAATTTTGAAGACTTAGCAGCCAGTAAAAGTCATCATTATTTACAGAAGTGCTTATAGTCGGGAAGGAATTGACCAAGGCTACAGCTATTAAGTCATGTCTTTGAGAGACTTCTTAAAATTTATGTTTTATTATGATATATATTAGGAATACTTATAGACCGAGTGTTACCTCCTGAAACATACAAAAATACCATAGTAGCTCCATAACAACCCTGAATAGGTATATAACGCCTTCATATCTCCTATATTTATTCGTTAAAATATTAAAAACGTTAAAATAATTATGGCATTCCATTATATTTTATCGTAGTCGGGGCAGCAAAGCTCACCGGTTTCAGCTAGTTAAATATAAAAACCGTTTTTTTAATTAAGTTCATCCATGTTTTATCTATCGTATTATATTAAAATTTGTCTACATAGTTAACTATTTCAAAAACTCAAAAATAGTTCATTTTTCTAGTCTGCAATATTTTATATTCATTGAAAAGTAATCAGAAGTTTTTACGAAAATTGTCTGGCATTTTCAACTTCAATGACGGCACCAGCTGATGGTACTACATTAATTTATGATTTATTAAGAACTTGACTTCATCTGCATCCAGAGAACAGAAAAATAAACTTTTGTAAATCACATGAACTCAATGACCAAGTCTGTTGTGTGCATCATCAACATAACTCTTTATTAGGTTCACTTGTCTGCACACAGGACTTCCAAAAGAACTACCATAGACAACATAAACTGCAAATAACCTGGAGAGAGATATAGAGAACCAGATTTTCTGAGTTAACTTTTATGACAAAGCTTTAACTGATGAGTGAAAATACATAACCCTCTTTCCTTTTTGTGTTTGTGGAGGAGAAACAACATAAAACAAGCTTCAAAGTTATGCTCTTACAGACAAATGGAGACAAGAGGCAACACACACAAAGTTCCTGTGAATGGCTATGTAGGATATGAAATCAGGTTTACTCACAGTTCACAGCTGTGACTGTGACTGAAGTTAACTTCATATGAAACACCCATCCATTGTAGACGCACCCACCACTTATGTTATGTCTGGGATTGGACAAACGAAGCGAACGACATGAAAAAAAAACAACAAGAAATCATAATAACATTAAGTGGTTTTGAGGTTTTTCTACTCTTTACCATGAACAATGTTGTGTGAGGAAATTTGTTCTGCTATTTGTAGATAACATTAAATAGAATGCGCAAAATCTTAAATTGTACAAAACTAAATTAATTGAAGATAAATATTATTTTAATATGAAATTTATTTTGAACTTGTTGTTTCAATATAAACTTGATGTTACAAAATCCACGACTATAACTCTGAAAAATTAAAAAAAATCCTGATCTCAAGCAAAATTATCAGTTAAATTTGTTATTTTTTTTATTTATTTATTTTTTTTTTTTTGACTAAAAAATTTCTGTTTACAATTTACAAACACAACTGCAAATTTACAATAAGTTTAGCATAAACTCAGCCTTTGTCTACCACCACATATAAATGTGCCTGATGAGCTGAACTAAACCACCAGCGAAACGATCATAGCATATTGGTTGGATGTGTGTGGACTTCGCTAGCTATAACTTTTTCAATACAAAAACTCCTTAGATCGTGATAGCTCAACTAATTCAATTAAAAGGTATTTTCGTATCCATGGACCCCAACACGATAGAATTTTTGCATCAGAATGCTTGAATATTTGTTTAGTCAACTTTTGTAGCATAGTGTTGTTGGTGTATTTGTCCGTGAAAATTCCTTTCTACACGCACAAAATATATCTATCCATATGGATCCAAACCAATATTTGTTTGGGACTGGTTGGAAACAAATGTATGTTTGGATCCAAACATAATTTGTTTGGGTCCAAACAAATATATGTTTGCAGCATTTTGTAACATATCTAAATTTTATTTGTTTGGGTACCAACATATCTTTTATGTTAGAACATATTTTTTTATGGGTGGAGAGAGGATTTTTTTTCAAAGAGCATAAAAAGAGGTCTCTCGCAGCTGCGGAATGCTGTTTTATAATAAAGTGCTGTGTGTATGGATGCAGAAGCAAAGAAGGGGGAGTAAAAATTTGTTTGTGCTTTTGTGGTGTGTATGCGGCCAGACACGTGTGTTTCGTGCTTTGTTGTGGTTAACCAAGGTAGCAAGCAAAGAGTAAAAGAAAAAAAAAATGGTGTTTATACAGTGATTTTATTTCTGACAAATATTTTTATACCCTCAGCATTTATGCTAACGAGGGTATATACACTTTCATACGGGCAAAATGTGCCTCATCGAAATAATGGTTTTAGACCCCAAGTACGTTTCGACGAAATGTGTTTCAGACAATTTGGAGTCGATTGAGCAATGTCCGTCCGTTTGCCTGTCTGGCTGGCTGGTGCGCACGATAACACTCGTACAGATGAACCAATTCGGTTCAAATTTTGGCTTTCGTAATATTTTGTCCAAACTTAGTTTAAGTTCGAAGATGGGTTATATCGGTCCACACCTTCTGGTACCTCCCCCACGAAAGTTCGAAAATGTTCGGAAAACTTGTACGTACGATAACTCTAGAAGGAAGTAACCGATTTGGTCCGTACTTTGCAAATCGTGAAATGTCTACTAGACTTAGATGAGGTTCCAATATGGGCTCAATCCGTCCACTCCTTCGGGTACCTCCCACACAAAATTTCGGATAAGTTCAGTTTAGGACCTGCACTCGAATCGCTTTGATTTTTGTTTTAGCAACTTGTATTCACTGCCCCCCATACGACGGTACAAGTTTCATCGGGCGCAAGTCCATACTTCCTGAGAAAATAGCCTGAAAGATGCACAAAACTTCTATTGAGGTGGTTGAAGCGCAAGATAACTCTCGAACGGATCTGCCGATTGGGTCCAAAATTTGACCTTAGTAATATTTTGTGCAAACTTAGTTTAAGTTCGAAGATAAGCCATATCGGTCCACTCCTTCAGGTACCTCCCCCACAAAAGTTCAAAAATGTGCGGAAAAATTGTTCGTACGTTAACTCTTGAAGGGAGTGGCCGAATTGGTCCATACTTTCAACATTCTAATATATCTACCAGATATAGATCAGGTACAAAGAAGGACTATATTTGTCCACTCCATTCGGTATCTCCCACACAAAATTTCGGATAAGTTCACTTTAAGACCTGCTCTCGAATCACTTTGATTTTTGTTGAAGCAAATTGTATTCACCGCCTCAATTAAAAGTTTTTTCAGGGGCAAGTCTACACTTCATGAGCAAACAGCCCGAAGGGTGTAAAAACCCCCTATGGCATCATATGTAGTAGCTGGAGATGCACTTCCATAATGGTCAATGTCGATCCATTCTTTTAAGTATCTCCTCGGCAAAACTTTTGCTCTTTAATCCTAATCAACATTTTTGTCGGTTTATATACGCCGAAATTTTTTAAAACCCCCTATATACATACGTTTTTTGGGAAAAAATTGTTTCAATATACACAGGCTGAGGGTATATCTCTGTCAGCAAAGCCGACTGATACATTTTTACTTGTTTTTTATATGTTTCCATATAGTTTTAATTAGAACATAGCAATTCTTTTTCTAAGAAATAAAACAACAATTATTTTCATGTTTTTGGCTAAATATTAAATTATGATTATTTTATTAAATATCATTGAACCAAACAAAAACAGTTTATTGCAAAAAAATAACCAAAAAACGTTCTATAACAAATCACTTTATAAATTATAAACAATTTACAAATAACATTTTAAAATTCAATAGTAAAAACGAAAAAGTTTATTTTCATTAGAAATAATGGTTTGTAACAAAATTTCACTTTTTAACGCTTTAGTCTATTTTTCTATGAATATTTATTTATATGTCCGTATTTGTGTGTTTTTTTATATATAGTTTTTTCATACAATAACATACTGAGTATTTCTGTTTCACAGTGTTGGTTTGTGTGTTTGTGTCTGTTTTTAATACTATATTTATTATTAATATTTTAATTTCATATTTTCTCTTTTCATTCCATAATTTATTTGCATTTGCTAGTTGGTTTTTTTCTCGGTTTCACTTTTTTGTTATTGTGGCTTTTGTTAATTTACTCTAATAAAAGAAGCTCTTGATTTTGATGTGTGTTGAGTGTCACTATTACAATTTTTGTTTTTTTTTTTCACGACTTTTGTTATATGTTATACGTTTTTTCCGTTGGTTTGTCACTGCTTTTTCATCGGGCAAAATAAATTTTGAAATACAAATAACAATTCTCTCTTCTACAATATATTTTTTTATAGATATATAGTTTATAAATGTGTGTAGTGGATTTTTAAGGGTTTATATAGATTTATTCTTTTAAAAAGTGTGTAGTCAAGAAAATAAATAAGTTCATTTGAATTTTCTTGAATTCACATTTAAATGTATTCACCAGTCACATTTACTCTTGAGCTCGACTAGTCATAAATTTGGGGAAGAGTTCTTTGCTTTAAACAAAGAACTAAGATAACTGATGAGGTCAAGTGGCGTTGACCGAAACTATAAACATACACGAACACAGACACATAATTATTAAGGTGACGGCCTCTGGTCGAAAAAATTTCCGAGCCAATCCGGAGCATAGAACCGTTCGCCGTGGGATTGGATCGAAATTATCGTCTTCTCTGCCTTTCCCAAAAAAAAAATCTTGTTGTTTTTAAATTATAAAAAACAACAAAATTGAGATTATGCTGCATTACCTTACAAGTAAAAAAGTATCGATCCGCTTTGCCGGCGAAGATATACCTTCAGCCTGTGTGAACTGAAACACTTTTTTCCGAAAAAGTATCTACGAGTATTTAGGAGGTTTTCTGATTTTCTGGCGTATGTACTTGTCGACGTTAATATGGATTTGGATTACAGCTCAAAAGTTTTGCGGGATAGGTAGCTAAAGGAATGGAACGAAGTAGTCCATTTTGGAGGTAGGTCTTATTTTGGGCGTCATTCCTCCCGATAGATATCGCACATAATCGTAATTTCAGTTGGTCACCATATAATTCAGAGCTTTTGGACTATTAAAACAGGAGACATGGACTTGCTCGCGACAAACATAATATCGCTGTAAACAGGTCCACTAGCGGTACCTTCGTTAAAAATTTGTGAAGGATCCTCGAACAGACCCTTAACCTTTGAAAAGTGTGCGGGGTATGTACTTGAACGAACGGACCGACATATTCCATTTTGGAAGTGGATCTTATTTTGTGAGTCATTCCTAGGGTGTCCAAAAAACCGGTTTTTCCAAACAAAACGGTTTTCGGTTAACCGAAATTTTCAGTTTTTTCAAAAACCGGTTTTCGGTTTTCAAAAATATTCAAAACCGGTTAACCGGTTTAAACCGGTTTTGTAAAATACGTACAAAATTGCTCATAATTGATAAATATTTGATAAAAAATGTGCGGCAAGGGGTAAATTAAGTATAACTAATTCGTTAATATATAATTATCTGATAATATCCTTGTTATTTAACATTCAACCTTAAAGTGGAGACAGAAAACATAAGTCAGAAATTGTGCTCTAAGAATAGTAAAAGCCCTTACAAATATACGATTGTGTACCAAAGGAATTAAATTTACATTTTATTAAGTCTGGATTCTCCTTCTTGCGTTGAGAACCTCAAATTATCGTACCGGAATCAAAGTGTACTTTGTTATCGTTACCCTTTACAACCTTAAATTCGACAAGTTCTTTGTTTAATGTAATAATTCAAAAACGTATGAATAACATCATTCAAACAACAGTGTGATATTACGTATACGCAGTTTTTTCATAGATCGTTCAATTGAACTATATTGAAGTTGTGCCATTTTACACAAAATATTTTCAAGTTTAAAGGTATCTGACATTTATAATTTAGCTGTACCTTTTGTTAGTTAAGTTTAGTTTACTTTCAAGAATACAATTGTAATGAAATTTTAAAAATATTACAACTTTTTTAAAACCGGTTAACCGACACAAATAACCGGTTTTTCGGTTAACCGAAAAGTACGTTTTTGGCGAAAACCGGTTTCGGTTTTGTAACTCAAAACCGGTTAACCGGTTAACCGGTTTCGGTTTTGGACACCCTAGTCATTCCTTTTGATAGATATTGTGCCCACCAATCATTTCAGATGGTCACCGTATTACTTAGATCTTTTGGGCCACTATAACTTAAACAAGACCACAAAGAGTAGCATCGGTATTATTTACCCAAGGATCTTCGAACCTGAACTGCACTTAAACAAAAATGTTGAACTTTCGTGTGGGAGGTGCTCTAAGAAGAAGACCGATATGGACCATTTCTGAAGTAAAACTACATTTGGACAAAATATTAGGACGGTTGATCCGTTCAACAGATAAAGCGTAACATTTTTAACTTTTGGGGGAGGTACCTATAGTGCTTATCTTCGAACTTAAACTATGTTTGGACAAAATGTCGTAAAGGCCAACTTTTGGACCGAATCGGCTGATTCGTTCGAGAGTTATCGTGCGCTCCAGCGACTACACATTGTGCCATAGGCGTTTTTACATATTTCGGCCTATTTCCTCCCCTAGAAAAAGCAGCCTACTATGAAAAAACGAAAGAAACGAAAAACAAACCCATCTAAAGTTGACGAACCCCGCAACGTTATAAGGACCATGATCTGCGAATCTGCACCTGGAATGTTCGCACTCTTTATAGAGAAGGTGCAGTTTACTCATTGGCGGATGTACTTGAAAAGTACAAGGCCAACATTACTGCCACAAGAAATACGATGGAACGAGAAAGGCATCACAACAACACCTAAAGTTGACGCACTGTATTTTAGCTGCCATGATACGAAGCATGAGTTTGGTTGCGGATTTGTAGTTGGTCGGAGGTTAAAACATCTGGTCTCCAGCTTCACCCCAGTGAATGAAAGACTCGCTGCAATTCGATTAAAAATAAAATTCTTCAACATCAGCTTTATTTGCGCTCATGCTCCCACTGGAGACAAGGACGAACAGACCAAAGATATATTTTACGAGCGCTTAGAAGAAACTTATGACCGTTGCCCTGCCCATGACATTAAAATTATACTAGGTGATTTTAATGCCAAAATTGGAAAGGAGGATATCTTTGGCCCAACAGTCGGGAAATTCAGTCTCCACAGTGAAACATCTGACAATGGTATGAGGCTGATAGACTTTGCAGCTGCAAGAAACATGGTAGTTAGATTTAAGCATAGACTCGGACCACCACCTTGTTGCAGCATAGGTACGTACCAGATTAAACGTAGCAAACAAAGTGCGAACAGACAAAACACGGAAGGTGGACATCGGTAAGCTGCAATCACAACAGATAACCACAGCATATTCCACTCAACTGGCCAGTTGCTTAATCAAAGCACTCCTCGTCTCGATAACATATCAGGACAATGGCAAAACATTGCACACTCCATGCAAACAGCCGCAAAATCAGTACTTGGATACCAGAGACCTCCACCAAGGAATCCATGGTATGACCAGGAGTGTCGTGCTGCTACCGAAGAGAAAAATGCGGCATATATGGCTACTTTACAATCAGTAGCAACGCATAGCGCACGAGAGAGGTATCGGGAGAAAAGGAGAAAGGAAAAACGTCTTTTCCGCAGGAAAAAGAGAGAGATGGAAAAGCGGGAGTGTGAATAAATCGAGATGTACAGGAGACAGAATGAAGTCCGAAAAGTCTACCAAAGAGTGAAACATCAAACTGATGGCTTTGAAACTGGCACATCCTCCTGTAGAGACCAGCAAGGTAATCTGGTAACTGATACAGATAGTGTGCTAAGGACATGGAAAGAGTTTTTTTCTAGTTAAAAGTTGTGAACGTTTGTGGGGAATGTACCTGAAGGAGCGGACCAATATAGCTCATCTTCGATCTCAAACTAAGCTCGGGCAAAATATTGTGATTGCCAAATTTTGGACCGTATGGGCAGGTCCGTTAGAGAGTAATCGTGCGCCCCAACCATTACACATGGTGCGATACGCGTTTTTTAGATCTTGTGGGTTATTTTCTCAGGAAGTATAGTTGTGGCCCTGAAAAAACTTTTACCATAGTAATTGGGGTAACGAATTACTACAATATGTGCAATGTATTGACCAAATCGGTTACTGCCTTCGAAAGTTTTAACATTTGTTTATGACATTCTGACCGTTGTTCGAATAAGTTATATAGCGCCATATTGTTTCATCGCGTATACGCAACATGTGCCGTAACACACTAGCCACAGTTGTCAAGTACTAAACCGTCGACATAGTGGTAACTTATATGTACATATACGTTAAACATTGACTGTAATAACAATAGTATAGCTACCTTATATTTAAAAGAACTCTACAATTAATCTCACAAACGACAAGATGTTATTTATCTGACTAAGAACATATCCAAAAATGCCTTAAACCAGAAGCTAACAGAGTAGTTGCTAAAGGAATAAATTAAATAGCCACAACATATAACTCACTCTCGAAAGCTTGTAGAATGAATGTTACGATAATGTGCAATGTTTGGATTACTCATTTTGATGGTAAACTAAGCTTTTAGACCATTATGTAGGAAACATGTCCACGAAATACATTATACGGCTCTAGACAGGTTCGACAGATCAAATTTGGACTATAATGGTAGAGAAGGAGTGAAACGATGTGGTTTATTAATCTAAATTTCGAAAAACCATTAAGGGGCAAAGATTCTACCAAGTCGGTTAATCTGCTCGAGAGATATCGTGCGGTCTGGCCATTCACATAGACGGAAGCACATTTTTAAATCGACTCTAAACATATCTTTCTAGGTTTCTACTTCGATCAGGCACATTTTCATCGTATCAAAGTGTATATGAGAAAGTTTGCAACTTTTTTGTATTAAATTTCAAAAAAATCTTTATATATAAAACTCAATTGTCGTTTGTTGGTAATTGAATCAGTTGAAAACGGCTAGAGCGATTTGGATAATTTTTTGTGGAAATGTTAGTCATAGTCCACTTTTCCGCCCACTTTTATAAATATGTTATATCTACGGAACTACTCAATAGATTTTCCTGAAATTTGCAGGGAACGTAGAGTGATGGCCCCGGTTGAAAGGCAACATATTTGGTTGAATTTCGGATCGGGCCCTATTTTTGTAAAAATGCAATATTTGCAACAATTACAAATGTATCGCCTTGAAAATTAATTTCCGAGTCAATGGCGATTGTGTCTCCGACCTTACGTGCTTATTTGGGGCATTAAGACTGGACAACGCCCACTTTTTTAAATATTTTATATCTACGAAACTACTAAATCGATTTTCCTGAAACTTTCAGCGAATGTACACGGTGGGTCTCCGATAAAAATAGGCTACATATGTTTTGACTTTCGGATCGGGCGGGTACCTCCCCTATGCCCTATTTTTTGGTAAAAATGCAATATTTGCAACAAATACGAATGTATCGGTTTGGCAATTTATTTGTGAGTCAATGGCGATTGTGTCTCCAACCTTACGTACTTATTTTGTGACTTAAGATCTGACCACGCTCACTTTCTAATTAGGTTAGGTTAGGCGATTTGTCTAAACTTTTAAATCTTTATAAATAAAAATCAAATATCGTTCGTTGGTAATGGCATCAGTTGAGAACAGCTGGACCAATTTTCGACTTGGGTTTTTATGCAAAGAAAATTTGACCATGCCCACTTTTACGCCCACTTTTTTCAATTTTCTATTTTTATCATTTCTACAAAAACTACTGAACCGATTTTCCTGAAATTTCCAGGGAATGTACAGAGATGGTCCCCACTTAAAATAGGCTACAAATTCAGTTGAGTTTCGGAAAGGGCGGGGAACTTCCCCTATACCCTACTTTTTTAAAAATGTTATATTTACAATAATTACGAATGTATCTATTTGGAAGTTAATTTGCGAGACAATTGTGGTTGTGTCTCCGACCTTACCCACTTTTTTAGGAACCACAGACTTGACCATACCCACTTTTTAAAATATGTTACATCTATGAGTGAAATAATAAAAAATAAAGAGGTAAATGTATAATTTCCAGATTTAAACTTATAGTATTTGGGAGACTCCGTGTTTTTTAAAAATACACCTTTATATGGGGGCTATACCTAAACGTGGACCTATATTGGACATTTTTGCGAGGATGTTCACTGAGAACTCAAAATGCGAAATTTCAACCAAATCAATTGGAAACTGTGTCGAAATTCATTAAATTACCAAAAATCAGGCATTACCTTTATAAGAGAGCTATACCTAAATGTGGACCTACATCCACACAATCTTTTTTCTGTCATCTTGCCTTGTTGTAAAACTATGTTTAAAATTTGGAGGCGGTAGCTCGATTATAACTATTTTTGGCACTCCTTTCAATACAAGTGAGACCGCCTCATTATTGTTTGTGATGTCAAAATGTAAAGTATGTTTGGACGATCTATGTCGCGTAGAAATATTACGATGTGCAAAGTATGGACCAGTGTGAACGAAAAAATTATTGAAGAGTAGTTTAGAGTCTTCTTTGGGCCTACAAAACTTTCCCCCGGAAATGTCCACGTTTTGGATTATGAGGGGTGTAATTTAATAATGAGGGGTGTAATTTAATACATATTTAGTCTACTTTGGGCCTATTAAACTTTTATCCAGAAATTTGTGAGCACTGGTTCATGTTCTATGTAGCCAAATTAGAACGGTACCTTAAGATTTTATGGGTTTTCAGGATATTGTAGGATAGTACGGCTATCCTACAGAAATGGCTGACATTTAATATTTAGTATTCTATGGGGCTATAATAACTCTTCCCCCTAATTTGTCCATACATTTCCACGTTTTGATATAGCCACTGACATTTATGACAATTTCGAACAGTCAACTTTGCACAAATGTATGTAAAGTCCTGCTTGTTCATCTAAATAATCTTCTTTATGTTTTGTGAAACGGTTTTATGTATTGGCATTATGTATTGTATCCAAAAATATAGGCTTCGAAAATGCACCCCTACCATCAAGGAGGAGGGGAAGTTTTCAAGGGAAGAATTTTTTTATTTGCTGACAGAGAAGACTTAATATACATACTAAAAGTTGTTTAAAATTTTACCTTTTTCATCCATAACATTTTTTACTGTTCGAAAAATCGAACATTAATTACGACGAAATGGGTTAAACAGATAAACAGAGACATCACGCATTCTTAGGGTGTTTCGATTCAAATCGTCTTTTTGATAACGACATTACGTTATAAACAATGTCGTTTTAAGCGATTTCGTGTGTACGTTAAATTACATATTATTAACACTATCAAAATGCCCACTACTTCGTATGCGGAAAGGGAAGAATATACAAATAAACACCATTTTAGGATGAAAATGGTAAACACTAAAAATTTTGATGTACCAATACCTATTTTAGTTGATGTTTAATTTCATTTAAATACCGTTCGTACACCTTTAGTTCGAATTTCCAAAAAAAAAACCTTAACGCATCCTACGCGTCCACATTTTAAATTACAGTTCTCGTTTCACTACAACGGTATGGGTAGTTTAAAAATTGTATCCACGTTATCCAACCGAAGTAGTTGTAATTTCGGAATTTGTGATATCAAAATGTATTTCCGTATTTCCAACACCAGCTCAATATCTTAACACTAAGACAGAACCTAATACAAAAATTCTAAATTCCAGCTATATCCCTTTATGCAACACCAAAATGATTTCAAATTTAGTACATAAAATAGGTAATAGTTTCAAAAATTACATCCCTATATCAAAAACTATATCGCAACAGCCATTCACATTCACAGCTCTATATATTCTTCCAAAACCAAATCTGTATGAATTTCCAAAACATCCTCCTTATCTCCAAAATATACCCCAACTGTTATCCTAATACCGAATTTCACAATTTCAGCTCTACCTCTTATGGTACGTATATCCACAATGACATCCATAACAGCGAATATAATACCAAATTTCCGAATTCCACATACCAAATTTAGTACCATTTAATAATTTTCGTACGAAAGTACGAATTCCAATGACTCCACTCTGGCAGTAACTATATAACTATATTTCAGGATTTTAGCTCGATGCGTTCACCAAATCCAAATTTTATCACATTAAGTACAATTTAGTACTTATCGTAAATATAAGGCTACTTAAATCGTCCACTCCAGCAGTAATCTCAATTCCAAATTGCAATACCATTTAGTACTTTTTCGTTAACTAATAGTAGGTATTTCCAATATCATTTCAGCTATCAACGACCCTCATACCAAATTTCAGAATTTGTACGCATTAAAAAACTCCTTATATTATCGTTCATGCAATAACAAAATCGTACCAAATTTAGTACTTTTCGTACACCTGGGTATAACTTCAAAAAATTACCTTCTTATATCAACCATTTATACCAACCGAGATTCTATTTTCCAGCTCTATCAGTTCCCCTAAACCCAATTATAGTAATTTACATATAAATTCATAACAACGAATTTGCGAAAGCTCCTCCTAAAATTTAAAAAATTCCTGCTAACCCCTTTACACAATAACAAATTATATCAAATTATGTACCATTTAGTACTTTTTATAGAATGCATTTCAAAAACCATCTCCATATTTTAACCCCACATACCAACAGTGACTCTTAGAACAAATTTTAGAATTCTTTAGTACTTTTCGTAAATATATCAACGTTACACACCAATACTCACCCTAACTCTAAAAATACAGATTCCAGCTCTGTCAATACACCCAACAACAAATTGAGTACCATGGTACGTTTTTTAACAACCAAATCTCTCAACCCTACATTGACGATTATACACAATAACAACAAAAATCTTAATTCCAAATCTCAGGATTCCAGCAGTATCTGTTCGTCCAATATCAAATTGTACCAAACTTAGTTCCATTTAGTACTCTTCGTACCCATAAGTACGATTTTCAAAACTACCTCAATTCTTCACTTTAACAGTAATTTTAATTCCAAATTTCAGGATTCCAGCGCTATCCGTTCACCCAAATTTAATTGTATGAAATGTGGCGCCATTTAGTACTTTCCGTACCCATAAGTACGAATTTCCAAAACTACTTCAATTTTACACTCCAACAGTAATCTTAATTCCAAATTTCAGGATACCATCTCTATTCGTTCACCCAAATCCAAATTGTACCAAAATTTAGTAACATTTAGTACTTTCCGTACCCCTAAGTACGAATTTCCAAAACTACCTCAATCCTACACTCCAACAGTAATCTTAATTCCAAATTTCAGGATTCCAGCGCTATCCGTTCACCCAAATCCAAATTGTACCAAATGTAATACCATTTAGTACTTTTCGTACCCATAATTATAATTTTCCCCAACTTCCTCAATCCTACAGTCCAACAGTAATCTTAACTCCAAATTTCAGGATTCCAGCTCTATCCGGTCAACCAAATCTAAATTGGTCCAAATTTAGTACCATTTAGTACTTTTCGTATCCAAATTGTACCAAATGTAATACCATTTAGTACTTTTCGTACCCATAAGTATAATTTTCCCCAACTTCCTCAATCCTACACTCCATTAGTAAATTTAATTTCAAATTTCTGACTTTTAGGCCTACCCGTTCAATCACTTCTTAATTGTACCAAATTTAGTACCATTTGTACTTTTCGTACCCATAATTACGAATTTCCAAATGTTCTTCAACAATCCTAAACTCCAACAGTAACCTAAACTCCAAATTTCAGGTTTCCAGGCCTATCCGTTCAATCACTTCCTAATTGTACCAAATTTAGTACCATTTACTTTCTGTGCCCATAAGTACGAATTTCCAAAACTACCTCAATCCTACACTCCAATAGTAATCTTGATTCCAAATTTCAGGATTCTAGCCCTATCCGTTCACCCAAATCCCAATTGAACTAAATTTAGTACCATTTAGTACTTTTCGTACCCATAATTACGAATTTGCAAATCTTCTTCAATCCTACACTCCAACTGTAACCTTAACTCCGAATTTCAGGTTTCCAGGCCTATCCGTTCAATCACTTCCTAATTGTACCAAATTTAGTACCATTTAGTACTTTATGTTCACTTAAGTACGAATACCCAAAGCTAACTCAATCCTACAGTCCAAGATTAATCTTAATTTCAGGTTTCTAGCTCTACCCGTTCACCCAAATCCAAGTTGTACTAAATTTAGTACTTTTCGTATGCATAGGTACGAATTTCCAAAACTAACGCCGTATCTCAATCCAACGCTCCGTCTGTAATCTTAATTCCAAATTTCAGGTTTCCAGCTCTTTCCTTTCACCCAAATCCAAATTGTACTAAATTTAGTATCATTTAGTACTTTTCGTACACATGAGTACTAATTTCACAAACCATTTCCTTTTATAAACACCACTTCCCAACCTTCATTTCCATACCAAATTCCAAGTTCCTAGCTAAATCCGTTCAAAATATACAATTGGTACTAAATTTAGTAATTTTCGTACGCTTAGAGGTTGAATTTCTAAAAACCCTTTGGTACATCTTTCTAACTATCCATCAGTGATATCCATTCCAAATTTCTGAACTCTGGCTCTTCCCGTTTGCCTAATATAAAGGGTACCATATTTAGTACATTTTAGTACTTTTCGTACCCTTCTACGTCGAATTTCCAAAAACCCAGCCTTATCTCACTCCTACACACCGACAGCAACCCACAGTCAAAATTTCAGCTTTCTAGCTTCAGCGGTTTCGTCTGGGCAATGATATACATGTCACTCACTCACTCACTCACTCACTTATCACTAAGCTCTTTTATATATATAGATATTCTTGGTATGCTATATGTATCTGTTAAGAAATAACTATGCTCGGACCACAAGAGGATGGGCATCCAATGCCATGTGAACGAAAACTCTAGAAGGGAGCAATCGATTTGGTCCAAAATTTGCAAATCGGATATGGTCCATATAAATCCAGTCCTTTGAGTACCTCCCATTCTAAATTTTTTTTTATTTACATTTTCTCTCTAAATTGGGTGCAATTTAGCATTAAGTGTTCGTAGTTGCGGCCATAGGTCCTCGTTTTGGTATACCCCTAAACAACGATACCGCCAAATTTCAAGGAATTGGTTTACGCAATTCACATAAAATCGTGGCCAACAGAGCTTTCATAACGGAAAGAAAACTAAATATTCCACATAAATTCAGAATATTTTATGGTGGAAGCTTTTTATTTGTTTTTCATTAGGTATGTACCTAAATAAAGAGTTTAAAATTTTGTATGTAAAAACTATACACATCCCCAAAAAACAAAAAAAAAAAAAAAATTGCCCCCCCTAGATTTGATCCTGGCTACGCCCTTGCTCCGACCATACCTACTTTTTTAGGAACCACAGACTTGACCATACCCACTTTTTAAAATATGTTACATCTACAAAACTACTGAACCGATATTCGTGAAAATATTAGGGAATGTACAGGCATATTTTCTTGATTTTTGAAGAGGGCATATTTAAAAAAAACGCCTTACCTTTATGAATAAAAATCAAATGCTGTCATAACCCAACTTAGGTTTTTTGGAAAGAAAAGTTTACCACGCCCCCGAAAATATGTTACATATTTTATTGAATTCCAGAGGGGGCGGGGTACCTCCCCTATGCGATATTTTTTAAAAAAAAACTTTATATTTGCAAAAATTATGTATGTATCGAAATAAAAATGTACGGATTAATCTACAATCTAGGTACTTCTTTGGGGCCTATAGGCCCGACCAAGCCTGTTTTTTTCAACGGTCCATCAGCCATGAAAAGCTAAAACATATAGGTCTAAATAAGCGGGAGAATTCGATTTAATCATTTTTTTAACTTTTATTATTAGATCGCTTTAGGATAAAGACAGTGACATGGATGATAATAAATTCTAAATAGCATAAATTGGCGAAAAAATCCGACAAAGTCCGTAAGAGAGAAGAAAGGTTACAGACAAAATCTGTTGATAAATTTAAAATCCTTCTCGGTTTGAAAATGGACCGAAGAAGTGTGGTAGAAAATACCTACTTTTGAATTAAAACTCATTACGACGGGCCAGCAACGCGGACCGGGGTCTGCTAGTAAAAAAATAAAATTTCTTTTAGTCCTACATCAACGGTGTTTGTTTCATAGATAACGAAAAATATCCCCAATATGAATCCGCTTGCGAGCCTATTTTTGGTTATTGCGGACAAAAGTTATCGCGGTTTTATTTCTGCTTTTAAGAAACATATGTTTAGCTGGACTCAATTTTCTAGATTTTATCCTAAATCTGATTACTCTGATTTTGGATCATACATTAATTTTTTATTGTGTGGTTTTATTGGCCTGTTTATCGATACAGAGTTGCCGGCAAAGGGAGTTAATGAGTTACAGAATCGCACTACTGCTGAGTTTATTTGGTTAACGATAAATACATAAAAGTTCAGATGTTATAGACAAACAAAGCTCACATTTGGGTAAAAAAGATTACAAACATTTTTTAGCCTGCATTGAAGAGTTTAAAATATTGAAAAAAAATCTATAGGAGTACTTTTTTTAATTTGTTTGTATCTGCATTGAAAATGGGCGGATTTTGCTTTACCTACGTACATATAAAAGGTTTCCCATTCAGAAAAATTATCGGGTTGATGAGATAAATCGTTAGGGGTTTTTAACGGAAATAAAATTAAAATAAACCCTTTTAATTTAAATAATTTTTTTAAAATACATATATGTAAATCGGGTGCCACCGTGGTGCAATGGTATGCACGCCCGCCTTGCACGCAGAAGGTCGGTGGTTCGATTCCCCGGCCAGGCAACATCAAACATTTTTCAACGGTGGCAAAATACCCCTCAGTAATGTTGGCGACATTTCCTGAGTATTTCAGCCTTGAAAAACTTCTCTACAAAGTGGTGTCTTAAGACAGGCCGTTCGGACTCGGCGATAAACAGTAGGTCCCGTATCATTGAGCTAAATATGAATCGGGGTGCACTCATTGATATGAGAGAAGTCTCCCTTGTCCCGTATGGGATGTTGTGGAACAATGTTTTTATGTTTTGAAAGTAAAAAAACAAGCAAAAGAGGGCTAAAGTCGGACTTGGCCTACCATGTGATACCCTAAAGCACTTCCTCTGGGCACTAGTTTTTCGCGAAATTTATTTATATGATTACCAAGTCTCCCTTGTTCCTTCCGGGATTTAGTGGGAATATATGTATGTATGATTGCGACACGTTATATATCATATTGTGGACAGGTGGACCATTTTGGCTACATATGCATACATACATATTTCTTCAAAAATTAAAAATTTGTATTAAGAAAGAAACATACCAAACGTATTTAGAAATAGCTTTTGGTGACTTTATCCGATTCGATCAATGAAAGAGATCAACATTTCGAGGTATTACGTTACTTCTAATCAAAGGTAGCATAAAAACTTCAAAACCCCGTTCAGCATCGTAAAATACATTAATTAAAAAAACTTGGAATTCCTCCATCATGATTTTAATAACTTCCTATCATGGTTCCGAAAGTTTGTAGCATGGATAGTAAACGTAGTTCTTTATAAACAAACCAAAACCATAAAGGAAAAAAAAATTATATGTTGCGGTATAATAAAAAAATCGCCGGAGTGTTGTTTATACCCTCAGCATTTATGCTAACGAGGGTATATACACTTCCATACGGGTAAAATGTGCCTCATCGAAATAACAGTTTTAGAACCCAAGTATGTTTGGACGGAATGTGTTTCAGCCAATTTGGAGTCGATTGAGCAATGTCCGTCCGTCTGTCTGGCTGGCTGGAGCGCACGATAACTTTCGAACGGATCAACCGATTCGATCCAAAATTTGGCTTTCGTAATATTTTGTCCAAACTTAGTTTAAGTTCGAAGATGGGCTATATCGGTCCACTCCTTCCGGTACCTCCCCCACAAAAGATCGAAAATGTTCGGACAATTTGAGCGCACGATAACTCTTGAAGGAAGTAACCGATTTGATCCATATTTTGCACATCGTGAAATTTCTACTAAATTTATATGTGGTTCCAAAATGAACTGAATCGGTCCACACCTTCGGGTACCTCCCACACAAAATTTCGGATAAGTTCAGATTAGGACCTGCTCTCGAATCGCTTTGATTTTTGTTGCAATAACTTGTATTCATTGCCCCCCATACGACGGTACAAATTTCATCAGGGGCAAGTCCATACTTCCTGAGAAAATTCCTGAAAGATGCAAAACGCCGTGTGTAGTGGATGGAGCGCAAGATAACTCTCGAACGGATCCGCCGATTCGGTCCAAAATTTGGCCTTCGTAATAAATTTTCCAAATTTAGTTTAAATTTGGAGATAAGCCATATCGGTCCACTCCTTCAGGTACCTCCTCCACAAAAGTTCAAAAATATTCGGAAAAATTGTGCGCACGATAACTCTTGAAGGGAGAGACCGATTTGGTCCATACTATACACATCCTAATATATTTGCCAGGCATAGATCAGGTTTGAATATGGACTATATTTGTCTACTCCTCCCACACAAAGTTTCGGATAAGTTCAGTTTTGGAGCTGCTCTAAAATCACTATGATTTTTTTTTTTTTTTGAAAATGTTGCCTTTTTTGTTAAAGGAACTTGCATTCGCTGCCTCAATTACGACTGTAAATGCATTTTCAGAGGCAAGTCCATACTTCTTTAGAAAACAGCCTGAAAGGGGTAAAAACCCCTTTGGCATCACTTGTAGTGACTGGAGAGAGCACGATAACTTTCGAACCGATCAACCAATTTGGTCCAAACGTTGGATCTCCTAATATTTTGTCCAAATTTAGTTTAACTTCTAAAATGGTCCATATAGGTCCTCTTCTTAGGGTACCTCTCCCACAAAAGCTCAACGTTTGTGCCTAATGGACTATGACGGTCTATTCCTTCAAGTACCTCCTCTGCAACACTTTTTAACTTTTATCCTAATCAACATTTTTGTCGGCAAGTTCGAATGTCCAAAAAGGGCCACGAAATTCTGAAAACCCCCTGACATAAGCTGAGGGTATATCTCTGTCGGCAAAGCCGACTGATACTTTTTATACCCTCCACCATAGTATGGAGGGTATATTAAGTTTGTTTTTCCGTTTGTAACGCATTGAAATACTCATTTGCGACCCTATAAAGTATATATATTCTTGATCAGGGTAAAATTCTAAGTCGATCTGAGCACGTCCGTCCGTCCGTCCGTCTGTGGTAATCACTCTAGCATCCACAAAAATGGAGATAGGACGCTGAAATTTTGGGAAAATGCGTCTTTTGTTTGCAGGCAGGTCAAGTTCGATGATGGGCTATATCGGTCCACGTTTTGGTAAAGCCCCCATATAACGGTACCCCCCGATTTACGGTATTTTGACGTTTTTAGCTACATTTTCAGACCGATGTAGCTATAATTTGACATTTAGGGTTCTTAAGTATCAATAAACTTATATAACAAAAGTTGTGGACATAGGTCCACGTTTTGGTATAGCCCCCATATAACGGTACCCCCCGATTTACGGTATTTTGACGTTTTCAGCTACATTTTCAGACCGATGTAGCTATAATTTGACATTTAGAGTTCTTAAGTGTTATTAAACTTATATATTAGAAGTTGTGGACATAGGTCCACGTTTTGGTATAGCCCCCATATAAAGGTACCCCCGATTTGCGGTATTTTGACGTTTTTAGCTACATTTTCAGACCGATGTAGCTATAATTTGACATTTAGTGTTCTTAAATGTCAATAAACTTATATAACAAAAGTTGTGGACATAGGTCCACGTTTTGGTATAACCCCCATATAACGGTAGCCCCGATTTACGGTATTTTTACGGTTTTAGCTACATTTTCAGACCGACTTAGCTATATTTTGACATTTAGGGTTCTTCAGTGTCATTAAACTTATTTAACAAAAATTGTGGACATAGGTCCACGTTTTGGTATAGCCCCCATATAACGGTACCCCCCGATTTGCGGTATTTCGACGTTTGTAGCTACATTTTCAGACCGATTTAGCTATAATTTGACATTTAGGGTTCTTAAGTGTCAGTAAACTTATATAATAAAATTTGTGGACATAGGTCCACGTTTTGGTATAGCCCCCATATAACGGTACCCCCGATTTACGGTATTTTGACGTTTTTAGCTGCATTTTCAGACCGATGTAGCTATAATTTGACATTTAGGGTTCTTAAATGTCAATAAACTTATATAACAAAAGTTGTGGACATAGGTCCACGTTTTGGTATAGCCCCCATATAACGGTACCCCCGATTTACGGTATTTTGACGTTTTTAGCTACATTTTCAGACCGATGAAGCTATAATTTGACATTTGAAGTTCTTAAATGTCAATAAACTTATGTGACAAAACTTGTGGACATAGATGCACGTTTTGGTATAGCCCCCATATAACGGTACCCCCCGATTTACGGTATTTTGACGTTTTTAGCTACATTTTCAGACCGATATAGCTATAATTTGACATTTAGGGTTCTTAAGTGTAACTAAACTTATATAACAAAAGTTGTGGACCTAGGTCCACGTTTTGGTATAGCCCCCATATAACGGTACCCCCGATTTACGGCATTTTGACGTTTTTATCTACATTTTCAGACCGATTTAGCTATCAATTGACATTTAGGGTTCTTAAATGACAATAAACCTTTATAACTAGTGGACATAGGTCCATGTTTTGGAATAGCCCCCATATAACGTTACCGCCCGATTTCAGGTATTTTGAGAATTTTACCTACAAGTTTTAACCGAATTATCTGTAATTTGAACATTTGACATTTGAAATTCTTAGTGGTCATCACACCTCTCCACCAAAAATGTTCAAGAAAGCCCCCATATAACGGTACCTCCCGATTTTCAGTAATTTGATGATTTTACCTACAATATAAAACCGAACTAGCAGTAATTTGACATTTGAAGTTCTTAGTGGTCACAACACCTCTCCATCAAAAATTGCCAACATAAGTCCATGTTCGGATATAGCTTCCATGTAACGGTACGTCCCAATTTTCAGTAATTTGGCAATTTTATCTACAATTTTTAACAGAACTAACTGTAATTTGACATTTGCAGGTTGTAGTGGTCACCACACATCTGCATCAACAATTTTCAACATAGCCCCAATATAACGATACTTCCCGATTTTCGGTACTTTGAGGATTTTACTTAAAATGTTTAACCGAACGTAGGTCCATGTTTTTGTATAGCCACAAAACAAACCTCCCGATTTTCCGTACCTTGGCTTTATTTTTTGGACGAACTTTCTGTAATTTGTTCATTTAAGTTCATATTTTCGTATAGCCCAGATACCTCCGAACTAGCTGTTAATGACATTTGAAGTTCCAACGTTATGTACCGATTTTCGATATTTTGAGGATTCTAGCTAAATTTTTTAACCGAATTAGGAGCTATTTGACATTAAATGCTCCCATCAAAAACTGTCAACATAGGCCCATGTTTTATTATAACCCCTATATAACAGTACCTCCCAATTTTTAGCCCACCAAAAATTGTCAACAGTTAGATATAGGCACCATAAAAAAGGACCTCCCGAATGAAGCATTTTATGTTCATTATCTGACATTTTAACGTACTCACTTAAAGTTGGGGACAGGAATGAATATTTTATGGTGGAGGGTATGAAAAGTTCGGCCCGGCCGAACTTAATGCTTTTTTACTTGTTTAATTACTCACTATCAAAGTTCACATTTATATGGGTTCAGGGTTTAAAATGCTTACGCCATATTAGCATAAGCACTGAATATTTGCAGCTTTGGCTGCTAAAATTTCTTCGAAATATGTTTAGCAACAGTGAACAACGGCAACATGTAGCAACAAATTGCTACCGATGCTGATGCTATTTGATATTGTCGCTATAAGAAAATAGCATCGGACACGCATACTCATATTTTGCAGCACACATGATCAACACATATTAGAAAAGAGAATAAGCAACAAAGTTTCAACGGCTTAGCCAGGTTTTTAGCAAATAATTGTTTTTAAGATCAGGGTTACCAATGCAATGCATTAAAAACCACGATATAATTCATTCCACTTTTTCGTTCATAGGACATGTGAATTTTTGGTGAAGCCGTTCCATATATATTTTTTATTTTTAAAAAATAATAATTAGTATTCTTTAGGTTCTACCATATGATGGAGGCATTTTGACATTAAATGACACCTTTTTTATTACTGCGTTGGTAACTCAAATAACAAAACCACCCTCGGTTGCTAATTCGCTGCGACGAATGCTCAGCCGACTGCTAAATATGTTGCGTGGTAGTCGATTATGCCTAACGAAAAAAAGATTAGGCGTAAAAAACGAAATAAGCAAAAATGTACAAAAATAAATACGGCTTATTTAGCCGTGTGTGTCAATATTGTGTAGCAGTTGAAGTGTACCGCTAATGCTAATGTTTTTAGATGCTGGATTTTAAACCCTGCATGGGGTTTCTCTGTCGTAAACCCAAACATTACACAGAAAAAAAATATTTCAAGATTTTTTACATATTTTCGTTCGTGATATAGTTTTTTCAACATCACTTTCCTATTTTTCCCTACATTCCGTTATTTGCTCTCATATTTCCTCTCTTATTTGGTAAATGGTCTACACTTTTTTCCTTTGAGTGGTCTCATCGTCTCACCATCACATTGACTCTGTGTCAACAAACCACAACACCATCCCCACCATCGCGATGGAATGTGTAACGTATTCAATAGACAAAAAATATGACCCGGACGAATCCTGATCCATAACAAAATTGCTTTTGAAATTAAAAAAATTATTTTTTTTCTGTGAAAAAGAGGGTATGTTCAACTACCGAAAAACTTTAGGCCGATAGCCCTAGTTGCTAGTGCTTTTTTATAATTTTTTATTATGACTTTTAATTGTAATAAATATTTCAAAAATAAAAATAATAAAATAAAGATAAAACTATTATTTATATAATAGAAGCTTACTTGAGCTATAGGAATCACTATCACTTTCACTTCACTACACAACTTAAAATAAAAATATATGCGTATTGCAAAATTTGATAAAATTTGGGCGCCCAAATATAAATACGTATCAAGTCAACAATCAAATTGCGTCTAACTGCACGGAATCGGTGACGTATGGTTTTTTTTAAAAAAAAAGGTGGGGGTAATTCGCGGAAGTGTTTACTATACCTAGAATTCAAAATTTTGTGCCTAGGTAGTATTTAGAATTTTGGACTTTTGGCCACCTAATTACTCTATATCTACCTATGTGCATCGTCTCACCATCACATTGAGCCTATGTATATCGACAAACCACAACAACACACAACCTGACTGAAATACAAATAAACGCTTTGCGCCAAACTACCACAGTCGCGACGAGTCGTAACAACTGATGAACCAAACAACTACAGAGCGTTTGCTGTCGGAAAAGCAAAGTGATTGGCTGTACGATATAGTTCGCATCTACATTTTTTTTTTAATTTCTTTAATATAAAGGC
This sequence comes from Musca autumnalis, assembly GCF_047663935.1. Taxonomy (NCBI): domain Eukaryota; kingdom Metazoa; phylum Arthropoda; class Insecta; order Diptera; family Muscidae; genus Musca; species Musca autumnalis. The sequence goes on along the minus strand of NW_027411866.1, from coordinate 149,246,330 downwards.
AACGTCTAATAGCTCAACCTAGTGCTGATAGACTCACCATTTATTCTGCAATGCTCACAAGACGATAACAACTACAGTGAAAATCATTAAAGGAAGCGGTAAATTACAATAATACATAATTAGAGCATTATAAAAAGCAGCAAAATGTGTCCCTGGTGGTTGTTAATCAATAAAAACAAAAACAACTCGGTAAAATTGTTTTTTTTTTTTCAATCTCTCAAAAGAAACTAGCATTTTTTTGGTTTATGGAAGGCGTTCATGAAATGCAGAAATTTGAACTTTGGCAAGACTTTATTAACACCATTCCTAAAATGCATAAATTTTTTTCTGTGTACATAAAAATCGCGCCGATCAGACTACCATTGCGACCTAAAATTCCTAAAATGCATAAATTTTTTTCTGTGTACATAAAAATCGCGCCGATCAGACTACCATTGCGACCTACAGAGCCGCTACAAAATTTGATAACATTTTTGTTGGTCCTTTTCACCCCCTAAATATTTCACGATCATCGCCGAAAACGACAGGGTATTATTCTGGTCTGAACCCATACATACCTCCATACAACAATTTGTGAAGATTGGTCCATAATTGCGGCCTGTAGCGTGCGTACAATTTTTAATGGACGGACAGACGGACGGACGGACGGACACACATCTCAAAATCGCTTTATCTCGTCGAGATATGAATTTTGGTATACCACATGTATTTTTCGAAAAACAAACTCAAAATGCCCTTTCCGCATTGTGGTGTAGGGTATAATTACGAAATTGCATCCCAAAGTATTGGTTGTTCCTTAATAATAACTTACGAAAATGGACAACAAGTTGTTGGTTTTGGTAAACACTAAATTGCATTTTGGCCCCAAACATATGCAAAAAGGTCCAAATGTAAAATTCAGTTACATTCCAATATAATTTACACACCAATTTTATTTTCGAATGTTCTTTTTACTGGGTGTGAAGACAAATTGGCCCTAACCGCTAAATGAATGTAAGCCCAAAAGTTTTGTTGTTGTTCTCCATATACCTTTTTGCGGAATATTTTCGAAATTTTCGATTTGGGGTGTTCTTTTATGGGGCCTTATTTCTGTAAGCCAAGTCGTACTTTAGTGACATTATATACATTGAAAGGGAAATCGTGAAATGAGTCACAAATAAAAAAAAAAAACATAAAAACACGTTTGCTTCAACCCATGCTTACCCATTTTGTTTACATAAACAGAACCACAGTTTCCACGCAAATTCACTTTTTGTGCTAATATTTTAAATCGAATCCACTTTATCAAAAAGTATTTAATTTCTTTAATATACAGTCACTGTACGCATTTTATAAAAGGATAAACCTGTTAAATTAAAAAAAAAAATTCTTAAGCTTTATAGGGGGACAATAAACAATTAATCACGCTATAACCCAAAAACATGACCTGTGGCGAATTTCTGCTTTTGTAATCCTAGTATACCAAAGAAGGGCCTTCATCCGCAAAATAAATATTCCACTTTTTAAAAATGTTGTTGTACTTTGCAAGGAATATTTGTAAAATAATTCAGCTTCCTTTCAATTTAGTTGATTTCAATAAGTCGATTTTGGCCAAAAAGTTTGTAACGCATCGACATAATGGTTGTAGATCCATACTTATATATACGAAAAAGAATGTCTGGACGAGCTGAATCGATCTGGCTTTGTGTGTCCGTCCGTCTGTCCATCTAAACCTTGTAATCACCCTACAGGACGCAATTTTGATCGGATCATCACGAAATTTTTGGTGTTGATGGGAGTATAGGACGGGAAGAAGCCTATTTTGGTGATGGTCGGATAATATTTAGGGGTCGGAATGGCAAAAAAACTGATTTGGAGAAAAAGTTAACGTTTTTAAAAACGAATATCTCAGCTTCTTCCAAAAGAAAAACCTGTTGCTGAAGGTAGAAAATATCATTTTTCTAATGATGTAAAGTAGGTTGCCGTAGGTGGTCAAACAACGAATATATCGCAATGGTCGCTAATGAAATTATAATTATAATGACGAATATCAAAGCTTCGGTTGGTGACTTTCCTTCATAGTCAGGCTTTGTTTTTGAAAAGTCGTAGAAAAAAATTCCATCTTTACAATGATGCAAACTAGGTTAGCGTAGGGGGCCTAATAAAGGAGATATCGCAATAGTCGGAAAACCCCAATTTTTCAATTTTTTCGAAATCACGTTACAGGTCGCACATTTGATCGGATCATCACGAAATTTTGTTGGTTAATGGAGGTTCCGGAGGGGAAGAAGAATTCTGATTTTAGTGATTTTCGGATATTATTCAGGGGACGGAATGGCCAAAAAACTTATTTGGAGAAAAAGTCAACTTTTTTTAAAGCGAATATCTTAGCTTTTATTAGGGGTATACCAAAATACCAAAAGAAATAAAAGTAGAAAGTATCATCTTTCTAACCATGTACAGTAGGTTACCGTTGGGGGTCAAACTTTTAATTTTTGAGACCTTAATTATTTTTTTAATCACGCTACAGGTCGTAATTTTGTTCGGATCGTCATGAGGGTTTGAGGGTTAATGGGAGTCCCATAGAGGAAGAAGCCTATTGATTTTGGTAATGGTCGGATAATATTCAGGGGTCGGAATGGGCAAAAAACTTATGTGGAGAAAATTCAACGTTTTATAATATGTAAATATCACCGCTTCTACAGACTCGGGGGGATCCCAATTTCCAATTTATGGGATTTTATTTCAATGTCAGATATTTCTGCTTCTGTTGAAATATTCCACGCAGAGAGCATGATAATGAAACTAAACCATCTGAGCTTTAAATGAATACATAATGTGGCATATATGGTACAATATAAGAGTTATAGCAACAGGCGCCAAGCTACCAAAATTTAAATATTTTGAAGTCTTTACTTTAATAACAAATACCTCTGCTTCTATTTGGTATTTTAAAGCCATGTAAAATACTAATCAAGAAGAGCAGCAAAGCTTTTAATCAGTACCAAGTAGATGTCGGGGTAAATGCACAAGCGTAGAGGTGTAGGGTATCACATATTCGGCCCCGGCCTGAGTATAAGCTTTGCTCGATTGTTTTTAATTTTAAAATAACATCATCATTAAAGTAGAGTGCAGTTAAAATTGATTTGATTTCGGGAATTAGTTACTTTGTAATTTCATAAACTATGTAATTTTGGCGTGTAAATTTTTAGGGGATTATTATCCCTTTTTCGACATATGTCGCTCGTAGAATATTGCACTTGTTTGTTCATATTCATCTTCCTACTGAGTGTAGGGCTGAGATGGGACTAATGTTTAAAAAAATTTCATGAAAAAAACTTTCCTTACCTGTTTCATAAATAACACATGCAACACGGAAAATGCAAACAACTTCTAGTATGCATTCTTTGAAAGTACATATTGAGGCTACAAAAACCCTAGTTTTTGTCCTACCAGATTCAAGTCGGATTTTATGGCCTCATCTAAACTGGGTTAAAACTACAGTTTTTTGCAATTAATCGGGCCTTTATCGCAGATAAGATTAGGAATTTGACATTGCTGTCTTCGGTAATATTGTAGCCCTAAACTAGTAGAACTTATTTTTTGAACATACCACATAAGAAAAACCCCTTTTAGGGCATCAAAATCAATAAAATATTTCTATATTTTATTGACATTTTACATAATTGGTGAAATTCGGTTAAATTCAGTTAAACTATTGGGAGTTGAACCAAATCACCTTTTGCAAAAATCTTCTAAATAAAGTTCTCAGCCTTTCTTCAGAATATTCTAAAACTCTAAAATGCTTACTTTATGTTGTTTCAGCGGTATTTTGCATCATATCGTTTACAACACATATTTCAAACACAGGTCACACCAACAGTTTATTCTGGCATTTCGCATTTCACCACATTATTGACGTATGTATTTATTAAATCGTCGTTGAAAAATATACTGATGATAGACGCATTTTACAACAATGACATGTTTTAAAGAATTGTGTATTACATTCCAGCGAATATTTTTCCAAAAGAAAACATTAAACAAATATTAACGGTTTTGGAGATATGGTGCAAAATCTGTACAAATTATGGAAATTTTCGATATTTTATAAAATTTGAGGCAATAAATGTAGTTTTTCGACTTCATTATTTCTCCAAATATTTTATTCTTGTCATTATCTACAAATTTGCTTTAGAGGTCAGATGAAGTTTCACATTGGTTTCAGAGATATAGCCCAGAATTTATTTAAAAAGTCAATATTTAAACATGTTTAGATGGGGCCATAAAATCCAAACTGGATCTGACACAACAAAACCCAACTAGGATATTTTGTCGTTTGGGTCTGCACTTTCAAAAAATCCTAAGCTCAAATTGTTTGCACAGGATTACCTTAAAAATGCTGCACAGTGTAACCCAAAATATAAATATTTTATAGAAGATACCTTGTAATGTTTTTTTTTGTTTTGTTAGGCACGAAATAAACACGCTTTGAAAATATTTTAAATGCAACTTAATTATTTTAATGACTACAACTTTATATTTACTATCCTTCAACTCATCTTAAAGCTTAACAACTATATTATAGGCCTCTGTTTATACATAATAACTATTTTGTTTACTATTTATTAATATTGACTATGATTATTTGTTATATATGTTTTTCATCTTTCCATTACTTACATATATAAGTATCTTTATGTATGTATATATAGTTATATATCAATAGTCTATAGTTAAACTACACATTAGTGTGTCATTTAAATATAACTTCTTTTAATCCCTCTATAAACCATTTACTTTACAAGTATACAATTATATTATTATATCGTTATATGTTTTTTTGCTCTACTATCAATTGTTGTTTTCAACTATTTATATATTTATATTAGTCACGTTTATTTTAAATATGACTGACTCATAATCTAGTTTTTATTTCCCGTAATGGACACATATTTTGTATATAACATTTGAATTTTGATATCAATTTCCATTTCATTGTATTTTAATTGTTGTTGTTGTTATGTGTAGTTTATGTATGTTAATTGTTTGTATTCTAAATCAACAACTAATTTGTATTATTTATAAATAAATTGCACATTTTATTATTATTTACATATACATTTAATGTATGAATATGCATTCACATTGACATTGTTATGACGGTATTAGTAAAACAATAAAAATTATAATAATTTATAATAGACTAGATGTCACAGAGAAATATAAAAAATAAAAAAAAACTTTTGCTCAAGTACAAACGAGTCGAAAACAAATTCGGTCGAAATTTTACCAAACTTCTAGAGTGGCCATAATTCATTTCGTACTAAGAGCTTGGTCCATTGATGCCGTATCTGTCGTACTTTAACCCCGTTAGTCGTAAACCTCGAAAACCCCTAAATGAAAAACGGGCGGTCCGTTGGATTGCAAAGTACAGGGACTAAACTGTACTGTAAAAAATTGTATGATTCAAAGCCACAAATTACATTACGACATTTTTTATATTTTAACTCCGAAGTTCAAATCTATGAAAACGCGTAAAACAAACAAAAACGGTGAATTGAAAGATTTATTTAATTATATCGGTCTGGGAAGTACTTAGAAGGACAGAAAAACGAACATTGTATCGGTGTCGGAACTATTGGAAACTAGATTTGCCCAACTCTACAAATTTGCTTGATCCATTTCCTATTTTGTCGGAGAGAGTGCCGAGAGGCGAGGGCCTGAGAGCCTCGCCTCTCTCTCTCTGCAACAAACTGAGAATTGGCTTTAGTAAAATTGTCTAATTGGGTGACGTAGGGGATGGAAGATACCAAGGAACGGTCCTGACCGGTTTTAACATGGCAAAGCCCAGGATTTATCTTGATCCCTCTTAAATCTCAAGTGGACACTGACCTCCCCGTGGTGGCACCTGGGGAACTGCCTTTAACACTCGTTAAAGGTAGTGAGCTAACATGTACCGCGCGTTCACCCATAAGAACGTTAAAAACTTGGGTTTGGGCGTCGGGTTAGTAACCCTCCCCTAAAAAAACAGCCTACTATGAAAAAACGAAAGAAAAGAAAAACAAAGCCCTCTAAAGTTGACGAACCCCAACCTGGAATGTTCGCACTCTTTATAGAGAAGGTGCAGTCTTCGCATTGCCAGACGTACTTGAAAAATACAAGGCCGATATTACTGCCATACAGGAAATACGATGGATAGGGAAAGGCATCACAACAACACTGTATTATAGCTGTCATGACGAAAAGCATGAGTTTGGTTGCGGATTCGTAGTTAGTCGGAGGCTAAAACATCTGGTATCCAGCTTCACCTCAGTGAATGAAAGACTTGCTGCTATTCGAATAAAAGCTAAATTCTTCAACATCAGCTTTATTTGCGCTCATGCTCCCACTGAAGAAAAGGACGAACAGACCAAAGATATATTTTACGAGCGCTTAGAAGAAACATATGACCGTCGCCCTGCCCATGACATTAAAATCATTCTAGGCGATTTTAATGCCAAAATTGAAAACGAGAATATCTTTGGCCCAACAGTCGGGAAATTCAGTCTTCACAGTGAAACATCTGACAATGGTATGAGGCTGATAGACTTTGCAGCTGCAAAAAACATGGTAGTTAGCAGTGCCAGATTTAATCATCTCGATATTCATAAGGGCACCTGACTGTCTCCAGATCAGAATACAAGAAATCAAATTGATCATGTTGTGATAGATGGAAGACATTCATCGAGCGTGTTGAATGTAGGATCTTTACGAGGCGCAAACATTGATTCGGACCACTACCTTGTTGCAGCAAAGGTACGCACCCGCTTAAACGTAGCAAACAAAGTACGAACAGACACAACACGAAAGTTAGACATCGGTAAGCTGCAATCACAACAGATAGCCACATCATATTCCACTCAACTAGCCCAATTGCTTAATCAAAGCACTCCTCATCCCGATAACATATCAGCGCAATGGCAGAGCATTGCCCACTCAATGCAAACAGCCGCAAAATCCATACTTGGATTCCAGAGACCTCCACAAAGGAATTCATGGTATGATCAGGAGTGTCGTGCTGCCACCGAAGAGAAAAATGCGGCATATAGGGCTATTTTACAATCCGTAGCAACGCGTAGCGCACGAGAAAGATACAGGGAGAAAAGGAGAGAGGAGAAACGTCTTTTCCGCATGAAAAAGAGAGAGATGGAAAAGCGGGAGTGTGAAAAAATCGAGATGTACAGGAGCCAGAATGAAGTCCGAAAATTCTACCAAAGAGTCAAGCATCAAACTGATGGCTTTGGTACAGGCACATCCTCCTGTAGAGACCAGCAAGGTTATTTGGTAACTGATACAGATAGTTTACTCAGGATATGGAAAGAACATTTTTCAAAACTGTTAGTATCCAATAGCAGCGAAGACGACGAAGATACCACAGTCCCAATCCAAGAAGATGGTATTGAATGTATACCGCCCAGCCAAAATGAGGTAAAGACAGCAATAAATCGGCTGAAGAATAATAAGGCAGCAGGAGCCGATGGCTTGCCGGCCGAGCTGTTTAAAACCGGAGGCGACACGCTGATAAGGTGTATGCATCAGCTAGTTAGCTCCATCTGGCAGCAAGAAAGCGTCCCCACGATTGGAACCTGAGCATCCTGTCTCCCGTCCATAAGAAAGGAGATAAGACTTTACGCTACAACTATAGGGTCATAATAATCTTCTCCCTATCGCCTACAAGATATTGTCAGGAATATTGTGCGAACGACTAAAGCTAAATGGTCAACGAGATAATTGGACCATACCAATGCGGCTTTAGACCTGGCAAGTCCACCATTGACCAGATATTTACCCTGCGGCAAATCCTGGAGAAGACCCAAGAGATGCAGATGGACACCTACCACCTTTTTGTCGATTATAAAGCAGCCTTCGACAGCCCGCTGCGTTCAAAGGTATTCCAATCCATGTCTGAATTTGATATCCCCGCAAAGCTCATACGGCTTTGTAAAATGACTTTAACTGACACGAGGTCCTCAGTTAAAATAGGAAAGAACCTCTCCGAAGAGTTTGGTACCAAAAGAGGTTTCAGACAAGGAGACAGCCTTTTGTGTGATCTCTTCAACATCCTGCTGGAAAAGGTTATACGAGAGACAAACGTCAAAAGAAGTGGCACAATCTACACCAATAGTCACATGTTACTTGCTTATGCTGATGATATAGACATCATGGGCCGATCAGTAAAAGAAGTAACTGATACCTTTATAAAGGTCGAAGGAGAATCTGCTAAAGTGGGTCTGGCGGTAAACGGCGAGAAGACCAAGTTGGTGGTGTCTACGCGCAATGCGTCCATTGAGATCGGACCAACTGTTGAAGTTGATTCCTATAATGTCCAGGTAGTAAAAGACTTCGTCTACCTCTGCACCGCCGTAAATACAACAAACGAAATCAGTTGTGAAATAAAAAGAAGAATTGTATTGGCCAACAGATGCTACTTTGGCTTAAGTAAGCAGTTTAAAAAGAAAGCCAGAACTCGTCTAACAAAAATAATGCTTTACAAAACACTTATACTACCCGTGCTGATGTATGGTTCCGAAGCCTGCGCACTGGCGCAAGGAGATAAGGCAGTGCTTGGTGTGTTTGAGTGAATATCGACGTCGTATAAACCACGAGCTGTATCTGCTATACAACGACATCAATATAGTTAAACGTATCGAGATGCAGCGATTGCGTTGGCTAGGCCATATCATAAGAATGAGCGATGATGAACCCGCAAAAAGGCGTATAAATACGGAACGCTTGGCGGTGCACGCAGAATTGGCAGGCCAAGGAATAGATGGCGCAAACAAGTGGATGATGAGATGAAAAGGCGCGGTATTCCAGAGTGCGAAGCAACAAGTAGAAAGAAATGGAGATCTTTTTTTTAGTTCGGCCTATGGAACAAATGTTCTGTAATGGGCCAGCTAAGTAAGTAAAATTTTCTAATGTTAATTGGGACAAACCGAAACAATTTCAAATAGGAGGTTGATTGATTGAAATTCGTCTTAGAAAAATGGACCTTTATAATAAAAACATTATCTCGGAATTGTTCAAAAAATAAAGAAAATTACAATCTCTGACACAAGTTTTTCTGATTAAAAACTTAATAAATTTAATAAAACTTTAGAATAATTTTCTAAAAAAACTAAATATCGTTGTCATTATGCGACGTTTAACCATTTACATTTTCAAAACTAAAAAACTTAATTTTTCCTCTAGACATTATCAACAATTCATATAAGTTCGGTTATTATACGCTTACAATTTACATTATTTTCTTACAAAAACTACATATTTATTTGTTTATGTTTTTCTTTTTACCTTATACATAGTTTATTAATTACCTAAAACCCCTGCATCAGGCGCATTGTCAGTTCTTATGATTCATTTTTATTTATGATTTTTTTTTTGTTTTTGTTGTTCAATTTCAATTTCGGTTTTTATTTCTTCAGTTATTGTCCTTTGGTAATATCTTGCTTCAATCATCTACAAACGGTACTGTCATCACCAGCACACGATGAATGTGAACTAGCCAGAAATAGCTTACCACTGGAACAGGCACAAAGTTGAAAGACACGATGTGTGTGGTCTTTTTGTGGTGGTCCTTGTATTGATGGTACTGTTCGTAAATTTGGCATAAATATTTTTGATGATTCAAAGCGTAGCTGTAATGAAAGAAGATAACAGAGAAAGGGTGTAAAGACCAGACTACAATCAAAATAAATCAATAGATGGCTTATGAGTATCAAAATGGTTTATAGTTTTGTATGTTTTAGTATAGTACTTACACTGCCTTCTATAGTAGTAAGTTTGATATCCTCCAATGCAGATATCTCAATGCCTCCGGCACGTGATTGTAGATTTATTTCCTGAGCAGCTTTCATTTCCATTTGCCGTGTAGGTGATTCCAATCTACAAAGACAAGATAAAATAAGTTTTTTTTAAAGAAAAGTTTCTAAAATATATAAAAATCGACAATAAAATATTGAATAAAATGTGAAAGAAAATCATAATTTATGGTCGAGTCCCCCCTGCCACGAGAAAACTTAGTACATTAAGACTTCCCCAGTATATATTTTGGAGCTACATGAACCGAATAGCCCATTACAAAATAATGTAAAAATCCTACCTTATGTATTACCAGTAGAGCGTGTGTCCGTCTACGAAACTAAGCATTTTGAGTTTAACGCCCAACATTGGTTTTTTCATAACAAAAACACCAAGGAAAATATAAATGTCGGGCGGAGCCGACTATGTGATACCATACACCACAGTGAATATGTATACACTATGGAACAATTACATACACGCTTAAAAAAATATTGTTCGCTTTTGTTTGAACAAGAATGCCTATTTTTGTTCCAACGATTTATTTACTTAGTTCAAGCAATGTAATTCCAAATCCAAAAATACCATATTATGCTCCAAACATACAAAGCAAAAACAAGTTGCGATATTCCGCAATATTGTAAAAATCATTAACAATACCGATGGTAGGAACTATCATAATCCAGAATTTTTACAAACACTATTGTTGATTTAACTGGCAACAACAAAACAAACAGAATTACTCCTTTGCGCTCATCAAAGCACCAACCACAACAGAAAGAATAACAAATCAAAACAAGAACGGCGTTAAGTTCGGCCTTTCGTGTATGAAGAAGACTTAATACTACATTTCAGCAATTTCGGTAAAACAATGTGAGGCACCGTTCTACGGGGGCTAAAACGTCGATCTATACCGACAAATTTCTGACGGAAAGTTTTTAGACTCAAAGAAGACTAAATACCAAATTTCCTATATTTCGGTAAGAGAATGTGGCTAAAACATAAAAAATACCGAAAATCAAGAAGTACGCTTCTATGGGGATATAGGAAGACGTGGACCTATATTTATAATACCCTTCTGGAATTTTTTATAACTCTTGGAAGACTAAATAACGAATTTCAGCCATTTCGGTGGGATATTGACGTCACAATCTTCAGTATTACGAAAATCTGGAGGTACCGTTCTATGGGGGCTATATCGAAACGTGGACCTATACCGACGAATTTTAGTTGGAAATAGGGCAATATGAAAGCGTGGACCTGTACAGACAAATTTCTGGCGAACAGTTTTATATCACATTGTAGATTAAATACCAAACTGCCGCCATTTTGGTGGAATATTGAAGCCATAATCTTCAAAATACGGAAAATCGGAAGGTACCTTTCCATGTGGGCTATATGAAGGCGTGGTCCTATACCGACAAATGTAAAGGGTAAGTTTGAGTACCCCCAACGAAGTCTAAATACCAAATTTCAGCCATTTTGGTGGAATATTAAGGCCACAAAGTTCAAAATACCGAAAATCGGGAGGTACCGTTCTATGGGGCAATATGAAGGCTAAAAATGAAGCTAAAACCTTCAAAATACCGAAAATCGGGAGATACCGTTCTATGGGGGCTATATGAAGGCGTGGACCGATACCGAAAAAATTCTGGGGGAAAGTTTTATACCCCTAAAGAAGACTACGTACCAAATTTTTAGCCTTTTTTGTAGGATAATGAAGCTAAAACCTTAAAAATACCGAAAATCGGGAGGTACCGTTATATGGGGGCTATATCAAAACATGGACGGATATATCCCACTTTCAATACCAACCATCCTGCAAGTAACAAAAACTTCTGTTTCAAATATTGACCCTCTATCTTTAAAATTGCGAGCTGTATCTTGATTTCAACAGACAGACGGACGGACAAGGTAAAATTGACATAGAATTTTATGCTGATCAATAATATATACACTATATAGGGTCTCCGACGAATATTTCGATGTGTTACAAACGGAATGACAAATTTAATCATACCCTCCATAATGTGGAGAGTATAAAAACACAAATTAGTTTCCTCAACCATTAAAATCCGAAGAAGATTGAGAAAGAACCCTGTAGGAAATATCAATAGTCTATACTACTGACAAGCTGTAGACAACTCATGTAATTTCCTATAGTCATTTTGTATGAACATGTCATTCGAAAGTCAGTAGTTGCTGAGGGACCATGTGTTGACATTGGAGGTAGTGAGTCAGTAGATACATTGGAAGTAGTGAGTCAATAGAGACTTTGTAGGTAGTGAGTCAATAGAGGCATTGGAAGTAGTCAATAGTTCATAAAGAGTCATATGGAGACATTGGTACCAGATTTTCCCTAATAAGTTTTTTGACCTATTTGGTACTTTTTATAGATTAAAAAGCTATAGTACATACATTTAACCCATTTCCTCCCTAGACAGTTTTTTTATTTATTCTTTAAGAAAAACTATTTTTTAGGGTAATGGGTCGAAAATCTATTCCAAAAAATTTCCGATTTTTAGTTGTGTCGGAAAATGGTTGTTTGAAATATCCTACATCCTACAATTTTGATTTGTTTGCTGTTTTATTGATTTATTTGATCATTTTTGTATGAAAAAATGGCTGAAGATTGGAATCGAGTCTTCTTTGGGCGTACATTTCCCCGAAATGTGTCAGTACTGGTCCATGTTTTTGATTACCCCCCCTAGAACGGTACCGCCCGTTCTTCGGTTTTCAGGGTTTAGCTGTATTATCCTACAAAAATGGTCGTAATTTAATACATATTTAGTCTTCTTTGGGGCTAATAAACTTTCCTCCAGAAATTTTTCAGTATAGGCCCTCATCTCAATATCCACCCGAAATGACTGAAATTTGGTATTCAGGTCCATTTTTTTGTAAAAATCGAATATTGAACTTCGCTATTCACCATTTTTTAAAAAAATCATATTTTCGAAAGTTTCTCGTTTTAAAGCAAGATTATTACGTACTTAATAAGCCCACAAAAATATAGGATGATCCGTTCATTCGTTTTCGCGCTGTAGCCAACACCGCAATGCGCTTTGTTAAAATAGGGGGTAACCCCTGAGTGAGGTGGTCGCTGAAAAAGAGAAGTAACATGTTCGTCTGCAAACCCCTGCAGCTGGAACCTTTATACGTTTGAAGTACTCACTTTTCTCAACTCAAACAACAAATAATATTGATATACACTTTTATACAATTTTTTCCACTCCACTAATTTTAAAATTTGGTTCACAAAATCGATCTACTAAGTACCAAAAACTTGGGTGGCTGTAAACAACATATGATCAATATTTACTTCCAAACAAAATTAAATACATGCTACACCCACAGCAACTTTAAAAATTTATTTTAGAACGATAAATTACTTTAAATAATCGTATGAGAATTCCGACTTGCTCCGGCAGCTGGCACAAGGATTTTGGAGGTGCCTAATCTATGCAAGAACATTTCGATGAATGAAACCCAACCCAATCAAAGATACCGAACTCAAAAACCAACTATAGGCATGAAAAATGCTCTAAAAATTGCTACATGGAACGTACGCATGCTGTATTAAATAAGCAAACTAGATCAACTCAGACTTCAAATGCTGCGCTACAAAATTGACCTGTTGGCTGTACAAGAAACAAGGTGGACAAGACAAGATGAGCTGATAAATGAAAACACTGTCTTTCTTTACTCCGGTCGACCAGAAGGGGAAGAACATAGTAGAGGTGTTGGTCTGTTGATGACCAAAAAAATGGCCAAGTCCGTGGTAACATGGTACCCTATTAATGAGAGACTGATAGCAGTGAAACTTAAAACCAGAGTACGCAATCTTATCATCATAAATTCCTACGCTCCTACGGAAACACAGCCTATTGCGGAGAATGAAAACTTCTATGACGCACTCAGCAGTTGGATGAATAGCAATACCCACGATTGTGACATAACAATCTTACTCGGCGATTTCAACGCTAAAGTTGGCTCAGAAAACATTGGCCTGGAACGCTACATGGGGAAACATTGCATCGGGCTAAGAAACGACAATGGATGCCGAGTATTAGAGTTATGCTGTGATAAGAAGCTTTTGGTGGGGAGCACTGTCTTTCCTCACAAACTTCAGCATAAGATATCGATCATGTCTTGATAAAATCCAAATGGCGATCTTCTCTGCTGGATGTGAGATCAAAACGAGCAGCTGACATTAACAGCGACCACTACTTAGTCATGGCTAAAGTTAGATTGAAGTTGGCGAGTCCAAGATCAACTGCAACCAAATAAAACCGCAAATTCGATGTGGAGAAACTAAAAGTGCAAGAATACCGTAATGCCTTTATGACATCGATCAGTAGTCAAGCTCCTCATGTCACGAACAACAGACACCTTAATATCAATGATATCAACACAAATATCACAAACATCTATAATGAGACCGCCAAACAAACAATAGGTTTCAAAAACCATAAGAGGAAAGTTTGGATTAGTAATAATACGTGGGAAATGATTGAACAGCGTAATGCTCTAATGCTTAGAATCTCAAATGAAAATGGAGATTCTACAGACCTACGTACACTCTATCAAAATCTGTCAATGAGAATAAAAAAATCTGCAAGAAGAGACAAACGACAATGGATTGATGAACAAGCAAACCAAGCTGAACTAGCTGCTAGAAGAGGCGACGTCAAATCGCAATACATTAAGGACATTGTGCGGAAAACCAACTTACACCAACAAACCTATCATGAGCGAAAATTGAAGCCTAATTACTGCAACGGATGAACAGTTATTAAGGTGGATGGACCATTTCAAGTCAACACTTAATAATCCAATTGGACTAACAACGCCAATAGCCCTTTCGGTGCTTCTTTTTTGTTTTTGATCTGAAAAATATATTTTTCCAATTTTATATATACTTAAGCCCACTATATGAATAATCAAAACTAATTTTTTAACATTTTGTTTGGAAAAGTGGTTTTTGGACACTATGCCATATGGCATAGAATGTATTTAAAGGAAAAAAAAAAACAAAACGAAAATATTCAAGTTTTTAATTAAATTTCATCTTATAGAAGACCAGGAGGCCTTATAGAAGAGGAAAAGGTCTTCTTATAGAAGAGCAGGACGTCTTCTCATAAAAGAGCAGAAGGTCGTCTCATATAAGGACAGGATGTTTTCACATAGAAGAGCAGGGCGTTTGCATATAGAAGGGCAGGAGGTCTTCTTATAGTAGAGCAAGAGGCCTTCTTATAGAAGAGCAGGAGGTCCTCTCCCTGAAGAGCAGGAGGTCCTCTTCTTGAAGAGCAGGACGTATTTTCATAGAAGAGCAGGATGTTTGCATATAGAAGGGCAGGACGTCTTCTGATAGAAGAGCAGGACGTCTTTTCATATAAGAGCAGGACGTTTGCATATAGAAGGGCAGGAGGTCTTCTTATAGAAGAGGAGGAGGACTTCTTATACAAGAGCAGGAGGTCTGCTCATAGAAGAGCAGGACGCCTTTTCATAGAAGAGCAGGACGTTAGCATATAGAAGGCGGGAGGTATTCTTATAGAAGAGAAGGAGGTCTTCTTATATAAGAGCAGGAGGTCTGCTCATAGAAGAGCAGGACGTCTTCTCGTAGAAGAGAAGGACGTTTGCATATAGAAGGGCAGGAGGTGTTCTTATAGAAGAGAAGGAGGTCTTCTTATATAAGAGCAGGAGGTCAACTCATAGAAGAGCAGGACGTCTTCTCATAGAAGAGCAGGAGACCTTCTTATAAAAAAACCAGATGGTCTTCTCATAGAAGAGCAGGGGCCCTTCTTATAGAAAAGCATAAGATCTTCTCATTGAAGACCAGGAGGTCTACTTATAGAAGACATGAAGGTTTTTCATAGAATATCTGGAGGTCTACTATTAGAAGATTTGGGGGTCTTCACATAGAAGGTATTCTTATAGAATATCTGGAGGTCTTCTTTTAGAACATTTAAAGCCACTTATAGAAGACCTAGGGTCTTCTTATAGAAAACCTAGGGTCTTCTTATAGAAAACCTAGGGTCTTCTTATGGAAGATTTGAGGCCTTCTTATAGAAAAACTGGAGGACTTCTTATAGAAGACCTGAATGTCTTCATATAGCAGATCTGAAGGACTTCTTATAGAAGACCTGAATGTCTTCATATAGCAGATCTGAAAGACTTCTTATAGAACACCTGAATGTCATCCTATAGAAGGGCTGGAGGTCAGCTTGGGGGCCATTTTATATAATATCTGGAGGAGTTATTTTAGAAAATCTGCAAGAATTGTTATACATCATCTGGAGGTTTTCCTATGGTGGATCTGGAGGTTTCCTTATAGAAGACCTGGAAGTCTTCGTATAGAAGTCCTGGAGGTCTACTTATACAAGATCTGGAGGTCTTCTTATAGAAGACCTGGAGGTCTATTTATACAAGATCTGGAGGTCTTCTTATAGAAGATCTAGGGGTTTTACAATAGAAGATCTGGGAGTCAAACAAAGTGAAACATTTCCGTTGGGAAAAATCTATGCCATATGGCATAGTATGAAATATAAAAAATCTGGCAGCTCCATTGAACTATATTTCGGATCTTTTTTTCGTTTTAATTATTAAGGCAATGATTATCTACTAAATTAAATACAAAAAGTTAACAAAAAAAATATTTTTATTAATAAAATATATAAAATTATAAGATGGTATTGTTACGAATGTAACTGATAGGTTTAAGTTAATTTAGTTTAATTTCCGTTAATTTAAAAATTTGAATTGTAACGTAACGTTTTATTACGCAGTTATTTTATTTAAGCAACAACAACTACCATGTAGAACTCTCTTCATCATTCTAGTCGTTACATTACCTTTTGTTAATGTTCTTTTGTTTGTTTTGCCAAAATCATGTAATTATCGTTTAGTTTGTTACTTCTTTTCTTGCATTTATTTGTTGTTGTAATTACGTCATTGATCATCCCCCATGTATGTGAGTCTGGTTGTTCGCTTAGTGCGAATGTGCGTCTGTGTGTTCGTTGTACATATTCGAGGAGTTGCCAGACATTTTCTAGAGGACTCTCGAACAGGGAGACTTTGGGATATAAATACAGGGGAACTGGCAATGACGAGTTGAGTTGTGTTTTAAGCGTTGAACTGAACAGATCGATTAAAGAAGTGCTGCGTGCTAACTAGATACAAGCTGTGTGCTTAGTAATTAAAGTCGGTTACGAATAAGTCTAATAAAGTAAATAAAGCATTGTAGAAACGTAATCTAAAACGAACCCTGTTTTATTTGGTACAAAACGTATCGGGGAATAAAACAACGTCTACACGGAGATTAGTTAAATCTAATTCCGTAACAGTATTTTCATGCAAATTTTAAATCGAACGAGGAGCGCTTGCTCTTTGAGACATAACAATGTATAGGGTCCACCAATCAAAAATTTTTGTCGAATTATTTTTAGATAACACTTCAGGGAAAAATACAAAATTATTAAATAAAGAGTGTCCATAAGTATTTTGCCTTAAAACGGGCTTCAAAAACTGGTTATGCCATATGGCATAGAATCACCGAAAGGGATAGAGACGCATTTCGTTGCTAACCGCGATATGACATTTACTGTAATTGTGGATAACCCGCCAACCAAAGCCTGAAAAATAACAAGGCCCCAGGCAATGATAATATCTCTGCGGAAATGCTTCTTTGTGATGCAGAACAATCCGCAATAATATGGCTCCCGTATATTTTAAAAAATTTGGGAAGAAGAAGTACTTCCTTCCTCTTGGAATGGAGGTATCCTGATAAAAATACCAAAAAAGGGGGATCCCAAAAATTGCAATAACTACAGGAGAATTACATTATTACCAATCCTAAGCAAAATATTAAGCCGCGTAATTCTAAGCCGAATATCTGACTCGGTCATTGATACACTCCGAGAGAATCAGTTTGGATTCAGAGAGAATCGTTCCTGTGTTCACCTTATTTACACTATAAGAATAGTATTGGAGCAGTGCTATGAGTTTCGTACACCAGTATACTTGGCATTCATAGACTTCATGAAAGCTTCTGATAGTATTAACCGACTCTCTCTATGGAATTTTCTGGAACGACGTAACATAACATCTAAAATTCTCAATTTAATCAAGGCCATGTATACCGACATCAGATGTCGAGTTCTTCATAATGGTAAATTATCAGATCCTTTTGAGGTCAAAACAGGGATAAGACAAGGATGTATTCTGTCACCTATACTTTTCAATCTTGTCATCGATGATGTAGTGCGTTCAGCTTTGAATGGCAGACGTGGAATCCAGTGGACGCCGTTTAAACACCTGGAAGACTTGGAATACGCTGATGACGTATGTCTACTGAGCCAAGTAACTAATCACCTGCAGGAAAATATCAACTCCATTGAAAATGAGTCGCGTTCAGTCGGGCTCGAAATCAACATCTTAAAAACTAAGTCCATGCCGGGAGGCTATGGAGCAAACTCGGATTCACACATCCGCATTGACAATGTTGACATCGAATGGGTGGAAAAATTCAATTACCTTGGTAGCCAAATAACGATAAAGGGTGGAGCTGAAGAAGACATCAACGCTCGATTAAATAAAGCAAAGGCTGCTCTCGGCATGCTTCAGCCTATTTGGAGATCTTGACAAATCTCAACACACACCAAGCTTCGCATATATAATTCGAATGTGAAATCTGTCCTTTTTACGGATGCGAAACCTGGAAAGGTACTAGTTCAATAGACGGCCGTCTACAAAGTTTTACAAACAAATGTCTGCGGCAAATTTTAAACATTTGGTGGCCGAACCGAATACGAAATGCTGAACTATTGAACATCGCCAATCAAATTGCAGCTCCCGTTGAGGTTTGTCAACGAAATGACGCTGGATAGGCCACACGCTACGAAGACCTGCCGAAAACATTGCTCGTCAAGCGCTTCGCTGGAATTCCCAGGGTAGAGGCCGGCGTGTTGGTGCACCAGCTAAAACTTGGAGAAGGTCGATAGACGCAGAACTACAAGATGCAAACTATTCATGGAACGAAGTCAATCAAGCATCGCACAACAGAGTTCGATACAAAAGAATGGTTGAGGCCCTATGCTCCACAGTGAGTGAAGGATAACTGAAGAAGAATCACTCAAGAACATGTAGTAATAATGTCAACATAAAAAGTAAACTCCTGTCACGATCTTGAGACCCGCTGAACGTAAATACGAACGAACATACATTAATGCTGATTTGAAGGTGACGCTATAACCGTCAAAAACCTGAATTTGGGGACATTAGAGGATGTTCGAAGGCTTACATGTACATTAACAATTCTTCGTATTTTTGCTGACAACAAATTTTTTGCCAACAGCGAAATTTGAACTAAGAACTCTCATTTATCAAGTCAGATACACACACTCTGTGATATTGTTAATATTATTTGATAATGAATAAAATAAGGAGTTTTGCTTTTAAAATGTTCTATTACTTGGTAATGGGTTATTCGAACCATGCGACTGCCAAATTTTTGCTGTGTATTCAATTCAAACACATATTTATGTTTTAACTACCACATACAATTAGTTCCATTGACAACTTGTCATTTCAGCCAAAACCCATCTGTAAAAACTTCATCCCATTAAATCTGCAAGAGCGGGAGAGAGAAAGGAGAGTGAAAATGGCTTTCATTCATTCAGAAGAACGTGTAAACAAATACAATCCATATTTGTCACTTAAATCCTTTGAGCACTTTTTAATAAACTCTATATTTCATGTGTATGCATTTACACCCACACACACACATTAAGACATATGTTCATGCACACACAAAATTCTGTTACATGCACATTTGCAATGTGCCTGAATATATATCCCATTGAAAAGGCATTAAACCCGTAGAGTTGGAGATGGCAAATGTTTCTCTATACACTGAATGACCGACCTGGTGACTTGGAGGATGGCTGGCCATCAGCCTGACAGACGAACTGACTGTAAAACTATTGTAAACAACAAAACAAACATTGCATGACTTATACACAGAGAAACACTAACAAACCTGTCAGAAGAGATATTCATTCATTTGCTCGATGGCATAAAAGAGGTAGACGGACTGAATTTGAATGGTAGGTTTGTTGGTCGGTTGGATATGTTTATGGGGAAAATGTCAGGGAAAAAATCCATTACAGATGGTAGACATACTGTTGTTCAGATTTGTTTGTTTGCTGTTTGTTGTCGTTCACCACTGTTCCACATTCCATAAATACATTTCTCACAACATGAATTAATAAGTGTTTATTTAATGCATATTGTTTGTTTGTTTTTGCCTACAAAACAGCTATCTATAGAGGTAAGCAGGATACGGAAATGTGTTTCTTTTTTCTCTTAAGGGAAGAAATAAATGACCAGACAGTTTATAGAATTTGCTTGATGAATTGCAATGATTATCGTCTGTGTTTGTGTTAATAATACTAAATAGGGTGATGATCATAGTTGAAATGGGAGAGGTTCTATAGAGTATTCCATAAAGTATTCATACCTTACATCCAAGAAAAATGTGTGCAGCTTAAGAGAGTCAGTGCATTTATTTCATACAAGCGGTCTCATAATAACATAATAAATAATAATCTCTTAAATTATTCCTTCGTCCATATTGTTAATGGATAATCGCAAAATATCCGCATTTTTATTTTGTTTATAATTTCCTATACGCATTCGATCCCTGACCTTTAAAGTCATAGCAAATTTAAGTAATACCCATATTCTTAAACTTGATACAAATACCATCAAATACAAATAAATACACAAAAACTCCATATAAACACATCCATTCAAAAATAAGATGTTGATATTGACTCACCTTAATTCACGTCCTGGTTCGGCACGTACATGCGGTGTCTGTATCGATTCACGAAATATTGCACCACCTTCACCGTCCACACGCAAAGCATGAGCACCGATTGTGACTTCATCTCGATTAACGGAAAATAAATTTCTTCCGTTTGTATCATTGATGCGAAATGATGTCGCCATGCATTCGAGCTTATCGTGTCCCAGAAATAAATGATTTTCCAGCAGACCATCGACGCCGCGTGTATTGATTGAAAAATTACGTGATGTTTCTGTTTGGGGGAAATGCATGAAATGAAAACAAGCAAACAGATAAACATAAGTTATAAGAAAAAAACTTTTAATTCAAAGTCAAGTTAAAGGTATTATGTTTACAAGTTAAGTTTGAAGTTCAGTAAACAAGAAATGGGAGAAATAAATAGATTGGTTGAATTAAAATTATTTGTAAATTAAATCATAATTCTTTTTGCTTTCAATATTCATATTGATGAACGCCAACTTAATAGCTGTTGCTATAATTAGGAATCCAATGCGATTCAAGATGTCCACAGCCAACGAAACTGCGGGCAACCCATTGATTGGCATTCATTTTCCTCAGATAGAATATTAATTATACCCTACACCACTATGTGGGGAGGGTATTATAAGTTGGCTTTGGCCAAAAAGTTTGTAACGCTGTGAAATAATGGCCGTAGACCAATACTTATATATACCAAAATGAATGTACCGACGAGTTGAGTCGATCTATGTGTGTCCATTAGAGTGGTTCTTAAAAATCGATGTCGGTTTTTTTATGCGGTACCCTCCTAAAATATTTAGTTTTGTTAAAAATTAAGGTTGTCAAAGTTTGAACTCAATCGGACTATGTTAACACATGCCACTGGGGCCTCAAAGTTTCCATGGGCCCTTTATATAGCTAATATTAAAATCTGACCCGATTTTCAAAATTTTTTGTAGGATTACTTGTTTAGCCACTACAAAGAACTGGTAACTTGTTTTGATCGATTGGACAATATATGTGGTCTGTAGATCGATTTCTTTAAAATTTGTATGGGCCAAAGGTAAATTTGTGTGGGACCAAAGGCGAATTTTCACAAAATCACTCTACAGACCACATTTATTATTCAATCGATGAAAATAGTTTACCAGTTCTTTGTAGTGGCTAAAAACATAATCTTACAAAAAAATTTGAAAATCGCGTCAGATTTTAATATTAGCTATATAAAGGGCGTATGGAAACTTTGAGGTCCCAGTTCATCCCATTCGGCGTCGTTTCGTGATTTCGCGCGGAATCAAGCAAAATTTATTATGATTTCGCATACAAAAATGAAATAATCTCATATCGTGATTTCAGCGAAATCAACATCGAAATCACAGAACTCATGTTATACAACTCTGTTTTTGCCTTAAAAAAGTACCAAAAGTTGCAACACTTTTCATATAGCACAATAAACAAGGTAGATGGTGAATTGTTGCAACAAAAAATTTTAATATCAAAATTTGTAAAAAAAGAATAAAGTAATTTATTAACTTTATTACAATGCTATTTTTCATTGCATTAACGTACTTTTTAATGATAATTTTAGAAAAAAGAGCGATTTGTCAGAAATTGTTTTCCCATACAAATTTCTTAAAAAATTCGGGAACGGAAATTGCAAAACCTCCGGCAAAAATGCAAAAATCAGCGTATCAGCCATCGTATTCAGATGGCAATAAACATGCTGCTAGTTTCTACTTACTTACTTACTTAGCTTGCTCATTACAGAACATTTGTTCCATAAGCCGAACTAAGGAAAAATCTCCAACACTCTCTGTTTGGTGCTTCGCTTTCTGGAATACCGCGCCTTGTCATCTCTTCATCCACATGTTTGCGCAATTCATTCTTTGGCCTGCCAATTCTGCGTACACCGCCATGCGGTCCAAATTTATACGCCTTTTTAGCGGGTTCATCATCGCTCATTCTTATGATATGGCCTAGCCAACGCAATCGCTGCATCTCAATACGTTTAACTATATTTATGTCGTTGTATATCAGATACAGCTCGTGGTTCGATATTCACCGTCAACGCAGATTGGTCCATAGATTTTTCGAAGAATTTCCTTCTCGAATACACCAAGCCTTGTCTGCTTGCACAAGTACCCAGGCTTCTGAACCATACATCAGCACGGGTAGTATCAGTGTTTTGTAAAGCGTAATTTTTTTTACGAGATGTGGCATCTGTTGGCCAACACTATTTTTCTTGGTATTTCACAACTGATGTTGTTGGTTGTGTTTACGGCGGTGCCGAGGTAGACAAAGTCCCTTACTACCTCAAAATTATAGGAACCAACGTCAACAGTTGGTCCGATCTCTATGGACGCATTGCGCGACGACACCATTAATTTTGTCTTCTCACCGTTTACCGCCCGACCCACTTTAGCAGATTCCCTTTCGACTTTTTCAAAGGTATCAGTTACTTCCTTTACCGATCGACCTATGATGTCAATGTCATCGGCATAAGCAAGTAACATATGGCTGTTTGTATATAAAGTGCCATTTCTTTTCACCTTAGCATCTCGTATAACCTTTTCCAGCAGAATGTTGAATGTTGTCTGAAACCTCTTTTAGTACCAAACTCTTCGGAGAGGTTCTCTCCTATTTAAACTGACGATCGAGTATCAGTTAATGTCTTTCTACAATGCCCTATGAGCTCTGCAGGGATACCAATTGTAGATATGGCTTAATACCTTTGAACGTAGGGGGCTGTCGAAGGCTGCTTTGTAATCAGATAAAGGTTGTAACTGTCGATCTGCATCTCTTGGGTCTTCTCCAGGATTTGCCGCAGGGTAAATATCTGGTCAATGGTGGATTTGCCAGGTCTAAAGCCGCATTGGTATGGCCCAATTATTTCATTGACCATTATCCCTGACACTTTCTTGTAGGCAATAGGGAGAAGACTTATGTCCCTATAGTTAGAGCATACAGTCTTATCTCCTTTCTTGTTGACAGGGCACAGGATGCTCAGGATCCAATCGTCGGGTACTCGTTCTTCCAGCCAGATGGTGCTAACTAGCTTATGAACACACCTTATCAGCGTGTTGTCTCCGGTTTTGAACAGCTCTGCTGGTAAGCCATCGGCTCCTGCTGCCTTATTATTCTTCAGCCGACTTATTGCTGTCTTTACCACATCTTGGCTGGGCGGTATATATTCAATACCAAATTCTGGGATTGGATCTGTGGTATATTCCCGTCTTCGCTACTATGGGCTATCTGTTGTGTTTGCAGCTTACCAATGTCCGCGTTATATCTGTTCGTGCTTTATTTGCAACGTTTAGAAGGGCACTTAACTTTGCTGCAACAAGGTAGTGGTCCGAATCTATGTTTGCTCCGCGGAACGATCGTACATCCAACACGCTCGATGAATATCTTCCATCTATCACAACATGATCAATTTGATTACTTGTTCTTTGATCTGATGACAGCCATGTGCCCTTATCTAGGTGCTTAAATCTGGTACTACTAACTACCATGTTTTTTGCAGCTGCAAAGTCTATCAGCCTCATACCATTGTCAAATGTTTCACTGTGGAGACTGAATTTCCCGACTGTTGGGCCAAAGACATTCTCCTTTCCAATTTTTGCATTAAAATCGCCTAGAATAATTTTAATGTCATGGGCAGGGCAACGGTCATAAGGTTCTTCTAAGCGCTCGTAAAATATATCTTTGGTCTATTCGTCCTTGTCTTCAGTGGGAGCATATAAAGCTGATGTTGAAGTGGATTGATCAATGGTGGATTTCCCAGGTCTAAAGCCGCATTGGTATGGCCCAATTATTCATTTCATTTATTTCAGTCAATGGAATTACAATTCCTTACAGACTAAGATAACAATTCAAAAATAAATAAATTTTAAATATTAAAGTTTAAGTAAAAGCATAATAAATTAAACATTTAAACTATTCTTTAGAAGCACTAAAGTCAATGCATGGCTTCTGATCTTTTTGAAAGTTGAGATTTATTAAGTTAAGATTTCTGAGTGTACGCGTCAAGGGCCCATTACATGCATAATTAGTCCGATGTAAAGAAATATTAAACAAATCATTAAATCGTAATCTCCTTGAGGGAGCAGAAAACGGAATTAAGGACAGCAAATCAGGTGAATCAACATTGTCAACATTATTTCATTGACCATTATCCCTAACACTATCTAGTAGACAATAGGGAGAAGACTTATGCCCCTATAGTTAGAGCATACAGTCTTATCTATTTTCTTGTGGACAGGGCACAGGATGCTCAGGATCCAATCGTCGGGTACTCGTTCTTCCTGCCAGATGGTGCTAACTAGCTGATGAACACACCTTATCAGCGTGTCGTCTCCGGTTTTGAATAGCTCGGCTGGTAAGCCATCGGCTCCTGCTGCCTTATTATTCTTCAGCCGACTTATTGCTATCTTTACCACATCTTGGCTGGGCGGTATATATTCAATACCAAATTCTGGGATTGGATCTGTGGTAAATTCCCGTCTTCGCTACTATGGGCTATCTGTTGTGTTTGCAGCTTACCGATGTCCGCGTTGTATCTGTTCGTGCTTTATTTGCAACGTTTAGAAGGGCACTTACCTTTGCTGCAACAAGGTAGTGGTCCGAATCTATGTTTCCTCCGCGGAACGATCGTACATCAAACACGCTCGATGAATATCTTCCATCTATCACAACATGATCAATTTGATTACTTGTTCTTTGATCTTACGACACCCAGGTTCCCTTATCTAGGTGCTTAATTCTGGTACTACTAACTACCATGTTTTTTGCAGCTGTGGAGACTGAATTTCCCGACTGTTGGGCCAAAGATATTCTCCTTTCCAATTTTTGCATTAAAATCGCCTAGAATGATTTTAATGTCATGGGCAGGGCAACGGTCATAAGTTTCTTCTAAGCGCTCGTAAAATATACCTTTGGTCTATTCGTCCTTGTCTTCAGTGGGAGCATGAGCGAAAATAAAGCTGATGTTGAAGAATTTTGCTTTTAATCGAATTTCAGCGAGTCTTTCATTCACGGGGGTGAAGCTGGAGACAAGATGTTTTAACCTCCGACCAACTACATATCCCCAACCAAACTCATGCTTTGTGTCATGGCAGCTATAATACAGTGCGTCACATTTAGGTGTTGTTGAGACGCCTTTCCTAATCCATCGTATTTCCTGTATGGCAGTAATGTCGGCCTTGTACTTTTCAAGTACATCTGCCAATGCGTAAACTGCACCTTCTCTATAAAGAGTACGAACATTCTAGGTGCAGATTCGCAGATCATGGTCCTTAAAGCGTTTGCGGGGTTCGTCAACTTTAGAGAGATTTGTTTTTCTTTTCTAGTTTCTACTAGGCCAAATGTTTGTAGCAGAAAACAGGAGAAGAGGGTGTTATTAAAAAAAAGTGCAAGTCTTGCTAGATTTCGGAATACTGTAATTTAGCATTTCTGTTTCCATAGGCTAAGTCGAAATTTTGTTTTTTTTTTTTTGCTGTAGCTTCTAATAACGCCATATACGAGTATAACGCGATGCGTCTTTTTAAGAAGTTTTGAAAGCAATATTCCGATTTGACCATTAAATTGTTTGTAATTTGGTAGTTTGTATTTCCAGAAGCCAAAAAACATTTCTACCAAAATCTTTTTTATAGGTCACATTTTGGTATTGCAGATATTAGTCCCATTTGACCACCGAATTGGTTGTAATTTGGCATTTTGTGTTTATATACGTTTATCCACGTTATGATATAGTCCCCGTAGAATGGCACCTCCCCATTTTTGGTACTTTATCCCAGAAAATTTTCAGTATACGTTTGGATATAGCCTCCATTGCTCAGTACCTTCCGATTTTCGGTAATACAGTAATAATGGGTAAAATTCGGTATATAATCATTTTTGGGTATATACAGCATTCCTGCAAGGAATTGTCGTTTTGTGTTTAGTATTCCATATGGGTACAAACGATGTCTACAGAGAATTGTGAGTATAGAATATTTTCCCACTAAAATACCTATTATTTGCCATTCAGGGTTGCTAGTGTTTAAAAAACACAAAAATTGTAGGCAGAAGTCTAGATTGTGGTATAACCTCCATACCACAATGTTTCCTGCATGGTCTCTCCCAAAAGAAAGTAATTCTGACAAAAAACAGACATAGCTACTTGTTTGTATTTCATTAGTTTTTCCGAACTTGTTTCACCTTCCATTTGTATTTTGTTTTTAATAATAAGCCAAATTTGTATAACCTCAGACTTTAGGATAATTAGGGTATGTACACTTTAATACGATGAAAATGTACATCATCGAAATAATGGTGTATATCTGAAAGAAATCCACTTCACACGATTAGAAGTCGATTTAGCACTGTCCTTCTGACTGTTCGAAGACGGGCTATAACGGTCCACTCCATCCACCACCTTCCCCAAAAGATTAAGGTTGCGTGCACGATAATTCTCGAACGGAGTTACCAATTTAGTCCAACATGGATTATATCGGTCCACTCCTTCGGGTACCTCCCACACAAAATTTCAAAGATTTCGTTAAAATGGTACGCGCGATATATCTTGAATGGAGCGGCTAATTTGGTCCAAACTTTGGATCTGGTATTATTTTATCCAAACCTTGTGGTCTTATTGAAAGCGATATTATATTTTCGTGGGTAAGTCCATGCTTCCAGACATAATAATCCATAAGCCTTATATCCTACGTTGATCAACTGAAATAACTGGTGAACGCAATATCTATAAAAAGCCATGATTTCCAAAATAAGCTCCATTTATTAAAAGGACTTTGTCGATCCATACCTTCAGGTACCTCCTCCGCAACAGTTTTGAGCTTTAATCCAAATCTATATTTTTATCAGCAAGTTCATACGTCCAAAGAGGGCCACAAAATTCTGAATACCCTCTAAATAATACTGAATACCATTCACACATGCTGAGGGTATATCTCTGTCCGCAAACCCGAATGATAATTATACCCTCAACATTTATGCTAACGATGGTATATACACTTTCATACGGGCAAAATGAGCCTTATCGAAATAATGGGTGTAGACCCCAAGTATGTTTGGAAGAAATCCGTTTCAGACATCCGTTTCTGTCTGTCTGGCTGGTGGGCACGATAACTTTCGAACGGATTAACCGATTTTGTCCAAAATTTGGCTTTCGTAATATTTTGTCAAAACTTAGTTCAAGTTCGAAGATGGGTCATATCGGCTCACTCCCTCGAGTAACTCAGACACACAAAAGTTAAATTTTTTAGCAAAAATTATGCTCACGATAACTCTTGAAGGAACTAACCGATTCGGTCAATACTTTTCACATCATAATATTTGTACAAGACATAGATCAGTTTAGAGTTAGGACACCTCCTCTCGAATCGTTTTATTTTTTCTTGCAACAGGTTGCACTTAAGGCCCCTATTACGAGGTAAAAGTTTTTCAGTGGCAGTCCATACTTCTTAAGAAAATGACCCGGTACCTCCCCCAGAAAAGTTAAAAAAATTCGCTGAAATGGTATGCGCAACCATTTTTGGTATGCATTATTGTTGCATACCGATCCAAGACCTTGAAAATATGTCGTGAAAAATATTTGGCAATGTAAGTCACAAAATGCATGCATATGCGGTGTGGCTAAAATAAACTATTTTCGGTTGAGAGCCCATATACAAAAATAGTTTATCTCAGCAGTTGATATTTTATTTTGATTTATAACCAATCATATATACCATTTTCTACCTCCAAAATCTCTGAAATTCTGCATATTCCTATACTATTTTGTTTAACAACTTCGTTGATCTTAAATTTCTATTGTCACTTTAAGAACTCTGTATGGCAATCCATGCGATATACACCTTGTCTTGTAACAATCGGAGGATAACATGTCACCTGTGGTTGTGGTATTTATGTTGATGCTCTTTTCTGGTACGTGAATATGTGGTGAATGCTTTAGAGGTTTTATCTTCATTTCATCCGGACACATGTTCACTGCGACCGAAGCATGCGACGACACAAGGTAATATTTTAAGATTAGCCATTTTTGATAACCAAGAAAAAAAAACGGAGCGTTAACAACGGAAATAGAATTTGCTGTCCTATACATCATTGCATATAATTCGCTCTCCTCCATGTCGCTTTCGTTTGCAGTAGTTTGAAGTCCAATCGTACTGCCACAGCATTGTGTTTTTTCTGTGGTTTTGTCTTCTCTTATCATTTGTGTTGTCTTTTTCTTATGTTGCCATTTTCAGGTTTTGGAATTCATTCCGGTGTCATTTTCACTCTTGTGAAATACTCATGTACGAATTACATCTATCACTGAACTTTATCTGAAATTGTGCATCTCACACAGGGACAACTACAACTCCCACCTACTCCAGTGCCACCACCAATTTTTCTTCCATTTTCAACATTTGTATTTGCTTTGCGGAGAAGTACTCTGCGTTCGGGTTTTTGAGGTTCATGGTCGTGGTATATTTCTGTGAAGTGATTTATTGCCTTTCGGCCAGTGTGTACACATATTTGGTATGGTCGGATATTTATGCGTTGAGTTGATGAATGATGTGGAACATTTGTTTATGGCAATTTGATTTTGTGTGAAATCTTCATTAAAAAATACCAACATGAAATTAAGAACACATATTGGTTTGCAGGAGTTCACAGATCATTCAATGATTTAATTATTTGTGTTCTTCCGTAAAGGTATAATTGGTTAATACTGCACAATGCTAATAACATGCATTTATCGGGATACGAATTATCGCGAAAGTACTACATAATTTACTTTAGGCAAAATAGTACGAATATATTTGTAATAGGGTGTCCAAAACGGAAACCGGTTATCCGGTTGAGAGCTACCAAACCGAAACCAATCTAGTTCAATTCAACGATCTAGTTCACTACAGAGTTCTTATGCTCCACATCATTTGTATACAAAAACTGCGTATACGTAAAATCACACGATTGTTTGTATGTCACCATTCATCAGACGCCGTTTTGTTTCGAAAACCCGGTTTTTGGACGCCCTAATTTGTTCCAAATTATGAGAGAAGTGAACAAAAAAGAAGTAGAAAAGAATTTGTCGGCTTTGTCGACAGTTGAATAATCAAATTTTGGGAGTCTTTCCTATGGATAGTTATCGTGTCAACTAGGCATTTTAGTTAGTCATCGAAGCATTTGTATGGGGTCTTTGGGTCATTATGTCAAAAAGCATGGACAGAAGACTATAAGGTGCAACTGCGGCAAATCTTACACCTCTTGAACTACACTAAAGCGAAAATTTTGAAGTTTCGTGTGGAGGTTACGAAGGCGTTGTCCGATATAGACCTTTTTGGAAGTTGATGTACATTTCGGTCAAATCGGAAACTCAATCGAGCTTAGTTAGCGTCGGTGTTTTTCTGAGAAAATATGAAATTATCCCACAAAAAAAAAAAAAAAATTATCCCACAAATAAAATAAAGTAAAGTGGAACAATTCATGGTAGAAATAAAGAGGTATATCTAGATGAAAACAATTTATAGAACCCTGGTTGTTCTTGAATTCCTAAAACTTCAAAATTGCTAAACACAAAAGCAGCAAGTGGGTTTATTTTTAAAACCTTTTTTGAGCATTTCATAAAAAGCGCGAAAAATGAATGAAGTGTCAAGGTTTCTCAACATTATCGAGTTCTGGATATGATTTAATGTTTGTTTTATTGCAAAACTGAATATTTTAAAAGCAATTTTAACAAGTAAAAAAGCATTAAGTTCGGCCGGGCCGAACTTTTCATACCCTCCACCATAAAATATTCATTCCTGTCCCCAACTTTAAGTGAGTACGTTAAAATGTCAGATAATGTACATAAAATGCTTCATTCGACTGTTGGCAATTTTTGGTGGGCTAGAAATTGGGAGGTACTGTTATATAGGGTTTATAATAAAACATGGGCCTATGTTGACAGTTTTTGATGGGAGCCTTTAATGTCAAATAACTCCTAATTCGGTTAAAAATCCTCAAAATATCGAAAATCGGTACATAACGTGGGAACTTCAAATGTCATTAACAGCTAGTTCGGAGGTATCTGGGCTATACGAAAATATGAACTTAAATGAACAATTTTTGTTGCAGAATTTTTGTTGACTTTTACATTTCAAATTACAGAAAGTTCGTCCAAAAAATAAAGCTAAGGTACGGAAAATCGGGATGTTTGTTTTGGGGCTATACAAAAAGATGGACCTACGTTCTGTTAAACATTTTAAGTAAAATCCTCAAAGTACCGAAAATCGGGAAGTATCGTTATATTGGGGCTATGTTGAAAATTGTTGATGCAGATATGTGGTGACCACTACAACCTTCAAATGTCAAATTACAGTTAGTTCTGTTAAAAATTGTAGCTAAAATTGACAAATTACTGAAAATTGGGAGGTACCGTTACATGGGAGCTATATCCGAACATGGACCTATGTTGACAATTTTTGATGGAGAGGTGTTGTGACTACTAAGAACTTCAAATGTCAAATTACTGCTACTTCGGTTTAATATTGTAGCTAAAATCATCAAATTACTGAAAATCGGGAGGTACCGTTATATGGGGGCTTTCTTGACAATTTTTGGTGGAGGGGTGTGGTGACCACTAAGAATTTCAAATGTCAAATGTTCAAATTACAGATAATTCGGTTAAAACTTGTTGGTAAAATTCTCAAAATACCTGAAATTGGGCGGTAACTTTATATGGGGGCTATTTCAAAACATGGACCTATGTCCACTAGTTATATAAGTTTATTGACATTTAAGAACCCTAAATGTCAATTGATAGCTAAATCGGTCTGAAAATGTACATAAAAACGTCAAAATGCCGTAAATCGGGGGTACCGTTATATGGGGGCTATACCAAAACGTGGACCTAGGTCCACAACTTTTGTTATATAAGTTTAGTTACATTAAAGAACCCTAAATGTCAAATTATAGCTATATCGGTCTGAAAATGTAGCTAAAAACGTCAAAATACCGTAAATCGGGGGTTACCGTTATATGGGGGCTATACCAAAACGTGGACCTATGTCCACAAGTTTTGTCACATAAGTTCATTGACATTTACGAACTTCAAATGTCAAATTATAGCTTCATCGGTCTGAAAATGTAGCTAAAAACGTCAAAATACCGTAAATCGGGGGGTACCGTTATATGGGGGCTATACCAAAACGTGGAGCTATGTCCACAACTTTTGTTATATAAGTTTATTGATACTTAAGAACCCTAAATGTCAAATTATAGCTAAATCGGTCTGAGAATGTAGCTAAAACCGTCAAAATACCGTAAATCGGGGGGTACCGTTATATAGGGGCCATACCAAACCGTGGACCTATGTCCACAACTTTTGTTATATATGTTTATTGACACTTAGGAACCCTAAATGTCAAATTATAGCCAAATCGGTCTGAAAATGTAGCTAAAACCGTCAAAATACCGTAAATCGGGGGGTACCGTTATATGGGGGCTATACCAAAACGTGGACCTATGTCCACAACTTTTGTTATATAAGTTTATTGACATTTAAAAACCCTAAATGTCAAATTATAGCTTTTGTTATATAAGTTTATTGACACGTAAGAACCCTAAATGTCAAATTATAGATAAGTCGGTCTGAAAATGTAGCTAAAACCGTCAAAATACCGTAAATCGGCGGGTACTGTTATATGGGGGCTATACCAAAACGTGGACCTATGTCCACAACTTTTGTTATATAAGTTTATTGACATTTAAGAACCCTAAATGTCAAATTATAGCTACATCGGTCTGAAAATGTAGCTAAAAACGTCAAAATACCGCAAATCGGGGGGTACCGTTATTTGGGGGGCTATACCAAAACGTGGACCTATGTCCACAACTTCTAATATATAAGTTTATTAACACTTAAGAACCCTAAATGTCAAATTATAGCTACATCGGTCTGATAATGTAGCTAAAAACTTCAAAATACCGTATATCGGGGGGTACCGTTATATGGGGGCTATACCAAAACGTGGACCTATGTCCACAACTTTTGTTATATATGTCTATTGATACTGAAGAACCCTAAATGTCAAATTATAGCTAAATCGGTTTGAAAATGTAGCTAAAAACGTCAAAATACAGTAAATCGGGGGGGTACCGTTATATCGGGGCTATACCAAAACGTGGAGCTATGTCCACAACTTTTGTTATATAAGTTTATTGATACTTAAGAACCCTAAATGTCAAATTATAGCTACATCGGTCTGAAAATGTAGCTAAAAACGTCAAAATACCGCAAATCGGGGGGTACCGTTATATGGGGGCTATACCAAAACGTGGACCTATGTCCACAACTTCTAATATATAAGTTTATTAACACTTAAGAACCCTAAATGTCAAATTATAGCTACATCCGTCTGATAATGTAGCTAAAAACGTCAAAATACCGTATATCGGGGGGTACCGTTATATGGGGGCTATACCAAAACGTGGACCTATGTCCACAACTTTTGTTATATAAGTTTATTGATACTTAAGAACCCTAAATGTCAAATTATAGCTAAAACGGTCTAAAAATTTAGCTAAAAATGTCAAAATACCGCAAATCGGGGGGTACCGTTATATGGGGCTATACCAAAACGTGGACCGATATAGCCCATCATCGAACTTGACCTGCCTGAAAACAAAAGACGCATTTTCCCAAAATTTTAGCGTCCTATCTCCATTTTTGTGGATGCTAGAGTGATTACCACAGACGGACGGACGGACGTGCTCAGATCGACTTAGAATTTTACCCTGATCAAGAATATATATACTTTATAGGGTCGCAAATGAGTATTTCAATGCGTTACAAACGGAAAAACAAACTAAAAATACCCTCCATACTATGGTGGAGGGTATAAAAATCATTGAATTCGAATGTTTTTAAAATTGTTTGGTTTATTATTCCATCAGTATACACACATACACAGATTGTGTGTATTGTTTTGAAGTTTCAGGAATACTAGGACGAAAAAATTTAAACTAATAGAAAGCTTTAGCTAACCTTTCTTATTAAGCCATGGAACATTAGTTTCCTTTCCCATCAAAAATTCGGATCCGTTAGTCATTATGTAACCCATTACAAAGTAATGTAAACAAAAATAACTACATATATTACTATGTACTTACTAAGTTATGAGTACGGTGGCACAGACCGTCGACCGGGTACTTTTTGTTAACAACACATGTAAGCGTTTAAACAACTCTTACTGTTCGTACGCGTGTTCGGCCACAAAGCAGAAGTACGTGTGTTCAAATTCAGCAAAGAGCAGAACAAAATAAAAACATGATGTGGGTTGAGATTGAAAACAAATTCCACGTCAACTGTTCTAAAAATAGAAAATATTCTTTTAAGCTTATAGCTTCTTTTTCAACTTCCAGTGCACAGTGGATCCACTTGTATGGAGAAAGTGGCCAAAAATATATCCCGTTTAAATATCAAGCTAATGCGCTGGTTACAGCTTTGTGTTGCTGCGAATAGTGTTTTAAGAAACCACGAGCGTAACATTCTCCCCTCTTTCCCCTCTGGAGGGAGTATACGGTAAAAATTGTTTTATGCTGTTAATGCAAAATGACATGAACAAGGGTCCGGATTATCTTATGATGCAAAAATAGGCTTGGGAAAACAAAACAATCTCCAAAACATCATAAAATCCGACCAATTTAGCGGATTAAAAAAATCAACATTTTCGTCTGAAAATTGTTGAAATTTTTAATATAGATCTTATAGCGTTCTTCCTGGAAGGCACGTACCGCCAACGTAAAACACATTTGGAAGAAGATTTCTTCATCTTGCCACTGATACCAATTATGATAATGTACATGGTCAGATAACAGAGTTATACGCTAATATATCCATAGAAACCCTATTCTTGGGCAGCTTTAGTCAGCGACCCACCGTTTATAGTCTGGCACTAGATGGCAGCTGATTTTAATACTGAACAATCTTAAACCCATGAGCTACTTTGGAAAATTACTCCCGAGGTGGGCACTGGTGGGCATCATGACTAAAACCTTAGGTCAAATTTAAGTATATGGTCGAAGTGGCATTACAAAATACACCAAGAAAATATGCAGCTAACTAGAATTCCACAACACGCTAAAACACTATTTTTAATGAAAATTAAGCTATTACCTCCCCCTTCCAAATCCACTATAATATTTTGCTCTACGTATTAGTTTCGCGATATTTTGAATATATTTACTTGCACTTAAAATATATGTTGTACTCACAACAAAAAATATTAGTCAAATGTTCCGCCTTTCGAAGCTATTCTTAAGAAGACCGCGTTTGAATGAAACAAAAATTAATATATTTTTAAAAAGGTCCATGTCATAGCTGTCAGATTTGCCAGATGTTGTACCAAAATTTTGACATTCATTTTTTTATTTTTGGCCAATGGGTGGATCCACTGTGCAGTGGCTGGTTATTCTAGTGGTCATAGAACAACTAGTAATTCAGTGCGACATGCCCTTGTTAAACTAATGGGTTAGTAGGGGGTTTTGTAAGTACTTATGACTACCAAAAAGTACTATAATTTTTTTTGCTGGGTTCTTTTATGAAGAGGACTAAATACCAAAATTTCAGCAATTTCGGTAAAGGGGCTATCCTTCAATAAAGTAAATTCAGGTAGGTACCGTTCAAATTTCTGACTCAAAGAAGACTAAATACCAAATTTTTGATATTTCGGTAAGATAATGTGGCTAAAACCTTCAAAATACCGAAAATAAAGAGGTACGCTTCTACGGGGTAAAAAGGAAGACGTGGTCCAATACTGATGATTCTCTTCTGGAATAGTTTATACCCCATGAAAGACTTAATAAAAAATTTCAGACAACCTCAACCTCCCTATGGGGCTATATCGAAATGTGGACCTATACCGACAAATTTCAGTCGGAAAAGTTTTTACCCCCAACGTAGACTAAATAAAAATTTCAGCCATTTCGGTGGAATATTGAGGCCACAACCTACAAAATACGGAAAAGTGGGAGGTACCGTTCTATCGCGGCTATATGAAGGGGTGGAACTATATCGAGAAATATACGGGGAAATTTGAATACGCCCAACGAAGACTAAATAATAAATTTCAGCCATTACGGTGGTTTATTGTGGCCACAACCTTCAACATACCGAAAATCGGGAGTTACCGTTATACATTGGCTATATGAGGGCAAAGACCTATACAGACAACTTTAGAGGGTAAAGTCGAATATCCCCAACGAAGACTAAATACCAAATTTCACCCATTTCGATGGATTATTGTGGCCACAACCTTCAAAATACCAAATATCGGGAGGTACCGTTCTATGGGGGCTATATAAAGGGGTGGATATATCCGACAAATTTCTGGGGGAAAGTTTTACTCCCCTAACGAAGACTAAGTACCAAATGTCAGCCATTTCGGAGGAATGTTGAGGCCACAACCTTAAAAATACCGAAAATCGTGAGGTATCGTTCTATGGGGACTATATAAAGGCGTGGACCTATACCGACAAATTTCATATGGAACGTTTAATGCCCCCATATTGAGGCCACAACTTTCAAAATTCCGCAAATAGGGTGGTTCTGTTCTATGGGGGCTATACTAAGGCGTTGACCTGTACCAACAAGTATCTGGAGGAAAGTTTTATACCCCTAACGAAGACTAAATACCATACCTTTGGAACCTTAAGTCAAAAAATCTGAAAATATACTAAAATGTTGTCCTGATAAGCAGCCTCATCACAGCAAAAATTAAAGAAATCAAAAACTTCATATTGAAAAATTGTCCGATTTCACTCAGAAATCCCCATCCGTCCGTCTGTTTAAATCAAGATACAGCTCGCAATTTTTAATATAGAGCTTTGTAATTTGGTATAGAAGTTTATATTACTCCTAGGATGTTTGGTATCAAAAATGGGCAATATCGGTTCACGTTTTGGTAAAGCCCCCATAGAACGGTACCTCCGGATTTTCGGTATTTTGAAGGTTTTAGCTTCATTATCACATCGGAATGGCTGAAATTTGGAATTTAGTCTTTGTTGGTACTACAAAACTTTCCACCTGTAATTTTTCAATATACTTATACGCCTTCGTACCTCCCGATTTTCAGTATTGTGAAGGCTGTGGCATCTGAAATTTGACAGTATATCCTAATTTTCGGTATGTATTTTGAAGATGGTTTCCTTAAGGGGTTATCGAAAAAAATTATTGGCTGATTTTGAAGTACAGGTAGTATAGACAACAATTGATAAAGAGATGGTAAAGGATGCCATCAAGAGCTTCAAACCCTTCAAAGCAGCGGGGCCAGATGAGATATTTCCGGCCTTACTCCAGAAAGAGATGGACTACATTGCGCCCAAACTATGTGGAATTTTTAACGCATGCTTTAAACTTGCGTATACCACTAAAGCCTGGCAGGAGGCGAGGGTAGTATTTATCCCCAAACCTGGGAAGGCAAGTTACGCAATTCCTAAGTCTTATCGTCCGATAAGCCTAACATCCTTCCTGCTTAAAACCATGGAACGAATAGTCGACACCATGATTAAGAGCAAGATTCCAAACGATAGCGGTATGCATTGATATCGAGGGTGCTTTCAACAACGTCAGCCTTATCCGAAACCCTTATCCGATCCTTAGATAAGTTTCAGGTGAATCGGGCCCTTAGGGACTGGATAAGCCACATGCTAAGGAATAGATAGATAGATAGATAGATAGATAGATAGATAGATAGATAGATAGATAGATAGATAGATAGATAGATAGATAGATAGATAGATAGATAGATAGATAGATAGATAGATAGATAGATAGATAGATAGATAGATAGATAGATAGATAGATAGATAGATAGATAGATAGATAGATAGATAGATAGATAGGGCTACTCGACGTAAAAATAAATGACAAAGTTGGTCAGGGTACGCCACAGTGGGGGATTTTATCCCCACTCCTATGGGTCACTACCATAAATAGCCTATTAAGGTCTTTAACCGATGAGGGATTTGACCCAGTCTGTTATGCAGACGACGTTATAATACTTCTGAGGAGTAAGAATCCAAACTTGCTATGCAGAAGAGCTGAATCAGCCCTAAAACTAGCGTACAACTGGGCTAGACCAAGAGGTCTTAATGTAAACCCGGGAAAAACGGAAATATGTCTGTTTACTAGGAAAACAAAACTGGGACACTTTGAAGAACCAGTTTTCCTAAACAAGACGATCAATATTTTCTACAAAGTCAAATATCTGGGAGTAATTCTGGATACGAAACTTAAATGGAAAGACCATATTCAAGAAAGAGCCAATAAAGCTCATATATGTTGGTCAACCTGTAGAAGGGCTATAGGCGCCAAGTGGGGTCATAATCCTAAGATGACACACTGGCTATACAAAAGCGTAGTTAATAGGCCGGGGCGAATTGTATGGAAGGAAAAGAGTGATAGTGGGCGCCTGGAGTTTCTGATTCTTGGGATTGTACTGAGCAAAAAAGTCCACTAGACCATATGTCTACGGTGAAAATCGAGCCCCCGGATTTTGACTTGAAATTTTTTTCAAGGATATTTTGGCCAAACCATATCTCAGAAACTTGACCTATCCTGAAAATTTCCTTTTGCGTTCTTAGTACACTCACCAAGGGCTTTGATCTCCAAAAGGAAATTTCCACCCACTGACTTTGAGTCAAATTTTGTAGCACAGTGTAATTAATCGATATTTTCCGAAAAATGTGCACTTTCTCGGGGCCATAACTGCCTGAAGGAGCGTTCCAATGCTTTTGCGATGTACTAGAGAGTTCTTAATTATTGCCTTGGCTACAATTTTTGTCTTTGTGTTGGATCGAAAATCTCAGTGGTTTGGCTGTTACATACATGCCAAAACATCCAAAAAGCCTTGAAAAGAAACTTCAAGTCAAAATCCGGGGGCTCGATTTTCACCGTAGACATATGGTCTAGTGGACTTTTTTGCTCAGTACAATCAAAAAAATCAGAAAATCCAGGCGCCCGTGGTGGTGTTCAAATCGCCCCACCCTAGTAGTTAAACCTATTCTAACATACGCTTCAGTAGTCTGGTGGACAGCTATGGATAAAAAGTGTAATATTAAAATACTACAGAAAGTCCAACGAATGTGCTGTCCAAGTGTAAGCGGCGCAATGAGGACAACATCAACGAGGGCATAAGAAACTATTCTATATATACACTCAATAGAAATCCAGATAAGGTATGAAGCGGCTGTCGCAGCTATTCGACTTAAAGCGATGGACGAGTGGATCAGTAAGGACCACGTAACATACCATCAAAACATTCTACAGATAACAACGGGAGAGTCAATGGATAACATTGTATCGGACCGTATACCTGAAACATTTGTAGCTGCCTCATGCGAGGCATTAATTCCAGACAGAGACTCGTGGATCGGCGGAAATCTAGCACAAATGCCGACTGGAAACTGTTGTTATACAGATGGCTCCAAGCTAGGTGGGAGAACGGGACTGGGTCTCTTTATTGAAGAACCAGAGACCGAAATATCTCTTCGTTTGCCGGATCACAATACGGTCCATCAAGCGGAGATCCGAGCGATCACAGAGTGTCTGAACTGGCTTAATGCCAACACGAGACCAACTACTGTATACGTCCTTACGGACAGTAAAACTGCAATCAAAGCAATAACATCCAAGACAGTAAAATCACAAACAGTCTTGGATTGTATAAATTCGATCAACAGCTATACTCAGCATGGCACGGTGCGTATAATATGGGTACCGGGACATGCGGGGAATAGAGGTAATGAGATAGCAAATTCTCTGGCAAAAAAGGGAAGGGAATTAACAACCGTAAACTTTCAAAGTGGAGAACCCGTAGTGGCTCCTGTGTTTAGGAGTACTTTATTGGTTTATTATACCACTTCTTTTTGCATAACACTGTGAACACAAATTTGGGGCAGAGATGGAAGCCCTTGGTGAGTATATTAAGAATCCCAAAGGACAGATCCGCCGTGAGTCGAATTCAGCGTTATGACGTGATGAAGTTTTTGCTAGAGACCCTGTAAGCCGTCAAGAATTAGCGTTATATATTTGTTCACTGTTGCTTTAGCTTAGTTTCCATTTTACTAGCTGCATCGTCGGCGGAAGAGCTCCTGTCTGGACCAGGAACAGATGACTCCTTGTAATTTACTAAACATAAATTTTTTATTAATGTAAACCGAAATAAAAACTTAAAACGCGTTTTTCTCGAAATGCTAACTATAACTCGAAAACGGAAAGACCGATCTTCGTATATTTTGGTGATCTTATTAAATACATAAAAACCTTGTCTTTAAGCGAGACAGATTTTTTTTAAATTTTTTGGCCGATTTTTGGGCAAATATCAGTCCATTTATTTCGTTAAAATCGAAATTTTGAATTTAAAGGTCACAATTTTTGTTAAAATAGATTTTTGAAAATTCTGTCTCGCTTAAAGACAAGATTATTAGGTTCTTAAAACGCGGATCAAAATATATGAAGATCGGCCCATTCGTTTTCGAGAAAGCATTGGCACCGCAAAACGCTTTCACAAAAAATGGGTTTCGCAGATAGCCATTTACCACAAAACTGTGCAATATTTTTCAACAACAAAAATTGCAAATGTAGTTTAAATGTGCTCTTTCATAGGAATAAAAGATTTGCCTAAAATAGTGGTAGGTTTCTCAGAAAAAAATATGAAAATTGAGTTTTTTAGGTTAGCACAACTAGGGATAACCCCTTAATATCAAACTGAAACGGCTGAAATTTGGGGTTTAGTCATCGTTGGGTGTATAAAAGTTTCCAAATGAAAATTTTCGTTATTGCCACACGTCTTCATATAACCCCCGTATACCTGCCCCTCATTAATCATTATTCACATCATTGAAACGGAATAGCTGAAAGGTACAAGACTTTTATACATCTTGCAAAAGATCAGACAGTATAGGTTCAAGTTTTGGTATAGTCCCCATATAAGGGTAGCCACCATTTAAGGTCTTTTTTTTAAGATTTTATTCTCATTTTTTTCCCAATTGGTCGTTAATTTAAATTTTGTGTTCCCAGAAGATAGAAAACTTACTCGCAAACAAACTCTTTATATACATCCAGGTTTAAGTCTAACCAGTATTGCCAATTTTGATGTATTTCGAGGGCTTTTTTAGTGAAATGTTCTAACCGAGATTGCTGTAATTTAGTATTGTGTGTAGCCAGGAGTTCAAAAGCTCAGTTCGTAAAATTGTAAATATTGATCCATGTTTTAGAAAGAACTACGATGACGCCTCATATGAGTTCTTTTAAAGGGAGTACATAGTATGAGTTGGGATATACTACGCCTGCAATAAGAGGAAGAGCTTAGTACTTTCATAAACGAAAGGAAACAAATTGTTCTTATTCACTTCAATACAGGTCGTGATGGAGGGTATAAAATGGTCTGCCCGACCGAACTTAAGGCCGTTCTTACTTGTACATAGTACAATGTTTTTTTTTTTTTGTTTGAGGTGTGGTTACTAGCCCATCGCCCAACCCAAGTTTTTAACGTTCCTGTGGGTGCAGGTGCGGGGAGATCAGTATCCACTTGAGATGAAAGAGAGGCCAATATATGTATGCCCTGGGCTTTGCTTGTTAAGGTCGGTCAGGGCTGCTGATTTGTAACTTTAATCCCCTACTGTGAATACAGATACACTCTTCCTATTTTGTTTATGTGTCAGTAGTATGTCTCCATGACTTTCAAAGTTATTAATTTATCGCCGCTGGATCAGTGATTGTCAGATACCAGAGTGAATTCTTAAAAGTCATTCGCGACTCCTCTAATCATCTATACTCCGTAACACAAATGCCAAATAAATCACTAAATCAGTTGTAATTAGTAACTTTTATAGTTTCCCATAACAGAAAACTATTTCCTGCAATTAAAGAAACTAATCAGTATCACATTTGACAACACTTTCAATAAACAAATTTTCAAATTTGTTATTCAACAGATGTCAATTTTTATTATTTAGAAAATATGTCGACAGGCATTTCCTTAGAATTCATTAAGATAGTAGATAGCTTAGTTAGTTACTTTACCCAATTCATATAGAATGTCAGAGTCTTGCTTCATTAACTTCAGTATAATGGACAGCAGAAAACAACCAATCGTAATTACATACATATGCAGTGAATCAACAAAATTATAACCTCAAGGTAAATATAGTTTTCGGTAAATAATATTTGAATAAAAACCAGAACATTTTAGACACTCATTTATCGAAAGATTGAAAC
The DNA here is from genome assembly GCF_047663935.1 of Musca autumnalis. Lineage (NCBI taxonomy): Eukaryota > Metazoa > Arthropoda > Insecta > Diptera > Muscidae > Musca > Musca autumnalis. The sequence continues at coordinate 149,204,436 of NW_027411866.1, read as the reverse complement.
ACACATTCCTACATACAAACACAAGATATCCTATACATCATGATTGCATGTGTGTGCCTATTCCGATACATGTTAACAATGACTTTCAACAAATCACTGGAAATCTATGCAAACATCCTGTCTTTATGCTATACATTTACACACACTGGAATGCTTAAACAAACAAACGAACACACAAATTCAAATACCCTTTCCTTTACAAATGACAAGCAGGAAATCTTAACGAGCAGATAAGGATATAATCACTCACACACAAGCCTAGGAAACAAATCTCTGAGATTTATGCATAAATCTCCATCTCCCCCAAAATGTAAATGACTAATCAGCATCTGTGTTGGAGATAAACATAAAATGAATAAATAAATAGATAAATAAACTATTAAACAGGTTTGTGTTTTTGGTCACATTTTATTGCAAATGTGGTAACGGAGACAAGAGAGAGCTAGGGGGAGAGATGTTTGAGAAAATCTTTTTTAATTTTGAATATTAATTAGGTACACAGAAGAAGACACATTATGATTAGCTGCTATAAGGGTATATAATTTTGTAATTTATGACAATGTATTTATTTGTTCACTTTTGTTGTTATTGGTCTCTTATATGAATATTTAAGAAACTTATAATTTATTCATTGTGGGTTGTTCTTGTTGTTGCTATACATTTCACCTTACCTATTGATAATGGCTGACCATGCCTTGAACGTATCGATGAGGCTCTTAACATATCCATAATTAAAGCTTGCCCAGTAAGTTGTATGCCTCCAGGAACAATTTTAAGTTGGCCCATGCCTTCCTATGGAAAATAAATGATAAATTTGTATTATTAATATGGAAATAAGGGAAAAGTTTGCATATGTTATAAAATTATCAATGTCATTTAGCTAAGGTCACATGATTAATTTGAAGACTCTGTTGTATAATTAACCCAAGATGAGCCCATAATTTTGAAAACAAATATGAATCAGATTTTATATGCGATAGTGTGATTTGCTAAATCATTCATAAGGTCGAAAAGGAATATCTAATCAAATTACCTTTTGTGAAAGACTATAGCTTATCATCTTTATCATAAATATGAAATTAGAAAAGACTTATTTCAATCTGTTGTTCGGCTCAAGGTCCTCATAATAAAACAAACATTTATTTTAACATTTATTTAACTACATCCAAATAATTAGAAAAGACTTATTTTTAAAGAATATTTTTTCTGACACTAATTATGATTTTTATAGGATACTCTTTGTGGTACTAAACTTCGACCTTTTGAGAAAAAGAAATGTTTCCAGGTCTAATCACAAATTGTGTGTCATTCTGTAATGAATATATGTTAGACTCCAATAGTAGTAGTGGTAGTAATAGTGGTACTAATCTTTTACCTTTTGAGAACGAGAAATGTTTCGAGGTCTAATCGCGAATTGTGTGTCATTCTTTAATGAATATATGTTAGGGTCCAATAGTAGATTTCTTTTAAAGAAAATGTTTTTGTAGATTTTTAAAGAATATTTTTCCTTGGCCAATTATGTATTTCATAGGAATATTTTTAAAGGTCGAAACATAGATTTTTTCAAAGAACATTTTTCAAGAACCAAACGGGGATTCTTGAAATAATAGTTTTCTATGAAACAATCCTGGATCTTTTAATAATATTTTTCTAGTACCTAAGTATAAAACAATCGTGGATAATTTTAAAGAATATAAAGAATAGTAGTTCTTTAAAGAATATTTTTCAAAACGCGATGGATTTTTTAAATAATATTTTTGAAGAACACACCGTGTACTTTTTTAAAGAATATTTGTCAAGGAAAAAACCAGCAATTTTTTAAATAATCGTGAAGTTTTTAAAGAATATTTTTAAAGAGCCAATCTTTGATTTTTTAAAAATATTTTTTTAAAAACTAGTCGTGGATGATTTAAAAAATATTCGTCGTAAATTTTTTTAAAGAATATTTTTCAAGGGCTAGTCTTGGTTTTTACAGAATATTTTGGATTTTTTAAAGAACATTTTTAAAGAGCCATTGGTGGATTCTTAAAGAGTATTTTTAAAAACCATTGGTGGATTTTTTAACGAATATTTTTAAAAACCGTTGGTGGATTGTTTAAAGAATATTTTTTAAATTAAATATTTATATATATTTTTTAAAGAATATTTTATTTTAATGAATAGTTTCAAAAAAAATGGTTGAATATGAAAAAAAAAACATTTGTGGATTTTTTATAGAATATTAAAAAAACATTTGTGGTTTTTTAAAGTATGTTTTTAAAAACCGTTTGTGGATTTTTTATAAAATTTTTTTAAACCATTGTTTGATTTTCTAGAGAATACTTTTATAAACCATTTGTTGATTTTTTAAAGAATAGTTTTATAAACCATTAGTGGATTTTTTAAAGAATATTTTTAAATACATTTTTAAAGAATATTTCAAAAGATTATTTTTATAAACCATTCACGGATTTTTTAAAGAATATCTTTAAAATCCATTTGTGGATTTTCTAATGAATATTTTTGGAAGACTAGTCGTTGATTTTTTTAAAGAATATTTTTAAAAAGCATTGCACTATGGGCCCAATGACAGGTTTTTGAGGCAACAAGTCACTGGATGCTGCTGGACCTTTCAAATTTCGTACTGATGTTAATAGTGAGCATCAAAATATATCTGCAAAATGTGGAAGGAATCGGTTCAGATATAGATTTCGTATAAATGTTTCAACCGATTTTATCCGATTTTATATTTAAGACCCACTAATGTCACAATTTGCATCCGATGACTTTAAAATTTGATATGGTATATCCTGAACAATTAAGAATCACGTTCAGAAAATTTGGTTCTGATCGGTTTAAGTATATATATCTACATATATATATAGAAAATTATTCAGGTCTGCCATGATGTTCGAAATATAAATCCTCCGAAATGGCTGGACCGAATTTGGTAAAATTTTGACTTTAAATTCTTTAGGTCTTAGAATAGATCGTAAGGTTGTTTTTAAACCGAAAAATGGAGGGGCGGGGGACCTCCCCCACATCGGGGTTTAGCCAAATGCGATATCTCAGAGTTCATTCGACGTATTGGGATACAATACAATAGCAATTGTGACCTCCATCATTAATTGATGATTTGGAAGTAGAATACCGCGATCGCGTTCAAATTTTGAATACATTATAATTACATGTCAAGATTTTTAAATTTAGTAGATTTTTGTAGTCCCAATTACTAAATTAAGAGATCTTGAACAAAGATTTCAATGCTTGGTAGAACTCGATAACTATCAAATTTTGCGACTTGTGTCATATTGACAAGTCCCACTCCCAGCTCACCACAATACTTAAAAATATAAAAATTTTTAAGTGTCACGCTACCCGGAAGTATTTTTCTATAAGTTTACTGATCCATACGGGGATAAAATTTTCTACACATATAGTTCTCACTATTACCTTCTACTACATATATATAGTTTCGCCAATATGTCGCAATACCGAGAATTATATTGCAAAAGCCATATAAACTAGAATATAAACTACACAAAAAATACACCACAAGTCTACATCAAATATTCCTTACCAAATCTAACTTTTTTAATTCTTAATCAGAATATTAATTTACATACCTTTACACGTGGGTGCCACCGTGGTGCAATGGTATGCCTTGCACGTAGAAGGTCGTGGGTTCGATTCCCCGGCCAGGCAACATCAAAATTTTCAACGGTGGCAAAATACCCCTCAGTAATGTTGGCGACATTTCCTGAGTATTTAAGCCATGTAAAACTTCTCTATAAAGTGGTGTCGTAAAGACACGCCGTTCGGACTCGGCGATAAACAGTAGGTCCCATATCATTGAGCTAATATGAATCGGGGTGCACTCATTGATATGAGAGAAGTCTCCCCTGTCCCGTCTGGGATGTTTGTGGAACAATTATTATTATTATTATTATTATTATTATTATTATTATTATTATTATTATTATTATTATTATTATTATTATTATTATTATTATTATTATTATTATTATTATTATTATTATTATTATTATTATTATTATTATTATTATTATTATTATTATTATTATTATTATTATTATTATTATTATTATTATTATTATTATTATTATTATTATTATTATTATTATTATTATTATTATTATTATTATTATTATTATTATTATTATTATTATTATTATTATTATTATTATTATTATTATTATTATTATTATTATTATTATTATTATTATTATTATTATTATTATTATTATTATTATTATTATTATTATTATTATTATTATTATTATTATTATTATTATTATTATTATTATTATTATTATTATTATTATTATTATTATTATTATTATTATTATTATTATTATTATTATTATTATTATTATTATTATTATTATTATTATTATTATTATTATTATTATTATTATTATTATTATTATTATTATTATTATTATTATTATTATTATTATTATTATTATTATTATTATTATTATTATTATTATTATTATTATTATTATTATTATTATTATTATTATTATTATTATTATTATTATTATTATTATTATTATTATTATTATTATTATTATTATTATTATTATTATTATTATTATTATTATTATTATTATTATTATTATTATTATTATTATTATTATTATTATTATTATTATTATTATTATTATTATTATTATTATTATTATTATTATTATTATTATTATTATTATTATTATTATTATTATTATTATTATTATTATTATTATTATTATTATTATTATTATTATTATTATTATTATTATTATTATTATTATTATTATTATTATTATTATTATTATTATTATTATTATTATTATTATTATTATTATTATTATTATTATTATTATTATTATTATTATTATTATTATTATTATTATTATTATTATTATTATTATTATTATTATTATTATTATTATTATTATTATTATTATTATTATTATTATTATTATTATTATTATTATTATTATTATTATTATTATTATTATTATTATTATTATTATTATTATTATTATTATTATTATTATTATTATTATTATTATTATTATACCTTTACACGTGTTATCCAATAAAAAACTGTTTATTATGTTAGCGGTTTTTAATTGTCGAGCGAAACAAATTTGTTCTTCGTTTGAGAGATTTTTTTCAAATTTTACATTGTAAGATGCAATATCTTTGACAGCCCGGTATGTGGTCATGAAGCGTTGCCAGATTGAAATGATTTTGTTTCGAAGTGGCTTAAAGTGTTAAGAATCTAATCCCGTTACTATCAGAAACCTGCCACTGGGCCTATTATAGTGCATTGGTGGGATTTTAAAGAATATTTTTCGAGGACTACTCATTTTTCAAATGTAATTCGAATCATTTTAGTTGTAATTCGAATTATTCCATTTGCAATTCGAATTATTGTATTTGTAATTCAAATTATTCTATTTGAAATTCGAATTACTCCATTTGTAATTCGAATTATTCCATTTGAAATTCGAATTATTCTATTTGTAATTTCAAATGTTATAATTCGAATTACAAATAAAACGATTCGAATTACAAACAAAATAAATCGAATTACAAATGGAATAATTCGAATTACAAATAAAATAATTCGAATTACAAATGGAATAATTCAAATTTCAAATGGAATATTTCGAATTACAAATAGAATAATGAAGTTCAAGAATTACAAGTAAAATGTTACGAATTGCAAATAGGATATTCGAATTACAAATGAAATGTTACGAACTACAACTGGAATGTTTCGAATTACATGTGAAAAAGGTGTAGTCGTGGATTTTTTTAAAGAATATTTTTAAAAACCAACCATTGTTGGATCTTATAACGAATACGAATATTTTTCGAGGAATAGTTGTGGATTTTTTTTTTTAAATATTTTCGAAAATCATTGGTTGGTTTTTAGTGAATATTTTTCAAACCATTGCACAGTGCGAAATTTGGGAAGTTTTGTGGAACTTTAAGGGATTTTCAAAGTACATGAAATTAATTAAATTTTTATTGAATTCGTTAGCTAAGTACTCCACTGCAAATGGTCCATACTCAGTTTGCCGATTTACTCCACGAAACGACTTACAAATGCACTTAAAGTTGCACATTTGTTTAATAATTTTTTTTTTGTAAGAAATGTATTTTTGATTCATTAAACAAATGGAGTGGCGCGGACAAATGGTAAGTCAGTATGCCATGATTTATTTTTCTTAATATTTTACAAAACAATTATGATATTTTACACTTAAAAAATGAAAAAAACCCTTATTGTTTTCGTGCAATTTTAGTCGGAAAGAAGTGATTTTTTGAGGTTTTCAAAATTATAATTTTTTATTTTCCGTGGACATTTCAAAAGTGAGTTCCGTACATTCATGTGTTAAGATATATATAATCTGATAGATTGGTTTCTCCTCTGTTCGCAAAGCTATAAAACTGCTGCGGTATCGCGCGGTCTTTGGAGATATTCAAGATTTTCTAAAAAGACTTCGGGAATTTCATTCAGTTGCATTTTCCAAAAGTGGAAGGTAATCGCGAGAATGAACGCCATTGTTGACTGTGTTTTGAAGAAATTGACTCACTAATTCTAACAATGATAATTGCTGTAAAATTAAGAAACCTCTCGCAATTTTTCATAGTTTTGACCTCTAAATGTTGGTGACTTACATATACTGCAACATTTTTAGATGCTGCGGTGCAAATACCAAAATACGTTAAAAATTGTAATGCAGTGCAGACCTGAACTTGATCTGAAAGACATTATTAAAAAAATTAATGGTACAGACCTGCTGAATGGACCAATAAACATTATAGATACAAATGAAAATAAAAAATATTGAAATATTACTCCTATAATAATAGATGTGTAGGGTTGTGGGGCTTCACCCAGAAGTGGACCTATGTTGACAGCTTTTGTGTGAGGAAGTTTTTTATTCGCTTCAAAATCGTATGCAATTTTTGTCTTTATATTTAAAATATGTTGTACATAAGTTTTCTATCCGCAGAAAACTCAATATACCAATTTGCATCAAAATCGATTGAAATATACCAATTTGCATCAAAATCGATTGAAAAATGAATGTAAAACGTAAAAACGGCAGACACCGTTACATGAGCGCTACAGGAAACCGCGGGTCTATGTGGCCCAATTTGAGCCCCACACTGTCCACTAATATAAGAAACATTTGTGCAAAATTTTAGGAATCTACACCTTTTCCATTAAAAGTTATTAGTAAAGTTCCGCTAAAGTGCTCATATTTTGCACTGTGCATTGGTAGAAATTTAAAGAATAATTTTAAAAACTATTGGTGGATTTTTAAAGAATATTATTAAAACCTGTTGGTAGATTTTCTAAAGAATATTTCTCGAGGAATAGTCGTGGATTTTTTTAAAAAATATTTTCACAATCTATTGATGGATTTTTTAAAGAATATTTTTCGAGTTTTTTTAAGAATATTTTCAAAAATCATTTGTGGATTTTTAAAGAATATTTATACCCTCAGCCTTTAGGGTACATAAACTTTGATACGACGAAAAAGTGCCTCATCGAAATAATGGTTTTAGACCCCAAGTATGTTTGGACGAAATGTGTTTCAGACAATTTGGAGTCCATCTAGCCATGTCCGTCCGTCTGTCTGTTCTGCTGGCTGGAGCGCACGATAATTCTTGAACGGATGAACCGATTCGGTTCAAATTTTGGCTTTCGTAATATTTTACCCAAACTTAGTTTAAGTTCGAAGATGAACTACATCGGTCCACGCCTTGCGGTAACTCCCCCACAAAAGTTCGAAAATGTTCGGAAAGTTTGTGCGCACGATTACTCGTGAAGGGAGTGACCGATTTGGTCCATACTTTGTATAGCGTAAACTTTCTACCACAGTTATATGAGGTTCCAATATGGACTCAATCGGTCTACTCTTTCGGGTACCTCCCACACACAATTTCGGAAAAGTTCAGTTTAGGGCCATCTCTCGAATTGCTTTGGTTTATGTTTTATCAACTTGTATTCACTGCCCCCCATACGACGGTATAAGTTTCAATAGCGGCAAGTCCATACCTCCTGAGAAAATAGCATGAAAGTTGCAAAAACCCCTATGACACCGTGTGAGGTTGTTGGAGCGCAAGATAACTCTAGAACGGATCTGCCAATTCGGTCCAAAATTTGGCCTTAGTAATATTTTGTCCAAACATAGTTTAAGTTCGAAGATAAACCATATCGGTACACTCTTTCAGGAACCTCCCCCACAAAAGTTCAAAAATGTTGGGAAAAATTGTTCGTACGGTAACTCTTGAAGGGAGTGGACGAAGTGGTCCATACTTTACACATCCTAATATATCTACCAGATATAGATCAGGTTCAAATATGGACTATATTTGTCCACTCCATTCGGTACCTCCCACACAAAATTTCGGATAAGTTCACTTTAAGACCTGATATCGAATCACTGATATCGAATCACTTTTTGTTGAAGAAACTTGCATTCGCTGCCTCAATTACGATGGTAAAAGTTTTTTTTTCAGGGGCAAGTCCATACTTCTTGAGCAAATAGGCCGAAGGATGGAAGAACCCCCTAAGACACCATATGTAGTGGCTGGAGATCCACTTCCATAATGGTCAATGTCGATTCATTCCTTTTAGTATCTCCTCCGCAAAACTTTTGATCTCTAATCCTAATCAACATTTTTATCGGTTCAAACGCCCAAAATTTTTAAAAACCCCTAAATACATACGTTTTTGCGAAAAAATTGTTTCAATATACACAGGCTGAGGGTATATCTCTATCGGCAAAGCCGACTGATACTTTTTTACTTGTTTAATAACACTGTGCTACAAAAGCTGACAAAAATTTTTTGCTGGGGATCTGATGCATATATTCAGTTTTGTGGGAGTCCATGGAAGACGAAAATACTTTTGCTTTCTTTGGGTAACTTCGTTTTTTGATTTTATAACGGTAAGTGTAGGGAAAACGGGGTTTCTTGGATTTTCAACTTAAAACGGACATAACTTATTTTTTCCACAACGGACTTTTACAGCATATTTTTTATTTAAAAGGTGAAAATCATGTCTTTCGAACAAGTCATAAAAAATTATTTTCCTCCTGCTCTATGCTGCGTAGAAGACACCAAACTAGGTAATTATTTACTTTTTTCAAGAAGGAAATTTAGTTAGCTTTACAAAAAGAAATCGGTTGAAAAATGGGTGAGTTATTCCATCTTTAGTGTTTTAACTTTTTGTTAAAAGATTGGTACCTTGTGCGTAATTATTAAGTAGACAAATTCAAATTACAATCATACGCACTAAGGTACCAACTTTTATAAAGGAAAAGCCAAAAAGTTAAAACACAAAAATACCATAACTCATCTATTTTTCAACTGATTTCATTTTAAAGCTAACTAAATTTCCCTCTTGATAAAAGTAAAAAATTACGCAGTTTGGTATCTTCTACGCAGCCTAGAGCACGAGGAAAAATTTTTTCCTGTTTTTTAATGCGTTTTTGTCACACTTAAACCACTATAAAATAACCCTTTGTTACCCGATTTTTAAAAATTATGGCTTGTTCGAAAGACATGATTTTACATAAAAAATAAGCTGTAAAATCCGTTGTGGAAAAAAGAAGTTATGTCCGTTTAAAAATGAAAATCCAAGAAACCATGTTTTCACTACATTTACCGTTATAAAATCAAAAATCGAAGTGACCCGAAGAAACCAAAGGTATTTTCGTCTTCCATGGACTCCCACAATACCGAATTTAAGCATCAGAACCCCTTAAATTTTATACTGTAGCACAGTGTAATTAAATGGAATGAACGTTATTTTTGGCCTTAATAGGCAAAAGTCCATTCATTCTCGCTACAGGAAATTATTTTTGAGAAAAAAGGTCAAAAAGTCAAAACCCTAAGGCACATCCGCCTTGCCCACTGAAGGTCGTGGGTTCGATTCCCCGGTCAGGCAACATCAATTTTTCAACAGTGGCAAAATACGTCTAAATAATGTTGCCGACATTTTCTGACTATTTTAGTCACTAAAACTTCTCTACAAGTGGTGACTTAGGACACGCCGTGCGGACTCAGCGACAAGTTGTAGGTCCCATATCATTGAGCTAATATGAAGCGGGGTGCACTCATTGATATGAGAGAAGTCTCCCTTGTCCCTTCTGGGATGTTTGTGCAACAATTATTTTATTATAATACATTTTCAATACCAAATATCCTAGGAGAAATATAAACTTCTGTACCAAATTATATGGCTATATCTCAAATATTTCGAACTTTGTCTTGATTTCAACAGAAAGGCGGACGAAAGGACAGGCGGACCTTGATATGTGGTTTTAGAATTTTACGCTAAGAATATTTCCATGTACTACAAACGGAATGACAACGTTAAATATAGCCTCCATGACGGTCACATCGACAACAAACGTTTAATAATTTGTTTTATTTTTCAATAAGAAAATACTTAAAAATGATATGATCTTTACCTACCGTTGAGAATTCCATGACCTTCAGTATCCACAGGGTTAGACCCAAATTGACAATTATTAACAGCATTAACAACACCAGCAGGGTGTAGAGGCATTTCTTTCGCCATCCAATCAAACCCAAATTCATTTCAATGTCATCGACTAGACTGGAGGTATTGCTAAAACCTTTGGCAGTTGTTGTGGTTCCACTGCCACCACTACTGCTCGCTTGCATTGTAGACGATAGCTGTTGTTTGTGTCGTAGATTATTGGCCGGTAGGCGATTGCGTTTCGATGATGCCCCTGTTGCTGTTATTGTTGAGTATAGAGATTTGTTGTTGGTGGTTTTAGAACTGGCGGGGGTCTGGTGAGCTGCTGATGCTGGGGTGGGTGTGGGTGATGCTGATGATAATAAAGATGTTGACGTTTTTCCTGTGGCACATTTAGTGTCATGCACTAAATCCACTACACCATCCGCTATGAATGATGGGGGCAATTGTTGTTGCAGCTTAGAACCGGCAGTGATGTTTGCAGCTTTTGTTAAAAGGGGTAATGTGTGGATACGACGTGTTGAACGTGTACTCGACGTACTACCGTTAACGTTTTCCGCAGTAGTTCCGTTTCCGCCTGCTATTAGAGAGGATGTAGACGATGAGGCGGCGTAGTTAACACCGGTGTTGTCTGTGATAATCACACCTGTGCTAGTATTTATCACCGTCTTTGTATCATTTGGTTTATTGTAACGTTGATATCGCAAATGTTGTTGTTGCTGCTGCAGTTGCTGTTGTTCCTGATTCCAGTGTCTCAAAAGGCTCGTATTGCTGTGGCTTTCTTTGTTGTAATCATTTAAGTTTGTTGCACTTTCGCAGCTACTGCCTACTGGCCCTTCCGCATAGACACTTTTAGTGAAGTTATTGTTGTGCAGCAGCAAGTCCTCTTGCTCTCTTTTCAGCAATTGTTCTTCCTCTTCTCGTAACAATTGTTGTTGCTTTTTACGTTTAAATGTTGATGTGGGCGATGTGAATACAAAAGTGCTACCTTCCAAGGTTTGTTGTAGTTGTAGCTGTTGTTGGTGGTTTTGTGGTGGCAATGTGGTGGTGGCCCTTAATTCAGTTTTATTCAAATCACTGGCCGTCAACGCATTTGTGGAGATTGGTAACGTTGTGCCGCCAGCCGAAGTTGTTGCATTAGAAGTCTGTGAAAGAATTTCGGGAGGTTGTAGTAAAGTGCCATTGATCGCATAACCATTACTTTTACTACGGGGTTGAATTTGGTTTTTATGTTTTTTGGTTATTTTATTAAGACGAGTTTATATGGAGGTAGGTTGATAGTGGTTATTTTTGTTGGTAACATGATGGGAGGAAGTTTTTGGTTAAACGATATTTTTTTGGTTATATTATTTTGATAGTAGTGGTTGGTGGTGGTGGTGAAGCAAATGTTTTTATTTTAATGCATGGAAAAGGGGTTAGAAACAAGTAAAGATAAATATGCAAAGAACGTCATTAACTGGTTTAACAATTAGAATTTTGTTATAACTAAACGACTAAATACATTTTACTATATAACATTAAAGCATGCAAATGTGAAATGTGCAATATAATATAAATAGCAATGATTTCTAGTTTCTTTTTTTCAGATTTATAAATAAAATTGCTTTTATAGTCTGATTAATTTTTTCTCATATAGAGTGAATGTATTCATAAGGATAGGTCACGGTGCTCTTGATTCAAATTTAAATGGAAGGTGCTTACACCTGAGAAGTTTTTGTGGATTCTGAAACTACAATGTTCATTGATGAGAAAAATCAAAAAAAAAAAAAAATGGCCGGAGCGCTTTTTAAATAAATCGCGATTCAACTTGACATTTTTAGGGGTTGTTTAGATTTTTACCATTTAGCTTAGAAGCCGCAAGTCCTATCAAAATGAGCCTGTAGAAAATGTTGTAGCTATGAAATTTCTCTACAAGATTGACCTTTACGGTATTTTCGTAGGTTTTACCATTTTTGAGATCGCCCCCTTATTAAACAATGTCATGAAGGGTGTGCCTTAACTAGCTTTTAATGAAAACCGCTTACACAGGCGAAGTTTTTGTGAGTTCTGAAACAGCAATGTTCATAGATGACAAAAATCTAAAAACAAGAAAAAATCGCTGTAGGGATTTTTAAATAAATCGCGGTCAAAATTCACATTTTTAGGTGTTTTTTTAGGTTTTCACGATTTTACTTGGAAATCGCAAGTCCAATCGAAATGGAGCTAAAGAAAATGTTGTAGCTGTGAAAATTCTCTACAGGATTGACGTTTATGATTTGTTCTCAGGCTGCACCATTTTTGAGATAAAGAAGCTCAGTTTACATTTTTAGGTTTTTTGTTAGGGTTTCGCTATTTTGCTTGAATACGGCAAGTCTTATCGGCATGGGACCTGAGAAAATCTAATAGCTGTGAAAATTCTCTACAAGACTGGCTTATGTAATTTTTCCTAGATTGTACCATTTTTTTAGATATACAGTCAACCAAAAAAGTCTACATACACCCTATAAATCTCGAGTTTTAAGGGTAAGGAAGCATTTTAATGAAAATCCATGTACATAGTTCTATTTCATATCCCTAATAAACAATATTACATACAACAAAAACATATTCCATAATACGAATAACGGTAAATTCTATAAAAATTAAAAAATTAATAGGGAAAAAGTGTACATACACCCAATGAAATATTAATATTATTGTAAAATTTATGGAATGAGTAATACTACTTTCACATTTTATTGCTTTATCGAATGTCTCTGGTTGTCTATGATATATTTTAGACAAAATAGGAACATATTTGTGCTTTAATTGACGTTATTTAAGGTCAGACTTCGCGTATAGCTCGTTAAGGCGGACCCTTGCAGATATCTTTGAGGTTTTCAGTCTGGGAGTTTATGAAACCCCAGGAAATACAGTGGGACTAATTATTTTGAGATGCTACAGCGCTTTGAAGTTGTTCTTATGGAAAATATATGCTCCTGAGCTTCGCTAAATATGCGAACTCCTGAGTTTTTCATAAATTTGATTGTTTTTACAGCATTCCAAGGGTCAAATTACAAGCAAGAACCTTGGAATTACCTTGTAACACATTTTTGGACCTTAACTCAATCAGAAATGTACAACATTATTATACAAACCCGCTCCTAAAGTTTCCAAAGTATCAAAATAAAAGCACCACCGAAGAATGCATGCAATTTGTATGAAATTTACACTGTTAACTAGTATGCTCTCGTATTATGATCGTTAGGGTCACTTGAAGCGCTATAAATGTCGGATACTTTTACATTGCTTATTCAATGGATGCTCGAGGATTGTACCAGACCTTATTACGAGGTAATTCGAAGGCTTCTGCATGTAATTTGCCCCTTGGAATGTTGTGAAAACTATAAAATTTATGAGAAACCTCAGGAATTGGTATATTTAGCGAAGCTCAGAAGCATATATTATCCACAACAAAAACTTCATAGCGCTCTTGGATCCCAAAATTATTAGTCCCACTGTATTTTCTGGGGTTTCATAAACTAATAGACTGAAAAACTCAAAGAAATCTGCAAGGGCCCGCCTTAACGAGCTATACGCGAAGTCTGACATTAAATAACGGCAATTAATCCTCAAATATGTTCCTATTATGTCTAAAAAATATCATAGACAACCAGAGACATTCGATAAAACCATAAAATGTAAAATTTGTATTGCTTATTCCATAAATTTTACGGTAATCTTAATATTTCATTGGGTGTATGTACACTTTTTCCCTATTACTTTTTTTAATTTTTATAGAATTTACCGTTATTCGTATTATGGAATATATTTCTTTTGTACGTAATATTGTTTATTAGGGATATGAGATAGAACTATGTACTTGGATTTTCCTAAAAATGCTTCCTTACCCTTAAAACCCGTGATTTATAGGGTGTATGTAGACTTTTTTGGTTGACTGTATAAGTTTAAGTTAGGAAATTGCAATCATGACATTGTTTTATAAGGAGACGATACAGAATTGAATTGAATTCGAATTGTCCCAATTTCAACTTCTATATCTCAGAAGTTGTAAAACCTAAGAAAATATCATTAAGGTCAATCTTGTAAAAAATTTTGATAGCTACAGCATTTTTTTATTCCCATTTTGATAGAATATGCGGTTTTCAAGCAAAATCGTAAAAACCTAAACAACCTTAGGGGTTCTTTATGGCAACTTGAATCGCGATTTATTTAAAAAGCCCTCGTCGATTTTTTTTTGTTTTTTGATTTTTCTCATCATGAACGTTGTAGTTTCAGAATCCGCAAAAACTTCACATTTAAATTTGATTCAAGAGCACCGCGAGATGTAACATAAATATTTCGAGATTAGCTATTGATCTGAAATTTTATGCTATGGTACCTATATAATGGTTCCATTGATATATAGTATTTTGAGATGTTCAGTCATATTTTACAAAATAGTTTCCACAACTAAAATTGCGTTTTACAGAAGAAAAGTTCGATAACAGGGAAGCCGCTCCACATCCGATATGTTTGAAGAGCCTCTGCCAAAGGCGAAATATACATGTCACATAAAGGTGGTTGTGTGGGTTCGAATCTTCGGCTTTCCTTTTCCACTTGCATCATTGATCATTAAGCTCGATTCCAACGAGAAATTAATTAAAAAAACAACAAGTAAAAAGTCGTTAAATTCGGCCGGGCCGAACTTTTTATACCCTCCACCATAAAATAGTCTTAATTAAAATGGAATAATTAGCGTCCTTTCACAATTTTAGGTGTAACAACTTTTCGACAATGTATAGTAGGGTTAGTCATTTTTTTAGATTCAAAATCTGTGGAAATAGCATATAGGGCAGGCAAAAGCAAGCAGAATTGCGTTTTTACTTTTTCGAAATTGTGAAAAAACGTTCCGCACAAAATGCAATTACTTTAGCTCAAAACCAACTTTTTTATTTGAATTTTTTGTGATTTTTAAAATATAATTAGAATTTTTTTAGATTTCTCAAACACTAGTCCTCTATTTCAATTATATTGATTTCTTCCGGAAATTCGTATAAATGGTATAGCGGCAAAATAGCTATTTTTTTCTTTCGGTCTTTTTGCTTTAAAATTTTTGACCCAGTTATCACTGTTTTTTGGACATTTTTGCAACATTTTTTAAACGACATGGCGATGTGAACACAAACTATGAAAAAATAATTTAAAACTCAAAACGATATAAATTATGTATTATGACATTACTTCTGTATTGTCAAACTTTTATTAGAGCAACTCGTTTAAAATTTTTAAAACTGGGAAATGAAACCGATTTGCCAATTTTAAAATCGATGTAGCTTAAAAACTAAATGACAGATTTTTGATCAAATTGCATATTTGAAATCGATGCACTAAAACCAACTAAAAAAAATTATTTCCAAGAATAACTATTGCAGAAAAAAAAATCTCAAATTTAAAAAAAGTAAACTAAAAAAGTTTGTTTTTAGCTAAAGTAATTGCATTTTGTGCGGAAGTTTTTTTTTTACAAATTCGAAAAAGTAAAAACGCAATTCTTATTATTTTTGCCTGCCCTACATGCCATTTCCACAGATTTTTGATATTCGAAAAAAATGAAAAAATGACTAACCCCACATTGTATAGACTCCTACTGCCTCCCACTATTGCTTAAATTACACTGTGAACACAAATGTTTGGGCAGAGATAATTCCTTTTGGAGATGAAAGCCCTTGGTGTGTGTATATTAAAAATCCCGCAGGACAGATGCGCCGTGAGTCGAACTTTCGCATTATGGCGTGATTAAGCTTTTGCAAGAGACCCTGTAAGCCATCATGAATTAGCATTATATCTTTGTTTGTTGTTTTTGTAGAGCACTTAACCAACAGTGAACAAAGATATAACGCTAATTCCTGATGGCCCACAGGGTCTCTAACAAAAATTTCATCACGCCATAACGCGGAAGTTCGACTCACGGCGGATCTGTCCTTCGGGGTTCATAATATACTCACAAAGGCCTTTCTTCTCCAAGAGGAATTTTCCGTGCCCCAGACTTTCACCTCCATTTTGTTGCACAGTGTTATCTAATCTAATCTAAAAAAATGTGTTCAGCTAGGTGAATGGTACCACCTACGGGGCTATATCAAAGAGTGAACCTATCTTTAAATTTTTGGCGGAAAAGTTTTATAGCTGCAGGGAACTTCAAGGGTCAAATTGAGGATAGTTTCATCAAAACAATGTAGACCCTCAAAAATGGACCCATGTTGACGAATTTTAGTGAAGAAATTTCGTGACCACTGAAAATTCACGAAAATCGTGAGGTACAGTTATATGGGGGGATATACCAAAACATGTACCTATATTGACGATTATTTTTGAATTGACAAAATTGTAGCTAAAATTCTCAAAATACCAAAAATCGGGAGGTACCGTTATATGGGGGCTAAAATTCTCAAAATACCGATCATTACAGCTAGTTCGGTTAAAAATTGCAGCTAAAATTATCAAAATACCGAAAATCGGGAGGTACGGTTATAAGGGGGCCATACCAAAACATGGACCTATGTTGACGATGTTTGGTGAAGATGTTTCATAACCACTGATAACCTCAAATGTCAAATTGCAGATAGTTCGGTTACAATTTGTGGCTAAAATTCTCAAAATACCGAAAATCGGGAGGTACCGTTATATGGGGGCTATACCAAAACATAGACCTATGTGACGATGTTTGGTGGAGATGTTTCATGACCACTGAGAACCTCAAATGTCAAATTGCAGATAGTTCGGTTACAAATTGTGGCTAAAATTTTCAAAATACTGAAAATCGGGAGGTACCGGTATATGGGGGCTATACCAAAACATGGACCTATGTTGACGATGTTTGGTGGAGATATTTTATGACCACTGAGAACCTCAAATGGCAAATTACAACTAGTTCGGTTAGAAATTGTAGCTAAAATTCTCAAAATACCGAAAATCGGGAGGTACCGGTATATGGGGGCTATACCAAAACATGAACCTATGTTGACGATGTTTGGTGGAGATGTTTCATGACCACTGAGAACCTCAAATGTCAAATTGCGGATAGTTCGGTTAAAAATTGTGGCTAAAATTCTCAAAATACCGAAAATAGGGAGGTACCGTTATATGGGGACTATACCAAAACATGGATCTATGCCCATATCCTTTGGGATATAAGTTTGTTGATCACTAGGAACCCTAAGTTATAGCTAATTCGGTCTGCAAATGTGGCGAAGAACGTCAAAATACTTCAAATCCGGAGGTACAGTTATATGGGGGCTATACCAAAGAGTGGACCGATATAGCCCATCTTCGAACTTGACCTGCCTATGGAAAAAGACCCTCGGGTGCAAAATTTCAGAACTCTATCTCAATTATTGCGGACGCTAGAGTGATTACAACAGACGGACGGACAGGGGGACAGACGGACATGGCTAGATCGCCTTAGAATTTTATCCTGATCAAGAATATATATACTTTATAGGGTCGCAAATGATTAGTTCGATGTGTTGCAAACGGAATGACAAACCTAATATACCCTCCATACTATGGTGGAGGGTATAAAAACTAATATTAAAAATTATCTTTTCCCTAATAGGCAAAATTTTCAAATAAATAAAATCAGCTGAGCCAGGCTGGGGTTTGAACCCACGTCCTTGAAAACACAAAACAGCTGTTGTCACGGCGTGTTAGCGTTCAGAGCCAAACTCATTACTTTCAAAGGGAACGATAAGCGTTTGTCATGAAAGCAGAACTAAATGGGCAAATACCCGTTGTAAAAAAAAAAACAAAAATTGCATTTGAAAGAAGAAAAGTTCGAAGAGCCTCTGCCGAAGGCGAAACATGCATGTCACATAGTGGTGGTTGTTTGGGTTGGAATCTTGGGCTTTCCTTTTTCACTTTCCTTTTTCATTGATCACTAAGCTCGATTCCAACGAGAAATTAATTAAAAAATTGCCTGTAATTATTAATTTTTGGGGATTTTTCGCAAATCTCCTCGGTGTCGTATATGTAACTGGAATTTCGTATAGCACAAGTGACATGGTCAAATATATGTGTTTAAAGTCTTTGGCCTTCAAATCCTAAAGCCAATTTTTTTCTTCTAAAAAATAATCAGTCTGGTCCTGTATATTTCTATGTAGTTATGAAAATAAATTGCAAACCTTATTCGACAAAATAAGTTTTGGATATGTAGGATTTGGATACCTTAGGTATCATAAACAGGGTACAAAGACTACTAAGCACTTTAGTGCAAGGATTCGCCCTAAATATTGAGATATTTCGGGCCCCTGTCTTAGGAAGCATTGTTTTTCCCTAGCGAAAAATATAGTGTTGTTGTCATTATTATAATGACTGCACAGTATTAAAATTTCCACAGGCTATAGTCCATCTTAGAAAAGAGCCTAACTTTGGAAGTCAATACTTCCAAACATCCATTATGGTTGGTCTCCGTAAGATTTGTTGGGTCTTTATGTCAGGAAATAGGTCTTGGACACGAAGCACATTATGTCGCTTTAAAGAGGAAAACAAAGACAGTACCCTAGGAAAAAATCAGAACGACCATAGAAATGTCCTTAAACTGCATTTAACGGCAACTCTTGAACTTTTGTTAGGAAGGTTGGTATCCAACATAGATCTTCTTGGGACTTGTTGTACGTTTGGAAGAGCTTTTGTTGCGCCAAAGCATCTCCCAGCGTGTCTTTAACTTCGTCGTCCGAATACGAAACACCCCAGCGGTCTCTCCACAAGTTGTGATTCAATTGCCATGGTCCCCACAACAAAGTCAGCGAAATCGAAGACTTTTTGAGCCGGAGGAACATCGTGGCCGAGATCCAGGGAAGAAGTTTAACGTCAACTGTATCTTGCAACGTTGTGATGGTTACAACGTTTTGCGAAGGTGTCGTACAAGAAACGAAGGAGGAGGAGAACTTGCCTTCATTACACACCACTCTGTGCCAGGCAGCTTGAGCTTGACTCTAGCATGAGCTTGACTCTACTGACCCATACATGAAGTTTATGTTGGTAGCATTGAAGTGTGTAACTGAGCCGATTTTCATAAATTTTTGATGAATTGGTTTTTTAGCCAAAACAACTTGTAAAATTTTTTTATCGACTGGACAGTAATGTGCCCTGAAAAGTGATTTCCTGAAATTTCACCTTTGGCCCCATAAAAATTACTATGGAAAAAAGATCGACCAGAGAATCGTTAAACGATTATGATAAATGTTTGTATCATTCGTTTTTAGCCACAACAATGAAATGCGATTGGACCATTAAAGCGGCCTTTAGAGCCTTCACATTACTATGGAAACAAAGATCGCTGCACCTAAGCGTGGGTTAACGTTAACAGATCGCCATAAAATGTCATATATAAGGTTTTTGCATCACATGAAAAAAGAAAAAAAAACTAGGAAGTAGGCATTTCAATTAATAAATTTGCCTTGCGTTTTATGCCCGACGCCCGTATTAGGAGGGCAATAACCGTCAAGTGCTAGGGACCTGCAATAGTCATCATGAGATTTGACATTCAGCCCTTGGCTATGACCAGAGGGGAACAACAAGAGCCGAGCAAATTGACAGTTTCACCTTTTTGCAAAGAGAATGAAACGCTCCTTCGATCTAAGAGGGTTCAGAGAATTTATCAATCAGCGTTTCAGAGAGCTGCCCATTCTCTTAGATCGTGAGAGAATTTTCCGGGACATTATCTTAGCTGAAGCCGCTCGCAATATACCCAATATTCCCAGCAGAAGTGACGGGACAAACAATTGAACGTGAAGAGTTTCTTCGTAAGAACCCTGAAGTCAACAGGCTAGAACATAAGTGCCTAGAACATAAGTGGAAAAGTGTCTAGACCACGTGGAACAATGCAACATCCGTGGAAGAAGGATGCTAGAACGGCTTCGTAGCAACAGATCCGAAGAGGTGCACCCCGAGAGTGATAGGGCAAAGTAGAGTACGCTACGCCGTACGTCCTAGCCGATGAGCGATGTTGCAGATCATCCAAAGAGTTGGGCTCACACGGAGTATTGGTATATTGTACCAGCGGCCTGGAAAGTTGCAGGGTACTCCCAAACCTGCCAGATTACCGCCTTAAGGGGGCCTTCTCATGACACCAGTGGATTATCTTTATGAGGAGACAAGGATTTTACCCGTACATCAACACATCAAGATCTTGTCGATGCAGTACCTGTTTGTGAGTTACCGCCGTGAGCATCTCTGCGACGATTTAGTGGGCAGGTCTCCTCCACCCAGGCACGTCAGAAAGACCTTCATGACCTGGAGAGAGAGATGTCCAAAGGTATACAAGAGAACCAACGAGCCCGTCAGGCTACATCGCCTCAATTTATTTTGGACCCGAACACATATCCAGCATGCGGATTGGGACGCATTGGACCCAGCCAGTCCAAGTTGCAGAATTTTTGCATCTGTATACTGATGAACCAGATAACTGAATAAAATATACGAACGAATATACATATTTGTGTTGCTACAACAACACAACCTGTTGTAAATTTCAAAACGACCCCAAACATGTCCATAAACTGCGCTTGTGCCAAATTTTTAAAATTTAGTGTGGGAGGTTACCACCTTGACCAAGAATTATGAAATTAAAAAATATTGTGTAGCGTTACATAAAGCTATTTTAAAGGGGTTTTAGTTGATTTTATATGAAATATTGACAGAAAGTATATATTTTCAATAGAGAGAGTTTACAATATTTTAGAAATTAGTTCTTGAATGTAGTAGTCGTTTATGATATCATTAATAATAATATTGATTCGCCGGATTTGTTGGCTTTAATTCCATTGTATGTTCCTTCGAGAACTTTACGATTTGTTGATTTGTTTAACATTACTTTGCATCGCACAAATTATCGGGTATGTTCTGAGACACACGTCACCTCTCACTTCACACCTCAAGCATTTTGTTCACCGCATTTACTAATATTTTTGCGAATTTCTTGGGGCTAATATTCATTGGGGTATTTAAAAAGAAGAGTACACCCTATTCCGCCCATAATATACTCGAAAAATAAGCGTTAATGGGGTGAACAAAATGTTTGAGGCGTGAAGTGAGGGGTGAAGTGTGCCTCAGAACATACCGGTATGCCATTAATGGGCCGCTAACTCGAACATTTATAAATTTGAATAAAATTAACGTTAACTTTCAGAAAGATATGAAGCCCTGTATTGATTTTAGTACTTCTAAAGACATATTTAAATCCATTATTATACCCTCAGTATTTATGCTAACGAGGGTATATGGTAATATTCCAAATGTTTTACAATCGTTGAAGTTGAGGTTCACCATCTAATAAGTCGCGAACTGTCAATATATTTTATATAATATGAATATATTTATATTAATTGTAGTGTTTTATCCGGGGTCTCATAATATAGACCATAATAAATAAATTACGTGGAAGCTGTGTTGGTGGTAATATAAAAAAATGGTTAAAAATGTGTTGCAGTTAGCAAGTTTTTGTGTGTTTTTTCTTGATTTATGGTCAATACAGGGAAAATTCAGGCCTGAGCTCAAAGAAAGAATTGAAGAATACCCCTTGTGTAACATGGTTCTAATGTATGACTTCTCGATATATACAGTGCATCCCCCTTAAATTGATGCTGACATTTTCAAGTTTTGAAATCGGGGTTTTTTTGAATTATTCTTATAATTGGAGGGCGCAACCAGATAATGACCTAAACTATTTATTGGATTGTAGAACTCGTGATTCCACGTCGTTTGATGTATATCTCATGAGTGTGCTCCGTACAGCTCCCTAGTAATAGGAGTCCAAAGTCGAATTTTTGGTGCGTAAATTTTCTTTAAAAACCTATTTTTTGGCTTCAAAATTTACAAATGTGACTCAAGTACCCTTGAACCCCGCGTGATTTTAGTTTTTTTCCGCGCCGGATTTAATGAGCCCTATCGCGATCGAACCCATCCACTAAAACCGCTGATATAGATACCCTGAAAATAGGAAAATAAGCAAAAAATTATTTTTACTAATTCGCATATTTCCCTTAAAATTATTTACATAAATGGAATCCTTTATACGCGATTATAATTTTTGTCAAAAAGGTGTGTCATAAATTACAGAGATTCGGGAGTAGTATTCGTATTTAACCAAAAATAGAATCAGGTAGCACATCCGCGGTTCTTGACGAATCTGTATAAAATGTGCCTTATTGACGTATTTTTAACAGGGGGTCACTGAAATCGGATGCGCCTTATAATCATATGAACATCGCGTTATTTTTACCCACATGAAGCTTTTTGGTGTAGTAAGATGCAACAGATGGCACACTTTGGTCGCTGAATGAAACATGGAAAAATACAAACATATTGACAGAGATGCACTCTCTCTATGCGAAAAGCACATGCTCCTCAACTGATGTTAACTATTTCGCGCATTACACGGTTTTTAACTTTTATGTTTTTTTTTGATTGTAATATCAATATCTCTCTTTATTTCCTAAATCACACTAAGCCAATATATTTTCACGATGATAAACTATTTTCCTTGAAGAGGTTTTAACAAAATAATTCAGGTTTTGTTTGGAAATTTAGCGAAATAGTAGAATAACTCCCAAAAAATGTTCTCAAATTTTTCGTATTAAACCAAAAAATATATTCTTAAAATAATGTTCCAATAATAAACTTTTGTCTTTTGTTGTAGCTGCAATATGCAATTTAAAATCCTAATCTATAAAATTTTGGTCTCACATTTTTCTGGATTCTAGATTCTGTACGTATTTTTAATTTATTTTTATAGAGACTTTTATGGACTCTGGGTTAGAATAAATAAAATTTACTCCAAGATTCCTTCATTATTTTTTTGATTTTCCGCGAAAATGAAAATAAATTTAGCAAATATTTATTATTTTTTTTTGATGGAATTGTAAAGGAAATTTGAAATTTACCATATACACTTTCATACGGGCAAAATGTGCCTCATCGAAATAATGGTTTTAGACCCCACGTATGCTTGGACGAAATGTGTTTTAGAAAATTTGGAGTCGATTGAGCAACGTCCGTCCGTCTGTCTGTCTCGCTGGCTAGAGCGCACGATAACTCCCTAACGGATCAACCGATTCGGTCCAAAATTTGGCTTTGCAATATTTCGTTCAAACTTAAGTTCGAAGATGGGTTACATCGGTCCACTCCTTCCGGTACATCCCCCACAAATGTTTGAAAATGTTCGGAAGATTTGTGCGCCCGATTACTCTTGAGGAGAGTAATCGATTTGGTCCATACTTTGCACATCGTAAAATTTCTACTAGACTAAGATGAGGTTTCAATATGGACTCAATCGGTTCACTCCTTCGGGTACCTCCCACGCAAAATTTCGGAGAAGTTCAGTTTAGGGCCTGTTCTTGAATCGCTTCGTTTTTTTGTTGTAGCAACTTGTATTCACTTCCCCCATACGAGGGTGCAAGTTTCATCAGGGGCAGGTCCATACTTCCTGAGAAAATAACCTGAAAGTTACAAAAAAACCCTTTGACGACATGTGTAGTTATTGGAGCTCAAGATAACTCTCGAAAGGATCTGCCGATTCGGTCCATAAATGGCCTTTGTAATATTTTGTGAAAATGCATTTTAAGTTCAATGATAAGCCATATCGGTCCACTCCTTCAGGTACCTCCCCCACAAAAGTTCAAAAATTGTGCGCACTATAACTCTTGAAGGCAGTGACCGATTTGGTCCGTACTTTACACATCGTAATATATCTACCGGATATAGATCATGTCCGAATATGGACTGTATTTTTAAACACAGTAGCTCTTATATGGCATTTTCGATTCTATTTCAAAGATTTTCAGTAGATCTTCTTCTTTAAAGTACATATCCATATATCACACATTAACTTCCGTCCCATCAAAAAAGTTTTGTCTTATTTTAAGTTATCAATTGAACACATCTTTACCGCGGGGACTGATTCTGATAAGAAGATCTATCTAAAAACCGTATTAATGTTATTTGTATACCAATAATTAATTGAAATAAATTGGTTAAGTCAAAAACTCCATCAACTGATATCTTAATATTTATACCCTATACCACAATGTGGAAAAGGGTATTATAAGTTTGTTTTGGTAAAAATTCATGTAACACCGCGAAATATTCGTCGGAGACCCCCAATGTGGTATACCAATCTTCATATCTCGACGAGATAAAGCGATTTTGAGATGTGTGTCTGTCCGTCCGTCCGTCCGTCCGTCCGTCTGTCCATTATAAATTGTAAACACGCTCCAGGTCGCAATTATGGACCGATCGTCACGAAATTTGGTATGGAGGTCGGGTTCAGATCAGAATAGATCCCTATTCTTATTGGTGATGATCGTGAAATATTTAGCGGGTGAAATGGACCAAAAACATAATATTTATCCAATTTTCTAGCGGCTCTGTAGCTCTCAATAATAGTCCGATCAACGCGTAATTTTAAATAAGGTAAGAGTATATCACAAAGGAGAAGCTTGCAATTCGAGATGGCGATCGGATAATATTTAGAGGGTTAAATGGACCAAAACTTTTGTGTGAAAATTGTGAAAATTTTTAATATACAGCTTATATCTTAATTCCTGGAAGTGACATTCCGGACAAGTGAGATATACTTGAAAGTGGAACGCTTGACCTTTCAATTGATGCCAATTATGTTGGTGTGCATGATCAGATAACAGAGTTACAGCCTAATATATTCCGTTATTTGTTTGTAGTGTAATAATAAACTCGCTAGAAGTCGCAATTATACATCATTGGTCACGAAATTTTGCACCGGGTAAGAGTATAGGTCGAAAAAGTTGCCTACAATTTTGAATGATGATCTGATATTCTTTAGCGGGTGAAATGGACCATTACTTCTGTATGAAAAATATAAGCATTTTATTTTTGGTCGATATTTTAATTCCTTGAGGACATATATATTTCGCAAAGTATCCTACATATGAAAAAAATACTGACCTTTCCTCTGATGTAAATTGCAATAAAGTGCTAGATAACGGGCCTACTGCCTAGATAACTGGCCTACTGCCTAATATATAATAGGTTCTGTGTAGAGAACCACATTTTTATCCCATGCTACATATTGTGTCTCCAAAAGTTTATGTAACACCACGAAATATTCGTCCTAGAACTCTTATTTGGTATGCCAAAATTCATATCTCGACGAGATAAAGCGATTTAGCGATGTGTGTCCGTCCATTAAAAATTGTAAACAAGCTTAAGGCCGCAATTATGGACCGATTGTAACGAATTTTTTAAGGAGGTTGGGTTCGGGCCAGAATTTAAATGATTAGTTTTTGGTGATGATCGTGAAATGTTCAAGGGATGAAATGGACCAAAAACAAAATTTTAACCAATTTTGTAGCGGCTCTGTAGGTCAAAATAATAACCCGCAAAATGTTAAACAAAGTTTGAGTTTATGATGAAGAAGAAGCGTACAAACCAACATGAAGATCAGATAATACTTAGCGGGTTAAATGGACTGAAACTTTTGTGTGAAATTGGTAAAAATGTCAATAACGTAGCGGTTAAACAACGGAAGTAGTAGTACTACATAAGTGGGTTTCATTACATTTTAGTTTGTGTGAACTAAATTTTCCATTCCTGCTACAAAAATGTCTTTGTCATGCTAGATAACTTTTTGGTTTTGGTCATAATTATTATACATTACATCTCGGATATTTGATTATTAAATTTTCACAATCATTGAAAGAAGTTCCGTGGAGAGCGATGTCCAGGGATAGTGGTATAGGGTATTCCATGGTCGGCTCCGTCCGACTATAGACTTTTCTTACTTGTTTAATTTTACGTTTAAATGTTTATGAACTCGATGACATTTAAAACTTTCCAAGGACTATGACTTCTGTCGGCACAGCGGAGGCAAACTTATGAAAATTCACAACTTTTATTTTCTCGAAAACAAGTTAAAAAGTAAAAGTTGGGTTTGCCGACATAGATATACCCCGTGAGTTGAGACTTTAATCTATAGACAGATCGAATACGAGATTCATAACCAAATCTTTGTCCTAAAAATTGTGTAGTCAGGGAGTTTCAGAATTTCATGGACTTTTTTGGACGTATAAACTTTCCGACAAAAATATCGAAACATTTGGGTATAAAACTTCACGATTGTGGGCGTTGCGAATAAATGCTTATGTTGAGCTCATAAATTTGACTTCAATAAGAGCGCAAAAGTTTTGTACTTTTGTGGAGAAGATACCTGAAAGAATGGTCCATTTTGGAAGTGGACCTAATTTTGGAAGTTATTCCTTTTGATAGTTATGGTGTCAAGCCGTCATTTTAGTTGGTCATGGTAAGATTTAGAGCTTTTGAACCGTTATGTCAGGAAGCATGGACTTACCCACGAAAAATAGAATATCGCTGTAAACAATACCGCAAGCAGTAGCATTGGTCAAAATGTCCAATGGATTCTCGAACAGCCCTTATATTGTACTTATTTTGAAATTTTGTTATGGAGGTATCCGAAGATGTTTACGTATATAGACCCTCTTAGTACTTGATATACATACATATGTACGTCCGGAAGTAATTTTAGGATGTTCAAAGTTTCGGTTAAATCGGAAATTAAAATTTTGTACATTGTACGATATATTCCAACCATAGATATGACATACAATGTATGTCCATATCGCTCATTTACTCAAAGAGTGGCATAACTTAAAAAAATGCGTTTTCTGAGTTAGCAATTTGTATTTTTTCTACGACTTCTACATTATCTTGTGTCAAATTTGCATGCTGATATCTCTGAAACTCGACGAGTTACAGCTCATTTACTACGAGTTACCAATAATTCAACACACAAGTTTTTCGAGGTTATGAAGCACTAAAACATTTCAAATCATGATTGATCTTGCACAGAAATTTAGCACTGATATCTAGCTAGCTGTCTGCAAAATATGGTCGATGTAGTGATTTTAGTTTTTGTGTAAAAATCTTTTTAAGTTGCGAAGTCAAATTTCAATCTCCAACTTAAAACGAGTTTTTCTCGAAACTTGATTTTTTGAAATGTGTCACTCTTTGAGTAAATGAGCGATATGTCCTCCCCGTAGCACACAAAATAGTATAAAGAGTATAGTGAATGACTAAAGCCTATGGTCAACGAAATAATTGCACATATAATTGTGGTTTTTGACATGCTAAATTCAACATCAATTCGATCTTCGCTTTACGTCAAGTCTTGTCGATTACAAGGTTACAGTTGATGACCATGATCATTTGATTTGCCACCCTTGGACTTTTTTACTTGGGTTATTCAAAATAAAATGTGTTCATCTATAATAACTTATATTTTAGTAGCTCTTATAATAGAATATTTTGGAAGTGGAATTGTTTTAGTATTGAATCCTTAGTTTTATAAGTTCTGTCGTTTGTTAGACGCTGTCCTATGCCTTCACAAGTTTACACTTAATATGTTTATTTTCTTTAGCCCGTATCGTTGAAAATCTCCTCATTTTCTTATGAAAACATTGTCTACTTGACGATAAATTTACGACCAAAATATTTTATGATACACTTTACATTCATAGACCCATTTCAGACGAAAAACACGAAAGACATGCGATGACATAATTTGTTCAGACTCGTAAAATTTTGTGTTTTTATTACTGTTGTCAGTTGGAAGAAAATCCCAATCAACACGGAAATAATGAAGTAACATATCAAGTGCACTTAATTATGACATTAAGTCGAATATGAAATGTAAAGGCATGCCTGAAGATGTTTTCTTTACCCAGAAAACCTCTGCGATAGAAAAGAAGAAGGCTTAATTAATAGAGAAACCTGAGACTACCAGAATATGCAAATTGAATGAGGACTGCAAGTGAAATCATATGACCACAGCCTCGGCAAAGGAGACATTACATCAAAAGTCAAAAAGTAATTTCTCAATAATTGAAAATTCACGAAAATATTATCTAAGCATTAGGATACAAAAAGCTTTAGTTGCACTCAGAGAAATGTGGTTTGAAAGTAGGGGACAGTTCCAGTTCCATAAAATATAAACGATAAAGAACTTATATGTAGCGTAAACATAACCCAAACAAAGGATGACTCTTACTCTGGTCAAAATAGATCTGAGGTCATCTGATAAAATAATAAGAAAACAAGTAAAAACCACCATAAAATATTCTTAACTAAAATGGAACAATTAGTTTCCTGTTAGGCGCAAGAACTTCAAATATCAAAAATAGCTAAAATCATCAATATATCGAAAATCAGGGTGCCGTTATATGGGGGCTATACCAAAACATGGACTTATGTTGACGATTTTTGGTGGTGAAGATTCGGCATCACTCAGAACTTCAAATGTCAAATTGCAAATAGTTCGGTCAACAAATGTAGCTAAAACTATCAAAAGACCGAAAATCGGAAGGTACCGTTATACAGGGGCTAAAGCAAAACATGGACCTATGTTGAAAATTTTTTAGTGGAGAAGTTTTGTGGCTACTGGGAACCTCAAATTACAAACCGTTTGGTCAACAAATGCAACTAAAATCCTCAAAATACCGAAAATCGGAATGTATCGTTATATGGGGGCTATACCAACACATTGACATATTTTGAAAAGTGTTGGTGGAGAAGTTTTGTGGCCATTACGAATTCCAGAATGTTAAATTACAGCTTGTACTGTCAAAGATGTAGCTTATTGCCGAAAATCGGGAGGTAACACTGTATGGGGACTATACCAAAACATTTGCATTTTTTAGAAGTTTGGCATTTTTTAGAAGTTTTGTGACCACTAAAGCTACAATGTTCAAAATCCTGAAAATCGGTAGGTACAAATTCCTGAGTCTATGTTGGCAATTTTTTGGTGGAGATGTTTTGTGACCGCCAGGAACTTCATTTGTCAAATTACAGCTAGTTTATTTAAAAATTGTAGCTTAAATT
Organism: Musca autumnalis; assembly: GCF_047663935.1. NCBI lineage: Eukaryota > Metazoa > Arthropoda > Insecta > Diptera > Muscidae > Musca > Musca autumnalis. Next base: position 149,175,029 of record NW_027411866.1, on the reverse strand, counting down.
CTCAAAATACCGAAAATTGGGAAAATCGTTTTATGGGGGCTGTACCAAAACATGGGCCTATATAACCCATCAGCCTATGGGAAAAATACACGCAGGTGCAAAAATACAGCGTTTTAGCTTAATTATTGTGGACGCTAGTGTGACGACAATAGGCGGACATGGCTCTATCGTGTCAGAATTTTATCCTGATCAAGAATATGTATTTCCTATAGATTCGCTACAAAGTATTTCAATGTGTTACAAATGAAAAGGTAAACTTATTATAGCCTCCATATTATGGTGGAGGGTATAAAAATAGTAAGGAAGACCATAGGACTCGAGGTCCAAAATTTAGCCCTCATAATATTTTGTCCAAACTTCGATCAAGCTCGATGATGACCAATATCGATCCATTCTTTCTGGTACTTCCCTACAAAAAAATCAAAAGTTTTCACTAAAATGGTGCGCAATACATATAAACCTGGAAATAACCAACCGGCTTGGTTAAAAGATTGGTACTCGAATTATTTCTTCCCGACGTAGATCAGGTTTGAACATGCCTATGTACTTCTTCGGGTACCTTCCACACATGATTTCAAATTATTTCGCACAAGCCCACCTTAAGGGGTTATGGTAACTTTTTGAGCACGAATGAAAAATTTGATAATTTTTTACAAGAAATCTACCAAATTTTTTTAGAAGTGTTTGTTTTATCGGGTACCTCCCACACAAAATTTCGGATAAGTTCACTTTAAGACATTCTCTCGAATCACGTTGATTTTTGTTGAAGCAACTTGCATTCGCTGCCTCAATTACGACACCAAAATTCATCCATAGTCCATACATCTTCAGAAAACAGGTCGAAAGTTGTAAAAAGACCCCTATGGCACCATACGTAGTGGCTGGAGAGCTCGAACCAAATACTGCGTTCGTCCACATTTTGGATATCGTAATATTTTTTCGAATATTAGATGAAATTCGAAGGTGGTGCTTATAGGTCCACTACTTCCGGTACCTCCCCCACAAAAATTTGAAAATCGATTTGGTCCAAACTTTGGATCTCTAAATATTGCCGAAACTTAGTTTATGTTCAAATTTGGGCCCTATCTGTCCAATTCTTGGGGTACGACCCACACAAATGTTCAACATTTTTGTATGATTAAGGGTTTGTTCGAGCATCCTTTGGCCATTTTTACCAAAGGTTGTCCTAGAGACCCTTTTTACATCGATATTATATTTTTCGTAGGCTAGTATGGTAAAAAGCCCTATGTATCGATATCGCCGCAAATTTTGGAGCTTTAATGCTATCCATATTTTTGTCGGTTTATACGCCCAAAGTTTTGTAAATCCCCCTCAATACATAAGTTTATTTATTAATTAATTTTTTTTTTGTGGAAAAAAGTTTTTGAATCGACACGGGGATATCTCTTTCGGCAAAGCTGACTGATACTTTTTTTACATGTTATTAAAGCTGTTTGCGGTGCCCAATATAGCCCGAAAACGAATAAACCAATCAGCATATGTTTTTGTGGGATCATTAAGAACTACATAATCTTGACCTTCAGCGAAACGGAATTAAAAAATATTCATTTCTAAAAAAAATGGTTTACTGTCAAAAACAATTTTCGATTTCGATTTTCGATTTGAACTAAAAAATGGATAGATTTTTCACCATAAATCCATCAACAAATTTTTGTTAGAGTCTCTTGCTTGAGGACAAGCTTTTTATGTGCATAATAATCCCACAAAATCAAGCGAAGATAGGATCATCCGTTTTCGAGGTACAGTGAGCACCGCTTTCAAAAATGCAGTTTCAAGAAGTCAGCGTTTAAAATTTCGATGTTACCTACAAATCACAATGAATTTTCTCTTTCTAACGCTCATATCTCTGCTAATGTTTGTCCGATCGACTCGAAATTTTTTGATTTTTTTTCCTGTACTTAATGTGCCAATAAAAAATTTTCGATTTTGTAAAATTAGCGGATGACCATAACCCCTTGAGGACATGTCTTTGCTACAACGATACAATTTTTGTCAAGTGCATACTTCCTGAGAAAATGGCCCAAAAGCTCTCGAAAATCCTACCGGCCACAACAATACAGACAGATGAGCACAACTACTTGTGAATGCAGTATCAGATTATACGATGTGTCGACGCAGCACTTCGCACATTGACCAAATTTCCGAAAAATCTAGCCAAAAATCGAAAAAATGTTTGATCAATTTACAATAAATAGGGTCAAATATTGTTTATAGGATCCCAGTGCGTATAGTTATATAAAAATATATAGGGTTTTGTTTAGTAAGTGGGTATAAAACAAGTTAAAAAGTATCAGTCGGCTTTGCCGACAGAGATATACCCTCAGCCTGTGCAAATTGAAACACTTTTTTCACAAAAAAAAATTATGTATTTAGGGGGTTTTAAAATTTTTGTCGTATGAACCGACAAAAATGTTGATTAGGATTAAAGTTCAAAAATTTTGCGGAAAAGGTACTTAAAGGAATGGACCGACATAGACCATGGGGGGTGCCATAGGGGGTTTTTACACCCTTCGGACTGTTTTCTCAAGAAGTATGGACTTTCCCCCAGAGTTCGAAAATAAACAGTACACTAACATAGTGTACCGCTCCGAGAACAGTATCACTAAAATATTTTTAGCGTTAGTGTTAGTGATACTGTTCCGGAGCACAACGATAAACGTAGTGTACCACATTTTGGTACACTAAAAACGTTGGGTACCGCAGTCGGAACACTAAAAATCGTAGTGCTCCGCAGTCGGAACACTAAAAATCGTAGTGTTCCGCAGTCGGAGCACTAAAAAATCGTTGTGTACCACATGTCGGAACACTAAAAAATAACGTAATGATAATGTACCACACACGAGTTTATTATGATTTGCGAGGAAAATTAAATATTTATAATTTTTGAGATAAGCACAAATTAAGACATAAAAACTCAGATACACCTCTTAAACCCATGTGTGTATACATATTAATGAATAACGTTGGGAACTTAAGTAGAAAATATGAAAAACATTGATTCGGCTGTTGTACAATGGCGCACTACAAATTGTAGTGTCCTGACTGTGGATACATGAGTTTATTATGATTTGTGAGGAAATTAAATATTTTATAATTTTTTTAATAAATACAAATTAAAAAATGAAATTTAATAGAACATGTGAAAAACGCCTGATTTCATTTTTGGACAATGGATCAATAAAAATCGTAGTGTTCGGCTGCGGAGCACTAAAAATCGTAGTGTTCAGACTGCCGGATCACTAAAAATCGTAGTGTTCCGACTGCCGGATCACTAAAAATTTTAGTGTTCCGACTGGCGGAACTCTAAAATTCGACTGCCGGATCACTAAAAATTTTAGTGTTCCGACTGCCGGATCTCTAAAAATCGAAGCAATGGAACAAAAAATCGTAGTGTTCCGACTGCCGGATCACTAAAAATCGTAGTGTTCCGACTGCCGGACCACTAAAAATCGTAGTGTTCCGACTGCCGGATCACTAAAAATTTTAGTGTTCCGACTGCCGGAACTCTAAAAATCGACTGCCGGATCACTAAAAATTTTAGTGTTCCGACTGCCGGATCTCTAAAAATTGAAACAATGGAACAATAAAAATCGTAGTGTTCAGCTGCGGAGCACTAAAAATCGTAGTGTTCCGACTGCCGGATCACTAAAAATCGTAGTGTTCCGACTGCCAGATCACTAAAAATTTTAGTGTTCCGACTGCCGGGTCTCTAAAAATCGAATCGCTGTTAATAATAATTTTTGAGGAAAATTAAATATTTTATAGGTTTTATAGGTTGTGGGACGGGTGCCACCGTGGTGCAATGGTATGCACGCCCGCCTTGCACGCTGAAGGTCGTGGGTTCGATTCCCCGGCCAAACAACATCAAACATTTTTCAACGGTGGCAAAATACCCCTCAGTAATGTTGGCGACATTTCCTGAGTAATTCAGCCTTGAAAAACTTCTCCACAAGTGGTGTCTTAAGACACGCCGTTCGGACTCGGCGATAAACAGTAGGTCCCATATCATTGAGCTAAATATGAATCGGGGTGCACTCATTGATATGAGAGAAGTCTCCCTTGTCCCGTATGGGATGTTGTGGAACAATGTTTTTTTTAGGTTGTGGGACGATTAAAAATTAAAAATAAAAATTAATAAATAAAATGCACGTGTTTTAAAGTAGTTACAAACGTTAAGAGCTTTAGTAGAAAATTAGAAAAAAAAATCATCATCATTAATTGATGAATATTGTTTCTTGTACAAATGGCAACAGGTACAATTTCCCCAAAATAATAAGTGTGTGGTTGTATTTATCCCGAAATCATAAAGATGACTTTAAAAGTACAATCCTACTTGCGGAAAAACAGCACATTCTCATTGAGTGATATTGTTTGTTGTACAAATATCAACAGGTACAATTTCCCCAAAATAATAAGTGTCTTCAAACGTACAAGTCTACTTGGGAAAATCCACATACTTTCTTCAACTGCATTCACTGAGGAATTTTGTTTTTGATATAAAAAGTTACAGGTACAATTTCCGCAAACATTGTGTTGTTATCAATATTTTCCGTTCCTTATTTCTTTTGTTCACTTAAAAAAAATTAAGTAATTCATGAAGGTCAAGAAGACAAATTTTATACCAATATGTACATCTTTATGACACTAAGTATTGCTATTCTGATACGTATATACTGAGCGTCTAAATCTGCAACCAGAGCAACGTGTAATATTTCAGATTATATGTAACAAAAAATTTAATAAATAGTGTTTTATAAAAATTTTTACCGCATACATCTTGTTATATTTTCTACTAACGTTCTCAAATTTTGTAACTAATTTTAAGTACATGGATATAACATGCTCATCTTAATTTGTATTTATTAATTTTTACTTGACCCAAAAGCCATCAAATATTTAATTTTCCTCATAAATCATAATAAACAGATGATTACCTACTCGTAAACGTCGAACAGTAAAATTTTTACTGCTTCATTGTCCAAAAACCAGTCAGATGTTTTTCACATTTCCTACTAATTTTTATTTCTTAATTTGTATTTATTAAAAAAAACATAAAATATTAAATTTTCCTCACGAATTATAATAAACTCATGTGTGGTACATTACCTTATTGTATTGCACGTGGTACACTACGATTTTTAGTGATCCGGCAGTAGGAACACTCCGATTTTTAGTGCTCCACAACCGAACACCACGATTTTTATTGTTCCATTGTTTCGATTTTTAGATATCCGGCAGTCGGAACACTACAATTTTTAGTGATCCAACAGTCGGGACACTACGATTTTTAGTGCTCCACAGTCGAATACTACGATTTAGTGCTACATTGTCCAAAAATTAAATCAGATATTTTACACATTTACTTCTAATTTTTATTTATTAATATGTATTTATTTATCCTAAAAACATAAAATATTTAATTTCCCTCATAAATCATAATAAACAGACGATTACCTTAAGTTACTTTTTAGCGTTTCGGCTTGTGGTACGCTACGATTTTTAGTGTTCCGACAGTTGGAACACTACGATGTTAAATGTTCTGCAGTCTAACACTACGATTTTTAGTGATCCATTGTCCAAAAACCAAATCAAACATACATGGATGTAACATTTTATCTTAATTTTTATTAATCAAATTTAACCAAATAGTTCATTTTCCTAAGAAAACATAATTCCTTTGTTATTTGTTAGTGTTCCAACACTAGGTGCACTGCGATTTTTAGTGATCCGGCAGTCGGAACACTAAAATTTTTAGTGTTCCGGCAGTAGGAACACTACGATTTTTAGTGCTCCACAGTCGAACACTACTATTTTTGGTGCTCCATTGTCTAACAATCAAATCCGATGTTTTACACATTTTCTTCTAATTTTTATTCATTAAATAATAATTTAATAAATAATTTATTAAATAATAAATAAATACATATCTATTTATTCTAAAAACATAAAATATTTAATAAACACATAATAAACAGACGATTATCTTAACATTATTATTAGCGTTTCGGCTCGTGGTACGCTACGATTTTTAGTGCTCCGACAGTCGGAACACTACGATTTTTAGTGTTCCATTGTCCAAACCCCAAATCAGATGTTTTTCATATTTTCTTCTAATTTTTATTTATTAAAAATATATATATAATATTTAATTTCCTCAGAAATCATAATAAATTAATGTATGGTTCATTACCTTATAGTTTCAAAACGTGGTACAAAACGATTTTAGTGCTCCGGCGCGACGATCTTTGTGCTTCATTCCACAAAAACTAAGTGTGTATTGTTTTTTCATAATTTTGACCAAATTTCGCAATGTGTTTAACTAATTTAAACATACATAGATGTAACAGTTTATCTTAATTTTTATTTGATCAAATTTAACCAAATATTTAATTTTCCTAAGAAAACATAATACCTTTATTATTTTTTAGTGTTCCAACTCGTGGTGCACTATGATTTTTAGTGATCCGGCAGTCGGAGCACTAAGATTTTTAGTCCTCCGCAGTCGGAGCACTAAAATTTTTAGTGCTCCGCAGTCGGAACACTAAAATTTTTAGTGCTCCGCAGTCGGAACACTACGATTTTTAGTCCTCCGCAGTCGGAGCACTACGATTTTTAGTGCTCCGGCATGCGGTACACTACGATTATCGTTGTGTTCCGGTACAGTATAACTAAAATATTTTTTAGTGTTTGTGTTCCGGAGCGGTACACTATCGTAGTGTACCTATCCACCTTGGTACGGTACAGAACGGTACGGTACGATACCATAGTGTTTATTTTCGAACACTGCTTTCCCCTGAAACAACTTTTACCATCGTAATTGAGGCAGCGAATGTAAGTTGCTTTAACAAAAATCAAAGTGATTTAATAGCAGATCTTAAAGTGAACTTATCCAAAATTTTGTGTGGGAGGTACGGGACGGAGTGGATATTTGTCCACTTCATATTTCATATTCGAACCTGATCTATATCTGGTAGATATTATGAGAATGTGTAAAGTATGGACCAAATCGGTCACTCCCATCAAGAGTTATCGTGCGCACAATTTTTCCGAATATTTTTGAACTTTTGTGGGGGGGCTTATCTACGAACTTAAACTTAGTTTGGAAACAATATTACGAAGGCCAAATTTTGGCCGGAATCGGCATTTCCGTTCGAGAGTTATCTTGCGCTTCCACCCATAAACACGGTGTCATAGGGTTTGTTTTTCAAATTTCAGGCTATTTTTTCAGGAAGTATGGACCTGCCCCTGAGGAAACTTGTACCTTCGTATAGGGGAAAGTGAATACAAAATGTTACAACAAAAACCAAGGCGATTCGAGAGCAGGTCCTAAACTGAACTTTTCCGAAATTTTGTGTGGGAGGTACTCGAAGGAGTTTACCGACTGAGTCCATATTGGAACCTCATCTAAGTCTGGTAGAAATTTCATAATGTGCAATGTATGGACCAAATCGGTTACTTACTTCAAGAGTTATTGCACGCACAAATTTTCCGAACATTTTCGAACTTTTGTGGGGGAGGTACCGGAAGGAGTGGACCGATATAATCCATCTCTGAACTTGAACTAAGTTTGGACAAAATATTACGAAAGCCAAATGTTGGACCGAATCGGCAGGTCCGTTCGAGAGTTATCATGCGCTCCAACCACTACACACGATGTCATAGGGTTTTTTTGTAACTTTCAGGATATTTTCAAAGGAAGTATGGACTTGCCCCTAATGAAACTTACAGCGTCGTATAGAGGACAGCGAATACAACTTGAGTAAACAAAAATCAAAGCGATTCGAGACCAGGTCCTAAACTGAACTTTTCCGAAATTTTGTGTGGGAGGTACCCGATGGAGTGGACCGATTGAGTCCATATTGGAACCTCATCTAAGTTTGGTAGAAATTACACGATGTGCAAAGTATGGACCAAATCGATTATTCCCTACAAGAGTTATCGTGCGCACAAGTTTTGCGACAATTTTTGAACATTTGTGGGGGAGGTACCTGAAGGAGTGGACCTATATGGCCCATCTTCGAACTTAAATCGAATCTGGACAAAATATTTCGATACCCAAAATTTGAACCGAATCGATTGATCCGTTCGAGAGTTATCGTGCGCACCAGCCAGCCAGACAGACAGACAGACAGACGGACAGACAGACAGACGGACGGACATTGCTAGATCTACTCAAAATTGTCTGAAACGGATATCGTACAAACATACTTGGGGTCTAAAACCATTATTTCGATGAGGCACATTTTTGATCGTATCAAAGTGTAAATACCCTCTTTAGCCTAAAGGCTGAGGGTATAAACAGGTTAAAGTGACCCTATTTGGAAAAATGTTTTTTCTCAATATTTAAGTTGTTTATTAAAATATTATAATATCCAAAATAAACAAAGGTTTTTTTGTAATTATACCCTCAGCCTTTAGGCTAGAAAGGGTATATCAGCAAAAATGTCTAAAATCGTCTTTTCCATTTCAAAAAAATCAAAAAAAAAAATTTGATACTACATCTATGATTTTTGGTACATAGATTAAGAAAAAAATCGTCATTCCAAATCTGTGTTCGTTACCAACTTTGATGGTTGCGCGCAAAAGACATGACCGTTTTAATTATGCTAATTAGAAAAAATTCTAAAAAAATCGCGGCTTAATATAGTAAGCTTTTACATCCAATTATCGTTAACTGAATTCGCACCCTTTGCGATGATGCAAAAAAAATTCGAAAAGTTTCAATGGATTCGCCAAAAATTGAATTTGTTAAATAATTTTACGTATTTACAAACATATTTTTGAAACAATAGCGCTTTTACTTACAAAAATATATATATAAAAATTATAGCAGCATCCAGAGATTGTGAGGAATAAAATGAAACCTAAGTCGTGAAGTTTTGAGCTATAGTATTCATGTTATTTGCAAAAATACAAAGAAAATATGACGAAAAAAATAAAAAGCATGTTATTCTATTTTTATTTTTTTATGGTTTTATAGGAAAGGTTGGAGGAAAAGTGTTTGAGTTCTTCGTCATTTTCGTCCAAATTTCACGCAATAATGAAGATATTCCGTTGCAACACATTTTTCGCTTATAGTTTTTCTATTGGCGAATATTTTTAGAACATTATATTAAATCACAACGAATTCCAATTGTGGCATAACATTAAAATAATGTTATATTGAATATTACAACATTTGAAATGCATATAAACCGCGTAATAGTGAAAACGACATGATGCGCATCCGATTTTCCAACACAGCAAATCAATCGCTGTTATTTGGTATACAGTTTGTGAAAGTTTGCGCAAAATACAGTTAGATGGTCATAATTTCCACGAAGTTCATTTACATTTTATGCGCATCCAATTTCGATGATAACCTTTAAAAAATACATCATTTGATGTCGTTTCATTGCGATCCATCAAGAACCGTGGATGTAGCATCGCACTTAATTTTTAGAAAAAACAAGTAAGAAAGTATCAGTCAGCTGAGCCGACAGAGATATACCCTCAGCCACGTACCCGAAGAAAAAAAGTTAACACAATACTTCTGTAGGTTTTTTAGCTGTTGGGAAAATTTTCCAGGATGGAAAGGGCCGCAAAAAACTACATATTGCAACAAAATTCAGAATCATCCAAGACGAGTGAATTTTTTCCAAACTTTGGGTAGGGTGTACCCATAGGAGTGATCCGATGTAGTACATATTCGGACCTAATACAAATCTGTAGGAAATATTTTTTTCTTTATTAGTCTATGGATATTTTCCTTACAGACTATATAATTAAATATGTTGTACTTAATTTTCTGAATTTAAATACATTACAATTTTACTTTTCAATTTACAAAGTTTGAGCTAAATCAATTTCTCTCTTAAAGGGTTATTTTACACATTAGACAGTTTATGTGGTGCCGGTAGGATTTTCTAGACCTTTTTGGGTCATTATCTCAGGAAGTATGGACTTGCCCACGAAAAAAATTACAACGTCGTAACAGGGGCCGCAAGTGCAACCTTCTGCGTCACAAATTAATAAGATCAGAGAGGAGTTGTTAAACTATACTTTTTCCAAATTTTCTGTGGGAGGTACTCAAATGAGTGGACCGATATAGTCCATATTAGAACTCGATCTATGCCTGAAAGTAATATTACCAATAGCAAAGTTTGGCTCAATTCGGTTACTCCCTCCTAGAGTTATCATGCCCACAATCTTGGCGAAAAATTGTGAACATTTGTGGGGGAGGTACCGGAAGGAGTGGACCGATCTTCGAATTTAAACTAAGTTTGGTCAAAATATTGAAAAACCCAAAATTTTAACCAAATATGTTGATCCGTTCGAGAGTTATCGTGCACTCCAACTACGACACATTATATGGGATGTTTGCAGTTTTCGTGCTGATTTCTGAGGATATATGGACTTGCTCCTGAAAAAAATTATATCGTTGTAATGGGGGTAGTGAATACAAGTGGCTGCAACAAAAATAAAAGCGATTCGAGAGCAGGCCTTAAACTGCACTTAAGCAAAATTTTGTGTGGGAGGTACCCGAAAGAGTGAACCAATAGGGTCCATATTGGAACCTCATCTATGTCTGGTAGAAATGTCACGATGTGCAAAGTATGGACTAATTCGGTTACTCCCTTCAAGAGTTATCGTGCGGACAATTTTTCCGAACATTTTTGAACTTTTGTGGGGGAGGTACCTGAAGGAGTGGACCGATATGGCCCATCTTCGAACTTAAATCAAGTCTGGACAAAATATTTCGATACCCAAAATTTGAACCGAATCGATTGATCCGTTCGAGAGTTATCGTGCGCACCAGCCAGCCAGACAGACAGACAGACAGACGGACGGACATTGCTAGATCGACTCAAAATTGTCTGAAACACATTTCGTCCAAACATACTTGGGGTCTAAAACCATTATTTCGATGAGGCACATTTTTGGCCGTATCAAAGTGTAAATACCCTCTTTAGCCTAAAGGCTGAGGGTATAATCAATTGTATCTCCGGATTAGCGATAGTTTTGAAATATATGTTTTCGCACATTTTAAACAGGCATATAGCTCTATTTATTACATTAAAAATTACGCTTCCAAAACGCGTTGCAATGCGCGAAATTTTCAAAAACATTTTTTGCAGATTTTCGAAATTTGAGGGGTATCATTTGGATTTGGATGCGTCATGGCTTATTAGAATCAGAACGTAAAAACCAAATTCACGCGGATTTCACCGACAGTTTAATGGCAGTTGCAAATTTTGAATCAAAAAACAGGTTTTTTAAAAAAATTTACGCACAAAAATTTCGATTTAAGCTGAGATTGTTGTGAACCTTTGAAGGCTACACGCCCGAGTTATACATCAAAAAATTCGTAATTGCGAGTAATACAATCTCAAGACCAGTTTTTAAACGAGTACAGTTGCACGTCCCGATTAGAGCAAAAATTCAAAAAACCCAATTTTTCAGTCTTCAGAATGTCAGCATCCGTTTGAGATTGATGCAATGGTTATATTAAAAAATCATACATTAGAAACTTCATCTCTGAAGTGTATTCTTTAACTTCTTCTTTGAACATTATACTCTACATTGCATTGTAAAGCCACTAATTGAAAATTGACTTAAAAGCTCGTTTCCTTCAACGATTTTTTCATATTTTTTACATTAATATGACCACAGCTTCCGCTCAAATTATAATTTTAAGAAATCCATCGGTGAATCGTGCTAAAACAGTTTATTTTACCTGAATGCGTTCAAAAGTTATGGTATATTACAACAATTCGCGAGTTACAATACCCCATACCTCAGTTTCAACATAAGTAAATTTTCTACAAAAAGGCCGATATACACTTTGATACGACCAAAAATGTGCCTCATCGAAATAACGGTTTTAGACCCCAAGTGTGTTTGACGAAATTCGTTTCAGACAATTTGCAGTCGATTTAGCCATGTCCGCCCGTCTGTCTGTCTAGCTGGTGTGCACGATTACTCTCGAACGGATCAACCGATTCGAACCAAAATTTGGGTATCGTAACATTTTGTCCAAAATTAGTTTAAGTTCGAAGTTCACACAAAAGTTCAAAAATTTTCTGTAAAATGGTGTGAACGATAACTCCCGAATGGAGCATTGGATTTGGTCGAAACTTTACACATCGTAATATTCCTTCCAGATATAGTTCGGGTTCGAATATGGACTATATTAGTCCACTCCTTTGGGTACCTCCCACACAAAAAGTGCATTTTTAGAGCTCTTCTCAGATCGTTTTGAAATTTGTTTCAGTAAGTTGTCCTTGCGGTTCTCTTTACGACGGTACAATTTTTTTCTTGCGCAAGTCCATACCATTTGGGATATTAGCCTAAAAGCTCCAAGAACCCCTGACGGCACCAACCAAAATGGCAAATCAGAAATATAATTCTCGCAGAAAGTTTCTGATTGGTGGAGAATTGGTACATCATATTATTTCATCCAGTCATGTATCAGGTTCGGTCCACTCCTTCGGGTACCTCCCACACAAAATTCGGAATAAGTGAAGTTTAAGAGCTCCTCTGGCATCGTTTTGATTCTTTTTTCAGTAGGTTGTTCTAGCGGCTTCATTTACAACGGCACATTTTTTTCGGAGTAAGTTAATACTTCCTGAGATAATGGTCCAAGCTACAAAACCCTGCCGGAACACACTAAAAAGGCTATTGTGCAAAATAACTCTAAAACTTCTTTTAAAAATTTCTTTCAAACTTAGTTGAAAGTAATTTAATATTTCGAGTTCTTTATGAAGAAGTTTAGTTACTAAAAATGTTTGGTATATGTTAATGATTTGGTATAGCCCCACATTACGGAATATACCGATTTAAAAGCAAACTCGTAATACAAAATCAATTTTATATACGACATAATTGAGGCGCTCAGTGCCAAAACGGCCCAAAAAATTAAGCTGACAATGAAGATTTAACCGGAACCTCTTAAAATAAATTCTGAAGAAAAATCCAAATTGCATTATTTTAGCAGGTAATATAACCTAGTATTATGTAATGCAATATGGAGTTTTTTTAGAATTTATTTCAAAAAGTTCCGGTTAGATCTTTATAGTCAGTTTGATTTTTTTGGGGCATGTGGATTAGGCCGTTTCGGCACTGAGGGCCTCAATTATTGTCTTTGTTATGGTTTTGTTTTTTTTTTTTTTTTTTTTTTGGTCAGTGGCTGAGGGTATATCGCCGTCAGCACATCTGACTGATACTTTCTTACTTGTTCTATTGAAATATATGTGAAACGAATTTAAAATGTTCAGTGTCGCCAATGAAGTGCCCGTTTTTTTAATACTTCATGTCCGCACTTGTTGATTATATTTAATGTCAATTTTCACAATAAATTATGAAAATACTTTAGAGTAAGATCGAGTTGGGCTGTGTACCTTATCATTTCAGAAGAAGGGAAGAATTTTTTACCAATTTCCATCGAAACATCCTGCACATATTTGCACTTTTCGTTTTTATGTGATATTTTATCTTGCCGATATACACACATTTTCTTTGATTCAGAATGTCAGAATATAGTATGGGGAAACTTCCTGGCGTTTAGGTAAAATTTAATGTTTTGATGTATTCTAGGACCTATAGTAAAATTGTATGGCGAACAAATTTCTAGAATATTTTGATCTGATACGATCACATTTTATAGGTAATTTTAAAGATTTGTTGAAAAGGGTACCAAAAGGTCAATTTTATGACTCACACGAGGGTTAATTTTAGTAAGAAAAATATTCCTCGCATTCTTGTCAGTAAAGTTGCCAAAGACATCATGTACATAAAGTGAAATGATTCCAAGTAATCTTAACTAATGTATTTCCCAAACTGTAGAAATGGCAGAAGATTGCACCTCTATTTTAGTTTCTTTTTGTTTGGCAAAATCGATAACGATATGTCCTTGGTTCATAATGAAAATATTGATTTCAGTCCTTTGGTGACTTATAGTAAAATTTTTGTGTTTGACGTTATTCTTGTAAAATTATGTTTTGTATCAAAATTTTGACAAAACTCACATGAAGTACGACCTATAGTAAAAAATTAAGCCAAACAAATTTGTAGAATATTTTGATTTGATACGATCACATTTTATAGGAGAAGTGATCAAAAAGATCCCGTTTAATGCAGGGGTTATAAAAAATATGAAAAATTAAACCAGGACACTGGTCGAAACCACTGATCTAGCGGCGCGAAAGTCAAAAAATCGAACTATAAAATTGCGAAATATTTTCCATTGTATCGATTACTCGATATCGATTTCACTATCAAATACAAGAGTTTTTGTTGCATCTGATTTTAAAAAATTGTAGCAAAAAAGTTAACTTCATATTTGTTTAAATGTTAAAAAAATTCGTAATGAAACAGAGGGTGTGATTTAAATTATAAAAATTAGTTTGGAGTCTGGAGGTACATCGTTATAAAGCAATAAATTTTCAAAAATTCAATTTTTAGTGTTTTTATGGGTTGTACGCGCTTGTTCCATAGAGTGCATCTTGTAAACTTGCCTTAACTTAGGTTCGATTATTTTTTGGGGAATGAAATTGGACTCTCTGGATACGGAATAACCACATTAGGGCTGCAAATATTTGCAAATCTTTTGATGACTGCACTTTTAAAATAAGGAATTTTGTATGAAATTCATACAAATTTAGCTGTGCATTTGTATGGGACTAAATCAAAATATGGACCTTTCTTGAGAAATGTTTGCAAGGAGGAGTTCTTCCCCGGAGACACTATAAAACCATATTATAGCTAAATATGTTATTAAATATGGGATAACTAGTAAAAATTCTACGAATCGGGGGTACCATAAAAGGGGCTATATCGAAACATAAATCCGTATTGAAAATGTTTTGTAAGAAGATTTTATACGCAGTGAGAACACGGAATGTAAAATTACAGCCAAGTTGGTTTAAAAATGTGGTCGTGATATTCAAAATACCTTAAATTAGGAGGTACGGTTACATGGGGGATATATCAAAACGTGCACCTATTTCCATAATTTGTGGTGGAAATATTTTGTGACCACTAGGAACCCTAAGTACCAAATAACAGCTAATTTGCTACGAAACTGAGGCTTAAATCCTCAAAATACCGAAAATTGGAAGGTACCGTTATATGGGGGCTATACCAAAACACTAGCCGATATTGTTCATATTTGGCCCATTATTACTCGCAGGTACAAGCTGAGTTTGTGCAAAATTTCAGTGACGTATCTCAATTCGTTTGCAAGTTATTAATTTCGCGCCGCTAGATCAGTGCTTTCGACCACCGTGCAGCGGCCCGAAAAACGTATGACCCCAATGTTGGGTCTAAATCCATTTATTTTTAGAGTTTTGGTAGGTTTTTCGTAAAATTGTGCATCGTATAATTTCTTCCAAACGTACAGCAAGTCCCAAGAATGTCTATATCTGACAACACCTTCGGGTATCACCCTTATAAAATTTAAACACTTTCATCTTGTAGTTCCTTGCATTTTTACTAACCATTGTAGGGGACCGCACGCTTGACTCTACCAATTGAAACTATTTTACTTATAAAAATTTATTGAAAAATACATTGATCTTTGAAATGATTAATGAGAAATTGCCAATTTAAAAACAAATTATATATCTGGGTTACTACACTCTTCATCATATCGATGCCATTGAATGAAATGAAAAGTAATAAAGCAAGGCAACAGAACAATTAAAGTCATATACTACATACATATGTATAAACTACAACAATACAAATTAAAAATTATTTTCGAAAATAACACAGAAATGTGGAACTTACCGATTACTTGCAAGCGTTATTGTCTGAGGCGCTAGTATTGACGAAGAGGAATTGTAATTATGGCTGTGCGGTTGCTGCATACCCAGTGCACCACTCATAGTCGTCGTATCTTGGTGGATGGTCTTGTTGACGTCATTTGTTTCTACTGCTGCTGTTGTATCGGCTGAGGAGGGTGATGTTGAAGATGATGATGACGATGACTGCGATGATAATGAATTGACATTGGTCGATATTAAAATTCCACCATTCAACAAAGCAGGGGGAGAAGACTGAAAGCAAAAAAGATAAAATAAATTTAAAAAAATATTTTGAGACGATGAAAGAATGAGGAGACATCTTTGCGAAATACAATTTACACATGCTTATGTAAATGAGCCAAAATGAAAGAAATTTCCTCTCAGAATGTACATAAATTCTTAAACCAATTAAAAATACTGGATGGTGTCCAACAATTATTACGCGACTCTTGGACATGGACACTCAGAAAAATGTCAGTGTGTAGTAAAAGTGTACAAACAAAGAAAAGCATTCCCACAGAAATGTTGAATTTTCATTTAATTGACACATCTTCGAAGAGTCGAACTGACAACTGATTGGCAATGTATGTACGAGTTTGTCTGTTCGGTGATATATCCATTCGTCTACTAGTCTCATCCACCACCTTGACCAGCCAGCCGACTGACCACCAACATCTACAAGATGTTGTGTTATGTTTACAAACAGAAACCCCATTCGATTACTTGATGTGGTAGCTGCAACCACATCAGGTCCCATTAACAGAGGTTAAGAAAATATAAACATTCTTCCGGATATGAACCAAACAACCATCCATCGCCACTGAACACCGGCACTCTGTGCTTGTGTGGCACTACACTTTCTCTCCCTGTTGATGTATGGACGCAGCGGCACTATATAAACAAACAAATCATTAAAAGCCCATAAATTGATGCCTGCAATTTAAGAAAATGAAAAATTACGTTTATTTTTCGTTTGCATTTTCACGAACGTCCATCTGTCGATTTTTTTTTTTTTGAGAATGGTGAATGCGTGATTTAAGTGTTTTTTGATTGACTTTTACATATTACCGTAAGAATATTTTTTTTGTTTTGCAGTATGCTAGGAATTATTGATTACTGGAGGAGATGTTTCAATGGAATGGGTTTAATTAATTCACGTGATGTTTTTAAAAGAAAGCTTTTAAAACATAGCAAGTTGTAAAGTGCAGAACACATTTCGGAAGAGCTATCGGAACCATAATTTTCCTAGGGACTTTTAAAGAGATGACATTGGATATTTTAGAATAAGTTCAGGTGGCCTATTAGGAGGCTATCACAATTGTGGGTATCGCATTGATATCTTCTTGTTCAACGTTGAGCAGTCTATATTTCGATCTGCTCCATTTGCAAAATCACATGAACCACAGATCAACTTCGGGGAGAAACAGTAATAAAAGAGATAAATTAAAACCTGTAGTGTGAACAGAGATATACCCTCAGCCCATGTGGATTGAAACTTTCATCTACGGACAGATCGAATATGTGTATGGTATTTTCAGAATTTTTGTGGTGCTTTTGGACATTTTAACTTGCCGACAAAAATGTGGATTAGGATTAAAGTTCAAAAGTGTTGCGGAGGAGGTACTTGAAAGAATGGACTGACATAGTCTATTATGGAATTGGATCTTATTTTGGGAGGCATATCTTTTCGACAGATATCGCGCCCACTAGTCATTTCAGTGGGTCGTCGTATAACTTTTGGACCTTTATGCCAGGAAGCAGGAAGACTTGTCCACGGAACACATAATATCGCTATAAGCAGGACCACTTGTCCACGGAACACATAATATCGCTATAAGCAGGACCACAAGGAACAGCATCGGTATATATTTCCAAAGGATTGTCGCACAGACCCTAAACTGCACTTAGACACAAATGTTGAACTTTTGTGGGGGAGTTACCCTAAGGAGAGGACCGATATGGTCGATTTAAGAAGTTAAACTAAATTTTAACAAAATATAAGGAGATCCAAAGTTTGGACCAAATTTCTTGCCCCGTGCATACAATTTTGTGACATTTTTTAAATATTGGGGGAAGTACCGGAAATTGTGGATCGGAATTGTCCATCTTCGTACGTTTGGACAAAATATGACGAATGTCAAATTTTGGAACTAATCGGTTGATCAGTTCGAGAGTTATCGTGCTCTCCAGCCATTACCTATGGTGTCATAGGGGTTTTTTACGCCTTTTGGGCTTTTTCTCAAAAATTATGGACTTGCCCCTGAAAAAACGTTTACCGTCGAAATGAAGGCATCGAATGCAAGATGCATCAACAAACATCAAAGTGATTAGAGAGCAGGTCATAAAGTGAACTTTTCCGATAATTTGTGTAAGAGGTATCCAAAGGAGTGGACCGATTGAGTCCATATTGGGACCTGATTTAAGTCTGGTACAATGCGCAAAGTATGGACTAAATCGGTTACTACCTTCAAGAGTTATCGTACACACAAATTTTCCAAACATTTTCGATATGTTGTATGGCAGGTAGCCACACATATTCGAACCTGGTGGATATAAATGGATGTGTAAAGTATGGAGCAAATCGGTCTCTCCCTTCAAGAGTTATCGTGCGAACAATTTTTCCGAACATTTCTGAACGTCTGGGGGGAGCTACCTGTGGGAGTGGACAGATATGGGTTATCTTTGAACTTACATTAATTTTGGTCCGAGAGCAGGTACGAAACTGTACTTTTTCGAAATTTTGTGTGGGAGGTACCCAAGGGAGTGGACCAATTAAGTCCATATTGGAACCTTATCTAAGTCTGTTAGAAATTCCACGATGTGCAAATCGGTTACTGCCTTCAAGAGCTATCGTGCGCACAAATTTTCCGAATATTTTGTGGGGGAGGTACCGGAATGAGTGGACCGATATAACCCATCTTTGAACTTAAACTAAGTTTGAACAAACAATTACGAAAACCATATTTTGGACCGAATTGGTTGGTCCGTTTGAGAGTTATCGTGCGCTCCAGCCAGACGGACGGACATGTCTAAATCAACTCGAAGTTGTCTGAAACGGATTTCGTCCAAACATAGTTGGAGTCTAAATCCAATATTTCGATGAGTTACATCTTGCCCATATAAAAGTGTATATATATACCCTCGTTAGCATAAATGCTGAGGGTATAAAAATCGAGATGTACAGGAATCAAAACGAAGTTCGATAATTTTACCAAAGAGTGGACCATCAAGAGGGTGGCATTGGTACATAACCATTAGGGTGGGCCGATTTGACCACCTTATTGGGTTATTCGGGTTTCTGATTCCTGGGATTGTACTGAGCAAAAAAGTCCACTAGACCACTAGAGTGTAAAAATCAAGCCAATGCGCCGGTTACAGCTTGGTGCTGCTGCGAAGAGTGTTTTATGAATCCACGAGCGTAACATTCTCCCCTCCTTTCCCTTCTGGAGGGGGTATACGGTAAGAATTGTTTTATGCTGTTAATACAAAATGATATGAACAAAGGTCCCAATTATCTTATGATGCTTATGCTTGGGGAAACAAAACAATCTCCAAAACAACATAAAATCCAACCAATTTAGCGGATTAAAACAAATCAACATTTTTGTCTGAAAATTGGTAAAATGTTTAATATAGATCTTATAGCGTTCTTCCTGGAAGCCACGTACCGCCAACGTAAGACAATTTTGGAAGAAGATTTCTTCATCTTGCCACTGATGCCAATTATGTTAATGTACGTGGTCAGATAACAGAGTTATACGCTAATATATCCATAGAAACCCTATTCTAGGGCAGTTTTAGTTAGCGGCCCACCATTTATAGTCTGGCCCTAGATGGCAGCTGATTTTAATACTGAATAATCTTAAACCCATGAACTACTTTGGAAAATTATTCCTGAGGTGGGCACTGGTGGGCATCATGACTAAAACCCTAGGTGAAATTAAAGTATATGAACGAATTGGCATTACAAAATACATTAAGAAAATAGGCAGCTAACTAGAATTGCACAACACGCTAAAACACTATTTTTAACGAAAATTAAACTAATAGCCTTCAAAATCCACTATAATATTTTGCTATACGTATTAGTTTCACGATATTTTTAATATATTTACTTGCACTTAAAATATAGGTTGTACTCAGAACAAAAAATATTAGTCAAATATTCCGACTTGTGAAGCTATTCTTAAGAAGATCGCGTTCGAATGAAACAAAAATTAATATATTTTTGAAAGGTGTCATAGCTGTCTGAGTTGCCAGATGTTGTTCCAAAATTTTGGCATTATTTTTTTTCTTTTTGGCCAATGGGTTGATCCACTGTGTGTTGGATCGAAAATCTCAATGGTTTGGATGTAATATGCCAAAATATCAAAAAAAAAAAAAAAAAAAAAAAAAAACGTGGATAAAAACAACTTCGAAATCGGAATGCTCGATTTTCACCGTAGAAATATGGTCTAGCGGACTTTATGCTCAGTGCAATTCCTGGAATCAGAAACGCAAAGGGCCCAATAAGCCTCCACGATCATCTACCTCTTCTGGAAGGTCTGCAGGGTGATCAGCGTCACTATCTTCATGTCGGAGGTAACTCCGTCGCCCTTTGCTAAAGTGCGGGTGGAAGGCTTCTTCTTCGATCGTTTTGCAGTGTTCTCTTCTTCGGAAGATCTAATCTTCTTTTCCGCTTCCTTAGGAGCATTCTGCTGTATATACCCTACACGAATATGTGGGGAGGGTATTTAAAGTTGGTTTTGGTCAAAAAAATTGTCACGCATCGAAATAATGGTCGCAGACCTTTTCTTATATACATACATATATACCAAAATGAAGGTCTCGACGTACAAATACTTCAGATATAGACAATGACGCTCAGATATCCCCATTTCTAATTTGTGGAGTTTTATTTCCTGCGGATATCTGTGTGGCATTGATGGTAAAATATCAGAATTATTATAAAATTCAACAAGCTATCCCAATTTTAATATTTTGAAGTATTTTTTTGTAATGACAAATACCTCTGCTTCTCTTCTTTTTCTCTTCAGCAAAGCTTTCAATCAGTACCAAGCCCTAAGGTATTTGATATAAACGCTATCTAACAAATGTTTAGCACAAAAAAGCTTATGAACAGGAGTAGTGGTATAGGGTATCACATAGGCGCTCATATCCCGACTATAGCCTTTGCTCTCTTGTTTTCATTTAGGCACTCCTGGACCCTGTTGAACACCTGTCGTTTGCCGCTGACAACTGCTTCTTTTTCATTCCATCTTGTGGACATTCTCTTTAGTGGATATTTCTGCAACGGTTTAAATACGTTTTTGCTGTCAGATTCGGAGTCCGTCTCGAATGGTTGGGTCCAGATTAAAGTCTCCCTAAGCTTCCCTTTCTCCTTTTTATACCTTCCGCCATAGTAAGGAGAATAAATTAACTTGGTGTTTTTATTTGTAAGGAATTAAAATAATATTCTGGAACAGGGTACAATCCTGAGCCGATCTATACTTTTCCTCCGTCTGTTGTAAACACTCTAACATCCACAAAAATGAAAACAGGACGCTGAAATTTCGACAAAATGTGTCTTTTGTGTGTAGGCAGGTCAAGTTCGATGATGGGTTACATCGGACCACATTTTGGTATAGCCCCCATATAACGGTACAACCCGATTTCAGGGATTTTGACGTTTTTAGTCACATTTTCAGAACAAATTAGGGTTCCTAGTGAACAAGAAACTTATATTTCAAAAAATTATGGACACTGGTTCATGTTGTGGTATAGCCCCAACATCAATTTTCGATATTTTGAGTATTTTAGCTAATGTTTTTAACTATCTGTACTTTGACATTTGAGGTTCCCAGTGGTCACGAAACTTCACCACCAGAAATCGTCAACATAGGTCCATGATTAACCCCCTTATAACGGTACCTCCCGATTTTCGGTATTTTGAGGATTTTAGGTGTAATTTGTCAATAAAGGTCACAGTGGTCACGAAAATTTTCCATCAAAAATCGTCAATATAGGTCCATTTCCTTCCGATTTTCGGTGTTTCACAAAACTTTCTCACTAAAAATGTTCAATATAGTTCAACTTTTGGGCATAGGCCCCATCTAAATGTGCCTCCCGATTTCCGGCATTTTGAGAATTTTAACTGTAATAATTTACCGATCATGCTTTAATTTGACATTGGTCACAATACTTTTTCACCAAATGTTGTCAATATACAGTGTCGTCCAAAACTAAAGCACCCCCTCAGTACATTTTTTTAAAATGATAATTTTGTTAAGAAAACATAGTTATAAATTTATTTTTCTTTTCAGTATTTAATAAACCAAAGTTAAAATTCAAAAAACATTTTAGGTCGGAATTTGAAGTAAAAAAATATTGAAATCAATATTTCGTTGCGTATCCTCTATTCTGGATGACACAAGCACATCTTTTAGGCATGGAGGATATTAAATTATTAATTATTGCAGGCGATATTGCTTCCCAGGCTACTTTTGCGGCTTCAAATAAATTTTATTTGGTTTTGCAATTTCTTCGGTTGATTTTTGAGTTAACGATCTCCCACAAGTCCCAATCGGGAGCTAAGATGAGGGTATTGGGCACACCAATGGATAACTTCTGCCGAAATGTTTTGGAATCATGATTTGGTTCGTTATCTTCCTGGAAGGTCCATCTAAGTGACATCTCTTCTTCGACATAAGGCAACATCGCGCCTTTTAATACGTTACGATACTTGAAACGATCTTTAATTCCATTAATTTTATGAATTGGTCAAATCCTCCCTTGTCCCGCATGGGATGTTGTGGAACAATGTTCGGTCCAATCCCTTGGTCAGAGAAAAATCCCAGACCATTATGTTCCGCCTCGATGTTTTACAGTGTCTTTGCAATATTTAGAATTTAACCGTTGCCCATTTGGTCCACGCATTATGCCATCTGAATCCTTTAAAATAAAATTAGAGTAATCAGAAAACATCAGAGTCCTCCATTTTTGGTCACTCTCTAGTTCAGATGTGTCTTGGCGAATTCCAGTCTGGCTCCTTCATTTGTTGTCGATATGAAAGGTTTTTTTTTGCTATGAACAATACCGGCTAATGTTTTGGTATAGCCCCCTTATAACGGTATCTTCCGGTCTTCGGTATTTTGGGTATTTAAGCAACATTTTCCTACTAAATCAGCTGTAATATGGTACTTAGGGCTCCCAGTGGTTGCAAAACATTTCCACCAAATGTTTTGGTCCTGGGACCAAGTTTTGGGTATAGCCCCCATATAACGGTACCTCCCGATTTTCAGTATTTTGAGGATTTAAGCTAAATTTTTCGAAAATCGATTATTTTGCCTGCAATAATGATTAATTTAGTATCCTCAATTTCTAAAAGATGTGCTTGTGTCATCCACAATAGAGGATACCTAACGAAATATTGATTTCAATACTTTTGTTGTACTTAAAATTAGGGGGTGCTTTAGTTTTGCCCGCTTATCTTTGCGACTTAAAATGTTTTTTTGATTTTTAACTTTTGTTTATTAAATTCTGAATTGCTTATTTTTGTGTGTTTCCAATAAAAAAATATAAATACATAAAAATAAAAATTAAATTTATAGCGTTGCTTCCTTAAAAAAATTTTACTGTATTTTGGTCGGCACTGTATGTCATTGTTTGGGATTTGGCATTTGAAGTTCCCTGCAGCCACAAAATTTTCCACCAAAAATTGTCAACATACACTTTGATAAAGCCCCATAGAAAGGTACCACCTGATAATTTAGAAATTAGGGTTATCCGTGGTCGAAAAATGTTTGCACCTAAAATTGTACACAGGAAAGAAAATTAATTGTTTTGTTTTAGTTAAGAATATTTATGTTTGATGATATAAAAAGTTCGGCACAGAGAAACTTAACGATTTTTTACATGTACAGGCTTATTATAATTTATTTATGTGAATTTCTACACACTTTCTAGCAGTTAAAATTTTCTAATTGACCCTTGCATTAAACATTTATTTGGCTGTATTCAATTAAAACATATCCTACTCTTTTTAATCCTGTTAAAAGAATAGTAAATTTTATAAAACCGAAATAGTTTTTCTTGTCTGACTCGCAAATAACATCTGCTAAAAACACTACATATCTATGTTTTTGTTTTTTTTGTTAAAGTTCACATACAATCTGATGTATCACAGATGTATGTGTCACTTTTGCGAAGGGATACATTTGTATTTGTTTGTTCTCCTCGGGCTGACACTTCTGATTATTTGTTCACACTCAATTATAAAAATAATTATTTCGACAATCCACTATGTTTTTGTGTGCGGCATTTGCCGCATATTTCCATATACGACAGTGTGTTTGTTTGGACTGTTAGTGATTTTTTTTAAAAAATATAAATATACCAACATATTCATTTTAATGGCAAACAACAACAAAAAATACATACATATATAATATTTTTGTCGTATATGGAAGTTAAACTTAACCGTTGTATGAACAGGCAAACACAGACAGATGCACTGGGCATCATGTTCAATTGCCAGACACTCCGCTCCATGTGGCGGCGAGTCATTCACAGACAGTTGGACAACACAAACCCAATGATCCATGGACAAGAGCCAAATATACATTTGCGGTACAAACAAAAATGATAGCCAAAAAAAAAAAAAAAAAAAAACAGAAATCACAACAAATTTTTTGGGGTCGTAAGTAAATCTCCCTCTGCTTGTATATTTTGTTTGTTATTATTTTTTATTTTGTCTATGATTTTTTTGTGGTGTTTTGTTGGTCGTGTAGATTTATTTTTGGATCATCGAATTTTCATTTTGTTTTAATTCTCAAGGTAAGGACTTTTGTGTTCAAGCCGAACGCCGTATAAACTTATAGAACTTAATGACGTCGTAGGCGCTACAGATTTATTGTGTATGTTGTTGTTGCTGTTGTGGAAATTCATTTCATTTAGAATTTTACAATTTATGACAGAGTCAAGTTTTATTATGACCATCAACAGATGTTCGTTTTTCAACAACATTGACCGCCATAGGCTACATTTATTATTTTTTTCCATTTTATTTGTTCATATTAGAAATTTATGATTATTAGAGACGGTGGTAATATATTTTAGTTAGACATATTTATGAATATATTTACTCAGGGTTATATTACTCAGAGTGTATATTTTTTGCCAGTGATATATAATTTTGACTCTTTGCTGTAAAGCATCAACAATCGTGTTTTTTTTTAAAGAATATTTTTGCAAGATTTTTCATACAAATAATCGTGGATTTTTAAATAAGATTTCATACAAATAATCGTGGATTTTTAAATAAGATTTCTTACAAATAATCGTGGATTTTTATATAAGACTTCATACAAATAATCGTAGATTTTTAAATAAGATTTTTAAGAACTATTTCTTCAAGAGATTTCATACAAATAATCGTGGATTTTTAAATAATATTTCTGCAAAAGCTTTCATACAAATAATCGTGGATTTTTAAATAAGATTTTTAAGAACTATTTCTTCAAGAGATTTCATACAAATAATCGTGGATGGATTGGGTGCCACCGTGGTGCAATGGTATGTACGCCCGCCTTGCACGCAGAAGGTCGGGGGTTCGATTCCCCGGCCAGGCAACATCAAACATTTTTCAACGGTGGCAAAATACCCCTCAGTAATGTTGGCGACATTTTCTGAGTATTTCAGCCTTGAAAAACTTCTCCACAAGTGGTGTCTTAAGACACGCCGTTCGGACTCGGCGATAAACAGTAGGTCCCATATCATTGAGCTAAATATGAATCGGGGTGCACTCATTGATATGAGAGAAGTCTCCCTTGTCCCGTATGGGATGTTGTGGAAAAATGTTTTTTTTTTTAATCGTGGATTTTTAAATAAGATTTTTAAGAACTATTTCTTCAAGAGATTTCATACAAATAATCGTGGATTTTTAAATAATATTTCTGCAAAAGCTTTCACACAAATAATCGTGGATTTTTAAATAATATTTCTGCAAAAGCTTTCATACAAATAATCGTGGATTTTTAAATAATATATCTGCAAGAGCTTTCATACAAATAATCGTGGATTTTTAAATAAGATTTTTAAGAACTATTTCTTCAAGAGATTTCATACAAATAATCGTGGATTTTTATATAAGATTTCATACAAATAATCGTAGATTTTTAAATAAGATTTTTAAGAACTATTTCTTCAAGAGATTTCATACAAATAATCGTGGATTTTTAAATAATATTTCTGCAAAAGCTTTCATACAAATAATCGTGGATTTTTAAATAATATTTCTGCAAAAGCTTTCTTACAAATAATCGTGGATTTTTAAATAATATATCTGCAAGAGCTTTCATACACATAAACGTGGATTTTTAAATAATATGTATTTCTGCAAAAGCTTTCAAACAAATAATAGTGGATTTTTAAAAAATATATATTTCTGCAAAAGCTTTCATACAAATAATCGTGGATTTTTAAATAATAGCTATTTCTGCAAAAGCTTTCATACAAATAATCGTGGATTTTTAAATAATAGATATTTCTGCAAAAGCTTTCATACAAATAATCGTGGATTTTTAAATAATATTTCTGCAAAAGCTTTCATACAAATAAATAATCGTGGATTTTTAAATAATATTTCTGCAAAAGCTTTCATACAAATAATCGTGGATTTTTAAATAATATTTCTGCAAAAGCTTTCATACAAATAATCGTGGATTTTTAATTCATATTTCTGCAAAAGCTTTCATACAAATAATTGTGGATTTTTAAATAATATTTCTGCAAGGGCTTTCATAAGTATAATCGTGGATTTTTAATAATATTTCTGCAAAAGCCTTCATACAAATAATCGTGGATTTTGAATAATATTTCTGCACAAGCTTTCATACAAATAATCGTGGATTTTTTAATCATATTTCTGCAAAAGCTTTCATACAAACAATCGTGGATTTTTTAAAGAAGTTTCTTCAAGAGATTTTATACAAATAATCGTAAATTTTTTCTGCAAAAGCTTTCATACAAACAATCGTGGATTTTTTAAAGAAGTTTCTTCAAGAGATTTCTTCAAGAGATTTCATACAAATAATCGTGGATTTTTATAAAAGATTTCATGCAAATAATCGTAGATTTTTAAATAAGATTTTTTAAGAACTATTTCTTCAAGAGCTTTCACACAAATAATCGTGGATTTTTAAATAATATTTCTGCAAAAGCTTTCATGCAAATAATCGTGGATTTTTAAATAATATCTCTGCAAAAGCTTTCATACAAATAATCGTGGATTTTTAAATAATATTTCTACGAAAGCTTTTATACAAATAATCGTGGATTTTTAAATAATATTTCAGCGAAAGCTTTTATACAAATAATCGTGGATTTTTAAAGAATATTTATGCAAGAGCTTTCATACAAATAATCGTGGATTTTTAAAGAATATTTATGCAAGAGCTTTCATACAAATAATCGTGGATTTTTAAAGAATATTTATGCAAGAGCTTTCATACAAATAATCGAGGATTCTCAAGTAATATTTCTGTAAAGGCTTTTATACAAATAATCGTGGATTTTTAAATAATGTTTCTGCAAAATCTTTCATACAAGTAATTGTTGATTTTTAAATAATATTTTTGTAAATGCTTTCATACAATCCCGGATTTTTAAATAATATCATAGTGGATAGTGGATTTTTAAATAATATTTCTGCAAAAGCCTTCATACAAATAATAGTGGATTTTTAAATAATATTTCTGCAAGAGCTTTCATACAAATAATAGTGGATTTTTAAATTATATTTCTGCAAAAGCGTTCTACAAATAATAGTGGATTTTTAAATTATATTTCTGCAAAAGCTTCATACAAATAATATTGGATTTATAAATTATATTTCTGCAAAAGCTTCATACAAATAGCCGTTGATTTTTAAATAGTATTTCTGCAAAAGCTTTCTACAAATAATAGTGGATTTTTAAATAATATTTCCGCAAAAGTTTTCATACAGCTTTCATTAAAATAGTCTTTGATTTTTTAGATAATATTTCTGCAAAGGCTTTCATGCAAATAAACGTGAAATTTTAAATAATATTTCTGCAAGAGCTTTCATACAAATAATAGTGGATTTTTATATTGTATTCTGGAAGTGCTTGCATACAAATAATTGCGGATTTTTAAATAATATTTCTGCAAGAGCTTTCATAAAAATAGTAGTAGATTTTTAAATAATATTTCTGCAAGAGTTTTCATACAAATAATCGTGGATTTTTAAATAATATTTCTGCAAAAGCCTTCTGCAAGAGCTTTCATACAAATAATTGTGGATTTTTAAATTATATTTCTGCAAAAGCTTTCATACAAGTAGTCGTTGATTTTTAAATAATATTTCTGCAAAAGCGTTCTACAAATAATAGTGGATTTTTAAATTATATTTCTGCAAAATCTTTATACAAATAGTCGTGGATTTTGAAATAATATTTCTGGATTTTTAAATAATATTTATGCAAGAGCTTTCATACAAATCGTGGATTTTTATATAATATTTCTGCAAGAGCTTTCATACAAATCGTGGATTTTTAAATAATATTTATGCAAGAGCTTTCATATAAATCGTGGATTTTTAAATAATATTTAGGCAAGAGCTTTCATACAAGTCGTGGATTTTTAAATAATATTTATGCAAGAGCTTTCATACAAATCGCGGATTTTTAAATAATATTTATGCAAGAGCTTTCATACAAATCGTGGATTTTTAAATAATATTTATGCAAGAGCTTTCATACAAATCGTGGATTTTTAAATAATATTTATGCAAGAGCTTTCATACAAATCGTGGATTTTTAAATAATATTTATGCAAGAGCTTTCATACAAATCGTGGATTTTTAAATAATATTTATGCAAGAGCTTTCATACAAATCGTGGATTTTTAAATAATATTTATGCAAGAGCTTTCATACAAATCGTGGATTTTTAAATAATATTTATGCAAGAGCTTTCGTGGATTTTTAAATAATAATCGTGGATTTTTAAATAATATTTCTGCAAGAGCTTTCGTACAAATCGTGGATTTTTAAATAATATTTATGCAAGAGCTTTAATACAAATAGTGGTGGGTTTTTAAAAAATATTTCTGTAAGAGCTTTCGTGGATTTTTAAATAATGTTTCTGCAAGGGCTTTCATATAAATAATCGTGGATTTTTAAATAATATTTCTGCAAGAGCTTTCATACAAATAATCGTGGATTTTTAAATAACATTTCTGCAAAAGTTTTTTACAAATAATCGTGGATTTTTAAATAACATTTCTGCAAAAGTTTTTTACAAATAATCGTGGATTTTTAAATAACATTTCTGCAAAAGTTTTTTACAAATAATCGTGGATTTTTAAATAATATTTCTGCCAATGCTTTCATATAAATAAACGTGGCTATTTAAATAATATTTCTGCCAAAGCTTTCATACAAATAATCGTGGATTTTTAAATAATATTTCTGCAAAAGCTTTCATACAAATAATCGTGGATTTTTAAATAATATTTTTGAAAAAGTCTTCATACAAATAATTTTGAATTTTAAATGATATTTCTACTAAAGCTTTCATACAAATAATAGTGGATTTTTAAATAATATTTCTGCAAAAGCTTTCATACAAATAATCGTGGATTTTTAAATAATATTTTTGAAAAAGTCTTCATACAAATAATTTTAAATTTTAAATGATATTTCTACTAAAGCTTTCATACAAATAATAGTGGATTTTTAAATAATATTTCTGCAAAAGCTTTCATACAAATAATCGTGGATTTTTAAATAATATTTCTGCAAAAGCTTTCATACAAATAATATTGGATTTTTAAATAATATTTCTGCAAAAGCTTTCATACAAATAATAGTGGATTTTTAAATAATATTTCTGTAAGAGCTTTCGTGGATTTTTAAATAATGTTTCTGCAAGGGCTTTCATATAAATAATCGTGGATTTTTAAATAATATTTCTGCAAGAGCTTTCATATAAATAAACGTGGCTATTTAAATAATATTTCTGCCAAAGCTTTCATACAAATAATCGTGGATTTTTAAATAATATTTCTGCAAAAGCTTTCATACAAATAATCGTGGATTTTTAAATAATATTTTTGAAAAAGTCTTCATACAAATAATTTTGAATTTTAAATGATATTTCTACTAAAGCTTTCATACAAATAATAGTGGATTTTTAAATAATATTTCTGCAAAAGCTTTCATACAAATAATCGTGGATTTTTAAATAATATTTTTGAAAAAGTCTTCATACAAATAATTTTAAATTTTAAATGATATTTCTACTAAAGCTTTCATACAAATAATAGTGGATTTTTAAATAATATTTCTGCAAAAGCTTTCATACAAATAATCGTGGATTTTTAAATAATATTTCTGCAAAAGCTTTCATACAAATAATATTGGATTTTTAAATAATATTTCTGCAAAAGCTTTCATACAAATAATAGTGGATTTTTAAATAATATTTCTGCAAAAGCTTTCATACAAATAATCGTGGATTTTTAAATAATATTTCTGCAAAAGCTTTCATACAAATAATAGTGGATTTTTAAATAATATTTCTGCAAAAGCTTTCATACAAATAATCATGCATTTTTAAATAATATTTCTGCAAAAGCTTTCAAAGAAATAATCGTAGATTTTTAAATAATATTTCTGCAAGGAATTTCATACAAATAACAGTGGATTTTAAATAATATTTCTGCAAATGCTTTCATACAAATAACCGTGGATTTTAAATAATATTTCTGCAAAAGCTTTCATACAAATAATAGTGGATTTTTAAATAATATTTCTGTAAGAGCTTTCGTGGATTTTTAAATAATGTTTCTGCAAGGGCTTTCATATAAATAATCGTGGATTTTTAAATAATTTTTCTGCAAGAGCTTTCATATAAATAAACGTGGCTATTTAAATAATATTTCTGCCAAAGCTTTCATACAAATAATCGTGGATTTTTAAATAATATTTCTGCAAAAGCTTTCATACAAATAATCGTGGATTTTTAAATAATATTTTTGAAAAAGTCTTCATACAAATAATTTTGAATTTTAAATGATATTTCTACTAAAGCTTTCATACAAATAATAGTGGATTTTTAAATAATATTTCTGCAAAAGCTTTCATACAAATAATCGTGGATTTTTAAATAATATTTTTGAAAAAGTCTTCATACAAATAATTTTAAATTTTAAATGATATTTCTACTAAAGCTTTCATACAAATAATAGTGGATTTTTAAATAATATTTCTGCAAAAGCTTTCATACTAATAATCGTGGATTTTTAAATAATATTTCTGCAAAAGCTTTCATACAAATAATATTGGATTTTTAAATAATATTTCTGCAAAAGCTTTCATACAAATAATAGTGGATTTTTAAATAATATTTCTGCAAAAGCTTTCATACAAATAATCGTGGATTTTTAAATAATATTCCTGCAAAAGCTTTCATACAAATAATAGTGGATTTTTAAATAATATTTCTGCAAAAGCTTTCATACAAATAATCATGCGTTTTTAAATAATATTTCTGCAAAAGCTTTCAAAGAAATAATCGTAGATTTTTAAATAATATTTCTGCAAGGGATTTCATACAAGTAACAGTGGATTTTAAATAATATTTCTGCAAATGCTTTCATACAAATAACCGTGGATTTTAAATAATATTTCTGCAAATGCTTTCATACAAATAATCATGCATTTTTAAATAATATTTCTGCAAAAGCTTTCAAAGAAATAATCGTAGATTTTTAAATAATATTTCTGCAAGGGATTTCATACAAATAATAGTGGATTTTAAATAATATTTATGCAAGGGCTTTCATACAAATAATCGTGGATTTTTAAATAATATTTCTGCAAGGGCTTTCATACAAATAATCGTGGATTTTTAAATAATATTTCTCCAAGGGCTTTCTTACAAATAATCGTGGATTTTTAAATAATATTTCTCCAAGGGCTTTCTTACAAATAATCGTGGATTTTTAAATAATATTTCTGCAAGGGCTTTCATACAAATAATCGTGGATTTTTAAATAATATTTCTGCAAGGGCTTTCATACAAATAATCGTGGATTTTTAAATAATATTTCTGCAAGGGCTTTCATACAAATAATCGTGGATTTTTAAATAATATTTCTGCAAGGGCTTTCATACAAATAATCGTGGATTTTTAAATAATATTTCTCCAAGGGCTTTCTTACAAATAATCGTGGATTTTTAAATAATATTTCTGCAAGGGCTTTCATACAAATAATCGTGGATTTTTAAATAATATTTCTGCAAGGGCTTTCATACGAATATACGTGGATTTTTAATTAATACTACTGCAAAATTTGTCATACAACTAATTGTGGATTTTTAAATAATATTTCTGCAAATGCTTTCATACAATCGCGGATTTTTAAATAATAACTGTGAAGAGCCTTCATACAAATAACCGTGGATTTTTCTATAAGATTTCTGCAAAAGATTTCATACAAATAATCGTGGATTTTTAAATAATATTTCTGCAAGAGCTTTCTTACAAATAATTATGGATTTAAATAATATTTCTGCAAAAGCTTTTATACAAATAAACGTGGCTTGTTAAATAATATTTCTGCAAAAAGCTTTCATAAAAATTATCGTGGATTTTTAAATAATATTTCTGCAAAAGCTTTCATACAAATAATCGTCGATTTTTTAAAGAAATTTCTTAAAGAGCTTTCATACAAACCGTCGTGGATTAAAAAAAATATTTCTTGAAGAGCTTTCATACAAACAGTCGTAGATTTAAAAAAAATATTTCTTGAAGAGCTTTCATACAAACAATCTTGGATTTTTTTAAGAATATGTCTTCAAAAGCTTTCATACAAACAATTGTTGTTTTTTAAAGAATATTTTATCAAGAGCTTTCATACAAACAATCGTGGATTTTTTGAAGAATATTTCTTCAAGAGCATTCATACGTACAATCGTGGAGTTTTTTAAAAATATTTCTCCTAGAGCTTTCATAGAAATAATCGTGTATTTTTTAAAGAATATTTATTCAAAAGCTTTCATACAAATAATAGTGAATTTTTTAAGGAATATTTCCTAGGTAATTGTGATTTTTTGAATCGTATAATGCAAACATATTATTCTCCGAACACTTAAAGTATCAGTCCACTATAAACAAACTTAAGGTCAAATTCTCATCAAATGTTTTACATTTGCGTTATAAACAAATTGCATCTTTCATCTGGCATACATTTTAAATAAACTTAAATTTTATAGCATAAGCTTACTCTTTTAAGTTTAATGTTTTTCTTAAAAGGAAATGAATGGCGCTAAAATTACTATCGAAAAAAATATATAAACTAAACTACAACAAATTTAAATTAAACGTTAACACAAATAAATGGACCAACTACATGCCACCTACAGTAATTTATGTTCACG
Source organism: Musca autumnalis (assembly GCF_047663935.1). Lineage (NCBI taxonomy): Eukaryota > Metazoa > Arthropoda > Insecta > Diptera > Muscidae > Musca > Musca autumnalis. The sequence goes on along the minus strand of NW_027411866.1, from coordinate 149,141,780 downwards.
CACATTGCCAATAAACGGAATTTTAAAGTGCTAAAGTTTTGAATTATTCTGAGTGTGTGTTAATGTGTGTGTATGTTGGGTCGATGGTTGTGTTTACTCCGGCAATAAATATGAATTTTCAGCGGCCAAAAGTGTAATAAACTTCAACTATTGTGGAATTTTCAAAGAAGACCTAAACAGAAAACAAAGACTCCTTTGTTATGCGTGATTATGGTTAAGTGAATGGCATACATAATTGATTTGGGTGCAGGTAATTTACAAAACCATACACACAAACACATTTGGGGTCATTTAGGTGTGAAATTTGGCGGTGTACTGAAAGATTATTTGGTACATTCATCATTTGTAAAGAAATTATAAGAAACGTGGACCATGTATAACACTTTGTCTTGAATTTTAATGATTCCTTTCGAAATCATAAGTGCGGATTTCTATATAGCCATTTTAGAATTTTTCCCATTTTAAAAAATTTATGTTCTCTATTGTATAATAATATACAATATATACATTTTTTCTCAATGGATTTAGATAAAAACTCATTTAAATTGATGTTTTCCTCTCTGTGTAGCAATGAAAAACAATAAAATCTTGCAATTAAAAAAATTACCCTAACAACCTAAATATTTTCTTTGAAAACATTTAACTAAAAGCAATACATTAAAGATTTCAATTTTGTTTACACTTTAAAGACGTTTTTGTTGAAAAGGAAAAATTCTTCATTGATGAATAGCATTTGAAAAGATATTGGTATTTTTTAGCAATAATATTGATCGAGTTTTGTTCCTCTTCTTTTTAAAAAAATAAATATGTTTAAATGTCGAAATCAGATTCAACTGATTTTGTCTGCAGAATAAAACTTGTAAAAAAATCAAGTCTATAAAATCGGTAAATCTATTAGAAAGGGAGAGGAATTTATAATTTTCTAGAATATTCATTAAATAGCTTAAAGTAGAAATTTTAAAATAATTGAATGACTTCCACTTGACCAATTCGTTTGGGTTAATAGGTCACACATTTTCAACGAAACAAAAACTACATCAGAAGCCAAACGTTGAAAATTATATATGGACATTTTGCATTTTGATGGAGAGGGCGAAGCTGTATGAGCTCATTCCTCTCCCTTCATATCCATTTATGCAAATATTTGTAAATGAAACTTTAGATGTCTGACTCCGGACTGCAGTGCACCAATATGAATTAAAATATTAGTTTATTTTTTTATATGTTTGGTTCCACCCTAATAAACACAATCTTTTTGTGTGCCTCTCATATCAATTCACAGCTACAAAAATACAACAGCAACAGACAAATATAATTATCATAAATCTTGGAAATATTCCCACACTTTTTCTATTCGTCTATCTTTGATCCATCCAACTTAAAAACAAATTATTTTTTCATGGCTATTTTATGCCAACAAACAAAACAAAACCAAATGATATTTGGAATAGAGTATTTAAAACGTTCTTATTTATATACATACAAGTATACGTATGTATTCGATGAATGCAATTAATTTTTTTAACATCATTGGAAAATAAATTGAATATATACATTTACGTCCAAGCTGTGAGTGTATAGTTGGGCCCAAGTGTAAATATTTAATTTATTTTCAATTGATGTTAAAAAAATTAATTGTACGAAAAAATTAAAGAAAATTTATTCATTAAAAATATTGATTTTATCACTAAATTGATTTTCTGCAAATATTTATTGATTATTCAGTCACATAGTTCTAAATTTCAAAATTGAACATATATAGCGTGTTCCCTGCATCAAATACCTCAAATCTGCCTAAAATATAGAGCTATATCCAAATCTAAACCGATTTCGATATAATTTTGCACACTTATTTCTATGCCAAATCCCGGCAAACATTTAAAATTTTATTGAAATCGGTCATATAAAGCGAATTCCGTGCATCAAATACCTAAAATCGGCCGAGAATATATATGGGAGCTATATCCGCATCTGAACCGATTTCTATATAATTAAGCACACTTATTTCTAGACTAAATACCATCGCACATTCCAAATTTAATTGAAATCGGACATATATAGCGTGTTTCGTGAACCAAATGTCTTAAATCGGGCGAAAGTATATATAGGGGCTATATCCAAATCTGAACCGATTTCTGTATAATTTGGCACACTTATTTCTAGACTAAATTCCATCGCACATTCCAAATTTCATTGAAATCGAACATATATAGCGTGTTTCGTTAACCAAGTGCCTTAAATCGGGCGAAAATATATATGGGGCTATATCCAAATGTGAACCGATTTTTACAAAAATAAATAGCGTTTGTTTTTTGGCCAAAAAACTATCTTCCCCAATTTTCATGCGAATCGGACAATAAATGCGACCTGTACTTTGTTTACAAAAATACATGGACGGACAGACGGACCTGCGTAAATCGACTCAGAAATTGATTTTATGTATATCCCTAAAAGAAACTATGGGTCTATCTCGTTTCCTTTTGCATGTTACAAACTAATGCACAAAGATCACAAGGTGGTGTAGGGTATAAAAATGGGGTGTCGTAGGGGATGGAAAATATCAAGGAACGGTCCTGACCGGCTTTAACATGGCAAAGCCCAGGATTTATATTGGTCCCTCTTTCATCTTAAGTGGACACTGATCTCTCCATGGTGTCATCGGGGGAACTGCCATTAACACCCATTAAAGGTAGTGAGCTAACATGTGCCGCGCGTTCACCCATAAGAACGTTAAAAACTTGGGTTTGGGCGTCGGGTTAGTAAAAAACGAAAGAAAAGAAAAACAAACCCCTCTAAAGTTGACTAACCCCGCAAACGTTTTAAGGACCATGATCTGCGAATCTGCACCTGAAATGTCCACACTCTTTATAGAGAAGGTGTAGTCTTCACATTGGCAGACGTACTTGAAAAGTACAAGGCCGATATAACTGTCATATAGGAAATACGATGGATTGGGAAAGGCGTCACAACAACACCTAAAGGTGACGCGCAGTATTATAGCTGCCATGACGTAGAGCATGAGTTTGGTTGCGGATTGTAGTTAGTCGGAGACTAAAACATCTGTTACCCAGCTTCATATCAGTGAATGAAAGACTTGCTGCAATTCGAATAAAAGCTTAATTCTTCAACATCAGCTTTATTTGCGCTCATGATCCCACTGAAGAAAAGGACGAACAGACCAAAGATATATTTTACGAGCGCTTAGAAGAAACATAAGACCGTTGCGCTGCCCATGACATTAAAATTATACTAGGTGATTTTAATGCCAAAATTGGAAAGGAGGATATATTTGGCCCAACAGTCGGGAAATTCAGTCTTCACATTGAAAAATCTGACAATGGTATGAGACTGATAGACTTTGCAGCCGCAAGAAACATTGTTGTTAGCAGTACCAGATTTAAGCATCTCGATATTCATTAGGGCACCTGGCTGTCTCCAGATCAAAGAACAAGTAATCAAATTGATCACGTTGTGATAGATGGAAGACATTCATCGAGCGTGCTGGATGTACAATCGTTCCGAGGCGCAGAAATTGATTCAGACCACAACCTTGTCACAGCAAAGGCACGTACCCGTCTAAACGTTGCAAATAAAGCACGAACAGAACAACGCGGAAGTTAAACATCGATAGGCTGCAAACACAACAGATAGCCACAGCATATTCCACTCAACTAGCCCAATTGCTTAATGAGATCACTCCTTGTTCCGATAACATAACAACACAATGACAAAATATTGCCCACTCCATGCAAAGAGACGCAAAATCCATTCTTGGATACCAGAGACCTCCACAAAGGAATTCATGGTATGAGAAGGAGTGTCGTGCTGCTACCAAAGAGAAAAATGCGGCATATTGAGCTACTTTACAATCAGTAGCAACGTGTAGCGCACGAGAGAGATATCGGGAGAAAAGGAGAGAAGAGAAACGTCTTTTCCGCAAGAAAAAGAGAGAAATGGAAAAGCGGGAGTGTGAAAAAATCGAGATGTACAAGAGCCAGAATGAAGTCCGAAAATTCTACTAAAGAGTGAAACATTAAACAGATGGCTTTGGTACAGGTACATCCTCCTGTAGAGACCAGCAAGGTAATCTGGTACCAGATACAGATAGCGTGCTCAGGATATTGAAGGAACATTTCTCCAATCTGCTGGTATCCAATAGTAGCGAAGTCGATGATACCCCAGAAGATGGTATAGAATGTATACCGCCCGGCCAAGAGAGGTAAAAACAGCAATCAACCGGCTGAAGAATAATAAAGCAGCAGGAGCCGATGACTTACCAACCGAGCTGTTTAAAACCGGAGGCGACGCGCTGATAAGGTGTATGCATCAGCTAGTTAGCACCATCTGGCTGGAAGAACGCGTACCGGACGATTGGAACCTGAGCATCCTGTGTCCTGTCCACAAGAAAGAAGATCTCTAAGAAAGGAGTGCTCTAACTATTGGGGCATAAGTCTTCTTCCTATTGCCTATAAGATATTGTCAGGGATATTGTGCGAACGACTAAAGCCAATGGTCAACGAAATAATTGGACCATACCAATGTGGCTTTAGACCTGGCAAGTCCACCATTGGCCAGATATTTACCCCGCGGCAAATCCTGGAGAAGACCCAAGAGATGCAGATCGACACATATCACCTTTTTGTCGATTACAAAGCAGCATTCGACAGTCCCCTTCGATCAAAGGTATTCCATGCAATGTCTGAATTTGGTATACCCGCAAAGCTCATCCGGCTTTGTAAGATGACTTTAACTGATACTAGATCCTCATTTAAAATTGGAAAGAACCTCTCCGAACAGTTCAGTACCAAAAGAGGTTTCAGACAAGGAGACAGCCTTTCGTGCGACCTATTCAACATTTTGTTGGAGAAGGTAGTGCGAGATGCAAATGTAAAAAGAAATGGCACAATTTACACCAATAGCCACATGTTACTTGCTTATGCTGATGACATAGACATCATGGGACGATCAGTAAAGGAAGCAACTGATACCTTTAGGAAGGTCGAAGCAGAATCTGCAAAAGTGGGTCTGGCGGAAAACGGCGAAAAGGCAAAATTGATGATGTCGACGCGCAAAGCGTCCATAGAGCTCGGACCAACTGTGGAAGTTGGTACCTATAATTTTGAGGTAGTTAAAGACTTCTTATACCTCGGTACTGCCATAAACACAACAAACAACATCAGTTGTGGAATAAGGAGAAGAATTGTATTGGCCAACAGATGCTATTATGGTTTAAATAAGCAATTTAAAAACAAAGCCACATCTCGTCAAACAAAATTAACACTATACAAAACGCTGATACTACCCATGCTCCAAAACAAGGGTACTTGCGCAAGCTGATAAGGCAGTGCTCTGTGTGTTTGAGACGAAAATTCTTCGAAAGATGTACGGGCCGATTTGCGTTGACGGTGAATATCGACGTCGTATGAACCACGAGCTATATCAGCTATACAAGACATGAAGACAGTTAAACGTATCGAGATGCAACGATTGCGTTGGCTAGGCCATATCATAAGAATGAGCGATGATGAACCCGCTAAAAAGGCGTATGAATACATACCACATGGCGGTGCACGCAGAATCGGCAGGCCTAAGCTTCGATGGAGCATACAAGTGGATGAAGAAATGAAAAGGCGCGGTATTCTAAAAAGCGAAGCAAGCAACAAAGAGAATAAGAGATCTTTTCTTAGTTCGGTCTATGGAACACATGCTCTGTAATGGGCCAGCTAATTAAGTAAGACAATCCAGGTACGACTGTATGGCCAAAAATATATACATACATATGTATGTATGCTTTTTATACCCTCAGCATTTATGCTAACGAGGGTATATATACTTTCATACGGGCAAAATGTGTCTCATCGAAATAATGCTTTTACACCCTAAGTATATTTGTACGAAATGTGTTTCAGACAATTTGGAGTTGATTTAGCCATGGCTGTTATTAAGGGCGTTAATTTCCTTCACCCTAAATGCGCACGACAATTTAGAGAGGAGTTCTAAAACTGTCATTTCCAGTATTGAGAAACATTTTCGGATATCCCGAGTGGCAATTTCATCACGATTTTATAAACTTTTGTACACTTCGAGTTATCAAATCTTAAATTTTTGAAAAGAAATGCGGATATCCTGGAGGGGCCGTCATATTCTGCAGTGGTAAATATTCTGTAAAATGTATGGGAATGACTTATGCGTAAAATATACGACTCTAGGAGACGTACGCTTCCAAAAATAAACTTGTTGACAGAAAAAAGCAAGCTTTGTTAGGCATTACACCTGATGATTTAAATAATCCTTGCCAAAGCAGGATATACGGGTGCACCCTTAATCAGGAGGGATATACTTTTACTGAATAGTATTGAAAGTACTTCGTTTTCAATATAGAGTGAATATGCTTCGATATTCTAATACAATATTTCTGTAATCGCAAGTTCTAAAGAAGGGTTCTATTCAAATGAGCCAAATTTTTTACTCCAATTTCACTGTGCAACAAAATGGAGCTCAAAGTCTGGGGGGTGGAAAATTCCTTTTGGGGATGAAAGCTCTTGGTGAGTATATACAGAACCCAAAAGGACAGATCCGCCGTGAGTCGAACTTTTGAGATACGGCGTGATGAATATTTTGCTGGAGACCCTATAAGCCCTCAGATATTAGCGTTATATCTTTGTCCGCTATTGCTTAACCTTATTTTTGAGATCACACTTCTTCAGCCAAATCAAATGAGGATTATTTTCGTAGAGCATTTTGACCTTCTATCTCGCTTCCTTCAATGTCCTTTTCGTCCTTTATTTTAAGAGCCGCTATAAAAGTACCACAAGATGACGTTTTTCAGCTTCGAAATGTTCTGCAAAAATGTCGCTCAGCAAATTTTAGGTACGGCTCTCATTGACAACTAATCGATTTTGCCTCGTTTTCATAGTCATTTTTGACATTTAGCCTTGTTTGCTCAGAAAAAACTGTGTTTTGTGTTTTTATATGTTCTGTAACGAATATACAAAAACAAAATATAGTATTTTTCTGAACAAAAACAGGGTAAATTCACAAACCGACCATGAAAACGCGACAAAATCGATTTGTTGTCAATGAGAGCCGTACCTTAAATTTTCTGAGCGACATTTTTGCAGAACATTTCGAAGCTGAAAAACGTCATCTTGTGGTGCTTTTATAGCAGCTCTTAAAATAAAGGACGAAAAGGACATTGAAGGAAGGGAGTTAGAAGGTCGAAGTGCTCTACGAAAATAATCCTCATTCGATTTGACTGAAGACATGTAATCTCAAAAATAAGCTAAATTGACAGTGAACAAAGATATAACGATAATTCCTGATGGCTTACAGGGTCTCTAGCAAAAACTTCATCACGCCATAACGCGGAAGTTCGACTCACGGCGGATCTGTCCTTCTGGGTTCTGTATATACTTACCAAGAGCTTTCATCCCCAGAAGGAATTTTCCACCCCCCAAAATTTCGGTTCACAGTGTTTTTGACTTTATTTTGTTTTTCTTGTATAATTCTTATATAAATTGGATTTGAATGCAAATGAGTGACTAAATTTACTCCAAACACATGAAGCAAAACATAATAAAAGCTAAAAACTTCATAGCTTGTATAATTCGGAAAAAAATGGAGGGTGAATAAAATTTTGCAGGGGGGTTCTATTCAAGTGAGCGGCAGTGTAAGTTCTTTTTTTTTTTGGGAAAACGTATTTCAATCCACACAGGCTGAGGGTATATCTCTGTCGGCAAAGCCGACTGATACTTTTTTACTTGTTTAAGATTAAATGTGTACGTTTTACGTTGTTACAGTTATATCGACCAAAAGTTTGTTGAAAATGTTTAAACCTATTTTTTGGCTGATTGTATTAAACAAATTAAACAAAATATTTCTAAATAAACTGTTTCTTCTTAAAATTTGTGTTACCTATACGCCCTTAACCCAAAACTAAACGTAATTTTATCGTACCAAAAGCACTTCTATATGGAATATTATTGCTCCATTTAAATATATTTAAAGCCTTTATGTAAATTAATTATTTATGTCATAAATTATGCATACAAACACAAACATATTGCCACACACACAGAGATAAACACACAAAGCACACATTCAAACATAAAGTGTAAACAAAAATTAATATCTTAACGAATTAGTATAATTTAAGAGCAACAAATTTAAATATTTATAGTAACACAAATATGCACATAAACTTATGCATATGCACGCTCACACACAAACGTACACATAGGTAAATATTTATAAGGAAATAAAAATGAGAACATCAGCAGCAGAGTAGAGCAACGGACATGTCAAGGCTGAGGAAGGTCTACTTCTACTTCTTCATAGGCAGTCTTGGAATAATAAAAACCGGCAAGACAAGCCAGCAATAACACTGGGAATCAACATTCCATAAATAAATGATGCTGTTCATTATGAAGATAATCATGTTCAACACCAAATGTTTTCATCTTCACCCCCGTCCCATGGGTGCCAACAAGAACTCCAGCACACAGTGGGAGCATAAGTTGTCATCAATTTAGAGTAGTAGACCTTATGGCAATAGATAGTAGTAAAGGAATGCAGACAAAATGTGTACTACATACCTCTATTATTACCCATGATTTGAATAAAAATTTCAAATATTAGCAAACCGGCAACAACTGGTAGAGACTACCGACCATAGGCATACATTTTCATATTTAAACTCCAAAGAACATGCTGTAATGTCTTTACCTCCTCGTCCGTCTGTGTATTTATCTTCTCCTTTATTGCATTACCAGAGTTTGGAGTTTATATTACTACTGCTTGTATTGTTGTCCTTGTTGTTGCTGTTATTGCTGTCATCATGGCAAGTGCCATATGTTTAAGTCATGCGAACATACTCACTCACAATGCCATAAGTGTAGTTAAACATTGAAATAAGAGGTAAAATTACGAGAGAATGGCAACATTAAATTACCATTTAACATTCTTTGTATGCCACAATGCTTTAGCGTTGCTCTGAACCACCTTTCTTTCCTCTTCTTCTATACGAATTTTCGATGTCTGGATCGTAATTAGTGTTGCCTTTTTTCGTGGTCAAATTTCTTCTTTCTTACCTTTAATATAAACAAGTAAAAAGGAATCATTCGGCTTCGCGGACAGAGATATACCCTCAGCCTATGTGAATTGTAACCCTCATCTACTGACAGATCGAATGTATTTAGGGTCTATTCAGAATTTTGTAGCCCTTTTTGGACATTTGAACTTGCCGAGAAAAATGTAGATTTGGATTAAAGTTCAAAAGTGCTGCGGAGGAGCTACTTGGAGGAATGGACCGACATAGACCATAGTGGAAGTGGATCTTATTTTGGGAGTCAAATTTTTGACAGCTATCGCGCCCATTTGTCATTTCTGTCCACGGAATACATAATATCGCTGTAAACAGGATCAGTACCCTAAAGGGTCGACCGATATGGGCCATTTTAGAAGTTAAACTAAATTTGGACAAAATATTAAGAGATTCAAAGTTTGTTATTGCACATTTTTATGACTTATCCTAGCCAATGCAATCATTCTAACTCAATAAGTTTAACTATGCTGCTATCGTTTTGCAGTGCAGCTGATGTTTAATGGGACATCGATATTCACCGAACACGCAGATTGATCCCTAGATATTTCCACGAATGTTTCTCTCAAACGCTAGCTGCTAACGAAAGTACCTAGTCTTCGGTATTCGTTTGACGATTGTAGGTACCAACTTCAACTGTTGCTAGTGCTGTGGACGCATTACGCGTTGGTGCTGTCTTATCGATAATTTTATCGCCCACTTACGGCCTTTTTCTGCTAGAACCACTTTAGTAGATTATCTTTCGAAAGGTATCAGTTTTTTTTTCAAAAAAGTTTGGCTTAATCCCATTGTCGTTGTTTTAATATTTTAAAACAACTAATTTATTATTGGTGGTGACGTAGGGGATGAAAGATACCAAGGAAAGGTCCTGACGGGCTTTGACATGGCAAAGCCCAGGATTTATCTTGGTGCCTCTTTCATCTCAAGTGGACACTGAACTCCCCGTGGTGTCACCTGGGGAACTGCCTTTAACACTCGTTAAAGGTAGTGAGCTAACATGTGCCGCGCGTTCACCCATAAGAACGTTAAAAACTTGGGTTTGGGCGTCGGTTAGTAACCCTCCCCTAGAAAAAAACAGCCTACTATGAAAAAAACGAAAGAATAGAAAAACAAACCCCTCTAAAGTTGACGAACCCCGCAAACGTTGTAAGGACCATGATCTGCGAATCTGCACCTGGAATGTTCGCACTCTTTATAGAGAAGGTGCTGTTTACGCATTGGCAGATTGTACTTGAAAAGTACAAGGCCGACATTACTGCCATACAGGAAATACGATGGAACGGGAAAGGCGTCACAACAACACCTAAAGGTGACGCACTGTATTATAGCTACCATGACACAAAGCATGAGTTTGGTTGCGGATTTGTTGTCGGAGGTTAAAACATCTGGTCTCCAGCTTCACCCAAGCGAATGAAAGACTTGCTGCAATTCGATTAAAAGCAAAATTCTTCAACATCAGCTTTATTTGCGCTCATGCTGCCACTGAAGAAAAGGACAAACAGACCAAAGATATATTTTACGAGTGCTTAGAAGAAACCTATGACCGTTGCCCTACCCATGACATTAAAATTATACTAGGCAATTTTAATGCCAAAATTGGGAAGGAGAATATCTTTGGCCCAACAGTCGGGAAATTCAGTCTCCGCAGTGAAACATCTCACAATGGTATGAGGCTGATAGTATTTGCAGCTGCAAGAAACATGGTAGTTAGCAGTACCAGATTTGAGCATCTCGATATTTATAAGGGCACGTCGCTGTCGCCAGATCAATCAACAAGAAATCAAATTGATCACGTTGTGATAGATGGAAGACATGCAAACACAACAGATAGCCACAACATATTCCACACAATTAGCCCAATTGCTTAATAAAAGCACTCCTCGTCCTGATAACATATCAGCACAATGGCAAAATATTGCCCACTCCATGCAAACAGCCGCAAAATCCATACTTGGATACCAGAGACCCCCACTAAGGAATGAATGGTACAACCAGGAGTGTCGTGCTGCTACCGAAGAGAAATATGCGGTATATAGAGCTACTCTACAATCAGTAACAATGCGTAGCGGACGAGATAGGTATCGGGAGAAAAGGAGAGAATAGAAAAGTCTTTTCCTCAGGAAAAAGAGAGAAATGGAGCCAGAATGAAGTCCGAAAATTCTACCAAAGAGTGAAACATGATGGCTTTGGTACAGGCACATCCTCCTGTAGAGACCAGCAAGTTTATTTGGTAACTGATACAGATAGTGTGCTCAGGATATGGAAAGAACATTTCTCCAAACTGTTGTTATCCGATAGTAGCGAAGACGGCGAAGATACCACAGATCCAATCCCAGAAGATGGTACTGAATGTATACCGCCCAGCCAAGATGAAGTAAAGACAGCAATAAGTCGGCTGCAGAATAATAAGGCAGCAGGAGCTGATGGCTTACAAGCCGAGCTGTTTCAAACCGGAGGCGACACACTGATAAGATATACTCATCAGTTAGTTAGCACCATCTGGCAACAAGAACGCCTACCCGACGATTGGAACCTGAGCATCCTGTGTCCCGTCCATAAGAAAGAAGATAAGACTTTATGCTCCAACTATAGGGGCATAAGTCTTCTCCCTATTGTCAGCAAGATAGCGTCAGGGATATTGAGCGAACGACTAAAGCCTATGGTCAATGAAATAATTGGGTCATACCAATACGGCTTTAAACCTGTAAAATCCACCATTGACCAGGTATTTACCCTGCAGCAAATCCTGGAGAAGACCCAAGAGATGCAGATCGACACTTACCACCTTTATGTTGATTGCAAAGCAGCCTTCGACAGCCCCCTACGTTCAAAGGTATTCCAAGCCATGTCTGAATTTGGTATCCCTGCAAAGCTCATCCGGCTTTGTAGAATGACATTAACTGATACTCGATCGTCAGTTAAAATAGGAAAGAACCTCTCTGAAGAGTTTGGTACCAAAAGAGGTTTCAGACAAGGTGGTGGCCTCTCGTGTGATCTTTTCAACATTCTGCTGGAAATGGTTATACGAGATGCGAAGGTGAAAAGAAGTAGCACAATATATGCAAACATACCATACCACGGGTGCCAACGTGGTGCACACCCGCCTTGCACGCTGAAGGTCGTGGGTTCGATTCCCCGGCCAAGCAAACATCAAAATTTCCAACGTTGGCAAAATACCCCTCAGTAATGTTGGCGACATTTTCTGGGTATTTCAGCCATGAAAAACTTCTCTACAAGTGGTGTCTTAGGACACGCCGTTCGGACTCGGCGATAAACTGTAGGTCCCATATCATTGAGCTAATATGTATCGGGGTGCACTCATTGATATGAGAGAAGTCTCCCTTGTCCCGTATGGGATGTTTGTGGAACAATTATACCATATGTCATACTTGCTTATGCCGATGACATTGACATCGTAGGTCGACCGGTAAAGGAAGTAGCTGATACCTTTGATAAAGCCGAAAGGGAATCTGCTAAGGTGGGTCTGGCGGTAAACGACGAGAAGACAAAGTTAATGGTGTCGTCGCGCAATTCGTCCATAGAGATCGGGCCAACTGTTGACGTTGGTTCCTTTTCCTTTGTCTACCTCGGCACCGCCGTAAACACAACCAACAACATCAGTTGTGAAATACGAAGAAGAATAGTGTTGGCCAACAGATGCTACTTCGGGCTGTGTAAGCAGTTTAGGAATAAAGCCACATCTCGTCAAACAAAAACAACGCTTTACAAAACATTGGTACTCCCTGTGCTGATGTATGGTTCAGAAGCCTGGGTACTTGCGCAAGCAGACAAGTTGGTGTGTTTGTGAGAAAACTTCTTCGAAAGATCTATGGACCAATCTGCGTTGACGGTGAATATCGACGTCGCACAGTGGTTCAGAATCGTTTTTTCCTGGTCAAAATTCTGTAACTTTTAAACGGATAGAGATATATTCATAATTCTTTTTTTGTTAGACAGATAACACAATCAGCTTTCAGACGAATTATAAGCGGTAAAGATCGGTCCGGTAGTTGCAGAGAAATTCAAAGTCAAAGTTAAACTTTTGAGTTTTTTAACTATTTTTCATCAAAATATGAGTGTTTTTGTGGTTTTTATATCTTCCTATGTATTAAAGATGGTCAAACACCTACAAATAAACAAAATATTTACCAAAAAAACTAAAAAAAACTAAAAAAAAAATTCGAAAAAATTTCGAAAAAAAAATTTTGGCCAGGAAAATCGATTCCTGAACCATTGTGCGTCGTATGAACCACGAGCTGTATCTGCTATACAACGACATCAGTATAGATAAACGTATCGGGATGCAACGATTGCGTTGGCTAGGCCATATCATAAGAAAGAGCGATGATGAACCCGCTAAAAATGCGTATAAATTCGGGCCGCATGGTGGTGCATGCAGAATTGACAGGCCAAAGAATAGATGGCGCAAACAAGTGGATGAAGAGATGACAAGGCGCGGAATTCCAGTAAGCGAAGCACTAAAGAGAGAGAGTTGGAGATCTTTTCTTAGTTCGGCTTATGGAACAAATGTTCTGTAATGGGCCAGCTAAGGGGTACTTTACACTATTTGTAAATGTCATATGACATGCAATTTTCCATCATTATATAGTCGCTAATATGTGCAATATTGGGGATTTTCCTTATGCCATTTACTTTGTGCGTCCACACCAGCAAAAATGTAATAAAATTACGTCTCCACATTGCCTGCTTGGGTAGATATGGGATATTTTTCTTTCGTGTCATATGACATTGATAGAAAGTGTAAACTACCTCTAAGTAAGTAAGTAAGTAACATTGGATCCCCAGTGCGTTTTATTCTTACTACAATATTTTTAATTAATAACAACCATACGCACTAGGACGCCAATGTTAACAAAATTAAATAAAATTAATAAAAATTAAAATAGTTAAGTTTGTTCGAAAATCTATATTGTTTGGTATTTAAGAGGTGTATAACCCGAAGAAAAATATTTTTCTGTTTGTAGCGAGTTTGTTCATCCTTCAACCACTATAACATAGCTATTTGTTACCCGATTTAAAAAAAAATATATGTCATGTTGTTAAAAAGATAATCTGTTGTGAAAAAATAAATAATAATAATTTTTCTATACAATTACCATTAAAAAAAATCACTTTGTGAAGTGACCAAAGAAGGTATTTTAGTCTTCCATGGACTCCACCAAAGTCGAATTGGTGCATCAGAATCCCTGCATAATTTTTTTTCAAGTTTTGTGTTATAATATGTGTTATTTTTATAAAAGTAAACAATTAAGTTTGTTACAATCCTTAAATTGTTTTTAACACAAAAACTCATGATGATTGGTGTAATACTCTTTTAAAAATATTTTTTTAATCATTCTCAATTTTTGGTATGATAGTCCTTAGCTTGAAAGCCAGTAATGATAGTATTTAAGTCGGGCGTAGCCGACTATATAATACCCTACACCACCACGATTTCAATATGATTTGGCGAAATTTTTTCTAAACCAAATTGCATTACATTTTCCAAATTTCTTCAAAATATCTGTATAATTTTGTGTTTCAAATACATGAAATCGGCCGAAAATATAAATGAAAAATTAACAGAATGTGTGGTAGCTATATCCAAATCTTAACTGATTTTCGGAAATATTGCACACTTATTTCCAGTTTGAATCCTGCCACATTTTCCAAATTTTATCAAAATTAGACAGAATTTGTGTGTTTGGCGCACGAAATACCTATGGCTAAAAAATGATCTTTCCCAATTTTCAGCTCAATCGAACAATAAATGTAATCTGTACTTTGATTACAAAAATGGACAGACGGAAGACCCAGAAAGTGATTCTACGTATATCCCCAAAAGGAACTATGGGTCTATCTCGTTTCCTTTTGCATGTTACATACAAATGCACAAAGACATAATACCCCTTACCACAATGTGGTGTAAGGTATTAATATTCTTTAGAGCTCAAAACCTTTGTTTTGGGCCCTTTTTGATAATACCTTCCGATTTCGAGATAATCCAGAAATCTGAGGTTTGAACGTTTGACACCGATCGATGAAGTCTTTTAAAATTTTTATCTATAAACTGTTACAAAATTTATTAATAATTATCAAATTTTTTGAACGAAAATTATTCTTTAAAATCACAGACTCGGCAACACTACTCAGAATGCTATGTTTGCATATTGAGATGAACTCCATAACACATGGGTGTGTGTGCAATTGTCTATGTCAATTCGAGTAAAGTGTACCACAATACATGTATGACTGTAACATGTGTAACATATGTTGTTTTTGCAACAAGGCTACTACTATCGAAAGAACAGACAACAAAAAAAGAGCAACTTGTACAAAACATTTATTTTAAAGTGTCCTTTCCCTTTTTAGGATGTATTTTTGCATAGTAGGAAAAAAATTGAGTTCCAGTCGGAACATAATATTTGCCTTTTTGAGTGTCTGTTTGTGTGCTTATGCAAATATATACACACACATATGTACATGTATATGTTGGACTATAACATAGGACCTACTCACAGTGCTAACATTTGGTTGTGATAACTTAATAAAACGGATTGTGTACAATGTTTTCATATTTGCTCCGAAAGGACTGCAGGAAAACGGACTGTAAACATTTGGTTACAATTACCTTAATGTTACCAAAAATGACACAATAGACAAACGTATCGGGTTTTATTGAAAATTTTAAGTACGCATGAGAAGACATATAATTTCATTATTTGTATTAAAATATTTTTTTCTTTTAAATTAAACAAAAATTGAAAAAGAAAGACGTTTTTTTATTAGTTTAGTTATTGGGTCATTTAACTTTGTTATGTTTTATTATGAAAAAAATTATGTTTTCTTTAATATAGTTTGAATTATTGTTATGAATCCCGGTTTAACCCAGTTGTTTCTTCAATATCCCTTAATGTATTTCGGAATCTTGTACTTCATATAAAATGTTCAAATATGATATATTTTAATATGCTTTAAATTATTTTCTTAATATATGACACCTTCAGGAGTCATGAAGATCAATTTGAAGATATAACATCCTTTAGTGTTGATGTTTTGGGGAAGATAATATTAAAACAAATCAAAAAAATAAGTCAAACATAATATTCATTATTAGCATCCAAATGAAACTGCAAAATATTGTAGCATTCTTTTTTCAATGATGTCGTCAACATGTATTTAAATAAATCCATCCTTTGGAGTTCTACATCAACAGATTATAGTCTATATTTTTTCTGAATAATAAATGAATTACAATCCCCCTCTTTCTGTCGAATGAAAAAAGAAGGAAGGAAGCAAAACAACAAAAACTTCTGTGCCCTTCAAACAAAAACCCCATACTGCTGCAATGCAGACATATGCAGCAATATCCTTGAATATCCTTGAACATTGGCGTCAGTGTAAATGTTTTCATTTTTACCTCAAACAAGAGCCACGACTGTGTGCCACAATGACACTTCTTATTTTACTTGTGATTATGTGCAGATACATACACATATATGTATGTATACACACTAGAGTGTCCCAAACAAAAAAAAATTGAACTCCTACCCCCAAGTTTTTTCCATTATATCCAAAAAACTTGTATATGAAATTTTAATGCGATTTGTTAAAGTTAACCCGTGCCAACCTAGCGATCTTTGTTTCCATAGTATTTTGTATGGGACCAAGCGCGAAATTTCACCAAAATTCTCTAAGTTCATTATTGTCGCTATAAAACAATAGTTTCAACAAATTTTGAAAATCCAATATGCATATTTGGCCGATTTTGGGCCCTATATAGGATTATCAAAATCCGATCCCATTTTCAAAATTTTTTGTAGAAATCGTTTTTAGCCACAATAGTGAACTGATCGGACCATAATTGTGGCATTTAGAAAATTTTTGGTGAAATGCGCCATTGACCCCATACAAATTACTATGGAAATAAAGATCGCTAGGTTGGCACGGGTTAACCTTAACCGATTGCACTAAAATTTCATATCAAGGGTGATTCAACTAGAGGTTCCGACCTTTTTTAAAGAAAAATACACCGAAAATTATAATTGAATTGGAAATGTTTATTTTCAATTGAGAGAAAATTCTTCGGAATTTATTTTTTTAGTTTATGTCTATCAAATGTTGGCCGCTGCTACGTCTTAGAGGGTCTGCCCTTAAAGTCCAATTTTCGATAACTCGTTCGAACATTTCGACTGGTAACTGACGAATGACACGAGTGACGTTTTGCCTCAGGACCTGAATCGCAGCGGTGTTGTCCGCATACACTTTAGACTTTACATATTCCCAGAGGAAAACGTCTAATGGTATAATATCACACGATCTTGGTGACTAATCGACCGGCCCAAAATGTGAAATTGTTTGCTCATGGAAGTGTTCCCTTAATAAATTCATCGATTGATGTCACATGCGGAAGCAGCGTCGTCTTGTTGAAACCAAAATTTCTCCGAGATCATGAGCTTAATTTTTAGGCATCGAAGAGTCGGCTGTCATGGTCGGCATTGAAGGTTACGTTCACGACGACATCATTTTTGAATAAATATGGAGTGATGATTCTACCAAAGGACAAACCACACGAAACCGTTGTTTTTTTTTCTGGATAAAATTACACCTCTTGAATCTCTTTAGATTGCTCCTAACCCAAATGTGACAACTTTCCTTGTCTACATACCCATTAAGTTCAAAATTGGTCTCATAGCTGAACAAAATTTGGCTCGAAACATTTCTCAATGAACCTGAATTTTCGTAATAAAGTTGAACGATTTGTAAACACTGTTAAGTCGTAAGTCTTTTCACGATAAAATGCTAAATAATACTAAACCAAAATAATATGACAGCTTGCCATGGCTGACATGATGTGATCAGTCAAAAAATGATACTGGAAAAAGTACTTTTAGTTGAATCACCCGTTATAAGCTTTTTCGATCAAATGAAAAAAAAAATCGCGGGTGGGAGTTCCAAAAATTAACATTTTTGTTTTTTTTTTTTTTTTTGGGTCACTCTAATATACACATGTGTGTATTGTAGGGACAAATAAAAACGTTGCAGAATTAAAATAAAAATTCTCTGTAACGTATTTTTAATTCAAAGACATAAGTACAGACAGGTGTAAGGATATCTGATTTTATCAAGTCACAAAAAATACCTTTGGAGTTTTATTTTCCTACAATGCCAAATTAAGTATGGAAAATCTGCATGAATTTCGAAGAAGAAGTTTTGTAAATGTGAACTTTCATTCTAGCAACATACCAGAAGGAACAAGGGAGACTTCTCTTATATCAATGAGTCCATTAGAGAAGTTGTTCATGGCTGAAATACCCAGAAAATACTCGTATAAGCCAGGATTACATTAATCTGTCCACTCCTTCGGGTATCTCTCCCACAAAACTGAAATAATTTGCCCTAACATAATGCGCATGATAACTCTCGAAGGGAGAAACTGATTTGGTCTAAACTTTGCACATCATCATATTTCTTTCAGAAATAAATTTATACGTAGGTTAGCCTCGAATATGGACTATATCGCATAAGTGCACTTCTGATTTGTGCACTTCTGATTTGTAGCCGAACACAATACACACTAGGCCACAAGTACGAACATTAAGGGTTGTTTAAACGCTTACATGTGCACCACCAAATGTTTTTTTGGTTTTCAAAATAGTCAGGCATAATCCCAAAGTCGTTTTAATATTTTATTAAAACAATTTTAATTTATTAGATTGAAAAAATTGGTGATGTTTACCAAGGGGTAAGGCAAGGAAGACTATAGCTTCGGATCTTGCCGCAGATCCTCATCAGCTCCCTTGTTTCTTGTTTTTCAACAAGAAATTTTTTATATAGATAGATACGTGTCCAAACAAACACTCTGATCGAGAATTTCTTTTGCACTACCTAAACTCGAGCAACTTCACTTGCAAACAAAATTTCACCACTGTTTTGGCTTTTAACAATAACCGAGATTCCGAAGTCATTCTTCTAAACGACAACCTTTGTCTGTTTCAACATTCGTCGACCCAGCTCCGACATGTCGAACTTAATGGACTTGGTGTGAATCTGACAAAAACGGAGCTCGGAAAATCGGCAGTTTTCCACTACCGATTTTAAATGTTATACATTTAAGTCTTTCCTTGGAAACAATATTTTCGGCGTAGTCCTTGACCACCAATTGCGATGAAAAGAACATTGAGAAAAGAAAGGCTTAAACGCATTCTGTTCATGTAAGAATTCAATAGGTTAACGTTGGACTACAACTTTTACGATTTTTACACATTTTACCCGAAAAACCGTCCCCGTACACAAAAAAAAGTTGTAAAATATTCACTTCTCTTTAAACAAAAATGGTGCTGAATGGCGCTCTCTTTAAAAACATTTTACCGGACAAATTTGAGCGTGTAAAAAATAGTAATATGGTTGCCGGCGTCTTATTGGCTGATACGCCGACTTTGACATTTGTACCAGATTTTTTTTACGCATTTTCCATCTTTCCGTTCCCGAACTATTTCAAAAACTAAACAAAGAAATGTAAACAAAAACAAGTGAGCAAAGGCTATAGTCGGGACGGGGCCGACCATGTGATACCCTACACCACTACCCCTGTGCATAAGCTTTTTACTGGTAAACATTTCTTTTAGGGAATATAATCCGACTACCACCAAAAATAATATGCCTCTTTCTCTCTGGGACCCCCATAAGCAACCAAACTTTCTTGACCATCCGATCAAAATTACGACCTGTAGCTTGATTGCAAAAAATGGAAGAATTGGATGCACTACCGACTGTTGTGGTATCTCCCTTGTTTGACCACCTTCGCCAACCTGCTTAACACCAATGTAAAGGTAATATTTTCTTCTTCCATTAACAGATTTTGCCGTTGGAATACCCCTACTAGAAGCCAATATATTTACAAAGAATAAAACTTTGAATTTGTCTCCAAATGAGTTTTTCCCCATTCCGACCCCTAAATATTATACGACTATCACCAAAATCAATAGGCTTCTTCCTCTGTGGGACCCGCATCAACTCCCAAACAACTCCCAAATTCCTGACGATGCGATCAAAATTGCGACCTGTAGCGTGATTACAAACAAATCGGAAAATGGGATGCACTACCGACTATTGCGATATCTCTGTTGTTTAAGCAGCATCGTTGTAAAGGTGATATTTTCTACTTTCCTTGCCAGGTTTTGCTTTTGATATACCTCTTAAAGAAACAGAGATATTGGCTTTGAAATAAAACGTAGACCTTTTCTCCAAATAAGTTTTTGCCCATTCCGACCCCTAAATATTATCCGACCATCATTAAAATCAGTAGGCTTCTTTCTCTGTGGGACCCTCATTAACCCCTAAAATTTCGTGACGATCCGATCAAAATTGCAACCTGTGGCGTGATTACAAAATAATCGGAAAATGGGATGTATTATCGACTATTGACATATCTCTGCTATTTGACCATCTACGACAACCTAATTTACATCGCTGGAAAGTTCATATTTTCTACTTTCCTTGCCAGGTTTTGCTTTTGATATACCTTTTAAAGAAACAGAGATATTGGCTTTGAAATAAAATGTTGACCTTTCTCCAAAAAAGTGTTTACCCATTCCGACACCTGAATATTATCCGACCATCATCAAAATCAATAGGCTTCTTTCTCTTTGGGACCCCCATTAACCCCCAAAATTTCGACGATCCGATCAAAATTGCGACCTGTGGCGTAATTACAAAAAAATCGGAAAATGGGATGTATTACCGACTATTGCGATATCTCCGTTATTTGGTTACCTACGCCAACCTAGTTTGCATCATTGTAAAGACGGGATCTTTTACTTTCATAGTGCTTTTGGAAAATTTTCAACCAATATTTTCGTCAATATAATTAAAATCGCAAAAATGAAAATTGGGGTTTTATTTGCTACTATTGTGATATCTTCGTTGTTTGATCACCTACGAGCACGTACTTTACATCATTAGAAAGGTGATATTTTCTGCTTCCATTGTCAGGTTTTGCTTTTGGTATACCCCATATAGAAGCTGAGATATTCGCTTTGGAAAAAAACGTTGTCTTTTTATCCACCTAAGTTTTTTGCCCTTTCCGACCCCTAAATATTATCCGACCATCACCAAAATCAATAGGCTTCTTCCCCTCCAGGACCCCCATCAACATCCAAAATTTCGTGACGATCCGATCAAAATTGCGACCTGTAGCGTGATTACAAGGTTTAGATGGACAGACGGACAGACGGACGGACGGACGGACTGACGGACGGACACACATAGCCAGATCGACTCAGCTCGTCGAGACATTCATTTTGGTATATACAAATATGGGTCTACGACCATTATTTCGATGAGTTACAAACATTTTGGCCAAAACCATTTGCTACTTTCCACTCGCAGGTACTTTTCACTCGCGAGTAAAAACGAGCAAACCGGACTTTTTGCTCGCACTCTTCGAGTACTCCCACTTGCGAGTTCTTTTCACTCGCGAGTAAAATCGAGCAAATCGGAGCCTGTTAAAAAGTTTCATTCATTCATTTGATAAATTAAAAAAAATCCCTGAATAGGAATCGAGTAAAAATTGCTCGACTCCGACTCGTAGATTCCAACTTCGAAACCCTGGTCTAAAGTTGGTTTAAGTTTAAAGTAGGACCATATCAGTCGACTCCTTCCAGTACCTCCCCCTCAAAAGTGCAAAAAATTTCACTAAAACGCACGATTATCTTGAAGGGATCTCCTAATATAATGTAAAAATTTAGTTTAACTTCAAAAATGCTCCATATCGGTCTTCTCCTTAGGGTACCTCCATCAAAAATTTTCAACATTTTTGTTTATGTGCACTTTAGGATATGTTCGAAGTTCCTTTGGAAAATTGTATTGATGTCACTTCTTGTGGTCCTGTTTACAGTGATATTATGTTTTTCGTGGGCAAGTCCATGCTTCCTGACGTAGTGGTCCATAACCTCTAAGTTATATGGTGACCAACTAAAGTGATTGGAGGGCGCGCTATCAATCTAAAAGAAATTACTCACACAATAAGATTTACTTCCAAAATGGACTATGCAGATGCATTGCTTCAGGTATAGAGCTGACAAACTATCGATAGTCTGACTATCGTTTTGATTGCTGTCGTAAAACAAATGTTACGTCGGCGACCTAAATATGTTGTTTGGGTTATCTGTCGCGAACTTTTTAAACAATAATTGGTTTGGAGTCCGATATGAAGAAACTTTTAAGACAGCGATCAAAACGATAGTCGGACTATCGATAGTTTGCCTCCTCCACAACACTTTTGAGCCTTAATCCAAATATATATTTACTAGCAAAATGCCCGCTACCTTGTATGCGGAAAAGGAACACTAAAATCACCTATTTTAATTGATGGTATGCACACCCGGTGGGAAATACCCCTAAGTAATGTTGGTAACATTTCCTGAGTATTTCCACCAAGTAAAAATACTCTACAAGTGGTGTCTTAAGACACGCCGTTCGGACTCGGCGATAAACAGTAGGTCCCATATCACTGAGCTAATATGAATCGGGGTGCACTCATTGATCCTTCTGGTCCTTCTGGGAAGTGTGTGGAACAATTATATATTACTAATTCATTTAAGTACCGTTCGTACACCTTTCGTTCGAATTTCCAAAAAAACCTTATCAACATCAACACCTACCCTCATTCTTAATTTCAGTCCACTGTGCGGATATTTTGAACATTTTATCCACATTTCCCCACATAGTGGTGTAGGGTATAATAACTATTTATATTGTTCCTTACTATGTTATGAGTACGGCACAGATCCGATTACAAATCCTGGGGTTTTCTGTTCAGCATGCGAGCTTTTTGTTGACAAAATAAATAACAAATGGTGGTGCATATGTTAGCGTTAAACAACCCTTAATAGTTCGTACTCGTGGCCGAGTTAATACACACTCAGCTACAAATCAGAAGTTCGCATGATCAAATCCAGCAGAGAGCGAAATAAAATATGAAGTGTGTTGAAATTGGAAACAAATTCAACATTAACTGTTCTACAAATATAATTTTTTGGCCACAGAATAACTAGAATTGAGTGCGATATTCTCTTGTTAAAATAATGGGTTGGTAGGGGGTTTTGTAAGTAGTTACGGCTACCATAAAGTACTATAAAAACCCATTATTTTGTCAGGATTTTTTTTTTATTGCAAATGTATTAGTAAATTGGTAGATCAAACAAGCTGTTGAACAACGACAAATCACAACATTTGTTCTCTTTGTTTCGCTCTTTCTTGGCAATCGTGTCGTATGTGTGTAAATTGCCGAAAAACATCGGCACCGCCGTGCCAAGCGTGAACGCATATGGACTAGACCCATGGATGTATCCAAAATAGAAGAGGGCACTGGGGCCCAACTTCATACCATTGCACCACGGTGGCACCCGGGATAGATCTATTCGGTGAAAAAAGTTTCCGCAACGAAAACTATTTCTAAATAACTTTAGATAGTTTTTATGCCCTTTGGTATTTAGTCTTCGTTGGGGGTTTAATATTTTCCCCCAAAATTTGTCGGTATAGGTCCACGCCTTCATATTGGCCCCATAGAACGGTGCCTCCCGATTTTCGGTATTTTGAAGATAGTAGTCACAATAATCCATCGAAATGGCTGAAATTTAGTATTTCATTGGGGTATCAAACGTTCCATATGAAATTTGTCGGTATAGACCCACGTCTTCATATTGCCCCCATAGAGCGTACCTCCCGATTTTGGAGTATTAGACGTTCCATATGAAATTTGTCGGTATATGTCCACGCCTTCATATAGCTCCCAACGGTACCACCAGTTTTTCGGTATTTTGAAGGTTTTAGCCTCATTATCACATCAAAATTGCTGCAATTTGTTACTTAGTCTCCGTTGGGGGTATAAACCATTCTCCCAGAAATTTTTCGCGCCGCGACTTCATATAGCCACGATAGAACGGTACCTCTTGATTTTCGATATTTTGAAAGTTGTGGCCACAGCAACCCACCGAAATGGCTGAAATTTCGTATTTAGTCTTTGTTGGAGGTAAAAGCCTTTCTGACTGAAATTCGTCGGTGTAGGCTCATGTTTCGATATAGCCCCCATAGAAATACCGAAAATCGGGAGATACCGTTCTATGGGGGTATATGAAGGCATGGACCTATACCGACAAATTTCAGGTGGAACGTTTTATAGCCTCAAGGAAGACTACTTACCAAATTTCAACCATTTTGATGGGATAATGAAGCTAAAACCTTCAAAATACCGAATATCGGGAGGTACCGTTCTATGGGGGCAATATCAAAACGTGGACCCATATATCCCATTTTCAATACCAACCATCCTGCAAGTAATAAAAACTGCTGTATCAAATATTGACTCTCTATCTTTAAAATTGCGAACTGTATCTTGATTTCAACATACAGACAGGCGGACGGACGGACAGACGGACAGACGGACATGGTTAAATCGACATAGAATTTTATGCTGATCAATAATATATATACTTTATAGGGTCTCCGACGAATATTTTGATGTGTTACAAACGGAATGACAAATTTAATTATACCCTCCATATGGTGGAGGGTATTAAAACTGCAAAGGTAAACAATCGGTGCGGGAACTTTTTTGACTGTAAGGGAAAAGTGACTTCGCATTTATCAATATTTGTCCATTCTCTACACGGCTATGTGGTGGTCGAAGTTCACATTTTTAGGTTTTCACGATTTTGCTTGGAATCCGTAAATCCTCAGTTTTATGCCATTGTTTCATAAGCAGGCGGTACAGTTAGCCAATTGTCCCAATTTGAACTTCTATATCTCAAAAACGGTAAATCCAAGGATAAAGTCATAAAGGTCAATCTTGTAGAGAATTTTCACAGCTACATCATTTTCTCTAATCCTATTTTGAGACGATGGTTTTTGTTTTTTGATTTTTCTCATCTATGAATACGCAAAAGAATACGCAAAAAGCACCTTCCGTTTAAAGTTGGTTCAGGCGCACCGTGAAATAATACCAATTTTTTTCTTCATATATTCCGATCGTCATTGTTTTTTAGTTTTCTTATTTCCCCGTAACCTTGCTTACATGCTAAATATTATTACTATCGCATTGTAATTTTGACCTCTAGTGCAATTGACATACCGTCGGTGTCCTGCTTAAATGTTCCATACGCCATTTTCGACATTTTGAGATAAATATACATACCTTACTAGGTTTTACGGCAAGCTGTTTCAGAGTTTTTAATCGGTTTTCGTCTATCTCCTATGGTTTTCGCTTAAGTTTAATGCCTACTTCTGGTTAAATTGGTTAAACAAAAAATCCCTTCGTTTAAAGACAAGATTTTGATGTAAGCCCACAAAAATGTACGCAGATACGTTCATTCGTTTTGAAGCTAGTGTGGACACCAAGTACAAAAATGGTATTTTGAGAAAAAAACGCGTTTAAAGTTTTTATGTTATCCAAATTTTCCATCCAAATTTTTATGTATTTAAAAATAGACAAAAAAAATATTTTAAATATTAAGGAAACATATAATAATGCATAATGTATTTATCTTTATATATAAAACTCAATTGTCGTTTGTTGGTAATTGAATCAGTTGAAAACGGCTGGAGCGATTTGGATAATTTTTTGTCGAAATGTTAGTCATAGCCCAGTTTAGGTTTTTATGCAAAGAAAAATTGGCCACGCCCACTTTTCCGCCCACTTTTATAAATACTACTCAATAGATTTTCCTGAAATTTTCAGGGCACGTAGAGTGATGGCCCTCGGTTGAAATAGGCTACATATTTGGTTGAATTTCGGATCGGGCGGGGTACCTCCCCCAATGCCAATTTTTGTAAAAATGCAATATTTGCAACAATTACAAATGTATCGCTTTGAAAATTAATTTCCGAGTCAATGGCGATTGTGTCTCTGACCTTATGTGCTTACGAAACTACTAAATCGATTTTAATGAAACTTTCAGCGAAAGTACAGGGTTGGTCCCCGATAAAAACAGGCTACATATTTTTTGACTTTCGGATCGGGCGGGTATCCCCCCCTATGCCCTATTTTTGTAAAAATGGAATATTTGCAACAAATACGAATGTATCGGTTTTGGAATTTATTTGCGAGTCACTGGCGATTGTGTCTCCAACCTTACGTACATATTTTGGGACTTAAGATCCGACCACGCTCACTTTCTAATTAGGTTATATCTACAAAACTACTGAAGGGATTTTCAAGAAAATCGCGATTTTTCTAAACTTTTAAATCTTTATAAATAAAAATCAAATATCGTTCGTTGGTAATGGCATCAGTTGAGAACGGCTGGACCGATTTTCGACTTGGGTTTTTATGCAAAGAAAATTTGACCCACTTTTACGCACACTTTTTTCAATTTTAAGTTTTTATCATTTCTACAAAAACTACTGAACCGATTTTCCTGAAATTGCCATGGAATGTACAGAGATGGCCCCGCATAAAATAGGCTACAAATTCAGTTGAATTTCGGAAAGGGCGGGGTACTTCCCCCATATCCTACTTTTTTTAAAGTGTTATATTCACCATAATTACGAATGTATCTATTTGGAAGTTAATTTGCGAGACAATTGTGGTTGTGTCTCCGACCTTACCTATTTTTTAGGAACTAAAGACTTGACCATACCCACTTTTTAAAATATGTTACATCTACAAAACTATTGAACCGATTTTCCTGAAAATGTCAGGGAATGTACAGGCATATTTTCTTGAATTTTGAAGGGTGCATATTTAAAAAAACGTCTTACCTTTACGAATAAAAATCAAATGCTGTCATAACCCAACTTAGGTTTTTTGGAAAGAAAAGTTTACCACTCCCCCGAAAAGAGGCTACATATTTTATTGAATTCCAGAGCGGCGGGGTACCTCCCCTATGCGATATTTTTAAAACACGTTATATTTGCAAAAAATATGTATGTATCGGAATAAAAATTTACGGATTAATCTACATTCTACGTACTTCTTTGAGGCCTATAGGCCCGATCACGCCTGTTTTTTTTAATATGTCATAACTCCAATACTACTACATAAAATTTGCAGCAAAAGCTCAATGTTTGCCGTTGTTATGTATATTTTATGAATTTCCTCACGCCTTTCTGTTAAACTCTATATGTATAAGTCAAACTTATGATTATATCGGTTTCAGCATACATTTTGGTAGGCAATGAAGTTGTGTGCACTCTAGGTACATATTTAGAGCCAAAATACCGGACCAGGCCCACTTTTTTAATATCTTATATCTTGAAAACCGATGACCACTCCCACTCTTTTCCAAACAATATTTTTCCAAAACTACTCAACCTAATTTTCAGAAAATATTCAGGAATGTCCCGTGGTCCAAAATGCTATATATTTGTGGACGAATTTCGGGGCCTATTATTTTATAATCGCTGTATTTGCTAAACTTATGAGTGCATCAGGTTGCAAATTAGTTTTCGAGACAACGGTGGTTGCGCCCCCGATCAAGAAAAATTATATATTTACAAATGTACTTAAATGGTGAGGTTCAACGGTCCATCAGCCATGAAAAGCTAAAACATATAAGTCTCAATAAGCGGGAGAATTCGATTTAACCATTTTCTTAACTTATATAATTAGATCGCTTTAGGATAAAGACAGGAACATGGACTATAATAAATCCTAAAAGGCGAAAAATCCGACAAAGTCAGTGAGAGAAAAGAAATGTTACTGACAAAATCTTTTGACAATGGGCCAAAGAAGTGGAGTAGAAAATACCTATTTTTGAATTGTCAAGCATAAAGTCGATAAAAAGTTGTCAATAAAACTCATTACGATGGGCCAGCAACGCGGACCGGGGTCTGCTAGTTTTTTCATATAAATTTTTCATTTAAGGCCCTGAATTTTCAACTCCACAGAGCACTTCACGTAAGGGAGTGCTAAAAAGTGGTTTTGTTGAAATGTGACAAAACGTGTTCCATGTGACACAAATAGCCAAAAACTTGAAAAGCGATTCCATAGAACAATTCAGCAACTTTTTACAACCATAAAAATTGGCCAAATATCTGACTAAAATAAACTCCTGATATATTCTTTGAGCGGACGCAAGCAAATTCAGAGAGGTGAAAAAAAATGACACCCAATTATTTCGAAATTAGTTTTTTTGTTTTTATTTATTGATTATTATTTATTTATATTATTTTTTATTTATTATAGAATGTATTTTGTTAAAATAAATCGTATTATGTATATTAATCACCAAAACTTAAGATTGTATACAAGTAAATGAACAAAAATTGGCTGACAATGTTAATGCTATAGCATTCACGTCATTTTGCATCGGAATGCTATAGCATTCACGTCCGCGAACGTGTTAAATAGATCTGGGTTCATAAAGTATTGCATTTTTGCACCTATTTTAGCATATATGGGCTCAAACAATTACTTGAGTTTTTCTCGAGTCAGGCAAATGACGTGTGGAACACTTAGTTATGACACCGACGATACTACAAACAATTATTGTAATGGGAATTTGAATATCATCCCATGCTGTAATTCTGGTTGGAAATTTACCTCCATTAAAATTTCGTGGCAATTTAAAATGGATATACGACGAATGGACATACATTCCTAGATCAATTAATCTCTTTGAGGTATGAACCTACATTTCGATGTGTTACATGTTTTTTGGGGAAAACAAATTTAGTGATTGTATTTCATCCCAATCTAACCAGAATTAGCTCTAGTGTGCGTAAAAAGTAGGTGTGTACAAAACGTATACGCAATATGGTAATCTGTAAGTGGTAGTTAATGTCGCTGTAGTGACAATTTGGTTTTGCCAAAACATAAAACTTTATAATCATTGGATTAGTCTTAAAATAACCTAACGATATTTTCAAAAAATGTGATTGCTATTTTATTTCAAAAATCGAATCAGGGTAAAGGTTGTATACAACAATGATTTTTTTGTTACACTTCGATTCAATGCTTAAAAAGATTTAAAAGTTGTATCTTCATTATTTAATAACAAACCCAACTCCTTCCGACCTCAGCTGGTATGCCGTTTGTAAAATTAACCTTTATAATATAATATAATATATATAATATAATTGTTCCACAAACATCCCAGATGGGACAAGGGAGACTTCTCTCATATCAATGAGTGCACGCCGATTCATATTGGCTCAATGATATGGGACCTACTTTTTATTGCCGAGTCCGAACGGCGTGTCTTACGACACCACTTGTAGAGAAGTTTTTCATGGCTTAAATACTCAGGAAATGTCGCCAGCATTACTGAGGGGGAATTTTGCCACCGTTGAAAATTTGACGTTGCTTGGCCTGGGATTCGAACCGCAGACCTTCTGAGTGCAAGGCGGACGTGCTAACCATTGCACCACGGTGGCGCCCAAATTAACCTTTACCTCGGAAATAATAAATACTTTTTACACCTTGAATTCTTTTTTTTTGGAATATAAATAAAACCTCTCACACATAGCCTCACTCTCTTCAACATATTTATGCGGTTTTCTTTATGCATCCTTATAACTGTTGTCATTGCCTTTTACTTGAGAGCTTTTGTCGTTGTTGTTTGCCGGTTGTGTTGGTTTCCTGTTTTAATATAATTCGCTTAATCCTTAAATACTGTGTAAATGTTTCCAGTTAAAAAGGCAATATCAACAACAACTACAACAACAACACCATCAAAAATGCTAGTAATGAAACACATGGTTACAAACATATAAGTGTTTATTTGTGCAGACATCATATGCACGTATTCATATACATACATACGAGTATAACGTGCATGTAAATAAACAAAGTCTGAATAACAAATCCATTTGAATAAAATTTTGTGAGAGTATGTGTGTGCGTTTGCATTCTGATGCATTAAAGTTGCGCTTACAACAGAAAATAAACACATTTCTGCCAACACAAACCAAAGTTGACTTTTATGTCTGAATTCGGCTTTTAAAAATATATTTTATTTTTCCATTACCATTTGTTTTTGGCGGATCCTATCCGTGATGAGGTGGTGTTATAGCTTAACTACGAGTATGTGTTTGAATGTAACATAAGTTTTGTGTGGTAGATGGCAGATGATGGCATAAAAGTTATAAAGTGAATTTATATGTACTTGATTTTGCATATGTGTTTGTGTGTGTGTGTGTAAATATGTAAATTCCAATGAATTTACTTGAACACATGCCCATTTCAGCAGATGAATATTTTCATTGTTATTTAGTTAAAATATTCGGTTAAACTGAGTTATAGAATATTTTAATCTAGGAAGGAATTAATGCATCGGATATGAGAACAAATCTATATGAACAAGTAAAAAAGTATCAGTCGGCTTTGCCGACAGAGATATACCCTCGGCATGTGTGAATTGAAATAATTTTTCCCAAAAAATGTTTTTAAAATTTGGGGCATATGAACCAAAAAAGTACGAATTTGGACTAAACCTCAAAAGTTTTGCGAGGGATGTACCTAAAGGAATGGAATTTTGGGAGTAATTCCTCTAGATAGATATCTTGCCCACCTGTCATTTCAGTGGGTTACAATATAATCTAGAGCTTTTGGAAAATTATATCAGGAAAAATGTACTTCCCTACAAAAAATAATATCGCTGTAAACTGGGCCACTAGTAGTACCTTCGAAAACATATTCAAAAGGATCCTCGAATGGTTGCAAAAATTGACCTAAAACTCTGAATATTTTTGTGAATTTTTTTTTTGCATTTTGTTATAGTTTTGTCTGCTATCTGTCATTTCACGCTTATAAAGCTTCATTTGACCTATGCTATTCAATTTTTTTTTTTGTAATTTTCTACTTTTGATGTAAAATACTAAGAGTATACTAAGTATACTAAGAGTGTTTTCTCAATCAGAAACCAAGAGATTGGCATATAAGAATACACCTATATTACCCTCCAAAGTTTTTGGCACTTTAAAAAGAAGGCCCGATTGTGGGAAAACCATAAGTTTTAGTGAAAAAAGTTATTTTTTAAAAATGCTTAAAAAGTCTCAAAACTGTAATTTTCACAAAAAATTTTAAAAACAAAAATATTGAACATTTGTGTGGGTGGTACCCCAAGGAGTGAACCGATAGGGCCCACTTTTGAACATAAACGAAGTTTGGACAAACTATTGCGAAATCCCAAGTTTGGAGCAAATCGCTTGCTCCGTTTATTAGATATCGGGAGTAACATTTTAGCGAATATTTTTAAATTTTTGGGGGAAAGGTAGGAGAAGAGGTGGACCTATAAACACCACCTTCGAATTTTTTTAATATTTGAAGAAATATTGCAATATGCAATGTGTAGACCAACGCAATATTCGGTTCGAGAATTGTCGTGAGCAACAGCCACTACACATGCTGGCCGTAAGGGTTTTTACAGCTTTCAGTCATTTTCTCAAGAAGCATGGACTTGCAACTCAAGAAACCTGTACCATCGTAAAAGGAACCTTGAGTGCAACATGTAGCAACACAAATCAAAAGGATTCGGGAGGAGGTCCTAAACTGCACTTTTCTGAAATTTAGGAGGTACCCAAAGGAGTTGACATATATTGTCCTTATTCTAACCGGTGCCACCGTGGTGCAATGGTATGCACACCCGCCTTGCACGCTGAAGGTCGTGGGTTCGATTCCCCGGCCAAGCAACATCAAATTTTCAATGATGGCAAAATACCCCTCAGTAATGTTGGCGACATTTCCTGAGTATTTCAGCCATGTAAAACTTCTCTACAAGTGGTGTCTTAAGACACGCCGTTCGGACTCGGCGATAAACTGTAGGTCCCATATCATTGAGCTAATATGAATCGGGGTGCACTCATTGATATGAGAGAAGTCTCCCTTGTCCCATCTTGGATGTTTGTGGAACAATTATATATTCTAACCGGATCTATGTCTCGTAGAAATATTATGATGTGTAAAGTACGGGTGACGTAGGGGATGGAAGATACCAAGGAACGGTCCTGACCGGCTTTACCATGGCAAAGCCCAGGATTTATCATGGTCCCTCTATCATCTCAAGTGGACACTGACCACCCCGTGGTGTCACCTGGGGAACTGCTTTTAACACCCGTTAAAGATAGTGAGCTAACATGTGCCGCGCGTTCCCACAAAAGAACGTTAAAAGCTTGGGTTTGGGCGTCAGGTTAGTAACCCTCCCCTACAATAAACAGCCTACTAAGTAAAGAAAAACAAACCCCTCTAAAGTTGACGAACCCCGCAAACGTTTTAAGGACCATGATCTGCGAATCTGAACCTGGAATGTTCGCACTCTTTATAGAGAAGGTGCAGTTAACGCATTGACAGATGTACTTGAAAAGTACAAGGCCGACATTACTGCCATACAGGAAATACGATGGAAAGAGAAAGGAGTCACAACAACAACTAAATGTGACGCACTGTATTATAGCTGCCATGACACAATGCATGAGTTTGTTTGCGGATTTGTAGTTGGTCGAAAGTTAAAACATCTGGTCTCCAGCTTCACCCCAGTTAATGAAAGACTCGCTGCAACATCAGCATTTTTTGCGCTAATGCTCCCACTGAAGACAAGGACGAACAGATCAAAGATATATTTTACGAGCGCTTAGAAGATACAAATGACCGTTGCCCTGCCAATGACATTAAAATTATACTAGGCGATTTTAATGCCAAAATTGGAAAGGAGAATATCTTTGGCCCAACAGTCGGGAAATTCAGTCTCCATAGTGAAACATCTGACAATGGTATGAGGCTGATAGACTTTGCAGCAGCAAGAAACATGGTAGTTAGCAGTACCAGATTTAAGCATCTCGATATTCATAAGGGCACCTGGCTGTCGCCAGATTACAGAACAAGAAATCAAATTGATCACGTTGTGATAGGTGGAAGACATGCATCAAGCGTGTTGGATGTACGATCGTTCCGAGGTGCAAACATAGACTCGGACCACTACCTTGTTGCAGCAAAAGTACGTACCAGATTAAACGTATCAAACAAAGTGCGATTAGACACAACACAGAAGTTGGACATCGGTAAGCTGCAATCACAACAGATAGCCACAGCATATTCCACTCAAATACCAAGCCATGTCTCATTCGGCTTTGTAAAATGACTCTAACAGACACAAGATCTAAGGCAGTGCTTGGTGTTTGAGAGAAAAATTCTTCGAAAGATCTACGGACCAATCTGCATGAACCACGAGCCGTATCTGCTATACAACTGCATCAACATAGTTAAACGTATCGAGATGCAGCGATTGCCTTGGCTAGGTCATATCATAAGAATGAGCGATGATGAACCCGCTAAAACGGCGTATAAATTCGAGCCACGTGGCGGTGCACGCAGAATTGGCAGGTCAAAGAATAGATGGCGCAAACAAGTGGATGAAGAGATGACAAGGCGCGGTATTCCAGAAAGCGAAGCACTAAACAGAGAGAATTGGAGACCTTTTCATAGGTCGGTCTATGGAACAAATGTTCTGTAATGGGCCACCTAAGTAAGTAAGAGATGCAACTGACTGCACACAACGGCACCTGAATGAAACATCGAAATATGCATGGATATTGAAAGAGATTGATTCGCTGTACCCAAAATCGGATGCGCATCAACCGACTTTAACTAATTCGCGAATAACAGACTTTTCAATTTTCATATATTTTTATAAATTATTTCAGTAATCAACTAAGCTTTCGCGATGGTAAACCATATTTCTTAATGAAGCATTAGCAGAATACATTAATTATTGTGTGGGATTTTAGCGAAATATTTCTAATCAAACCAAAAAATATATATTTGGAATAATATTTCAACAATAAGAGTTTCTCTTTTGTTTTGCTATAATATGCAATTTATACACCCAATCTCTAGACGCATTGTCTAGATTCTGTAGATATTTTTAATTTATTTTTATAGTTTTGTACGGGCTCTGGGGCAGGATAATTGGGATATACTTCAAGATGTTTATACCCTCAGCATTTATGCTAAAGAGGGTATATACACTTTCATACGGGCAAAATGTGCCTCATCAAAATAGTGGTTTTAGACCCCAAGTATGTTTGGACGAAATGTGTTTTAGACAATTTGGAGTCGTTTTAGCAACGTCCGTCCGTCTGTCTGGCTGGTGCGCACGATAACTCTCGAACCGATTTGGTCCAGAATTTGGCCCTCCATACGACGGTACAAGTTTCATCAGGGGCAAGTCCATACTTCCTGAGAAAATAGCCTGAATGTTGCAAAAAAAAACCCCTATGACACCGTGTGTAGTGGTTCGAGCGCAAGATAACTCTCGAACGGATCTACCGATTCGGTCCAAAATTTGGCCTTCGTAATATTTTGTCCCAACATAGTTTAAGTTCGTAGATTAGCCACATCGGTTCACTCCTTCAGGTACCTCCCCGTCAAAAGTTCAAAAATGATCGGAAAATTTATGCACACGATAACTGTTAAAGGGAGTGACCGATTTGATCCATTCGCTACTACAATTGCGATGGTAAAAGTTTTTGTCAGTCCAGCCCAAAAGGTGTAAAAACCCCTAATTCACCATATGTAGTGGTTGGAGAACACGATAACTCTGTACATTTTGTACATTTTTAAACATCTACGAATAGATATGTAATGCTGTTACCGATATTTGCACATATTTTCTCATAAGAACAAATAAGACATTTTCAAATATTTTTTTTTTTATATGAGAATAATAGCCTCTATAACTTTTGTGCGCAGTGGCCAATTTTGTGAAAGCGAACAGATTTGATATCAAAATTTTTCCTTAACCTCTGTACTAAAAATTGTAGATGTGCTCACCAAAAATTTTTTTTAATTTTTTTCAAATGGAATTGCAAAGAAATTTTTGTTTTTACCATATACCCTAGTTGGCATAAATGCTGAGGGTATAACAAACATAGAAATATTTGTGTGGTTCCGTTGCAACGATACCAAAAGATTTTATATACGAGTATTTAAGAAATTAAAAAAATCATTTTCACAACTTTCTCCTCATATATGTTACAAATAGACAAATGAATATGGGGAACATTCTCTTATTTTCGGATGTGTTTAAATCCATAACAATTTTGGTCAGTATATTTGTGAGGAGTTGTGACTATATACGGTTTTCCGTATTCATAAATCCGTTTGCAATGCCATAATGACCACTAGACGAACACTTTCTACGTTACAACCTAATATTAACTCCTTGTGCATGCAAAATACTATTTAATTCTTTTAGTTATTGCTTAATTTAATTTTCGGAAATTGGAAACAAAAATGTCGACAAACAAATCCCGTTATTATTCAGTTAGGGGCCTTAAAGCGAAAATTGATTGCGACATCTTGGCTGACTGAGTGAGTGTGTCTGGCATAATTTAAAGTGCAAATAACTACGTTATGTTTTTATTTAATGCAGTTGAAATAAAGTTTTTGTAAAGTTAATTTAAAATATTAAACTTTGAGGAAACTGGTATTTGTCAATATAAATGCATGATTGTCCTATTTGTGGCAATTTGATGTTTGCCAATACTAGCATATTCAATATTTAACAATATTCTCCTGGGAAATTATTTATTTCTTGTAGATAAAAATTGAGAATTAGAAACATTGAAAATTAAGAAAGAATTTGGTTATTTTTTTCGTTTTTCCATTGACGATTAAATTGGAAATCTATTCCAATAGTTATATTCTAATATACTTTCTTTCTTTTTTCGTAGGATTGCTACAATTTTGGAGTTTAAAATGTAAGTACATATTCACATTTTTCCTAATTAATTACAACATAAACATTTTGAAACACATAACGCCGAGTAATCTTAGCTTGCAATGCCGCACCTAACCTCTCTAAATAATTACTATACCCTACACCACTATGTGGAAAGGGTATTATAAGTTTGTTTTGGTAAAAATCCATGTAACACCGCGAAATATTCGTCGGAGACCCCCAATGTGGTATACCAATCTGCATATCTCGACGAGATAAAGCGATTTTGAGATGTGTGTCCGTCCGTTATAAATTCTAATAAAATCCAGGTCGCAATAATGGGCCGATCGTCACGAAATTTGGCATGGAGTTCGGACCAGAAATGACACCTATTGTTATTGGCGATGATCGCGAAATATTTAGCGGGTGAAATGTACCAAAAACAAAATTTTTAACCCATTTTGTAGCTGCTCTGTAGGTCGCAATAATAGTCCGATCGCCTCGAAATTTTAAGTAAGGTAATAGTATATGACTAAAAACAAGGTTGCGTTTTAAGATGGTGACCAGATAATATTTAGAGGGTTGAAAATGGGACGAAACTACAAAATCTGCTAAAAATTGGATGAGTTATGCAATTTTTTGTGTTTTAAATTGTTTTTTTTTTCTTTTTTGTAATATTTTGTATTTTTGAATGTTTAAAGGCAGCAGAGAATTATTGTTATCATAATTTTTCTAAGTAATAATAACAACTCGCTTGGATGTTCGAACGTTGCACTTATGTACATGGGAAGGTATGACAAAAGCAGTTTTAGGTAATATATCGAACTGACATTTTTACATTGATATTATCGATAGACCTAAAAATAATCTAAGCAAAATATTGCAATCCTAGGTCCAAATCCTCGCATGAATTGAATCGATGTCGGATTTTTTTATGCGACACCCCCCTAAAGTGTTTATTTTTGTTAGATTTTAAGATTGCCAAAGTTTGCCACTGGGACCTCAAAGTTTCCATGGACCTTATATGAGTATATAGCTAATATTAAAATCCGATCCGATTTTCAAAATTTTTTGTAGAATTAGTTTTTTAGTCACAACAAAGAACTGGTAAAAATTGGTCATCGATTGGACAATAAATGTGGTGTGTGGAGCGATTTTGTGAAAATTCACCGTAGACTCCATACAAATTACTATGGAAAATTCTAGGCTCCAGTGGCACGTGTTAACATATTCCGATTGTGCTCAAACTTTGGCAATCTTAAAATCTAATAAACCTAAACACTTTAGGGTGGTTCCGCATTAAAAAAACCGACATCGATTTTTTCCCTTTGAGATAAAACCAGTATATTATCCCCCATATAACGGTACCACCCGATTCAAGGTATTTTGTAGAGTTGCGTCGTTCATGAACGAACCGGCTCAAAGGAACGATTCCGTGAAAAGAGCGAACGGATCCGTATCCAGCTCATTCTTTTATATCGTTCATTTAGATCCCCGATGGACGAGTCATTGCTGCTTACAAAATTAGCAGCATGGGTTTTGCAGCCAAACTCTAAACAAACGCTGCGTTAGCGCAAGCAGCATAAATTTCCACACAAAACAAACAATGATTCAGAGAGATTCATTCAATGAATCTCGCTCAGTAACTCACCTCATTCAGTAGCACATCTCGGTCATATCTTTCTTTTGCATCATTCGTTCATCTGGTTCTTTCATATCAAAACCTCCACCACTACGTTCAGAAACAAAACCACCCCCATTAGCACACAATGTGTCATTCGTGAACGAACATTTTCAACAAACGATTCGGTGAAAAGAACGACGGAGTCATATGTAGCAGAGAACGAACGACTTCAAACAAAATAATACAGTCAAATGTATTGTTGAACGAAAAAGAGCCAACGAACGATCTAGACGACCCGGATCTTTTTGGTGAACGGAATGAAAAAGATCGATCCGCTCAATGAACGAGATTGCCCAACACTAGTATTTTGAGGATTTTAGCTACATTGGAGTTTCAAAAAACTTCTGCACCAAAAATGGTGGAGATAGGACCATGTTTTGGTATAGATCCCATATAACGGTATAGTATTCTGATCGAATTAGCTGAAATTTGACATTTGATGTTCCCAATGACAAAAAAATCTGTACAAAAAATTATCAATATAGGTTCACGTTTTGGTATAGCTCCCATATAAAAGTAAATCCCGATTTAAGGTATTTTGCTGATTTTAACTAAATTGTTTGATCTGTAATTTGACATTTGAGATTCTCAATGGTCCACCAAGAATCGTCGAAATAGGTCCCTGTTTTAAAAATCCCCCATATTACGGTACCCCCCGATTTTCGGTATATCAGATGATAGTGAATATCAAAATATTTAAAGATATATGGGGCTACATCAAAACGTGAATCTATGTCCACAATTGCTGATGCTGAAATTATTTGCACATATGATGATGTAATTAAATGCAAATATTGATTTTTTTCAGTTTTTGCATCACAAATTGAGTGTTTTTAATTTTGGTAGATACAGTTTGTCAAGAAATTGTTTTCGAAATAATAAAATAAACATTTTTGTTTATTAATTTATGAAAAGTGGCAGATAATTATGATAAAAATGTCGAATTTTCTGCAACTTATCTTATCCAAGAAAATATAGAATGTACTAATAAACAAGAAAGAAAAGGCTATAGTCGGACGGGGCCGACCATGTGATACCCTACACCACAACCTCTAGGAATTTGTTATGTGCAACCGCCTTGCACGCTGAATGTCCAGATTCGATTCCCAGGATTGGCCACATAAAATTTTCAACGGTGGCAAAATACCCCTTAGTAATCTTGGCGATATTTTCTGAGTATTTCAGCCATGAAAAGCGTCTCTACCAGTGGCAACTTAGGACAAGCCTTTCGGACTCGGCGATAAAAACTAGGTCACATATCAATAACTTAATATGAATCCATTGATATAAGAGAAGCCTCTCTTGTCCCTACTTGGATGTTTGTGGAACAATTATATAAATTATACATTTCTTCAAAATATTCGAAAATTGGAAAAAAAAACACATTGATTAGCCCCTCCTGCTACATCTTCAAATTGTCTTTGAATATCAGGTTTCTTTTTGGA
The DNA here is from genome assembly GCF_047663935.1 of Musca autumnalis. Taxonomy (NCBI): domain Eukaryota; kingdom Metazoa; phylum Arthropoda; class Insecta; order Diptera; family Muscidae; genus Musca; species Musca autumnalis. The sequence continues at coordinate 149,102,894 of NW_027411866.1, read as the reverse complement.
ATACACCTAAATAAATAATTATATATACAATGAAATTCGCTCTCTGATATTTGATATTTGGGAAAATTGTGAGTTTATTGAAGATTTATCGTCCTAAAATTGTGAACTTGTACCTCAAATATGCTTGATAATGCAGTTTTGTGCTTTTCAGGGTATTTCGAAAATAGTTCAATGTGGGTATATATTGTGATATAAAAAATATATTTTATACCGGTAGAAATAACTAATAATGAATAGAAATTCAAATAATTTAAACAAATTTATAAATCCAAAAATTATTCATATTCAAGTACACACTAAAGAAGATAATATAAATCAGCTGCGCTAACGGTGATATACTCTCAGCCTCTGACCAAAACAAGAAACAAACACAATAATTATGCCGTATAAAAATATATTGATTTTCTACACGAGTTTTCTTCAAAATACGTGGAATACTTAGGTATCGTAATGTGGGGCTATATCAAATCAATTTTAGTAAACAAACTTCTGATTTTTTAAAAAACAAGTAAAAAAGTATCAGTCGGCTTTGCCGACAGAGATATACCCTCAGCCTGTGTATATTGAAACATTTTTTTCCCAGAATACGTATGTATTTAGGGGGTTTTAAAAATTTAGGGCGTTTGAACCGACAAACATGTTGATTAGGATTAAAGATCAAAAGTTTTGCGGAGGAGATACTAAAAGGAATGGATCGACATTGACCGTTATGGAAGTGGATCTCCAGCCACAACATATGGTGCCATAGGGGGTTTTTACACTCTTCGGGCTGTTTGCTCAAGAAGTATGGACTTTTTTGAACCGACAAATATGTTGATTAGGATTTAAGATCAAAAGTTTTGCGGAGGAGATACTAAAAGGAATGGATCGACATTGACCGTTATGGAAGTATATCTCCAGCCACTACATATGGTGCCATAGGGGGTTTTTACACTCTTCGGGCTGTTTCCTCAAGAAGTATGGACTTGCCCCTAAAAATACTTTTACCATCGTAATTGAGGCAGCGAATGCAAGTTGCTTCAACAAAAATCAAAGTGATTCGATAGCAGGTCTTAAAGTGAACTTATCCGAAATTTTGTGCGGTAGGTACCGGATGGAGTGGACAAATATAGTCCATATTTGAACCTGATCTATATCTGGTAGATATATTAGGAAGTGTATGGACCAATTCGGCCACTCCCTTCAAGAGTTACCGTACGAACAATTTTTCCGAACCGATATGGCTTATTTTCAAACTTAAACTATGTTTGGACAAAGTATTACTAAGGCCATATTTTGGACCGAATCGGCAGATCCGTTCGAGAGTTATCTTGCGCTCCAACCACCTCACACGGTGTCATAGAGTTTTTTTTTGCAACTTTCATGCTATTTTCTCAGGAAGTATGGACTTGCCGCTGATGAAACTTGTACCGTCGTATGGAGAGCATTGAATACAAATTGCTAAAACAAAAATCAAAGCGATTCGAGAGATGGCCCTAAACTGAACTTTTCCGAAATTTTGTGTGGGAGGTACCCGAAGCAGTGGACCTATTGAGACCATATTGGAACCTCATATTACTCTGGCAGAAAGTTTACGCTATACAAAGTATATACTAAATCGGTCACTCTCTTCAAGAGTTATCGTGCGCACAAACTTTCCGAACATTTTGGAACTTTTGTGGGGGAGATACCGATGTAGCTCATCTTCGAACTTAAACTAAGTTTGGGCAAAATATTACGAACGCAAAAATTTTAACCTAGTCGGTTCATCCGTTCGAGAGTTATCGTGCGCTCCAGCCAGCAGGACAGACAGACGGACGGACATGGCTAGATCGACTCCAAATTGTCTAAAACACATTTCGTCCAAACATACTAGGGGTCTAAAACCATTATTTCGATGAGGCACATTTTCATCGTATCAAAGTGTATATACCCTCCTTAGCCTAAAGGCTGAGGGTATAAAAATTGAGAATTATTTTTCGCATTTGTGCAAAGTTTGGACCAATCAGAAAATCCCCCTGAGAGCTCTCTTGCGGATTTGCCATTTTCGGCCATAATCTCAGGAAGTATGGACTTGACATTGCAATTGTACCATCGTAGAGGTGGCCGCAAGGACAATCGCCTGAAAATAAATTCAAAACTGTTTGAGAGGACTCTTAAATTTCACTTTTCCGAGGTACAAGAAGGAGTGGACCGATATGGTCCATATTCCAACCTAATACATGACTGGATGAAATAACACGATGTGCAAAGTCTGCACCAATCAGAAGTTCCTTTTGAGAATTATCTTGCGGATTTGTTATTGTCGGTCAAAATCTCAGGAAGTAATGGCTTGTCATTGCAATTGTATCATCGTAAAGGTGACCGCAAGAACAATCTGCTGAAAAAAATTCAAAACTATTCGAGAGGACTCTTAAATTTCACATTTTGTGTGAGAGGTACCCGAAGGTGTGGACAGATATAGTCTTACCCGATCTATATCTGGAAGGAATAATAATAGTATATGGAAAGTGTGGACCAAATCAATTGCTCACTTCGCCACTTATCCTTCGCACAACTTTTTGAAAAAAATTTTGAACTTTTGTGGGGGGATGTGGACCTACATATATAGCCTCTTTTCAAACTTAAACTAAGTTTGGGCATAATATTACGAAGTATAAAATTTTGTTCGAATCGGTAGATCAGTTCGAGAGTTATCGTGCGCACCAGCCAGCTAGACAGTAAGAGAGACGGATGAAAGGACGGGGCTAAATCGACTCCAAATTGTCTGAAACGAATTTCGTCCAAACATACTTGGGGTCTAAAACCATTATTTCGATGAGACACATCTTTGGTCGTATTTTGTATGTATCCCTTTTACCCAAAATCCTGAGGTATTAAATAGGAGGCGAGTCGACCCCATGCTGCAATATTTGTATTAAAATTCAATTGAACTGAAAATTTCTCTGTCATGATAGAGATCATTTGTATCATGGGAGGAAATTGTGGTTATCTACACAAATTACATTATATATTAGGCAGTAGGCCCATTATCTGCAGACACGTTATTGCAATTTGCATCAGGGGGAAAGGTTAGTAGTTATTTTTCCATATGTAGGCTACTTTGCCGGTATATGCTCTCTAGGAATTAAAATGTGGGCCAAAAATGAAATTTGTGTATTTTTCTTACAAAAGTAATGGTATATTTCACCCGTTAAATAATATCAGATCATCATGCAAAATTATAGGCATTTTCTTCAACCTAAACTCTTACCTCGTGCAAAATTTCGTGACTATTAACCTATATTTGCGACCAATTGAGCTATAATAGCGTGTTTATGATTACACTACAACGAAAAAACTGGATATATTAGGCTCTAACTCTGTTATCTGGTTACGTACATCAACATAATTGAAAGGTCAAGAGATCGTCTTCCAAATATAACTCACGAGGAAGGAATGTGTCTTTCAGGAACAAAGATATAAACTGTATATTACAAATCTTCACAATTTTCACACAAAAGTTGTGGTCCATGTAACCCTCTAAATATTATCTGATCACCATCTCAAATTGCAAGCTTCTTCTTTGTCATATACTCTTAGTTAGCATTTCTGAAAATTGTCGAAATCTCTCATAAAGAATATTAGTATCCTAATAATGAGTAAAAAAACAACTTTAGTGACTGGTTTGAGACCTAGGTTTGGTACTTTTTTAGCCGATCTGGCAACCCTACTGATCGAGTACTCTTGTAGGTAATATTTACTATTACTGAAGAAAATGTCTTTTCTTCAGAAATTACCGGTTTGAGAAGATGGGGTATTTGTTTACGCCTAAAATGGTCTAGTACTCCCTTGTATTGTTGATACTTGTTAAAAGTTGATTCATTTTAAGAATAACATTCATAAAAGCCCCTGATGTTCAAGCATGTACCGAAAAGATGGGGTATTTTGGAACCTTAATAGTATTTCGAAAACATTTATTTGACAACTTACATTACATGTAGTTGTTGGTCATTTTTTATTTGTACATTCCATCTTGTCTTAAATAAGTTGGTTTTATCACAATTATCTGTAATTTTTTATAAATTAATACACAAAAATGTTAATTTCCTTGTTTCGAAAACAATTGCTTGACAAACTGTATTTATTTATAACAAGAAATCAAGGTTTTTATAAAAATTTAAAAAAAAAAAAACAAGTAAAAAAGTATCAGTCGTCTTTGCCGAGAGAGATATACCCTCAGCCTATGTGAATTGAAACTTTCATCTACGCATAGATTTTATTTAAGGTCTTTTCAGAATTTTGAGGCCCTTTTTGAACATTTGAACTTACAGACACAAATGTGGATTAGGATTAAAGTTAAAAAATGTTGCGCAGGAGGTACCTGAAGGAATGGACCGACATAGTCCATTATGAAACATAATATCGCTGTAAACAGAACCACACTGAATAGCAAACGATCTTCGAAAATACCCTAAACTGCACTTAAACAAAAATGTTGAACTTTTGCAGGGAAGGTACCTTAGGGAGAGTCCAATATGGGCCATTTTTGGAAATTAAACTAAATTTGGACAAAACATTAGAAGATCCTAAGTTTGCACCAAATTGATTACCCCGTTCAAGAAAGTGTAACGTGCATACCATTTTAGCGAAATTTTTTAAATTTTGGGGGAAGTACGGGAATTCGTGGAACGGTATTGCCCATCTTCGAACTGAAATTAAGTTTGGACAAAATATGTGGAAGGCCAAATTTCCGGCCAAATCGGTTGACCAGTGCGAGTGCTATAGTGCCCTCCAAATGGAGTCAGTGAATGCAAGTTGCTTCAACAAAAATCAAAGTGATTCGAGAACAGGTCTTAAAGTGAACTTATCCGAAATTTTTTGTGGGTAGTACCCGAAGGAGTGGACAAATATATTCCATATTCGAACGTGATCTATACCTGGTAGATATATTAGGATGTGTAAAGTATGGGCCAAATCGGTCACTACCTTCAAGAGTTATCGTGCACACAATTTTTCCGAACATGTTTGAACTTTTGTGGCGGAGGTACCTGAAGGCGTGAACCAATATGGCTTATCGTCGAACAAAATATTACGAAGGCTAAATGTTGGACCGAATCGGAAGATCCGTTCGAGAGTTATCACGCGCTCCAACAACTACACACGGTGTCATAGGGGTTTTTACAGCTTGCAGGCTATTTTGTCAGGAAGTATGGCCCTGTCCCTGATGAAACTTGTATTGTCGTATGGGGAGCAGTAAATACAAGTTGCTACAAGAAAAATCAAAGCGATTCGAGAGCTGGTCCTAAACTGAACTTTTCCGAAATTTTGTGTGGGGGGTACCCAAAGGAGTGTACCGATTGGTTCCATGTTGGAACCCCATCTAAGTCTGGTAGAAAAAAAAACTTGGAACTATGTGCATAATATTTGGTGGAGAAGTTTTTAGAACCCTAGAAGTTTACCCTTAATGCCAACTTATAGCTAATTCGGTCTGAAAATGTGGATAAGAACTTCAAAATACCTGAAATCGGGCGGTATCGTTATATGTGTGCTATTCCGAAACGTGAACGTATATAGCCCATCTTCTTGTTCAATTTGATCTAAATTTAGACCAAAGGTGTACACAATTTCAGCTTCCTATATCAACTTATTAGGAAAAAAAATTTACACTGATTAAGAATATATGGGTATTTCTGAGTGAAATCGGATATTTTTTCAGAAAGCGTTTTTTTATTTCATTTATATTTTGGTGTGTTGATGCTGCTTATCAGCAAAACACTTAGGTATATTTTTAGATTTTTTACTAACGGTTCCAGAGATATCGGCTCTTTGAAAAAGTAAAATTTTGTAAAAAATATGTACAAGAATTCATAACGTCTTTACTATTAGTCCAAATAGAAAAACTTTGTTTTTGTATTTTTTGTTGTTTTGCACAGTGGTCTAGGATGTAATTCTCGCGATTTAAAATTTAAAATCAATAATGTTAAGTCTTACTTGGTAGTGGAATTCGAATAATTACTATTTTTTCCAAATTTTTTAATATTTGTCAATAAAGCTTTTCCTTTATACCAGGGTGACACTTTTGTTATTTTACCAAAAAATAAAATGTTGAATTTATTAAAAATTTGTTTTGTTGTTTTATTTAGGAATTCATCTTAAACATCTTAAAAACATTTTAATTTTTCCATTTTGCAAATAGTTTAGCAATTATTGTACCAGAATTAGTGGGTATTACTGAATGAAGCTTTTTGTCCCCGCGATAATTTTGGCCATTTAATGTCTCAAATTCAAATCATCCTTCGTTATTAAATAATCCTCTTCTGGTGAAAATATCACTTTAATATTTGATAGATTATTCGGCTCGGATGCCCATTCATATTATACCCGAACTGTAGTTATTTGATCATCAATTTAGTTAGTTTATTATCTAGCTGGTACACTAACAGCTAAACCAATTTCATGACGAAGTTTTTAATATTTTTTTAATATGTTTAAGAGAAGTACCCAATTACAACTACAAAACGAATGATAAAATATTTATTTTTTTAATTTTGTTGGTAAAATAAAAAATTTTTCACACTGATATAATGGAAAAAGTTTATTGACAAATTAAAAAAAATAGGAAACATAGTAATTATTCGAATTCCACTACCAAATAGGACTCAAAATGGTTGTAATTAATTTGAGTTTTATACAGAAAACTTTAAAGAAAATCGGGAGTACAATCATTGATAGCAATTATTTTTTTATTTTTATTAGATAAAAAAAAACATTGTTCCACAACATCCCATACCGGACAAGGGAGACTTCTCTCATATCAATGAGTGCACCCCGATTCATATTTAGCTCAATGATATGGGACCTACTGTTTATCGCCGAGTCCGAACGGCGTGTCTTAAGACACCACTTGTGAGAAGTTTTTCAAGGCTGAATTTCTCAGGAAATGTCGCCAACATTACTGAGGGGTATTTTGCCACCGTTGAAAAATGTTTGATGTTGCCTGGCCGGGGAATCGAACCCCTGACCTTCTGCGTGCAAGGCGGGCGTGCATACCATGCACCACGGTGGCACCCTTTTTTATTAGATACTTGATAGAAAAAGAAAACAATACAAAAATAGATTTTTTTCTATTTGGACCAATAAAGAAGTTATTTGTATTTCTAAGCCAAAAGATTTTATAGAGTTCGAGTTTTTCAAGGCGCAATGTCTCTGGAACCGGTAGTCAAAAATGTCTGAAAATATGCTGAAATGTTTTGCTAATAGGCAGCATCACCACAGCAAAAAATAAAGGAAATAAAAAAAAACTTTTTGAAAAAGTGTCCGAGTTCTTTATAGGGTGGCAAATTATTATTTCGATACGTTACAAACGTAATGACAAACTTAATATACCCCCCATATTATAAAAACACGTAAGAAAGTATCAGTCAGCTGTGTCAGCAGTTTAATAGTTGTCTTGCACAATAACTTTATTATGGGTATGGGGTTTTGCAGCTTTTGGGACATTACCTCAGGAAGAACTTACTTACTTACTCCGGAAAAAATTATACCGTTGTAAATGGGGCCTCTAGGACAACTTCCTGAAAAACAATTCAAAACTATCCGAGAGGAGCTATTAAACGTCACTTTTTTTCCAATATAGTCCATATTCCAACCTGATACATGACTGGATGCAATAATACGATGTCCAAAGTTTGGACCCATCAGAAACTCCCTGCGAGAATTATCTTGCGGATTTGCCATTTTAGTTGGCGTCCTCAGGGTTTCTTGGAGCTTTAAAGCCAATATCTCAGGAAGTATGGACGTGCACAAGAAAAAAATTACACCGGCTTAAAGGAAGCTGCAAGAACATCGTACCGAAACATATCACAGTGCTCTTGAACCAAATTTAAATTGAAGGTTCTTACATCTGGGAAGTTTTTGCGGATTCTGAAACTAAAATGTTCATAGATAAGAAAAGTCAAAAAAACAAAAAAATCGCCGGAGCGCTTTTTAAATAAATCGTGATCAAAGTTTGTTTCAGGTTTTTACGATTTTGCTTGGAAACCGCAAGTCCTTTTGAAATGGGACTAAAGAAAATGTGGTAGCTGTGAAAATTCTGTACAAGATTGACTGATTGATATTTTCCTGAGTTTTACCATTTTTGAGATATAGAGGTTCAGATCAAACTTTCAGATTTTTTTTCTTAGGTCTTCATAAAAGTCAATCTTGTAGAGAATTTTAATAACTAGAATATTTTTTTCTTTTTCTTTTTCTCATCTATGAACATTGTAGTTTCAGAATCCGCCAAAAATTTAGCAGGTGTAAGCACCTTCCATTTAAATTTGGTTCAAGAGCGCCGTGATATTTCACAACGATCGGAGAGGAGCTTTTAAACTTTCCTTTATCCGAATTTTGTTTGGGAGGTACCCGAAGGAGTGGACCTATATAGTTCATATTCGAGCCCGATGTATATCTGGAAGGAATAATGCAATGTGCAAAGTTTGAACCCAATCTCCTTTTGAGAGTTATAGTTCACACAATTTTACCGAAAAATTTTGAACTTTTGTCGGGGAGGTACCCGAAGGAGTGGACCGATATGGTCCATCTTCGAACTTAAACTAAATTTGGACAAAATATTACGATTCCCAAAACTCGAATCGGTTGATCCGTTCAAGAATTATCGTGCGCAACATAGAGACAGACGGACGCACATGGCTAAATCGACTACAAATTGTCTGAAACGAATTTTATCCAAACATACTTGGGGTCTAAAGCTGCCTGCTTGCCTTGCTTGCTTCTGATAAAAGAATAAAAAAGAAAAGGGCAAACCAGTTCGAAATTTGTTCGGCCTTCTTTATTCTTTTATTTTTGTTATGTCAGACATGAAGCAGGAAAGCAAGGCAATCAGGCAAGGCTGCTTATGTACCCAGGCCTTAAAGGGTGAGGATATAATAAAAGGTCAGGAATGGTTACTTGATACATCTATTAATGGTTTTTGTCACATATTCCAACCAATGTACATAGTTGTTGTTTAGAATATAAAATTCTCATTGGAAATAAAACATCTTTACAAAAATTGTCTACGTAGGTCCCATACAAAAGTATCTCCCGATTTGAGATAATTCCAAAGGTTTAGTCCCATTTTCTAACCAAATTGGCTATAATTTTATCGAAGGTTTGCTACCCTTCATATGAAATATATGACAAATTATAAAACTATCTTCAAATCGAATGGTACCTCTATATGAAGATTATACAAAAAGTGAGGTAGGTCCATGCTGAACACTTTTTATACCCTCAGCATTTATGCTAACGAGGGTATATACACTTTCATACGGGCAAAATATGCCTCATCGAAATAATGGTTTTAGACCCCAAGTATGTTTTTAACGAAATGTGTTTCAGACATTTTGGAGTCGTTTTAGCAATGTCCGTCCGTCTATCTGTCTGTATGTCTGGCTGGCTGGTGCGCACGATAATTCTCGAACGATTTGGTCCAAAATTTGGTCTTCGTAATATTTTGTCCAAACATAGTTTAAGTTCGAAGATGGGTTATATCGGTCCACTCCTTCCGGTACCTCCCACACAAAAGTTCGAAAATGTTCGGAAAATTTGTGCGCACGATAACTCTTGAAGGAACTAACTGATTTGGTCCATACTTTGCACATCGTTAAATTTCTACCAGACTTAGATGATGTTCTAGTATGGACTCAATCGGCCCATTCCTTCGGGTACCTCCCACACAAAATTCGGAAAAGTTCAGTTTAGGACCTGCTCTCGAATATCTTTGATTTTTGTTGTAACAACTGGTATTCATTGCCCCCCTTACGATGGTACAAGTTTCATCAGGGGCAAGGCCATACTTCCTGAGAAAATAGCCTGAAAGGTGCAAAAAAACACCTATGACACGGTGTGTAGTGGTTTGAGAGCAATATTGGCCTTCGTAATATTTTGTCCAAACATAGTTTAATTTCGACGATAAGCCATATCGGTCTACTCCTTCAGGTACCTCCCTTACAAAAGTTCAAAAATGTTCAGACAAATTGTTCGCACGATAACTCTTGATGGAAGTGACCGATTTGGTTCATACTTTACACATCCTAATATATCTACCAGATATAGATCTGGTTCGAATATGGACTATATATGTCCACTACTTCGGGTACCTATCACACAAAATTACGGATAACTTCACTTTAAGACCTGCAATCGAATCACATTGATTTTTGTTGAACCAACTTGTATTCGCTGTCTTAATTACGACATTAAAAGTTTTTTTTCAGGTGCAAGCCCATACTTCTTGAGAAAACAGCCCCAAAGTTGTAAAAACCCCTATGGCACAATATGTAGTGGCGGGAGAGCACGATAACTCTCGAACTGATCAACCGATTTGGTCCAAAATTTGGCCTCCGTCAATTTTGTCATAGTTTTAGTTCGAAGATAAGCAATACCGGTCCACAATTTCCACCACAAAAGTTCAATATTTGTGTATAAGTGCAGTTTAAGGGCTGTTCGAGGATCTTTTGGAAATGTATACCGATGCTGTTCGTTGTTTACAGCGATATTATGTTTTCCGTGGACAAGTCCACGTTTACTGGCATTCTGGTCCAAAAGTTATACGATGACCCAATGAAATGACTAGTGGACACGATATCTATCTAAAAGATATGACTCCCAAAATAAGATCCACTTTTATAATGGAGTATGTTGGTCCATTCCTTTAAGCACCTCCTCTGCAACACTTTTGAACTTTAATCCTAATCCATACTTTCGTCGGCAAGTTCAAAAAAGGCCACAAAATACTGAAAGACCCTAAATACATTCGATCTGACGAAAGTTTGAATTCACATAGGCTGAGGGTATATCTCTGTCGGCAAAGCCGACTGATACTTTTTTACTTGTTGAAAGGAGTTTTCATACAATTTAAATAGTTCAGGTATGGTGACCAAGGAAAGTTCCTTTGAACACGAACTTTAACGAAATATAATGCAGATCCAACAAATATGCTAAGACCATAATACTGGTGTTATACAGATCCCCAAGACTATTAGAAGTGAGAATTTTTAATTTTCTATTATTCGAAGATTATATGGAGATAAAAATGATTTAAGAATTCCCTCGCTATAATTCCCTTTAATTTGTAAAATCTGTACTTACCTCATCATTTCTCAGCTGATGATCTAGAGTGTCAACTTGTTCGAAGAATTTCCAACTTAAATTATCAGCACCATTCGTTGAAACAGACAATAATAAATCTTTGCGATCTAAACACTTGTCGTCACTTTCTTTTACCGAAGTCAAAGGTTGAGATTCATTCGAATTGGATTTATTAGAATTAAGTAAAGATTTCAATTTTGTTTGGGACAAAGATGAAGATAAATTAAAATTGAAATTACTTGAAGAATCACTGGAGATATCATTCAACATGGCACGGATGTAGTGACAGTCATGGGAAGTTTTATATTTTTATTGTTTACGATTTTTCTATTTTGTTTCCTAGATACAAAAAATAATTTAAACGTTTAAAACATTAATGAAATGGCAAAATAAAAAAAAACATTTTGTTATCTGATATAACAATTTGTCGCTAAAGAGATTTATTGCGATTTGCTTTCATTTGTTTGGCATTTTAAAATGGCAGAAAATTAAACGATTTTCCAATCAATTGCCATTTTATCAGCAAATCTTTACAGCTGAACAGATAGGAATGTCCGGCAATGTGCAATCAATTGCCGCTGAAATGCTTTTTATTTTGGCTCCTATATTTTTGTTCTACTTCAACTTGAAAATGCATGCAAAAGTATATATGGACACACATATCTACATACATATGTGTTGTGGTAATGCCCCATCCTTGCATTAAGATATTCCGCAGATATTCAGAAATTTAAATATTATGACCATGTCGTCTGTGCTTTTGTACGGTCCAGTCAGTCATTTATTTCTGCATTCTGCGTTGGAGGCAAATGCAGCCAAATCACGCATTTAACACTGACACAATTATGTGGCACCATCACCAAAGCCACTAAAGACCGATCAACCAACCGACAAACAAACAAATTATGCGTAAATATCCCAAATACACGAACACTATGAGCTGGATGTAAAGTGTTGATGTTGGCCACGTTGTGGATAAATGACCATTGATATGCAAAACAAAAAAATTTCCAGCAATGCAATTTTACTCAAATCGACAAACATGAATATTTATCAGAAATGCTCACTTTAAATGGAAATATATTCAAACACTATTCTATTCGAATTGATTGTATATTTTGAAATCACTTTTCACAAAAAAGCTCACATAAAAAAGTTTTATAGTATTTGACCGATCATAAATTCAGTGTGTTCACTTTTGGACCACTTGGCAAAACGTTTTGTCCGTTCACTTTCAATGGAACGTCGCGAACAACACGAAATCGCAAAACAGTCCTACCGTACACGCACACGTTTAGTTCAAAACTAATGTCATAGCCGTCGTCATTGCTCGACTATTGCCAAAAATTCCATCGAGTTTTCCTTCCGCACGAACGCTAATGGACGAACCAACGAGCAGCAATTTTCCACTCAAAAGCCCCACATTTGTGATTCGTTCGTCGTTCTCTTTGCAGATTTTCCATTGTCTTCTCTGTACCTTTGTTGGTGCGAGTGTTCTCTGCAAAGCTTTCTTGACTTCGGCTATTGACTTGTTCGTGTGTTTATGTGGGAGCACATTGTGAGTTTTTTTCTCCATCATGTGCTCTATTTGTTTACATTTTTGCGGTGTTCTTGTTTATTTTTCTTCGTTCTCTCCATTGGTTGTTGTGCCAATGTTGTGCAACACGTGGTTTTCCATTTTTCCTCAATCAACAGTTTGTTTTTGTTTTTCATTTTTAAGGGTGCTTTATGTTGCACGTGTTTATCGGCAATTGGGGTGACCAGATGAGTTATTTTTAAAAATTTTATTAAATGTTATGTATGGTAAAGGTGTATTGGGCTAGGTCGTGTAATGAAAATATTTTTACAGTGTTTTATATAACTTGATTTGGTGTCAATTTAGTTTAGTTCAAATCTGGTAACTCTTTTTTAACACAGTTGCAGTTGACCTATCGAACTGAAACTTTGCACACTTTTCAGATTTGGATGACAATACATGGACATGAAATCGAACCCATTATTGGTCCATTTCTACAGTGTTTTAAATGTGCTTTATTTAAATTGCATTTCAAATCTGGTAACTCATTTTGACAAAGTTGCATTGACCAATCGAACTAAAACATTGCACACTTTTCAGATTTGGATGGCTATACATGAATATGAAATCAAAACCAATATTGGTCCATTTTTACAGTGTTTTTATGGCATTTTAGGTTGCTTTTCAAATCTGATAACAAATTTTCCGCACAGTTGCAGTTGACCAATCGAATTGAAACTTTGCACACTTTTTTCAGATTCGGATGACAAAACATGAATATAAAACCAAATCCAACATGGGTTCATTTTTTCCTATAGCCCCCATATAGCGGTACCACCCGATTTCAGGTATTTTGAGGATTTTATTTTCATTCTTAGTCCAAATGAGCTGACATTTGGGTTTCTCAATGACACAGACATTTCCCCAGGTTTTGGTATATTTCAGGCATCTTACATTTTTTATCTACATTTTCGGCCTAAATTGACTTAGTGGTAAAAAAAAAATTATTTACTAAATAGTTAAAAATAAAAAATAATTTCAAATAATTAAGTTTCAGTCTTTTATTTATAAATTCACTTAAAACTAGAAAATAATTTGTCGCTAAGCCTGAATAAATATATTCTTTCTCATGATGGAATCTGTTAAATAAAACGCTTGTATTTAAATTATAAATGGTGGCAAAATTAAACGGTAAGCGTTTTATTTGAGAGATTCCATCATGGGAAAGAATATACTTATTGAGGCTAAGCGACAAATTATTATCTAGTTTTAAGTGGATTTATAAATAAAACACTGAAACTTAATTTTTTTAAATTATTTTTAATTATATAAATGATTTTTTAGATGGAATAAAATATTGTTATTTATATGTTAAATATTATTCAGTTAAAATAAAAAGTAATGTGAACAAGTAAGAACGGCGGTAAGTTCGGCCAGGTCGAGCTTGTTATACCCTCCACCACGAGTTGTATTTAAGTAAAATGGAAGAATTAGTTTCCTTTCGTTTATGAAGAAGGCTAAATACCATATTTCAGCAAGTTCGATAAAACAGTGTGGATAACCTTCAAAATACAGCAGGTTCCGTTCCATGGGGGCTATATCAAAACGCCTACCTAAAAGTTTCTGGCGGAAAGTTTTTAGACTCAAAGAATACTAAATACCAAATTTCCGATATTTCGGTAAAACCTTCAAAATACCGAAAATCAAGAGGAACCCGCGGACCAATACTGATAATTCTCTTCTGGAATGTTTTAAAACCACACGGAAGACTAAATAACAAATTTCAGTCTTTCTGTGGGATATTGACGTCACAACCTTCAGGACTGCGAAAATCGGGGGTACCGTTGTATGGGGGATATATCGAAACGTGATCCTATACGACAATGACTAAATGCCAAATTTCAGCCATTTCGGTGGGTTACTGTGGCCACAACCTTCAAAATTCCGAAAATCGAGAGGTACCGTTCCATGGTTGTTATATGAAGGCGTGGACCTATACCGACAAATTTCCGGGAGAAAGTTTTATACCCACAAAAGAAGACTAAGTGACAGAATTCAGCCATTTCGTTGTTTGTTAGAGCCAAAGCCCTCAAAATACCGCTGTATGAAGGCGTGAACCTATACCCACAAGTTTCAGGTGGAAAGACTAAATACAGAAACTTCAGCCCATTTTAATGTGATAATGAGGCTAAGACCGTCAAAATACCGAAAATCGGGAGGTACCGTTCTATGGAGGCTATATGAATGCATGGACCTATACCGAAAAATTTCATATGGAATGTTTAATACCCCAAATGAAGATCAAATACCAAGTTTCAGCCATTTCGCTGTGATAATGAGGCTAAAACCTTCAAAATACCGAAAATCGGGTGGTACCGTTCTATGGGGGCTAATGAAGGCTTGGACATATACCGACACATTTCTGGGAGGAAAGTTTTGAACCACCAACGAAGACTAAGTACCAAATTTCAGCCACTTTGGTGTGATAATGAGACTAAAACCTTCAAAATAACGAAAATCGGTTTGTCCCGTTCTATGGGGGCTATATCAAAACTTGGACCGATATAGTACAGTTACAATACCAAACATCCTAACATTAATAACAACTTCTATACCAAATTATAAAGCTCTATTTAAAAAATTGCGAGCTGTATCTTGATTTCTTGAACAGACAGACAGACAGACGAATGGTTGGACGGATAGACGGACGGACAGACGGACAGAGGGACATGGTTATATCGACTCAGAATTTTACCCTGATCAAGAATATATATACTCCGATGAATATTTCGATGTGTTACAAACGGAATGACAAATTTAATTATACCCTCCATATTATGGTGGGGGGGGGGGGGTATAAAAATTGGTTTGCATAAAACTGTATATGGTAAGAACCAAATTTCCTTTACAATTTCATTTGAAAAAAAAATAAAAATTTTTTTTGTTTTGTTTATTGTTGAAGATTCAATCTCATTTTCGATTGCTTGAGTGGAGTATTCTTCCATTGGCTCAACTTCATTTATTTCCCTCTATTACAGAGAGTAATGTTTTTCAAAACGAACTGACAGTGTTGCAAAATTTTACTGATCGCTACCAATATCATGATTTCATCCCGGCGAAGGGAATTATAAACCTCTAAAAATAAATTAAAAAATACGTAAATAATCTAGACAACTCGTAAAAAATATGAAACCAAAATTATGAACATTGGCTTTATAAATTGCATATTATAGCAACAACAAAAGAGAAAAAAATTATTGTTAAAATATTACACTGTGCAACATTTTTGAGCCTATCGCGTGCAAACAACTTCTGTCCAGAATTTTATGAAAGTAGAGGACCAATAGGCAAAAACCATATTTGGGTTTTGTTTTCTTAGATCGGGCTCGGTTTTTATGGCCTCATCTAAACATGGTTAAATATCGATTTGTTAAAACAAATAGGGGCTGTATCTCTGAAACCAGTACGAATATTGTTTTGACATCTGCAGTAAACTTGTAGATAAAAGCAAGAAGAAAATATTTGGAGGACTAGTGAACTCGAAAAACTGCACTTATTGTCTCAAATTTTAGAATATATCTAAAAGTTCTATAATTTGTGTATATTTCTCAGCGTATCTCCCAAACTGTTAAATTGTTCTTAAAGTTACCTTTGAGAAAATATTTTCTGGAATGTAGTGCACAACTTTTCAGAACATTGCATCGTTGTAAAATGCTTCTATCGCCTTGTTTATAGCAAATTTTTCAACGACAATTGTTTCAAATAAGTTTTGAAAAATGAAATGCTATGAAATACCTCTTAAACAACGTGAAATAACCATTTTAGAGTTTCAGAATGTTCTGAAGAATTGATGGTCACATTATTTGGAATATTTTTAGAACGATTACTTAGTTCAACTCCCAACAAATTAGTTTCAGAAATTATGTAAACTTTTCTATTATTTAACGAATTTGATGCGCTATATGCAGATTTTCTTAATTCATCTGTCTGACACATACATTCTACTACTTTATGGCTACAAAATTGCCGAAGGCTGCAAAGCAGAATTCTTATTAGTTTCGGAGATAAAGGTCCGAACACTGGAAAAAAGGCTCATTTTAGGTCGGTTTAGATGAGGTCATAAAATCTAAACCCGATCTAAGAACACAAAACCCAATTAAGGTTTTTGTAGCCTCAATATGTACTTTCAGAAAATGCCCATAAGAAGTTGTTTGCATTTCTAGTGTTGCACAGTGTTATATCTTCTAATATATAAAAGGCAATGTGTGTATGTTAGTATCCCAGATAGCATTTGGAAGACTGTTTTTTCAAAAATCACATTGAGGAGTCTTTTTAGAGTCCTTTTGGTGATCAAAAACTGATTAAGTCGCTTGTATGATCAGAAAGGGACTCGAAAGTGACTCCCTGTAGTGATTAAAAAGAGTTCAATTTAAAATGCAACAAAATAAATGTGTAGCAATCACAAATTAGTCATTGAAGTGTTTAAAATGTGACCATTTTTTGTTATTTATTGACACATTTTGATCATCTGGAAGATTGAAAAGTGCTTAATCAAAAAAGGGTCATGCAGGTGTTTGAAAAGTGATTATAATTATTTATCTTCTGATCATATTTTGAACAGTTAGGTGATTAAACCCTGATTGCTTTGTTTTATTTTTATTTGGTTGTAAATAAAAAAATAAAATTCTCATATACACTTTCTACAAAACTTTGATATAAATGTAACGTATAATATTAAGTGTATATACAAACACAACACATGTTCAGGTTTTGCCAAGTGAAATGAAGAAGCAGTATACTCACCGCCCAACATAAAGGATAATTAAAAGTCATAACAAAGCAGAAAAGAAAACAAAGGAAAGGAAAGGAAAGAAAAGAAAAAGAGAATAAAGGGAAAATTCTTTTAATTTATTTCGTTTAATAAAAATACTCATAAATGACTCCCTAAAGATTCATAAACGATTACAAACATGACCCAAAAAAGACTCGAAAAAGAGTCCCAAATTATTCAACAAATCACCAATAAATGATTGAAATGCGAATCGAAAAAGACTTTATATACCATCAGAAAATGGGCAAAAATGACTCGAAACTAATGCAGAGGAAGACTCATTTGTGATTTGCTTAGACGAGTCGCCTGAGGTTATGTTTTCCTACCGACAAAGGAGTCATTTATGATCAGAAAATGAGCTCATATTCTAGCTTTTTAATCGTGCAGTCGGATCAAAAAAGACTCGAATTTGATTAAAATTTTCAAAAAATGCTGACTGGGATGTTTGTTTGTTTGTATGTTCCGAATAGACTCAAAAACGGCTGAATAGATTTTCTTGAAAATTTCAGATAATGTACTGGAAACACCGGTGGTGAAAATAGGCTATATATTTTTTTGAATGGTCGTCGCGGAAGTGAAATATCGCGGTCATCCCAAATTATTCAAAAATGTATTATTTCAGATAATACACCTAATTTTAGTAAGCGTAACTACAAAACCTCTATAACACTGGCTTCAATATGTGGGATAACGCGGTCAACGCCATAGTTTGGAATACAGTAAAATCCCCATAACATGAGATGTCACTATATAGAAATTCCGAAAAATCGATTGGGAAATCTTATGAAATTTTGTATGTGGAGTTTTTAGGTCTGAGAATAGGTCGTAATCTATTTTTTTATCCCGCTAAGTGTAGTGACCGGTGGTCCTCCCCACAAATTTTTTAAGAAAACCGCGAAATTCAAGATACGTTTTAATATATTGTTTACAAATTGTTTGCAATGCTATGGTAATTACAGTCTTGACCCTGAATGGTCGTCGCGGAAGTGAAAATCGCGGTCATCCCAAAATTTTCTCAAATGTATTATTTCAATTAATTAGAACTGTCGTAAGCTGTTTTTATACGGCTAGGAGTAGTGACCGGTGGTCCTCCCCCACAATGTTTTAAGAAAATCTGAAATCTTTGATATTTTTGAACGTATTGTTTACAGATTGTTTTCCCTGAATGATCGCGGTCATCACAAAGTTTTCAAAAATGTATTATTTCAATTAATATACATAATTTTTTTATACGGCTAGGAGTAGTGACCGGTGGTCCTCCCCCACAATGTTTTAAGAAAATCTGAAATCTTTGATATTTTTGAACGTATTGTTTACAGATTGTTTTCCCTGAATGATCGCGGTCATCACAAAGTTTTCAAAAATGTATTATTTCAATTAATATACATAATTTTAGTAAGCGTGACACAAAAATGATATAAACACTAGCTTGAACAAGTGGGATAGCGCGGTCGTGAGCTATTTTAACACGGCTAAGTGTAGTGACAGGAGGTTCCCCTTCAATTTTTTTTTTTTAAATCTGAAGTCTATGATATTTTTGAACGTATTGTTTGCAATACTACTGTAATTACTGTCTTGACCCTGAATGGTCTTCGCGGAAGTAAAATACCGCGAAAAGTGAAATATCGCGGTCATCACAAAATTTGCAAACATTAATTATTTCAGATAATATACATAATTTTGTAAGCGTGACTAAAAAACGCTATAAACGCTGAACACTAAACAATAAGTGGGACAGAGCGATCAACTCCACATTTTGGAATACAGTAAAATCCGGATAACTTGAGATGTCACAAGATCGAAATTCCAGAAAGATCCATTGGAAATCAGACAAAGTTATTGATATACAATACAATATCATCATTGGAATCAGAATACCACGATCGTGTTCGATTTTTGAAAATATTATAATTACGGATAAAATCTCAAAATGTGGGAAGTGAAACTTCATGAGCATTGATTTCAGTCCTTGGAATAGCTAGGTAAAAATAAATTTTTTTAAATACAGCAAAATCTCGATAATAACAACTATAATTTATAGAAGTAATTTTTTTATGAATTATATAAATGCTGCCATACATATCCCGAAGGAATATACATTTCGCTGAGGGGTATTTTACCACTATTGCATATAGAGCGCGAAGAAAAAAGGCGTTACGTTCGATCGGGCTGAATGAGGCTAAATCCACCAAAATAGCGAAAATCAGGCGCCACCGTTCTATGGGAGCTATATCAAAACGAGGACGTATACTGAACAGTGGCTATATCTCTGAACTATCGAAAATCGGGAGGTACTGTTTTATGGGAGCTATATCAAAACGTGAACCTATTACTGTTACATACCGAGCGCAAATAAAAAGGCCTGTCTTTCGGTCGATACGAATATTTATGCTCTCCTCTTTAAAATATATTAAAACCAGATTTCAGCCATTTCGGTGTGATAATGATGTTAAATCCTCAAAAATAGCGAAAATCAGCCGGTACAGTTCTATGGGAGCTATATCAAAACGTGGACCTATACCAACAATTCTTTGCAGTAATAATTACGACCCCAACCGAGACCAACAATCCAATATATAGCAATGTTAATTGACGTGCACCGACCATTATATGTGGGTCACAAAGTGCTTTAAACTGTCGATTTATGGTGAAGGGTATAATAAAAGAGATTTTATATCTTAAATTTGGGGGATACCATTACATGGAATTTATGTCAAAACATTGATTTATATTATGAAGTTTCTAGAGGGATGCCTAATTATGGGTGTATCAATACTGGATAGATAACTAAAGTTTACACGGAGAACCCAAACAACGGACCAGCAACGCGGACCGGGTCAGCTGGTCAAATATATTTTTTGTTTCGATTAGAAAAATTAGAAAAAAATATTTGGGAGTTCTCCAAATATTTCGCTAAAATCCCATACAATAACACTGTGAACCGAAATTTTGGGGGGTGGAAAATTCCTATTGGAGATGAAAGCCCTTGGTGAGTATATACAGAACCCCTAAGGACAGATTCGCCGTGAGTCGAACTTTCGCGATATGGCGTGATGAAGTTTTTGCTAGAGACCCTGTAAGCCATCAGGAATTAGCGTTATATCTTTGTTCACTGTTGCTTTAGCTTATTTTTGAGATGACATGTCTTCAGTTAAATCGAATGAGGATTATTTTCGTAGAACACTTCGACCTTCTAACTCGCTTCCTTCAATGTCCTTTTCGTCCTTTATTTTAAGAGCCGCTATAAAAGTACCACAAAATGACGTTTTTCAGCTTCGAAAAGTTCTGCAAAAATGTCGGCCAGAAAATTTTAGGTACGGCTTCCATTGACAACAAATCGATTTTGTAGAGTTTTCGTGGTCGTTTTGTGCATTTACCCTGTTTTTGTTCAGAAAAAGAATATATTTTGTTTTTTGTATATTCGTTACAGAACATACAAAAACACAAAACACAGTTTTTTTCTGAGCAAACAGGGGTAAATGCACAAAACGACCACGAAAACTTGACAAAATCGATTTGTTGTCAATGAGAGCCGTACCTAAAATTTTCTGGCCGACATTTTTGCGGAACATTTCGAAGCTGAAAAACGTCATCTTGTGGTACTTTTATAGCGGCTCTTAAAATAAAGGACAAAAAGGACATTGAAGGAAGCGAGTTTGGAGGTCGAAGTGCTCTACGAAAAAAATCCTCATTCGATTTAACTGAAGACATGTCATCTCAAAAATAAGCTAAAGCAACAGTGAACAAAGATATAACGCTAATTCCTGATGGCTTACAGGGTCTTTAGCAAAAACTTCTTCACGCCATATCGCGAAAGTTCGACTCACGGCGAATCTGTCCTTCGGGGTTCTGTATATACTCACCAAGGGCTTTCATCTCCAATAGGAATTTTCCACCCCCCAGACTTTGAGCTCCATTTTGTTGCACAGTGTAATTAATGTGTACTGCTAAAACTTCATCCAGAAATAGGGTTTACCATCGCGAAAGCTTAACTGCTTACTGAACTGCTTAAGAGTAATACTGAAATTACAATCCTTCAAAAATATAAAAATTAAAAAGCGCGTTATTCTCGAATTAGTTAAAGTTGGTTGATGCGCATCCGATTTTGGATACAGCGAATCAATCTCTTTCAATTCTCGAATTAGTTAAAGTTGGTTGATGCGCATCCGATTTTGGATACAGCGAATCAATCTCTTTCAATACCCATGCATATTTCGATGTTTCACACAGCGGGCATTGTGTGCCGTCAGTTGCATCTCACAATGCCAAAAACCGTAATGTGGTTAAAAGTCGCGCTATGTGCATACGATTTTGATGCGCATCCGGTTCGTTAGCGCCTAACAAAAATACGTCAATATAAAACTAATTTTAATAGGTTCTTCTAGAAGCGCGGATGTGCCTCCACATTCTATTTTTGGTAAAAATACTTATATTACTCGCGTATCTTTGTAATTTATGACACATTCATGAGATATCATTAAACAACGTAAAATCACGAGTTCTATAATCCTATTATGAGTTTGAAATATTATCTTGTTGCGCGTCCAGATTATTAACAAAATTCTAAAAACCCCGAAATTCTGTCTTTAATTTGAAATGGATGAAGTGGATATATCGAAAAACCATACACTAGTGTAAGTGTAAGAGTAAGGTTAAGCAAGAAATCTGGAGGGAACATAAAAAAACTTGTTGGCTTCAACCCATTTTTACCCATTTTTCTACATTGATAACAACACAGCTTCCATGTAAATCCTTATGGGGTAGCTCCTAAAACACTTAATTTTAAAGAATTTCAGTCATAATTTATATAATATTTTCATCGATTGCAAAACATTCTTGGTTTCTACCACATACACTTTCACACGGGCAAAATAAGCCTCATCGAAATAATGGGTTTAGGCATCAAATATGTTTGGACAAAATCCGTTTCAGACTGCTGGTTGGAGCGCACGATAACGCTCGAACGGATGAACCGATTTGGTCCAAAATTTGGCCTTCGTAAGATTTTGTCCAAACTTAGTTTAAGTTCGAAGATAAGCCATATCGGCCTACTTAAGTACCTCCCCCACAAAAGTTCGAAAATGTTCGGAAAATTTGAGCGCACGATAACTCTTGAAGACAGACTTAGATGAGGTTCCAATGTGGAATAAAACGGTCCACTCATTCGGGTACCTCCCACACAAAATTTCGGATAATTTCAGTTTAGGACCTGTTCTCGAATCGTTTTTATTTTTATTGTAACAGCTTGTATTTCATTAGGGGCAAGTCCATACTTCCTGAGAAAATAGCGTGAAAAGTGCAAGAAAACACAGTGTGTAATTGTAGGACGCACAATAACTCTCCAACGGATCTGCCGATTCGGTCCAAAATTTGGCCTTCGTAATATTTTGTTCAAACTTAGTTTAAGTTCGAAGATAAGCCATATCGGCCTACTCCTTCAGGTACCTCCCCCAAAAAAGGTCAAACATGTTCGGAAAATTTGTGCGGACGATAACTTTTGAAGGGAGTTGCCGATTTGGTCCATACTTTTTACATCCTAATATATCTACCAGATTAAAATCTGGTTCGAATATGGACTATATATGTATGTGCACTACTACGGGTACCTCCCACACAAAATTTCGGATAAGTTCACTTTAAGACTTGCTCTCCAACCACTTTGAAGCAACTTGCATTCGCTGCCTCAATTACGACGGTAAAAGTTTTTTCAGGGGCAAATCTATACTTCTTGAGAAAAAGATTTGGCCTTCGTCATATTTTGTCCAAACTTAGTGTTCCACTTTATTTTAAGCGGTGAGTAAAAAATTATAAAAAAACGATTTATTTATAATTTCGATTTTAACTTTATTTATTATTATTTTTTAGGTTTGAGATTCTTTCGGACGGTGGAGAAAGTTGAAGGAAAACGCTTTGATTTCGGCGGTAAGTTTACAACAACTGACTTTTATTTCATATTTCATTTCTAATTCTATTTTCTTTCTTTACAGTTACTTCATTATCTTACATACTATTTCAATACTAATTATTACAACTACGTAATTCATTAAATCAAGCTACGTTAACATAAAGTAAAATTCAAATTAAAAAAGTGTAAAAAAAAGAAATAAATAAAAATAAAAAAAGGAAATTAAAAATAAAACAAAAATAGATTTATTATGCTCCAACACTTAGTTTCAGCTTGAAGTTGGGTAAAACCGGTGCACAACTTCTAGTACTTCGCTCCTATTTGTAAAAAATGTCACTAAAATGTTATGCACGATATATTTTTAACGGGGCAACTAATTTGGTCCAAACTTTGGATCTCCTTATATTTTGTCTAAATTTAGTTTAACTTGGCCCATATCGGTCCTCTTCATAGGGTACTTTCTCTACAAAAGTTCAAAGTGTCTAAGTGGAGCTTAGGGTCTGTTCGAAGATCCTTTGGAAATGTATACCGATGATGTTCGTTATGGTCCTGTTTACGGCGATATTATGTTTTCCGTAGAAAAGTGCATGCTTCGACTGAAATGACTAATGTTCGCGATATCTATCGAAAAGATAACATAAAAAACATTGTTCCACAACATCCCATACGGGACAAGGTAGACTTCTCTCATATCAATGAGTGCACCCCGATTCATATTAAGCTCAATGATATGGGACCTACTGTTTTTCGCCGAGTCCGAACGGCGTGCCTTAAGACACCACTTCTAGAGAAGTTTTTCAAGGCTGAAATACTCAGGAAATGTAGCCAACATTACTGAGGGATATTTTGCCACCGTTGAAAAATTTTGATGTTGCCTGGCCGGGGAATCGAACCACTGACCTTTTGCGTGCAAGGCGGGCGTGTATACCATTGCACCACGGTGGCACCCAAGATAAGATATGACTCCCAAAATAAGATCCACTTCCATAATAGACCATCTCGGTTCATTCCTTCAAGTACTTCCTCTGCAACACTTTTGAAATTAAATCCTAATCCACATTTTTGTCGGCAAGTTGAAATGTCCAAAAAGGACCAAAAAATTCTGAAATATATTCCATCTGTCCGTAGATTAAAGCTTCAATTCACATATGCTGAGGGTTTATCTCTGCCGACTGATACTTTTTTACTTGTTTTTAACTATTTTTATTAAATTCAGATTTCCTTAAGTTTGTCTTTCATCAAGAATAAAGATATAAATAAATAAAAATTATTTTTGGTTTTATTCGACCTTTTGAATTCAATTTAGGAAAAGCAGTTTTTTTGAGCTTGAGGTAAAAAAACTCTTTTTCTTAAATTAAATAAAACTAATATTATCTGATAAAATACATTTTTGAAAAAACTCGTTCAAATCGAGTGACAGAATTAGTCCTCTTAACCTCAATCTTCCTTATTTAAGATTTTGGAGTAATTGTTTAAAACATTTCTTCCACAATCTATACTATGGTGATGTTTTACAATACATACATAAATAATTATAATCAAAAGCTGTAAAAACATAGTGAAAATTTTAGAATAAAATATGTACAAACTACCTATACGGCTTTCATATTAATTTTCCAATGCTTTGTAAGTTACACCCATCAATTTACCTTACACATCTATTGTTTCGTTAAAATATTGCAAGGTACAAATATGAAAGGCATTACAAAATTGTGTTCTTCTTTTTGGTTATGAAGGCGGTTTGTTCAAAGATTTTTCATTATAAACTTAAAATTAGTGAAGGACTTGTAAAATTTGGCGTTTCTAAGAAAAAGTGTACCACATTTTGGGCACAATAAAGTGCATTGTTAATGCCAGTTTCCATGTTTCATAAATAATGCATTATCCTTTTGTTCGTACACATAACTGTGTGGAGATTACATATGCACATGTGAAGGTGGTAATTCTTGTAAAACTGCACAGTGGAAATGTTCATATAAGTCTCGCGACCAAAAATTGTCATGTTAAGCAGCTTGTTATCGAGGGCAAAATATGTATTTGTTTTTTTTATGTTTGTTAAAGCTGAAAGAAAATAAATAATAGACTGGAACTATTTCCGATGAAGCTCCAGGGCGCTTCAGGTGGAGACTTCTACCATATCAATGAGTGCAATACAATTCTATGTTTAATTCAAGGCTTTGCGAAAATTGTTCCCTTAATTTCTTAATTTGTTCTTAGTTTTTTTTGTGTTATCCCTCGCACTGTGCCCAGATTTTTGTAACGTAGCCTTATTTTCTTCTTGCTTTATGGTACAGAAAGTGCAAAGTGCATACGAGCTGGTATTTATAAATTAAAAGTATTTGAATGTCTTTAACAAAAGTTCGTTTGGAACTTTTTTCATGGTTCGTAAGTTACCAACCATAAGCCATAAAATACTTTGGTAGAGTTTACATTTGGTTCATGTGCAACCCAGCAAAATACTTGAAATGATTGATCTGGATACGATAGAATCCATCATTTGCACTTTCTAAATATTGTCGGTGTCATGCTTAAGTGTTCCATAGGCCATTTTTTACTTTTTGAGATACAGGTGGTTTTTAGGGTTTTCCGGTATGATCTTTCTGAATTTCTAGTCGGCTTTCTCCTATCTGCTCTAGTTTCCGAGATATCCATGCCTCGACGGAAAATCATAAACTTTTTTCAGTTATGAAATTAATATTTTAAAAACTTAGAAGTTTAAAAACACATTTCAAAAATCAGAATTTTAATTTTCGATTTAGAAGTATTTAATTTATTGAGGAAAATATGGAATTTTTTTTTGTCGCGTTGTTCCATGTGAGTTACAATATTTCACATTTGTGTCATAAGTGCGGATATGGAACAAATCGACAAAAATTCTTTTTTTTAAATCTCTATTACTTTTATATTCCAATTCATATTCCTCTAATATTTTGCAAATATGTTCTATATACTATTATTAATATTTCAAGTCAAAAATATAAATATTTGATTTAGTCAGCTTCACACAGTTGTGACACAAAACATTAAAATGCGATTATCTCAAAACGGGCAAATGGTGCATGGAAAACTTAAGCATGACACCGACGATATGTTGAATTTTCGAAACTGATTTACAGCGAATTTTTGGTTGTTGCGGACAAATGTTATCGCGGTCTTACTTCTGATTTTAAGAAAAAATTATTATAAAAACGCTAATTATTTTATTGAGCACAATTGTCACTAAAAAGTTTTCACGAAGTGACGTCATTAAGTAGATTGCATAATATTTGTAAAATGTTACTCAGCATTCGCGGAATTTACAAAAAATTGACAAAATTTTAAATGTAATCCGATTTTTTTGAAAATATAGGTCCATTTACACTTCAAAAATTACAAAAAGGTAACAGTTTTAAAGAAAAACTTCACGGGGAATCAAATGAGACCAAACTTATAATCATCGGGATAGTAGTTAGGATATTATAGCCAAAATAAGCACATATTTGTGATACAAAAAACAAATTTTGGTTTGGAACAATAGTTTTCACATGCATTCTAGAGTTGAAAATATTGGAAAAATTCTATAGGAGTACTTCTTTTATTTTTCTTGAAACTGCCAAGAAAATGGGCGGATTTTGCTTTATCTACATTCACATAGAAGGTTTCCCATTGAGGAAAGTTATCGGGTTGATGAAATAAATCATTAGACTTCTTAGACGGAAATAGAGTTCAAATAAACCGCTTTAACTTATATGCATTATTAAAATATGTGTAAATCGCGTAATTATCAAAATCGTTTTGTCCGCATGTGATTTTCATGTACAGCAAGACCATATCTTTTAATTTGTATATATTTTTCGAAATATAATTTGGACGCTAAAATGTAGCATCGGCTTCATCTTAGCATTAAAAATCCTATACAACATCGCTAATTTGCGCAAAGTTCATACAATTTCGTTCCGCATGCGGTTTTAGTGTCGCCATGAAAATCTGCATCGATATATACCTATTTCAAGGCAATCAGTCAAGGACCATGGATGTAGCATCACACACTATTTTTGGGATAAAATGAATGTAGTTCCTTTATCAGTGAAGTTTTTAAATCTCTGTTTCCGCAAAAAGGAAGATGCTGCACTAGTTTTTTCATAGTAGTGCAAGCGGCCGACAGATAACGCGATAAAATGCGCGATATTTTCAAAAACAATATTAGGTGATTTTTCTACCTTGGAATTTCTCATATCTCGCGTTTTAGTAGATGGATTTTCACGAACAATGATTTATTAGATCCGCAACGTAAAAATCCAAAATGTGCAATCATGTACGAGTAAATCGAATGCCAATTGTACAAATTAGACCCGAAATATATGATTTTTAGAAATTTGTTCGCACAAAATTTTCGTATTTGGATACAGATTTCTCTGAAGCTTGTAGGCTACATTCACGACAGATATATACATATCTATTATATAAAACTCAAATGACGTTCGTACGTGAATCAAAAACTCGAGCAATTTACAACCGATTTCTTTCGCGTTTGTCTTAAAATGTTCGTATTTATCCAAGGAAGGATCTGACGTATTTTATTTTTGAGATATCGCGAAGAATCCGCGAAAATTTGCAAAAATTTATTTTGAAGAAATTTAATTGTTTTCTCACATTTCGTTGCAGGCTTTTGTTGCCGACTTGCTTATTTCCAACTTTTTAATTTTTTTAGCGCGAAAAATTCGCAAAAATTTGCAAAAATATATTTTGAAGAAAGTTAATTGTTTCCTCACATTTTGTTGTCGGCTTGCTTATTTCCACCTTTTTTCAAATTTTTAGCGAAAAGTGTATATGACGAAAAGTCAAAAAAATTTAACATTGATGAAGCCAAGATTTGCACTGTTATAATTCGCGAAATATTGCAGTGTACCATGAAATATGACCATAGTTGCATCAAGCGAAGTGTTTTAATCAACGCTCAAAATGTGGCTTAAAAGTTAATTTTCGCGGAAGCTATGACCGCGTAAATTAATAAAAACACGTAAATTGTAAAAAGACGTTGAAGCAAACGAGTTTTTTAGGTTGTTATTCGATTGACGGTTAAACCGTTTAAATAACGGATATCTGTCCAAAGTAAAAGTGGAAGAATAAAAATGAAGATTACACTACTAATGTATCACATTTCAAAATTACCACTGCATCCCGCTTACGCATAATTTGATATGTATATTGACCAGACAGCATCAGAGTAATCCACTGCCAAAGGCCAAAATTTAGTGCGATATTTTTTCGAAAAACCATATTTTTGGGGTACAGTATTTACAATAACCGTTTGATTGTGCTGGGACCCCAAGATATAATAGTTTTTAGACGGTCCGGATCATATAAATCATAAATCGTGGAAATCCATCCACTAGAACGGCGAAAACAGCAACTGCAAAAACCGAAAAATGTGCGTAAAATGTTTTTGGAAATATCGCGGATTTAGTCGCGTTTTCTGTGGATCGTTTCCTTTTCAATGAAGAAACTGACACGATAACAGCGGTTTAAAAATGTAGTGGCATGGGAGCTGTATCCGATTTATCCCAAAAATAGTGTGTGATGCTATATCCACGGCTCTTGATGGATTTTATCGAAATAGGTTTAGATCGATGTATTTTTTCTTGGGTAATAGTGACATCGGATGCGCATAAAAAGTCTATGCACTTTGTGCAAATTATAAGCGTTATACCGTTTTTTTGCACACTACGCTGCGGGCGATGCTACATCTTAGCGGCCAAAGTAAATCCTGGCAAATGTTTACAAATTAAAAGAGAAGAATTCGGTGTTGTTAAACCACATGCGCATCAAGCTATTTTGAGGATTTCGCGATTCACACGCATTTCAAAATGAGCAACACCCGATAGAGTTTTATTTCAAAATTATACCACATTTAAAGGAACCCAAAATATATTTCAACTTGATCTTCCGTATTGAGAAATCAGGCAAAACCTAATTTCAAGGATGATTAAATAACTAGAACATCTAAAAAATGTGCAAAGGTCACTAAAACGACGGGTCAGCAATGCGGTGTATCTATAATCTATCTAAATGTATATAAAGTTCTTTATGAATGACATGATGTTCTAAATTAAACTTCCGAGTCGCTTAGTAAGTGGGACAGCAAAAACGCCATGAACATTGATATCAATGTTTTTTAATAAAGCAAAGTCTAGATAAATCCAACTAGCATTTTGAAGTAATTTTTTATGAATTACTGATGTTTTCATGTTTAGGAGTGTAAAATAATAACGTGTTCAATGAAACAGGACTTTGTTAACTACAAGTAAAAACGATGTTAAGTTCGACCGGCCCGAACTTCTATACCCACCGTCTTATTGTAGCTGTATAAGAACGTTGACCTATGCTGATAATTCTCTGCAGAAATGTTTTGTACCCCCACGGGAGACTAAGTACCAATTATAGCCATTTCGTTTGAATAATGTGGCTATAAACTTGAAAATACCGAAGACCAAGAGTTATAAAGACTATTTACAAAACCTGGACCTATAGCGAATGTTCTATGTTGTATACCCTCACTGAAGACTAAATAACAAATTGTAGGCATTTCGGGGGAATAATGAGAGTAAAACATCCAAAAAATCGAAACTCGGGAGGTACCGTTCTAGGGTAGCTCTATCATTTCGGTAGGATAATAACCTTGAAAATACCGAAGGTTCTCCGAAGAATATTCCGATGTGTTACAAACAGAATCATAAAGTTGATTATATCCTTGATCTTTAAAGTAATGTTCTATTTTACATCTGGAGGTACCATTGCATGAGGGTTATACAAAAACTTCGATTTATCATCAATTCGGTTCGAAAATCTAGAGGTATCAGTATTAAAAGATAAATTGTAGATAGATTACTAAGGCTTACATGGAAATCCAAAACGACGGGCCAGCAACGCGGAACCGGGTCAGCTAGTATCAAATAAACCAGAATCATGAGTTCTTCATTCCCATACATGATTTTTTGAAAATCCTGTTTGCGGAACGAAATTATCAGAAAATTTCAAAAAACACTTAAAATCTGGCTTTAAAATGTCAGCATCATTTAATGGTAGACGCAGATCAAATTTTGAAAAGTTATACATTGCACGATGGGGCCAATGACAGGTTTTCGAGGCAACAAATCACTGGGGCAAGCTAGACCTTCCAAATTTTGTACAGATGTTTATAATGGGCTTAGAAACTAATATGCCAAATTTGGTTCATATCGGTTCATATATACATATAGCTCCCGTATATATGTTCGCCCGATTTCAAGCAATTGATGAACCAAACACGAAAATTCTGCCCAATTTTTATGCGATTTGGAAAATACCACGGAATTAGGACTACAAATAAGTTTGCCAAGTTATATTGAAATCGGTTCAGATTTTGATATTGCTCCCATATATATTTTCGCCCGATTTTAAGTATTTGGTGCACTAATCCCGCTATGTATGTCCAATCTTGATGAAATTTGAAATGTGTGGCGGATTTTGGTCTAGAAACATTTTTGGCAAATCATATTGAAATCGGTTCAGAATTGGATATAGCTCCCATTATATGTTCGCCCGATTTCAGGCAAATGATTGACTAATCATGCAAATTCCATCAAATTACAATAAAATTTGGAAAATGTTACGGAATTCGGACTACAAATAAGTTTGCCAAGTTATATTGAAATCGGTTCAGATATAAATATAGCTCCCCTATATACATATGTTCAAATTTCATGGTTTTGCCTATGGTTTGTTATAAGTTAATAAAAAGAGGTTCCAAATTGAGTAAAAATCGATTAAGATTCCGCCACAAAAGCCAACTATTATTATTATATACGTCTATTAAATTTTTCCGAAATCCAAATGATAACATTAATGGGTTTCCGATTATTCTCCAACCAAAACATAAAAATGTCCATATTTTTAAGTATTACGACATCTGAAATCAGATTTTTATGAAAAGGCGCAGATAGGCGCAGCTAATATTTTCACAAAATGATGGTTCACATTAATACCTTTCACCACATATATATAATATCCTAGATCTACCTAGATCTCAAAAGTTATACTCCAGAGAACACATGGATAACAAAGCAAAATACTCCAAAAAAGACATAACATCATAACTCAAAAATACATTTACCACACATAACATTTTTATTATTTGTTAACACTATCTTATTTTACATACCCATTGAAGAGCTTTCCATGTTTAAAAAATATAAAAATGTTGAAATGTTCTTTTTGGCGCCCAAAATGCTTTCACTACTTATTTATAATGAATGTCGGAAAATGATGCATAAGAAAATATGTCACCGTTGCCAGATCAGTATGTCGCTATGTGGTGTTACCAGATTGATTTATTTTCTTATTTTTAGTGATTCAGAGTGTTGGCAAACGAAATCCGTTATTATTTTCTTCAAATTGTTCACTTCAAAAATTGACTTTTTGCCTCGAAAACCTGCTATTGGCCCCATGGTGCATTGGTGGGATTATCCTTATTTAGTTGGCTTCTACTTTCACTTTGACAGGAAAATCGGGAAAAATGTGATTTAATCACAAATCGAGAGTTATCTAGCGCCCCAACCACTACACATGGTGTCATAGGGGTTTTTTTTGCAACTTTCAGGTGATTTTCTCAGGAAGTATTGACTTGCCCCTAAATAAACTTGTACCTTCGTATGGGGGGCAGTGAATACAAGTTATTAAAGTAAAAATCAATGCGATTGGAGAGTAGATTTTAAACTGAACTTTTCCGAAATTTTGTGTGTGAAGAGTGGATCGCTTGAGTCCATATTGGAACCTTATATTAGCCTGGTAGAAATTTTACGACGTGCAAATTATGGACCAAATCGGTTACTTTTTTCAAGAGTTATCGCGAGCACAAACTTTCCAAACGAAACGGATTTCGTCCACACATACTTGGGGTCTAAAACTATTATTTCGATGAGGCACACTTTTCCCATTTGAAAGTGTACATACCCTCGTTAGTATAAATGCTGAGGGTATAAAAAAGATTTTTGTTTTTTGAGTTTTTTGAGATGTGTGAATGGGCGATATGTACACTGAGTTTCAGCCGCTGCACAGTGGTTCAGAATCGTTTTTTCCTGGTCAAAATTCTGTAACTTTTGAACGGAAAGAGATATTTTCATAATTCTTTTTTTGTTAGATAGATAACACAATCAGCTATCAGACGAATTATAAGCGGTAAAATTCGGTCTGGTAGATGCAGAGAAATTCAATGTCAAAGATAAACTTTTGAGTTTTCCAAATATTTTTTATCAAAATATGAGTGTTTTTGTGGTTGTTATATCTTTCTATGTATTAAAGATGGTCAAACACCAACAAATAAACAATAAAATTACCAAAAATTAAAAAAAAATATTCGAAAAAAAATGTTGAAATTTTTTTTTTCAAAAAATTTTATAAAAAATTTTTACAAAAAATTGTATTTTTTTAAAAATTAAAAAAAAATATTCCTTGGGTTTTCATAAAACTTATATAACTCGTATAAAAACTCATATACTCAAAAAAATGTTAATTTGTGTCAAAAAGCTGTAATTCATATGGAAACAGTATAGAAAAACACACATTTTTATCCATGTAATTTCAATAAATTGAAAAAAGTGTTAAACGGACTGAACGGGACGGGTACAAAAGTATATATGTGCTGAAAGAGGAGGCTCTTGGACATCCTTCTGTGAAAACAAAACTTTGTTCCATATTGTTCCACAAAAGTTCTAGTCCACTAAATTTGGAGTTTCATAAAATTTAGTACCTGAGGAAAAATAAAAAAGCTCATGTTGTATAAACGCTACGGTAATTTACTAAAACGACTTTTAACGGCCACAATCCTACCTATCTTACAAAAAAAATAATGAACGCAATAACTGTTATAGTTTCCGAGAAATAGCTACGTCTTTCTCGAGAAATTTGCAAAACTTACGTATTTCCCAAAAATGGGGAAAATTTTCGTCTTTAGGGGCACACCACGCCCACACCTTCCAATATTTTGACCTAATTTTTTGAATCGATTCTTGAACCATTGTGCGCTGGCAGGAACATAGTTTTTTATGGCTCAGAGTCAATCCGTTAGCGAAGTACTCGCCGCCGTGGTATTACATTGTATTGGTTTTGTAGCGCGTTACTTCGTAAACTTAATGTTGCCTATGTCTAGATCCTCCTTAACCAGAAAGATTCACAGGTGATCTGAAGCGACTCTAGAGTGCTTCAAATTGATCTGCACCACCTTAAACATTATTGAATGGGGCGATGTATGGATGTCCCCTCTAGCTGTCCTGAAAAGCTCAAGTGAACGGTCGGAGCACAGAAACCGAAAGACCCATATTTATCTGATATTTAAAATACAAAATCAATGTGTCAGTATCATCATATTTTACGGGGTTATTGCAAAAGTTTTCTTAATTGTCCTTGTCTGATATAAAAAATAATCACATATAATACCAAAAGCAGCATTATTACTACGCCACCGTCATTAAAGAACCAAAACGGCTTTGTTGTTTTCCTTGGCAAGAAGGCAAAATGTGAATATAATGTTGGTTAAAAATACAAAAACCTTGCAAAACAATAATACACAACGTACATACACACACAAGTGCGCACGACACCAACATGGTATTGTTGTTTCTTCATCTTCTTCTCTAAATATAATGAAAATGAACTAAATATAAAGACAAAAAAGGCCATCAACCATCATAGTTGGCACTCCTTCTAGTGTGTTTGGCATATCGTCGGTGTCATGCTTAAGTGTTCCATACGCCATTTGCCTGTTTTGAGATAATCGCATTTTAATGTTTTGCGTCACAACTGTGTGGAGCTGGCTAAAGCAAATATCTATATTTTTGACTTGAAATATTAATAATAGTATATAGAACATATTTTCAAAAATTTAGAGGAATATATATTGGAAAAAAAAATTTATAGAGATTTTTTCAAAAAAAGAATTTTTGTCGATTGGTTCCATATCCGCACTTATGACACAAATGTGAAATATTGTAAATCACATGGAACAAAGTAACAAAAAATTTTTCCATCTTTGCCTCAATAAATTAAATACTTCTAAATCGAAAATTAAAATTCTGATGTTTGAAATGTGTTTTTAAACTTGTAAGTTTTTAAAATATTAATTTCATAACTGAAAAAAGTTCATGCTTTCCCGTCGAGGCGTGGATATCTCGGAAACTAGAGCAGATAGGAGAAAGTCGACTAGAAATTCAGAAAGAGCATACCGGAAAACCTTAGAAACCACCTGTATCTCAAAAAGTCAAAAATGGCGTATGGAACACTTAAGCATGACACCGACGATATGTATGCATGTGTGGGTTTGTACGTTGATGATGGCTATACATAGTACCTATAAGGACAATGAATTTTAAAGGGTTGCAACTCAGACCTCATCTGCAGAGCATCACATATGGCTTATAATACAACCAGCTTACACGACTGAGGTGTTGCCGTCGTAACTTTTAACCTCATTCATAAAATATTACAATTGTTCTTCTAAACCAAATGTGAATTCTTTGCATGAAAATGTTGTTGTGGATTTATTTGTTGTTTTGTGGGGGGTTTGCATATTTTTTTCGGATAAACTTTAGTTCCAAAAGTTTACAAGTTTATGACCGCTTTTATGCATTTTTAATTTGTAGCTTACAATGAGAAGAACGAATTCTGCTAGCATAAAGGTGAAGATGTGTGAAATTGTGCCGTCTTTAGTTTCTTTCGTTGTTAGAATACTTTTGACTACAACGATTGTGGAGATTGTTGTGTAGGTTTAGCTGAGCAGATAAAATTCTGCTGTCCTTCTAGGTCATGAAGATCCACCATGATCTAAAATACACTTAAAACAACCACTGCGACCACTGTGCACTGGTGTCGCAGTTTTCTTATTTGAGTACCATAAGTTGCATTTTTTTATTTTTTAATATACTCAGGACTATGTATATTAAAAAATAAAGAGTGGTGTTAGAAATTTGGAAGAATATAGTTTTTTTTTTAATACTATACAAGTAAAAAAGCCGAGCCGAACTTTTATTAATACCCTCCACCATAATGCCTAAATAAGGTCAGAAAATCTATCAAAGCATTTTTCAATAGGTCGCCACCTTTATGTGATGGATATATCAAAGTGCAGACCTATATTGACAATTTATAGTAAAAAAATTGTGTGATCCCTGGGAACCCCAAATGTTAAAATCCAGATAGTTCGGCCAATGAATGTAGCTAAACTCCTGACAATGTCAATTGTTTGTGGAGAAGTTTTGTGACCACTTTTAACCTCAAATGTCAAATAACATGTAGTTCGACCAAGAAGTATGTACATAGTTTCTCAAAATTCCAAAAATCCGGTACCTCCCGATTATATGGGGGCTATACCACCAGTTAAACATTCTTGGAGTACTTTAAATCGGGAGGAGCCGTTATATGGGGGTTAAACCAAAACATAAACCTACGTTGAAAATCTTTAGTAGAATAGTTTTGTGACAACTGGGAACCTCAAACGTCAAATAACAGGAACTTCCGTCAAATAGGTAGCTAACATCCTCAAAATGCCGAAAATTGAGCGTACCGTTATACGGGGTCTGCAACGATTTTTTGTGGAAATGTTTTGTGACCTCTGGGAACTTCAAACGTTAAATTACAGATGTACAAATGCCATACGGAGGTTATACGGGGTTAAACAAAACATAGACCTATGTTGCCAATTTTTTGTGGAGATGCTGCTAAATGGCAGGTAGTTCGGCCGAAAATATAGCTAAAATCCTCAAAATACCGAAAATCGGGAGGTAACGATATATGGGGGCTATACCGAAACATGGACCTATGTTGGTGCAGATCGTTTGTGACCTCTGTGAACCTCAAATGCTTAATGGCAGGTAGTTCGGCCGAAAATATAGCTAAAATCCTCAAAATACCGAAAATCGGGAGGTACCGTTATATGGGGTATATACCAAAACATGAACACCTACATATGTACATATCGTCACCATAAATGCCGGAAGACGTAACCCTCAAAAATAAAACTTTACAGGAGAAGCAAAAAACTTTATAAAATTAAAAACTGTTTTATGGAATATTAATCTTATGAAGGCGAGTATATGGGATATTATCGATCATATACGAAGGGGAATTAGTAGTGAAACCAAAACCGCTGAAGTGCTAAGTTTTGAGATCCTCCATTACAACAAAATCGGCAATATTATCCCATTTTCCGAAATGCCATTTCTTGAATAGCATCGTTGTTTTTGAACGTAGAAGCTTGAAATTTTTGCAGAGCATGTATTTTAGCTTTATGTATCAGATTCCACCAAAAAATGAATTTGGTTTTTCATGTCGGTTACGTCTTCCGGCATTTATGGTGACGATATGTTGCCATTGTTTGGTGACCTAGGATTCGATTTGAAATTTCTGTACGAACAGACGTTTTTTTTAAACCATTTTTTTTCAATAAAAAAATCAAAAATAAAAATCAAAAAAGGAAATTTTCATTTCCCCAAATCGCGAACTAGCTGCTGTCGATCTTTACGATGGTCAACCGTTTGCCTAAGGGCAGATCTGAACTGAAGAAACCGCCTGATAGGAGTTCGAGAGAAAAAGGGGATAGGAAAACCCCTGAATGTCTGAACAATAATCAGAAAATGTTATCGAAGAAAGTCGACGAAAAAACTGCTAAAATGTCAAATTTGGCAGCTAATAATTGCGGTACCAACGTGAAGGAAACGCGTTTTGCTGACACTTCCGGAACACCAAAAACATTTTCTAAAAATGATATACCGTTCGTAATCGAGGACGAACCAAATACATCCTCAATAATTGATAAAGCAAACATGCTTAGTTCATCCCATCAACCATCTAGCGCCTCTAATGATGTACTTTTAAATAATGATCAAGACATCTGTCATGCTAATAATGGTAAATCTTCCAACATCAATCTTGATTTAAATATGGAGCCTTCATCTTGACTTGATGAAGATGATGACGATTTCCAAACTGTTCAGAACAAAGATGTAAAAGAATGATACATGAAAGTGATGTGGACTTTTCAAATCTGAAATCAAGTAATTCAAGAAACCAAAGCGGAGAATATACCCAAACTAGTTCTCAAAATAGATATTCGATACTAGGTACATTCGATTTTGAAAAAGAGCCGGAGGATTCCAGAAGGGATGATAGAGATGTAAATCATGGACCCAAGGTAGTGGTACGTAAACCAATAAAATTTTGCCCACCAATATTTCTATTCAATATACATAAATATAGGTCGCTTGAGTGCAGGATCCGTTGATTCACGCGGAAATTATGGAAATCTTACGAGACGGCAAATTTGAGGCATACACCTATACTCCCAAAGAATTTAAGCATATAAATATTTTCTTGCGGAATATATATCATGCTAGTAAGTTAGAAGATATTAAAGCATGTTTAGAAAAGTTACTAAGTTGTTATGTGGTAACAACACGCGAGGAAAAATAACTATGACACAGGACTTTTCTTGGTATCACTACTGTATCTGATATATCACACATTAGAAACGTTTTAAAACAAAAAGCCACGTTTGAATCCCCAAAAGCTAATACGAGAATACTTCAATGTTGGCGTTGCCAACAGTAGGGTCACGTGTCTTCCAACTGCAGCCGTCAGCGTACATGTGTCAAGTGTGATAAGTGTCATGACCCCGGTAATTGAGAATATGTACAAACGGATGATAGCAAACCGTATTGTGTGAATTGTAAGGAAAACGGTCATCCACCAAGTTATAGGAAATGTCCCTCGTATTTAAAGTATGTGGAACTAAAAGAAAAAAATAAAACTTCTGCGAAACAAAACAGATTAGAGGCTTCAAGAGGTGTATTTAATGCTCTGAATTGGCCAAATATAGTTCAACCCGGAAAAACGTTTGCTAATTGTTTCAGCAGCTCTCAAAATTGCAAGGAGAGCTACGCATCAAATATTGTTCAAGAGTTCCTAAAAATAGCAAGAGTTTTATGTGAACCTGGGACGTTGTCTCTGGAAGAAAAAATGGATCGTTTTATAAGAGGATACAAGAACATGACTGTAGATGAGGCTAAAAGCCAATGTTTGGGGTTGTTGAACAAACTAAAGCAGTCTTATGGTCCGTAAACATATAAATTTGTTAACTCTTAATGTCAGGACGTTAATTGATATTAGCCGAAGAATTGATTTATTGAGTATATTTAATTCTAACAGAATAGAATTCAGGAAACACATTTGAATGATGATTCAACACCATTATTTCCAAATGGAGCGTCATTCTTGGACCATTATTTAATCAGTCCAAATTTAGTAGATGTTCTGCACCCTAATTTTCGTATTGAGAGTCTATCAACCTTTTCTGATCATTATGCGTTAAAATTACAACTTACGTTTGGTGGTGTTGGCTTTGTTATTAGGCAGCCTAGGGAATACTTCTCATTTGAAAACACGAACTGGGTTCAATTTAAATCCCATTTAACTGCTGAATTAGATGCTCATTTCCCACCTCTTAATAAAAATCTGTCTAACGGAGAGATTGATGATTACTTTGAGTAATTTACTTCCACTGTTGGTTTCGTGTCTCAATTACATACTCAAAGAAAACTGTCGAAAAAAAAGAAAATTTAAAGTATCACAGGAAGTTAATAATCTTTACAAATTAAAACATGAATGGCAAAAAGAATTTAAACGACTTTTTCACCGTCACATGAACAGACAAAATCCTCAATATGTATTACTCTTAAAGCAAATTCAGCTTCTTAAAGTTATAATCAAAGAAAAGGTGG
The DNA here is from genome assembly GCF_047663935.1 of Musca autumnalis. Classification (NCBI taxonomy): domain Eukaryota; kingdom Metazoa; phylum Arthropoda; class Insecta; order Diptera; family Muscidae; genus Musca; species Musca autumnalis. The sequence goes on along the minus strand of NW_027411866.1, from coordinate 149,063,763 downwards.
AGATAGAACAGTCCCGTATTTTTGATGGAAAACTGCGGAACATTAGACCTGGTCCGAATGCATATAGACAAATCTATGGCTTAATAGGAAAGTCTAACAAGTCGGCAATAGGGGATATATCAGTAAACGATGTGGCCGTGATAAATGACATTGAAAAACTTGAGGTATTAAAGAATCATTTTGCTGAAGTTTATAATGGGCCAGCGCCAGATAGAGACCTTACGTCTGTAGAAAAGTCAATTAGAGATTATTTGTCTAATATTCCCGATCATTTGTTAGAGTTTAATATCGAATCAAACTCAACAAACAATGATTTAGATAGCAAATTCACCACCATGGATACAGTTCGATTAGTGGTATCCACATTAAATAATAACAAATTAAGTGGTTTGGACAATATATCAAACTACTTGATTCGAAAATTTCCAGTAAAAGCTTTAGAGTATCTCGTTGTTATATTTAATAACTGTTTGAATAATTCATACTTTCCTAAAGTTTGGAAAATTGGAAACGTTATACCAATTAAAAAGAAACAAAATTCCACAGACATTAAAAATCTACGACCCATTTCGCTCTTATCTAATTTAGGAAAGTTATTCGAGAAAATTTTACGCGAAAAAATTGACCTAGATGTTCAGGCAAATTATATTCCTCCTTACCAATTTGGGTTTAGGAAGGGACATTCTACATTAGATGCGCTTACCAAGTTTAGTAGTGATATAGTAGTTCATAATCTGAGAAAGAGAAACTGCACTGTTGCAATTTCGCTGGACTTGGAAAAGGCATTTGATCGAACTTATCACGATGGTATTATTTATAAAATGATTCTACTACATAGGATTTGGAACTCATGTTGTGAAAATGTTTTGAAGTTTTTTCGCCGATCGACGTTTCTAAATTGAACTAGGGAATTTGAAATCCGACTTAAGTAGTGTGTCTTGTGGTGTACCACAGGAGTCAATCTTGTCACCTCATTTGGTTAACATTTATATGTACGATTTTCCGCATGCTTTTCAGAACTCGGTGGGTGTTTTGTATGCCGATGATTGTCTCTTGTATGCCCACGCTAAATCTCCGATAGAGGCTCTGTCATTTGTTTCGGAACATGCGGGCTGTTCATGAGTTTTATACAGAATGGGGTATAAAAATTAATACTAGTAAGAGCGAGGCGACGTGCACAAGAAACGCCTCTGCAAAATGCAAGAGATGGGTGGTACCAGAAAGTAAGATATTAAAGCTCTCCCTTAATGGGGTAGAAATTCCGTTTAGAGATGGATTTAAATATTTGGGTATAAGGCTAAATAAATTATTTAAATTTAATGAAAATGCACGAATATACTTGCGAAGGGCATATCGCATAAAAAGTTCATTTGGAAGACTCTTCAATAGCAATGCTTTACCAACTGAAACTAAATTGTATACAAAACAATTGTTAGACCCGCGCCATTTGGTTTTCAATATCCCCTACTGTCATGAAAGAGCTCAGTATCTTTGAACGAAAAATAATTAGGATGTGCATAGGAAAGAATTTTGAATCTTGTAATAAACGTCACACAAATAGTTTTATGTATGAAATATCTGTAGTTAAACCCATTTCAGTGTACGCTATAAAAATTACTAAAAAATTTGTAAACAGACTGTTTTTGCATTCAAACCCATTTATGAATGAAGTTGTTGAAATTGAATCGGAATACAACTGGGAAAATACAAATTATATTTCAGCTCTTGGAATTGATCTAAATTATGATTTGGATGGTTTAATGTGTCCAGATTTGTATGTACGCACTTCTCCTGGAATCCACAGGGGCTAAATTAACCAGAAATGTGGCCTCTCTTTCTTATTTCTTTTTTTATTTTTTATTAGGTTTAGGTTAGGTTACGTTTAGTTTTAAGTTTAAACCAAATGAGACATGCTCTCTAAATATTGAAGTGTCGAGAGCAAACACGATTTACTTTCACGGTACAATAACAACATATCTTATACGTCAAGACAAGCCGGATGCTGAATTTTTAACTATGTCATTAAAACAAAACATAATAGCTTTAAGTACGAGCATTTCATATTATGTGCATTTTAAACTTGTATGGGATAAAAAAAGACTCAAAAATTTGAATTGAAATTGAATTGAAAATTGGTGGCCTAGTATAAGTAAAATCTAAAATGTTATTTTTGTTTGACGATACTGTTCTTCTTCTTATTTTTATCAGATACTTCTTTTAGTGATAAACCATCAGCATAAGAAAGTAATATGTGGCTACTAGTGTAAATTGTGTCATATCTTAATATATCTGCATCTCGTATAACCTTTTCCAGCAGTTTGTTGAATAAGTCACACGAAAGGAGAGGTTCTTTTCTATTTTTACTGAGGACCTAGTACCATTTCATTTGGTTTTTGCGTCTCCTTTAACCTTTTCCAGCGGGATGTTGAAGATATCACATTCACAGTTTAAACTATAGGTATAAACTTTCAGTTAAAGTTATCTTACAAAGCCGAATGAGCTTTGCGGCGATTCAAAATTCAAATATGGCTTGTAATACTTTGAAGCGTAGAGGGCTTTCGAAGGCTGCTTTTTAATCGACAAAAAGGTTGTTGATATGTATCTCTTTGGCATTCTCAAGGATTTGTTGCAGGGTAAATATATGGTCAATGGTGGATTTTCCAGGTCTAACGCCGTATTTCTAAGTCCCAATTATTTCGTTGACCGTAGGCTTTAGTCGTTCGCACAATACAATCTCTTACACTCATGTAAACAATAGGGAGAAGAATTATGCCCCTATAGTTATAGCAAACAGTCTTATCTACTTTCTTGTGGACGGGATGATGTATACACCTTATCAGCGTGTCACCTCCGGTTTTGAACAGCTCGGCTGGTAGGCCATCGGCTATTGCTGCCTTACTTGTCTTCAGCCGCTTTATTGATGTCTTTAGTAAAGAATCTTTACCTCATCTTGGCCGGGCGGTATACGAGGGTCACTAAAAACCTTCTGGCCTAGGCAACACGCAGTGTCGTCAGGCGTCATTTGACATTTTTTTTTTGTTTTTTTTGAAAGTTTGATAGTTTTTAGCCTAAGAGTAGTCAGGACAGTTTGACATACGACACATGGAACAAAGTTTTTCAACGTTTTTACAGCATCTTCTGGCGAGTGCTGGTATTTTTCGGGTTCATACGCATAGTTCCATGATTCGTCACCTGGATCCATCTTATAAACGCCTTTTGAAGCGGCGCGATCATATTTTTTCGATATTTCATGCACCGATCGACAGGGGATCCAACGAGAAAGGATACCTCTATCTAACGGTATATAGCACTGCGTTCTGGCATTATCCGTTCACACACAGCTTAATTTGTTCTGGCACAACGGGCGTTTCTGGACGACCTTCGCGAACTTCGTTTTTTTGGCGAGTGTCGGTCACGATTGAATTCATTAAACTTGTTTTTCATAGTGCTATAGGATGGTCCCTTATAGACATACAACGATTTCATTTGATCGATGCACTCTTGCCGTGGTTATGCACGTCGGAAGTTGTGAAAAATTATCGGACGCAAATGTTCACAAGTAAATTCAATTTGTTTGCAAAACTTCAAACTTTCCAAAAAATGTCAAATGACGCCTGGTGACACTGCGTGCTGCCTAGGCCAGAAGTTTTTTAGTGACCCTCGTACATTCAAAACAATCTTCTGGGATTGGGTCTGTGGTATCTTCATCGTCTTCGCCACTATTGTATTCCAACTATTTGAAAAAATGCTTATATACTAACTGTATCTCTTACCAAATTACCGTGTTGGTCTCTTCAAGGGGGTGTGTCGGTAACAAAGCCATCAGTTTGATGTTTCACTCTTTTGTAGAATTTATGGACTTCATTCTGACTCCTGTGCACCTTGATTTTTCCACACTGCCGCTTTTCCATTTCTCTCTCTTTCCCGCGGAAAATATGTTTCTCCGCTCTGGTTTTCTCCAAATACCTCCCTCCTCTCCCTTCTTCACCTTGTATGCAACATTTTCTCTTCGTTAACAGCACGACACTCCTGTTCATACCATGGGTTCCTTAGTGGAGGTCTCTGGTATCCAAGTGTGGATTTTGTGGTTGTTTGCATGGAGTTGGCAACATTTTGCCACTGTGCTGATATGTCTGTGGTGTGCTTTGATTAAGCAATTGGGCCAGTTTTGTGGAATATGCTATGGTTATCTGTTGTGATTGCAGCTTACCTATGTCACACTTCCTTGTTGTATCTGATGGTACTATATTAGCTACGGTTAATCGGGTAGGTACCTTTGCTGCAACAAGGTGGTGGTCCGAACATATGTTTGCTCCTCGAAACGATCGTTCATCCCACAGGCTAGATGAATGTCTTCCATCCATCACAACGTGATCAATTTGGTTTCTTGTTTTCTGATCTGGTGACAGCCAGGTTGCCTTATGAATATCAAGATGCTTAAATCTGGTATCTCTAACTACCATGCTTTTTGCCGCTGCGAAGTCACTGTGGAGACTAAATTTTCCGACTGTTGGGCCAAATATGTTATCCTTTTCAATTAAAATCGCCTAGAATAATATTAATGTTATAGTCAGGACAATGGTCATATGTTTCTTCCAAATAAATCTTGTTTTATCCTCGTTCTTGTGTTCAGTGTGAGCATATTCTTGATCAGGGTAAAATTCTAAGTCGATATAACCATGTCCGTCCGTCAGTCCATCAGTCTGTTGAAATCAAGATACAGCTCGCAATTTTTAAGATAGAGTTTTGTTATTTGGTATAGAAGTTTCTATTACTTCTTTGGTATAACAAATGGGCTATTACGGTCCACGTTTTGATATAGCCCCCATAAAACGGTACCAACCGATTTTCGGTATTTTGAAGGTTTTAGCCCCATTATTAAACCGAAAGGGCTGAAATTTGGTACTTAGTCTTCGTTAAGCGTATACACCCTTCCCCAGAAAATTGTCGGTATAGGTCGACGCCTTCACATAGCCCCTACCTCCCGATTTTCGGTATTTTGAAGGTGGTGGCTACAATAATCCACCAAAATGGCTGAAATTTGGTATTTGGTCTTCATTTGGGGTATTACAAATTCCATATGAATTTTTTCGGCATAGGTCCACGCCTTCATATAGCCTCCATAGCACGGTACCACCCGATTTTCGGCATTTTGAAGGTTTTAGCCTCATTATCACACCGAAATGGCAGAAATTCTGTACTTAGTCTTCGTTGGGGGTACACAACATTCTCCTAGCAATTTGTCGGTATAGGTCCACTCCTTAGTATAGCCCCCTTAGAACGGTATCTCCCTATTTCTACATTCTCCTAGCAATTTGTCGGTATAGGTCCACTCCTTAGTATAGCCCCCTTAGAACGGTAACTCCCTATTTCCAGTATTTTGAAGAATGTGGCCCAAATAATCCACCAAAATGGCTGAAATTTGGTATTTGGTCTTCATTTGGGGTACTATAGGTTCCATATGCAATTCGTCGGTATATGCCCACGCCTTCATATAGCCCCATGGAACAATACCTCCCGATTTTCAGTATTTTTAAGGTTGTGGCCACAGCAACCCACCTAAATGGTTGAAATTTAATCTTTGTTGGAGGTAAAAGCCTTTCTCACTGAAATTCGTCGGTATAGGTCCACTTGTCGATATAGCCTCCATAGAACGGAACCTCCCGATTATAGTAATTTGAAGGTTGTGACGTCAATATACCATCGAAAGTCTGAAATTTGTTATTTAGTCTTCCATAGGGTTATAAAATATTCCAGGGTTCTTACATCCCCCATTAAACCGTACCTCTTTTTTACCGAAATATCGGAAATTTGGCATTTAGTCTTCTTTGAGTCTAAAAACTTCCCGCCAGGAATTTGTAGGTATAGATCGACGTTTTGATATAGCCCACATGGAACCGTACCTCCCGAATTTCGGTATTTTGAAGGTTACCCACATTGTTTTTCCGAACTTGCTGAAATAATGGTGTTTAGTCTTCTTCATATACGAAAGAAAACTAATTGTTCAATTTTACTTCAATACAACTCGTGGTGGATGGTATAACAACTTCGGACTGACCGAACTTAACGCCGTTCTTACTTGTTTTTTTTTTCATTGTATGTTGCTTTTTGGAGGGGTGGTTTACAAACCCAACGTACAACCCTACTTTTTAACGTTTTTTGGATGAACTTGCGTAACATGTTAGTTCACTGCCTTTGACGGGTGTTAAAGGCAGCTCTCCATGTGACACCAGAGGAGGTCAGTGTCCACTTGAGATGAAAAAGGTACTAAGATATGGCCTGGGCTATGCCGTGTTAAACCCGGTCAGGTTCGTTGCTTGATATCTTTCATGGTATCTTTCTAGAGCAAATTCCATCACATTTTCCGAATCTCATCAAAATTTTACAGATATGTATATCAAATAAAATTGGTCAAAACCTCAAATTGGTCGAAAATACATGTACATGGGAGCTCTTCCCAAATCTGCACCGATTTCAGTACAGTTTGGGAGACATATTTCTAGAACGAATTCCGTCACATTTTTTAAATCTCCTAATAATTTTACAGATATGGCGAAAATATATATGGAACAATATCCAAAAGTGAACGTTTAACTAAAAATTGGCTAAATTATTTATAGTTCGAATCCCATCAAAATGTTAAATTTTCGCCATAATTGGAAGTACATGGGGTGTTTAGTGCATAAAATATATAAAATGGGGCAAAAATATGTACATATATGGGAGTTATATATAAATCTGAATCGGATCTCACCCAAAAGTAATAGCGTAGTCCCATTGACACAAAAATTACAATCTCAACTTTCACTCGGATAGGATAATAAAGGCGACCTGTACTTTGATTACAAAAATACATGGAGAGAGGAACAGACGGAAGGACTTAAATTGATTCTATGTATATCCCTAAAAGGAACTATAAGTGTATTTTGTTTTCCTGTGCATGTAACGCATACATATGTATGTAACATATATTAGTATACAAATACACAAAGGCGTAATACCCTTGACCACAGTGTGGTGTAGGGTATAAAAAAATATTAACAATCCACAATTCGTAAATTCTAAAATCGATGAAATTATTTCTGTAAATCCTTAAATTTTATTTAAATAGTATTCGTTATATAAATTTCAATTACAAACTTTCCCCTCTTCTTCTAAAATGTTTGATAATAAATAAATCAAGCGGTCATCATCAATCCTTTCATTTTTTTTTAAATGCATCATTTGTTTATACAAATCTGCCACAACGGTCACTAAATATGGAAAACCACCACGGATGGCGTGTGCTTTATCGACCTTTGACCAGACAGCTAGTCAATCCATCCATTATTACTGTTCAATATTTTTTGCTCGCATTGTTGAACGTGTGCTTTGTCACATGAAATAGGATTAAGTATTTAAACACAAAAATATTTATGATTTTTTGTTTAATATTTTTGAATTTGTAACAAATTTGAACGAATGAATGGCTCACAGGGGGATTGTAGTATGTCAATCAATAGCTTTTAATCCCTTTTGTTTGAAGCAATTACAAACATGTACCACCACACCGGATGAATATTCATATGAAAGTGTATTTTGCATCTAAACCAGTGGATAAAATCACAAGAGCAAAGAGAAAAAATGACAATTTTATTAACTGTCTTTTCAGTTAAAACCACAATCAGTTGATGTTGATGCAGCAAACAAATAACAATACATATCAAATCGTCAAAAAAAAAAACGTGCAATATGAAATGAAAGAATAATAAAGGATACAACGTGACATAAACATTTATGCATTTATGTTTGTTTCGTTCATCCGTTCTGTCATAGATGGCACAGTCATTTATTGTGTCCACCTACTCCGGTTAGTAGCGGCGGGTATGTCATCAACTCAAAAAGCGTTTGCAATCAAATCATGTCGCAGGACAATTGGACCACAGTTGTTTTTTATCAAATCACGTAAAGTATGGAAAAAATATATTTCTAGTCTGTAAAGTTTTGTTGAAGTTGTTGGTTAATTTCGTTTTACTATGTTGACAATTGTTTTTGCTATTAAATTCATTTGGCTCTTGTCATATTACACAAGGCTACCATAAATGTCAATTCAAGATTCAAATTTAGGCAACAATTTTGTTAAAGAATTGCTTTACTGAGAAATAGGCGTGGATTTTTCAAAGAGGGACTTTTTGAGAAATATGCGTGGATTGCTCTAAGAATATTTCCGAGGGACTTTTTAAAAAATAAGCGTGGATTTCCAAAAATATTTCTGAGGGACTTTCTGAAGAATAAGCGTGGATTTTTCAAAGAATATTTCTGAGCGACTTATGGAAGAATAAGCGTGTATTTTTAAAAAATATTTCTGAGTGAGTTTTTGAGGAATAAGCGTGGATTTTTTAAAAAATATTTCTGAAGGACTTTTTGAGGAATAACCGTGGATTTTTCAAAGAATATTTCTGAGGGTCTTTTTGAGAAGTAAACGTGGATTTTTCAAAGAATATTTCTAAGGGAATTTTGAGGAATAAGCGTGGATTTTTCAAAGAATATTTCTGAGGGACTTTTTGAGGAATAGGCGTGGATTTTTCAAAGAATATTTCTGAGGGACTTTTTGAGGAATAAGCGTGGATTTTTCAAAGAATATTTCTGAGAGACTTTTTGAGGAATAAGCGTGGATTTTTCAAGGAATATTTGGAAGGGACTTGTTGACGAATAAGCGTGGATTTTTCAAAAAAATATTTCTGTGGGACTTTTAGAGGAATAAGCGTGGATTTTTAAAAAATATTTCTGAGGGAATTTTAAAAAATAAGCGTGGATTTTTCAAAGAATATTTCGGAGGGAATTTTAAAAAATAAGCGTGGATTTTTCAAACAATATTTCGGAGGGAATTATTGACGAATAAGCGTGGTTTTAAAAAAAAATATTTCTGAGGGAATTTTAAAAAATAAGCGTGGATTTTTCAAAGAATATTTCGGAGGGACTTATTGACGAATAAGCGTGGATTTTTCAAAGAATATTTCGGAGGGACTTATTGACGAATAAGCGTGGATTGTTCAAAGAATATTTCCGAGGGACTTATTGACGAATAAGCGTGGATTGTTCAAAGAATATTTCCGAGGGACTTATTGACGAATAAGCGTGGATTGTTCAAAGAATATTTTCGAGGGACCTTTTGAAGAATAAGCTTGGATTTTTTAAAAATATATCTGAGGGACTTTTTGAGGGATATGCGTCGATTTTTCAAAGAATATTTCTGTAGGACTATTTGAGGGAAATGCGAATATTTCTGTAGGACTATTTGAGGGAAATGCGAATATTTCTGTAGGACTATTTGAGGGAAATGCGAATATTTCTGAGGGTCTTTTAGGAGAACCAGCGTGTTTTTTCAAAGAATATTTCTGTAGGACTATTTGAGGGAAATGCGAATATTTCTGAGGGTCTTTTAGGAGAACCAGCGTGTTTTTTCAAAGAATATTTCTGAGGGACTTTTTGAGGAATAAGCGTGGATTTTTCAATCTGGGGGATTTTTTAAGGGATTTTCAAAAAATATTTTTAAGGGCTTTTTGAAGGATATGCGTGGATTTTTCAAAGAATATTTCTGAGAGATGTTTTGAGAGATTTTACAAAGAATATTTCTGAGGGATTTTTGAGGGATATGCGTGGATTTTTCAAAGAATATTTCTGAGGGACTTGTTTAGGAATTTTTCAAAGAATATTCCTGAGGGCTTTTTGAGGGATATTCGTGGATTTTCAAAGAATATTTCTGAGGAACTTTTTGAAGAATAAGCGTGGATATTTTAAAGAATATTTCTGAGGGACTTTCTGAGGAATAAGTGCGGATTTTTCAAAGACTACTTTTAAGGGACTGCTAATCTGCACCTGGAATGTTCGCACTTTTTATAGAGAAGGTGCAGTTTACGCATTGGCAGATGTACTTCAAAAGTACAAGGCCGACATTACTACCATACAGGAAATACGATGGAATGGGAAAGGCGTCAAAACAACACCTAAATATGACGCACTGTATTATAGCTGCCATGACATAAAGCATGAGTTTGGTTGCGGGTTTGTAGTTTGTCGGAGGTTAAAACACCTGGTCTCCAGCTTTACACCAGTGACTGAAAGGCTTGCTACAATTCGAATAAAAGTAAAATTCTTCAACATCACCTTTATTTGCGCTTCACCTTTACGAGCGCTTAGAAGAAACATATGACCGTTGCCCTGCCCATGACATTAAAATCATTCTAGGCGATTTTAATGCCAAGGCAAGGAGAATATCTTTGGCCCAACAGTCGGGAAATTCAGTCTCCACAGTGAAACATATGACAATGGTATGAGGCTGATAGACTTTGCAGCTGCAAAAAACATGGTAGTTAGCAGTACCAGATTTGATTATCTCGATATTCATAAGGGCACCTGGCTGTCTCCAGATCAAAGAACAAGTAATGGTATGACCAGGAGTGTCGTGCTGCTACCGAAGAGAAAAATGCGGCATATAGAGCTACTTTACAATCAGTAGCAACACGTAGCGCACGAGAGAGATATCGGGAGAAAATGAGAGAAGAGAAACGTCCTTTCCGCAAGAAAAAGAGAGAAATGGAAAAGCGGGAGTGTGAAAAAATCGAGATGTACAGGAGACAGAATGAAGTCCGAAAATTCTACTAAAAAATGAAACAAACAGATGGCTTTGGTACAGGCACATCCTCCTGTAGAGACAAGCAAGCTAATCTGGTAACAGATACATATAGCCTGCTCAGGATATGGAAGGAGCATTTCTCCAATCTGCTGGTATCCAATAGTAGCGAAGACGATGATACCACAGATCCAATCCCAGAAGATGGTATAGAATGTATACCGCCCGGCCAAGATGAGGTAAAAACAGCAATCAACCGGCTGAAGAATAATAAAGCAGCAGGAGCCGATGGCTTACCAGCCGAGCTGTTTAAAATCGAAGGCGACGCGCTGATAAGGTTTATGCATCAGCTAGTTAGCACCATCTGGCAGGAAAAACGCGTACCCGACGATTGGAACCTGAGCATCCTATGTCCCGTCCACAAGAAAGGAGATAAGACTGTATGCTCCAACTATAGGGGCATAAGTCTTCTCCCTATTGCCTATAAGATCGTGTCAGGGATATTGTGCGAACGACTAAAGCCAACGGTCAACGAAATAATTGGACCATACCAATGTGGCTTTAGACCTGGCAAGTCCACCATTGACCACATATTTACCCGAAGAGAAAAATGCGGCATATAGAGCTACTTTACAATCAGTAGCAACACGTAGCGCACGAGAGAGATATCGGGAGAAAATGAGAGAAGAGAAACGTTCTTTCAGCAAGAAAAAGAGAGAAATGGAAAAGCGGGAGTGTGAAAAAATCGAGATGTACAGGAGACAGAATGAAGTCCGAAAATTCTACTAAAAAATGAAACAAACAGATGGCTTTGGAACTGGCACATCCTCCTGTAGAGACAAGCAAGCTAATCTGGTAACAGATACATATAGCCTGCTCAGGATATGGAAGGAGCATTTCTCCAATCTGCTGGTTTCCAATAGTAGCGAAGACGATGATAGCACAGATCCAATCCCAGAAGATGGTATAGAATGTATACCGCCCGGCCAAGATGAGGTAAAAACAGCAATCAACCGGCTGAAGAATAATAAAGCAGCAGGAGCCGATGGCTTACCAGCCGAGCTGTTTAAAATCGAAGGCGACGCGCTGATAAGGTTTATGCATCAGCTAGTTAGCACCATCTGGCAGGAAAAATGCGTACCCGACGATTGGAACCTGAGCATCCTATGTCCCGTCCACAAGAAAGGAGATAAGACTGTATGCTCCAACTATAGGGGCATAAGTCTTCTCCCTATTGCCTATAAGATCGTGTCAGGGATATTGTGCGAACGACTAAAGCCAACGGTCAACGAACTAATTGGACCATACCAATGTGGCTTTAGACCTGGCAAGTCCACCATTGACCACATATTTACCCTGCGGCAAATCCTAGAGAAGACCCAAGAGATGCAGATCGACACATATCACCTCTATAAGTTAGATACTTTGTCCCTCAACTTCCCCTGCTCGATCAATCACGGATGCTGATTGGTGCACTGGCATCTCCGCCACAATTCCCTCTGCGGATACCGTAGTGTGCGGATCGCCGCTGGGCATCGGTTGTTGTCGGTTTGCTCACTTTGTTACACTTTGCTCTCACTGGAATAATTGTAATTGTATTAGTATATGACATGAGATCCTCTGCGATCACTCAGAACCTCTGCGTTCACTTTTCATTAGTCATTTGTTCAAGAATAACGTCTACGCGTTATTACTAAAAGGCCTCTGTCGCCACTATCACCGATTACAAAAGGTAATCTCTTTGTTGTTAGAAAAGAATTGAATATCACAATAAACAGCAATCATATTTATATTAAGAATTAATACTGGTTGTTTTTATTTCTTTGGTCCTTTTCTCCCTCTACTGCTCAACATACGGTAACTGAGAAACATACCTATGGATCACCCCTCCCTCACCTCAACATTTTATCCTATTGAACTGGAGAATTTGTTGTTGCCCAACTAAACATTTGCAGAGACGAAGAACGTGGCTCACATTAAATTACAAAGGTAATTTTGTTGTTGTAATGAAAACATACCAAGCGTAAACTCAATAAAACCTCACAGTTATTTAATATAAAAGAATTGATACCGCTGTGTTTTTATTTCTTTTTGTTTCTCCCACCATTGCTCTACATAAACATAACCTTTTTGTCGATTATAAAGCAGCATTCGACAGTCCCCTCCAATCAAAGGTATTCCATGCAATGTCTGAATTTGGTATCCCTGCAAAGCTCATCCGGCTTTAACTGATACTAGGTCCTCAGTTAAAATTGGAAAGAACCTCTCCAAACAGTTCAGTACCAAAAGAGGTTTTAGACAAGGAGACAGCCTTTCGTGTGACCTATTCAACATTTTGCTGGAAAAGGTAATACGAGATGCAACTGTCAAAAAAAAAAATGGCACAATTTACACCAATGGCCACATGTTACTTGCTTATGCTGATGACATAGACATCATGGGACGATCAGTAAAGGAAGTAACTGATACCTTTAGGAAGGTCGAAGCAGAATCTGCGAAAGTGGGTCTGGCGGTAAACGGCGAAAAGACCAAATTGATGGTGTCGACGCGCAAAGCATCCATAGAGCTCGGACCAATTGTGGAAGTTGGTACCTAAACTTTTGAGGTAGTTAAAGACTTCGTCTACCTCGGCACTGCCATAAACACAACAAACAACATCAGTTGTGAAATAAGAAGAAGAATTGTATTGGCCAACAGATGCTACTATGGTTTAAGTAAGCGATTTAAAAACAAAGCCACAGCTCGTCAAACAAAAATAACACTAAACAAAACGCTGATACTACCCGTGCTAATGTATGGGTCCGAAGCATGGGTACTTGCGCAAGCAGATAAGGCAGTGCTTGGTGTGTTTGAGAGGAAAATTCTTCGAAAGATCTACGGGCCGATTTGTTGACGGTGAATATCGACGTCGTATGAACCACGAGCTATATCAGCTATACAAAGACATGAATATAGTTAAACGTATCGAGATGCAACGATTGCGTTGGCTTGGCCATATCATAAGAATGAGCGATGATGAACCCGCTAAAAAGGCGTATGAATACATGCCACATGGCGGTGCATGCAGAATCGGCAGGCCTAAGCTTCGATGGAGCATACAAGTGGATGAAGAAATGAAAAGCGCGGTATTCCAAAAAGCGAAGCGAAAGACAGAGAGGATTGGAGATCTTTTCTTAGTTCGGTCTATGGAACAAATGTTCTGTAATGGGCCAGCTAAGTAAGTAATCTTTATAAAAATCTGTATTTCAGTGTAAAAATCTCACAAATTATCCCTCTTAAAAAACAGTCATCATTGAAGTGGCTGAAAATTGCCTTTCAAGTGATGTGAGTCGTGCGACACTTGTCATTCTGCAGAATAAAATCTCTGTGTCACAATGTGAATGCTATGGCAAATGAAGCGATAGAAAAACGTTTTGTTTAGCATCATTGTCATTGTTTAACACAATTCTTTGTGGAATTGACTTGGTTATTGTTTCTTTTTCTTGTTTTACATTTTACATTCATGCTCAACATATAGAAAGGATTCAACGCGACATGTTGATTTTTTCTCCTTTAGACTGTGCGCGTGCATGAACCATACATGACAATGACGGCATTTGTGTGTCACAATAAATATTTCATTGGAAGTTTTAAAACAAAAGTGAACACAATGCCATGGAACAAGGGCAATTTATGGTGATTGTTTTTAAATTAGAAACGCAAATCAAAAGATAATTTGATTAGATATGTGTTGCAGTAGAACAATTGAATATTTGAAATATGGGTAATTTAAACTGGGAGCTTTGTGAATGTTTAGCAAGCTGTAAATTTAAATATTTGGAGATCTTCACATGGAGATGTTCCATAGTATATAACCGACTATATGAAGTGTATATTGATTACGCAGTGCCACTACACAAAGCAATCAACTTATGAGTTTTTAACTTTGTTTTAATTATTTCCGCTTTTCCTCGAAGTAAGTTTTCATCTTCTATGGATTGCAAACTTTAGTGGATTATTAAGTGAGCCCAATACCATCCAAAGCCTTTAGGTCTTACATGCATAATCAGTCGTATTACATTTATATAACATCCTTCATTTTTAGCAAAAAAAAAAATCAATAACTAATCTCCCCTAAATCAAACTGATTTTTATATTACCACTTTATATAAATATGCATGACAAAGCACCACTAACATTTTCCAAAGAATAGGAAATCTTTTTCTTCACAATTTTTTTCTTTCTATTCACTGGTTAACAACTTCTTAGCATAGTTTCCATTTAGAGAAAACTCATTGATTATTTAAGCACTTCATAAGTGGTTTCCTTAAGTACACAAAAGAAGAGAACTATGTCGTAAAGTTTTCTTTCCTTTTTGAGGCCCTAACACCATTTGCCATTTCAGATTAACTTTAGCTAAGTTACAAAGAAAACGTTTATTTCCAAATGAATGGTAGAAGGCAATAGGACGAAAGATGTAACGCAAAAAACTCGCCACATAACTTCTTAAGAAGCAAAGTAGTCAATTTAAAACAAACGCAAAAAAAAGAACGACAAAGTAAAAGAAAAATCTGCTTAAATATAGCTAAAAGAAGATTTTAGTATGCGTAAGTCAAAGGGAAAAATAAGGGGGAAGTAATCTAACAAAAATGCAAAAAGGACTGAGAACACCGAGAGCAATACTAAGGATAACATTCTTACATAAGAAGTTTTACCTATGTAGGAGGTTAACTGAATAAGATTACAGCCCGATGTCACTATTAACTCAGTAATACAAGGCTTTATCCTTATCGGCCAGAGCGATCGGTCTTGGTTTTCCTTGTGGAAATAGATGGAAAAGAATTGCGACTATATAATAACCTGGGATCAGGTCAGTTGGAATCGTATAAGACCTATGTATATGTATTTTTAATGAAACTAAAGAAAGTTTATAGAGCACCCTGAGAGTGATAGGTCGTAGAGGAATACGTTACGCTTTATAAGATGAGGAACAAATACCATTTACGATGAGCGATTTTGGAGATGTCATCCGAAACTCGAAATCCTACACACCGAATCTCAATTATAGTGCTTAAGCATCTGCATGAACCCGGAGTAGTGTATTTGTCTAGTGTCACCATATTGTGCCAGACGCCTTGAAAGTTGGCAGTGAGGTCCTGCTACTGATGCCAGGCAAGGACGTCAGCAAAGACGAGTCTTACCGGCCGATTTCCCTTCTGTTGCGAAGGTTCTAGAGCCACTTGTCCTCCCCATGATGAGAAGCTGTTTCGCAGTTAACCAGCCGAAGACTGAACCAGAACAGGACGTGCAAACAAATAGTCATGGTGACCCTTGACCTATTGAAAGCCTTCGATAACGTGAACCAAGGTGTCCGAGGACATGAAAAAGACTTCTTTCTTATCAATGAGTGCAAAACGATCATATTAGTTCAATAACACGTGACCTAGTTTTTATCGCCTAGCCGGAACTGCGTGTTTTAAAACACCACTTGTAGAGAATTTTTACATGGCTGAAATAATCAGGGCATGAGGGAGGCTGGTGTGCATAGCATAACACCACGGTGGCACTTCTAACTTTCTTAAATTCCAAACCCTCCTGACGACATTGATATCGTAATGTATGTATATTCGATAGGTTAAATATCTACATAGCTGACTAAGTGCGGTTCTTCCATCTGAGGAATATAAAAATATCCGCCGCTAAATCTACTGTCGCACTGTTCACCACCTGGACGGCTGAAATGTCGGTGTCCTTATGCCGACCACAAACACTCCCATGATTTTGGGTGTAATTGGTAATTGGTGGCTTTCGACCACCGCTCGTAGCCAGCCAGCGAGAGACCAGGCCAACGCTTAGAATCAGCAACTCGCTTGTGACCAGCCTGCCACCCAACGCTCGTACCCAGCCAGCGAGAGACCTGCCTACAAACACAAGCTTGCAGACAGCCGCTCGCAGCCCGCTACACGTTTGCAGCCCGCTCAGCGTTCAG
Organism: Musca autumnalis; assembly: GCF_047663935.1. Lineage (NCBI taxonomy): Eukaryota > Metazoa > Arthropoda > Insecta > Diptera > Muscidae > Musca > Musca autumnalis. The sequence continues at coordinate 149,047,183 of NW_027411866.1, read as the reverse complement.
AACTTGGACATAGCTACACGCTACCAGTCGACGCCCGTAACCCGCTGCTCGCCCACAAACAATTCACCGCTCAGCACTGTCAACGCTTGTGACCACCTACTCGCTCACCTGTCGATGCTACTCGCTCACCGCTCCGCTCCCAGCTACTCGCTCAGCGAGGCTCAACGCTTGTATGTATGCATCTTATCGCTCAGCAACGCTCAGCGCTTGCAGCCAGCTACTCGTTCGTAGCCATCACACTGCTCGCATCCAGCTCACCGCTCAGCAACGCTCGTATCCAGCTAGATTTGACGATGTCCGTTGTCCACAACTTGCTCACCATTCACTATTTGCGTAACCAACTACTCGCTCACAGGAAAACGTTCGTAGCCAGCACTGCGCTTATTATACCAGAACCAGACTAGTCAACAGTACCCGCGTGAATTTCCCGAGCGCATTCGTATACCGAAGAAGAGGATCCGAGGGTCTGATTTTCCACCGAATTTGTAAATTTACATATACATATATAATAGGGCGGGGCGATTTGTATAGAAGGAAAAAAACCTTAATGGGTCCTTCGCGTTTCTGATTCCTGGGATTGAACTGAGCAAAAAAAGTCCACTAGACCATAGGTCTACCGCGAAAATCGAGCCTCCCGATTTTGACTTTAAGTTTTTTATCCACGTTTTTTAGACATTTTAGCATATAACGGCCAAACCATTGAGATTTTCGATCCAATACAAAGACAAACATTTTTGCCAAGACAGTGATGCAAAATTCTATCGGTTCACAAATGGCTAACTTATAGTGGTTTCTGTCTGAAAACCCCCCCACAAAAAAACTATAGCCATTTGTGAACCGATAGAATTTTGCATCAGAACGCTTGAATATTTTTCTGGTCAACTTTTGTAGCACAGTGTCATTTATCGACATTTTCCGAAAAGTTTGCACCTTCTCAAGGCCAAAACTGCCTGAAGGAGCATTCCAATGCTTTTGCGATGTATTAGAGAGTTCATAATCACTGTCTTGGCAAAAATGTTTGTCTTTGTATTGGATCGAAAATCCTGGGGTTATGGAGGACCCCGATTTTGGAATATTTTGATCGAAATAGCTTCATTCGCCAACTGATTTTCTTAAAATTAAACATTTGCCTTTTCAAGAAGGTTGGTATTTCCTTGAAATAAATTTCACTATTCCTATCCAAGTTTTTGGTATAGCCCATGCAACGGCTTTACCAAATTTAGTGCAATGTTTCTTCACTTCTTATTACCTACAATTGGCCTTACCCCTTATAACAATTCAAGTCGTTGCAAAAAAAAAACTTTGCAAGGCATTTCCATGCCTAAATGAACTTTGTATGATGACTTTTTATGTATTTGCTGTAAATAACAGTTAAACTTGGATCAATAATACCCTAGAAAAGCAAACAAACTACAAAGAAGAAAAGAATGTTAAAAAAACAGCTGTAAGTAATTAAGATTTCAACAGCTGTGTGGGTTTTATGTAAGTTATTAGCAACACGAGGTGTGAGCAATATTGCACTTAGCATTTCAACATGACTTTTCGACTGAACATGAAGAGAAAAAACATGCAGGTGATGCACTTTATTCGTATTCACACATTCATCATAATCGCCTGCTTAATGCAAAAATACTTTTGCGACGTTCATAAATTCACACGTAAATTTGTATATTCATTGAATCACTTACGACATTCGATGAACGCCAACGTTAACATTCTCAATGTATTTCCATAATCCTTTCGATATAAACAAACATATGTTGTTAAATTTTTTTGGTTTGGAAAAAAATTTTTGGTTGTTGTGAAGTTACAAAATATTGAACATGAAAAAATGTCTGTCGTTGTTGTGTCTTGTAGCAGAAAAAAATTATAAAAGAGTCTACATAACAGAACTCTGAATGGCCGACATTCTATAGGCCTTGGTTAGACATGTGAGCGCTTACTTACTTACTTAGATGGCCCATTACAGAACATTTGATCCATAGACGGAACTAAGAAAAGATCTCCAATTCTCTCTGTTTAGTGCTTCGCTTTTTGGAATACCGCGCCTTGTCATCTCTTCATCCACTTGTTTGCGCCATCTACTCTTTGGCCTGCCGTTTTAGCGGGTTCGTCATCGCTCATTCTTATTATATGGCCTAGCCAACGCAATCGCTGCATCTCGATACGTTTAACTATACTGATGTCATTGTATAGCAGATACAGCTCGTGGTTCATACGACGTCGATGTTCACCGTCAACGCAGATTGAACCGTATATCTTTCGAATAAATTTTCTCTCAAACACACCAAGCACTGCCTTATCTGCGTGTGCAAGTACCCAGGCTTCCGAACCATATATCAGCACGGGTAGTGTCAGTCTTTTGTAAAGCGTTATTTTTGTTTGACGAGTTGTGGCTTTGTTTTTAAAGTGCTTACTTAAGCCATAGTAGCATCTGTTGGCCAATACAATTCTTCTCTTTATTTCACAACTGATGTCGTTTGTTGTGTTTACGGCGGTGCCGAGGTATACGAAGACTTTTACTACCTTAAAATTGTAGGAACCAACTTCAACAGTTGGTCCGATCTCAATGGACGCATTGCGCGTCGACACCATCAGCTTGGTCTTCTCGCCGTTTACCGCCAGACCCACTTTAGCAGATTCTCCTTCGACCTTCCTAAAGGTATCGGTTACTTATTTAAGCAAGTAAAATGTGGCTATTGGTGTAGATTGTGCCACTTCTTTTGAAGTTTGTCTCTCGTATAACCTTTTCTAGCAGGATGTTGAAAAGATCACACGAAAGGCTGTCTCCTTGCCTGAAACCTCTTTTGGTACAAAACTCGTCGGAGAGGTTCTTTCCTATTTTAACTGAAGATCTTGTGTCAGTTAGAGTCATTTTACAAAGCCGAATTTGCGGGGACACCAAATTCAAACATTGCTTGTAATACCTTTGAACGTAGCGGGCTGTCGAAGGCTGCTTTATAATCGACAAAAAGGTGGTAGGTGTCGATCCGCATCTCTTGGGTCTTCTCCAGGATTTGCCGCAGGGTAAATATCTGGTCAATGGTGGACTTGCCAGGTCTAAAGCCGCATTGGTATGGTCCAATTATTTCGTTGACCATGGGCTTTAGTCGTTCGCACAGTATCCCTGACACTATCTTGTAGGCGATAGTTGGAGCATAAAGTCTCATCTCCTTTCTTATGGACGGGACACAGGATGCTCAGGTTCCAATCGTCGAGTACGCGTTCTTCCTGCCAGATGGAGGTAACTAGCTGATGTTTACACCTTATCAGCCTGTCGCCTCCGGTTTTAAACAGCTCGGCTGGTAAGCCATCAGCTCCTGCTGCTATATTATTCTTCAGCCGATTTATTGCTGTCTTTACCTCATCTTGGCTGGGCGGTATACATTCAATACCATCTTCTGGGATTGGATCTGTGGTATCTTCGTCGACTTCGCTACTATTGGATAACAACAGTTTAAAAAAAATGCTCTTTCCATATCCTTAGCACACTATCTGCATTCAGTTTGATATTTCACTCTTTGGTAGAATTTTCGGACTTCATTCTGTCTCCTGTATATCTCGAGTTGTTCACACTCCCGTTTTTCCATCTCTCTATTTTTTCTGCAGAAAAGACGTTTCTCCTCTCTCCTTTCCTCCCGATACCTCTGTCGTGCGCAACGCGTTGCTACTGATTGTAAAGTAGCCCTATATGCCGCATTTTTATCTTCGGTAGCAGCACGACACTCCGGGTCATACCATGTATTCCTTGTTGGGTGTCTCTGGTATCCAAGTACTGATTTTGCGGCTGTGTGCATGGAGTGGGCAATGTTTTGTCATTGTCCTGATATGTTATTGGGACGAGGAGTGCTTTGATTAAGCAGTTGGACCAGTTGAGTGGAATATGCTGTGGCTATCTGTTGTGATTGCAGCTTACCGATGTCCAACTTCCGTGTTGTGTCTGTTCGCAATTTGCTTGCTACGTTTAGTCTGGCACGTACCTTTGCTGCAACAAGGTAGTTTTCCGAGTCTATGTTTGCACCTCGGAACGATCGTACATCCAACACGCTTGATGCATGTCTTCCATCGATCACAACGTGATCAATTTGATTTCTTGTTCTTTGATCTGGCGACAGCCAGGTGTCCTTATGAATGTCGAGATGCTTAAATCTGGTACTGCCAACTACCATGTTTCTCGCAGCTGCAAAGTATATCAACCTCATGCCATTGTCAGATGTTTCACTGTGGAGACTGAATTTCCCGACTGTTGGGCGAAAGATATTCTCCTTTCCAATTTTGGCATTAAAATCGCCTAGTATAATTTTAATGTCATGGGCAGGGCAACGGTCATAAGTTTCTTCTAAGCGCTCTTAAAATATATCTTTGGTCTGGTCGTCCTTGTCTTCAGAGGGAGCACGAGGGCAAATAAAGCTGATGTTGAAGAATTTTGCTTTTAATCGAATTGTAGCGAGTCTTTCATTCACTGGGGTGAAGCCGGGGACCAGATGTTTTAACCTCCGACCAACTACAAATCCGCAACCAAACTCATGCTTTGTGTCATGGCAGCTATAATACAGTGCGTCACCTTTAGGTGTTGTTGTGACGCCTTTCCCGTCCCATCGTATTTCCTGTTTGGCAGTAATGTCGGCCTTGTAATTTTCAAGTACACCTGCCAATGCGTAAACTGCACCTTCTCTTTAAAGAGTGCGGACATTCCAGGTGCAGATTCGCAGATCATGGTCCTTAAAACGTTTGCGGGGTCGTCAACTTTTAAGGGATTTGCTTTTATTTTCTTTCGTTTTTTCATAGTAGGTTGTTTTTTCTAGGGGAGGTTTACTAGGGTTAAAAACAGTTCCCCAGATGACACTTCGGGGAGGTCAGTGTCCACTTGAGATGACCAAGATAAATTCTGGGTTTTGCCATGTTAAAGCCGGTCAGGACCTTCCTTGGTATCTTCCATCCCCTACGTCACTGTCACAATAATATAAAGTGCTTGGCATAATTATTTTGACAAGTTTGAAAAAATGATGTGTTTGGTTTTTTACCGTATTAGTCTTCTACAAAAATATGAAAAAATGTTCTGGCTAATCTTTTACTAGAGTACATAAAACACTGTGCAACAAAATGGAGCTCAAAGTCTGGGGGGTGGAAAATTCCTTTTGGGGATGAATGCTCTTGGTGAGTATATACAGAACCCAAAAGGACAGATCCGCCGTGAGTCGAACTTTTGAGATATGGCGTGATGAATATTTTGCTGGAGACCCTGTAAGCCCTCAGATATTAGCGTTATATCATTGTCCGCTGTTGCTTTAGCTTATTTTTGAGATCACATTTCTTCAGCCAAATCAAATGAGGATTAATTTCGTAGAGCATTTTGACCTTCTATCTCGCTTCCTTCAATGTCCTTTTCGTCCTTTATTTTAAGAGCCGCTATAAAAGTACCACAAGATGACGTTTTTCAGCTTCGAAATGTTCTGCAAAAATGTCGCTCAGAAAATTTTAGGTACGGCTCTCATTGACAACTAATCGATTTTGCCACGTTTCCATAGTCATTTTTGACATTTAGCCTTGTTTGCTCAGAAAAAACTGTGTTTTGTGTTTTTATATGTTCTGTAACGAATATACAAAAACAAAATAAAGTATTTTTCTGAACAAAAACAGGGTAAATTCACAAAACGACCACGAAAACGCGACAAAATCGATTTGTTGTCAATGAGAGCCGTACCTAAAATTTTCTGAGCGACATTTTTGCAGAACATTTCGAAGCTGAAAAACGTCATCTTGTGGTGCTTTTATAGCAGCTCTTAAAATAAAGGACGAAAAGGACATTGAAGGAAGGGAGTTAGAAGGTCGAAGAGCTCTACGAAAATAATTCTCATTCGATTTGACTGCAGACATGTAATCTCAAAAATAAGCTAAATTAACAGTGAACAAAGATATAACGCTAATTCCTGATGGCTTACAGGGTCTCTAGCAAAAACTTCATCACGCCATAACGCGGAAGTTCGACTCACGGCGGATCTGTCCTTCTGGGTTCTGTATATACTCACCAAGAGCTTTCATCCCCAAAAGGAATTTTCCACCCCCCAAAATTTCGGTTCACAGTGAAATAAGTAATAAATTTTATCAATTCAAATGTAACACCGCAGCGTACCAGAAGACCAAAAAAGAGAGGACACGTGTCTCGCCGTTTTTTCGTATCTCATCAACTTTCGCGGTTTTAGGCCTCCAAAGGTTTGAGGCTTTGATGTAAATAGGTTCATTTAGTCAGGACTATATCTTCCAAACCGTTAGGAAATTTGATTCTATCTCAGAGGCAAAGTTGTAGCTCTTGTCTTAAAGAACAAAAATTGTGAACACATATAATCCATTAAACTTCATCTGCAAGATCAAAATTGCCATGGTCAAATTTCATTTAAAATTGTTTCTCAAGTTTTGTTATACAGCTATCAAACCATTTACCATTAGGAACCGTTCATAGACATTTCGCATGTTCTAGAAAGTTGTTTATTGATGCCCTTTCAACAATATTGTGGTTGATTGTTTTCTTGAATTTTGAACGGTTTAGTATCTATGGAGCAGAAGCTTAGAAAAGATGATAAAAAATCGCAATTGTTTTGCTATTTTGACCATTAAGATCAGTTTTTTCTACAGAGATTGTATATTCTAGAAAGATGTTTATTGAGATCTGAGGTACGTTTTTGTAGTTGGTCGTTTGCTTCAAATTTGATCGGTTTGAAAGCTGTATAACAAAACTTGAGAAAAAATTTTAAAAGAAATTTGACCATGGCGATTTTGACCTTGCTGATGAAGTTTGATGGATTATATGTGTTCACAACTTTGCCTCTGAGATAGATTCGAATTAACGGTTTGGAAGATATAGTCCAGACTAAATGACTCTTTTTACATCAAAGCCTCAAACATTTGGAGGCCGATAACCGAGAAAGTTGATGAGATACGTAAAAACGGCGAGACACGTGTCTTCTTATTTTTGGTGTTATATCACACTGTGGAGTCAGAATATGGTTGAAAAACATGACTCTAAAAATTACACACAGTGTTATATATACCACGTTACAGTGTTAATATAAGGAAATGGTTTTGGAAGTTCGTACTCTTGTGTACGAGAAGTACTAAATGGTACTAAATTTGGTACAATTTAGATTTGGGTAAACGGATAGACCTGGAAATTAAGATTTAATTAAGATTACTGATGGAGTGTAGTATTGAGGGAGTTTTGGAAATTGGTACTTATGTGTATAAAAGTACAAAATGGTACTAAGTTTGGTACAATTTGGATTTGGTCAACGAATAGGGTTGGAATTCTGAAATTTATAATTAAGATTACTTTTGGAGTGTACGATTGAGGAAGTTTTGAAAATTCGTAGTTAGGTGTGCGAAAAGTACTAAATGGTAATAAATTTGGTACAATTTGTATTTGGGTGAACGGACTCTGGACGCTGGACTCCTGAAATATAGAATTAAGATTAATGTTGGAGTGTAGGATTGAGGGAGTTTTGGAAATTCGTTTCCATGGGTATGAAAAGTCTAAATTTGGTAAAATTTGGATTTGGGTAAACCAATAAAGCAGGAATCTTGAAATTTGGAATTAAGATTACTTTTGGAGTGTAGGATTGAGGAAGCTTTGTCGTACTTAGGTGTACCAAAAGTACTAAATGATACTAAATTTTGTACAATTTGGATTTGTGAACGAATAGAGTTGCAATTCTGAGTGTAGGAAGTGTAGGACTGAGAGAGTTTTGAAAATTCGTACTTCGGGGTACGAAAAGTACTAAATGGTACTTAATTTGGTACAATTTGGATTTGGGTGAACGGATAGCGGTGGAATCCTGAATTCTGGGAATTAAGATTACTGTTGGAGTGTGGGATTGAAGTGGTTTTGGTTTTTTCGTACTTATGGGTACGGAAAGTACTAAAGGATACAATTTGGATTTGAGCGAACGTGGTGGGTTTGGAAATCCGTACGAAAAGTACCAAATGGTACTAAATTTGGTACAATTTGTATTTTGGTGAAGGGATAGCGTTGGAATCCTGAAATGTTGCATTAATATTACAGTTGGAGTGGATATTCGTACTTATGGGTACGAAAAGTGCTCAATGGTACTAAATTTTGTAAAATTTGGATTTGTGTGAACGGAGTGAAGGATTGCGGAAGTTTTGGAAATTCGTACCAATGGGTACGAAAAATACAAAGTGGTACTAAAATTGATACAATTTGGATTTGGATGAACTAACAGAGCTGCAATCCTGAAATTTGGAATTAAGATTACTGTTGAGTGACGTAGGGGATTAAAGATTCAAAGGAACGGTCCTGACCAGCTTTAACATGGCAAAGCCCAGGATTTATCTTGGTCCCTCTTTCATCTCAAGTGTACACTGCTTTTGCAAAAATCGAAAGGGAATCTGCTGAAGTGGGTCTGGCGGTAAACGGCGAGAAGACCAAGTTGATGGTGTCGACGCGGAATGCGTCCATAGAGGTCGGACCAACTGTTGACGTTCGTGCCTATAATTTTGAGGAAGTAAAAACTTCGCCTATCTCGGCAACGCCGTAAACACACAAACAACATCAGTTGCGAAATAAAAAGAAGAATTATATTGGCCAAAATATGCTACTTTGGCTTAAGTAAGAAGTTTAAGAACAAAGCCACATCTCGTTAAACAAAAACAACGCTTAACAAAACACTGATAATACCCGTGCTGATGTATGGTTCCGGAGCTTGGGTAGTTGCTAAAAGCGCGTATAAATACGTGCCACATGGCGGTGCATGCAGAAGTGGCAGACCTGAGCTTAGATGGAGCAAAAAAGTGGATGAAGAATTGAAAAGGCGCGGTATTCCAGAAAGCGAAGCAGCAAACAAAGATAATTGGAGATCTTTTCTTAGTTCGGCTTATGGAACAAATGTTCTGTAATGGGCCAGCTAAGTAGGTAAGTAAGTTGGACTGTAGGATTCAGGTAGTTTTGAAAAATCGTACTTATGGGTACGAAAAGTACTAAATGTAGTACAATTTTGATTTGGGTGAACTGATAGCGCTGGAATCCTGAAATTTGAAAATATGATTACTGTAAAAGTGAGGGGTTGAGGTAGTGTTGTAAATCGTTTTTATGGGAACGAAGACTAGTAAATGGTATTTAGTTTGGTATAATTTGGTATTGGACGAATGCATACAGCTGGAATCTTGAGATTTGGAATTAAGATTACTGTTAATATTTTATATTAATGTATAGGATTGAGATACGTGATTGTCGAAATACGTACCATAAGTATACGAAAATTACTTATTACTGTTAGGGACAGAGCTAAAATTATTACTTACTAGGGAAAGATCTGGAATTTGTATTTCGTAAAATAACCAACAAAAGTACAATAGTTCGAAGGCGGGGGCGAAATGAGGGTTACGACGCATTGTGTTTTTCTTTATATGATTTTTTTTTAGCGAAATTCGTCCTAATTATGCCGAATACACACGAAGATACTAAAGAACCCGAATTTTATGTACAAGGTGGCGCAAAAGCAATCCTCCTATCAGAAAATGCAATAAATTTTGCGATTGGCCCCTAATGTCAGTTCTGTTTTGACACTTGTGTAGTAAACACATGCGAAATACACGTTAATAAACAATGTTACGCTACACTGCTCCAGAACGCGGAATTTTGGTGACTATTTATTTGACACAATAATCGCATTTCCATCTCAGCGGGTACGTAAATAAGCAAAATTTTCGCTTCTGGGGCACTGAAAATCCGCGTGTAACCCATGAAGAGCCATTACACCCGCTCAAAGTCACTGTATGGTGATTTTCGCTGCAGGAGTCATCGGACTTTTTTTCTTCGAAGACGTCGCGGGCCAAACGGTTACTGTGAATGGTGAGCGCTACAGAGCAATGATCAACGAGTTTTTTTGCCGCAACTTGATGAAATGGGATTGGAGAACATGTGGTTCCAACAGGACGGTGCAAGGGCACACACTGCACGTGCCACAACCGATATGCTGAAGGATGCATTTCCTGGGCGCCTAATCTTCCGATTTTGCGATTTGCACTGGCCAGCAAGATCGCCTGATTTGACCGCTCCAGACTTCTTTTTGTGGGGCTTTTTGAAGTCGCGGGTTTATGTCAACAAGCCTCAGACTCTTTCAGCTCTTAAAGACAATATCCGTCAAGAAGGAGAGGACCTATCGCCGGAAGTTTTGGCCAAAATGATGGAAAATGCCATAAAAAGGGCTCAAATGACAATAATCTGTGGCGGCGGCCATTTATCTGACATCATATTCTCGACGTGATGCAAAAAAAATAAAAGACCAAATAAATGTAATCCACAAGAAGAATCAAAGTTTTTAATTTTTTTTTTAAATTACAGCCAAAAAACTTCGGAAGTTTACTTTTGCGCCACCTTGTACCATATGTGCCAGATGAGTGCCTAGCTGTAGAAACTCTTAAAAAATGCATTGGCAAGTCTTTAAAAACTCAGATCTGAATTAAATTTATAACTTATGAAAGTCTATAAGTCTTTATACGAAAAAGTAGGAAAAATTGCGTTTATTTAAAAAAACCAACATATTTTTATTCAGCGGTCAATACAAAGTAGTTCAATTTATTAATATCGCCTCAATTTATTAATATCGTTTATAACGACTGTCGCCTATAGCGTCCTAATTTCATCGGTCCCTTGACCGACATAATAAGCGATTTCGACTGTACCTACTATAAGGCCACGAAAAGTACTAAATAGTACTAAAATTTGTCTTTGGTTTATTATACCCTCAGCCTTTAGGCTAAAGAGGGTATTTACACTTTGATACGACCAAAAATGTGCCTCATCGAAATAATGGTTTTAGACCCCAAGTATGTTTGTACGATATCCGTTTCAGACAATTTTGAGTAAATCTAGCAATGTCCGTCCGTCTGTCTGTCTGTCCGTCTGTCTGGCTGGCTGGTGCGCACGATAACTCTCGAACGGATCAATCGATTCGGTTCAAATTTTGGGTATCGAAATATTTTGTCCAGATTCGATTTAAGTTCGAAGATGGGCCATATAGGTCCACTCCTTCAGGTACCTCCCCCACAAATGTTCAAAAATTGTCGCTAAACTTGTGCGCACGATAACTCTTGTAGGGAATAACCGATTTGCTCCATACTTTGCACATCGTGTAATTTCTACCAAACTTAGATGAAGTTCAAATATGGACTCAATCGGTCCACTCCTTCGGGTACATCCCTCACAAAATTTCGGGAAAGTTCAGTTTAGGACCTGGTCGCCCTATGACACCGTGTGCAGTGGTTGGAGCGTAAGATAACTATCGAACGGATCTGCCGATTCGGTCCAAAATTTGGCTTTCGTAATATGTTGTCCAAACTTAGTTCAAGTTCAAAGATGGATTATATCGGTCCACTCCTTCCGGTACCTCCCCCACAAAAGTTCGAAAATGTTCGGAAAATTTGTGCGTACGATAACTCTTGAAGGGAGTAACCGATTTGGTCCATACTTTGCTCATTATGAAATTTCTACCAGACTTAGATGAGTTTCCAATATAGATTCAATCGGTAAACTCCTTCGAGTACCTCCCACACAAAATTTCGGAAAAGTTCAGTTTAGGACCTGCTCTCGAATCGCCTTGGTTTTTGTTGTAACATCTTGTATTCACTGTCCCCTATACGAAAGTACAAGTTTCCTCAGGGGTAAGTCCATACTTCCTGAAAAAATAGCCTGAAAGTTGATAAACAAACCCTATGACACCATGTTTATGGGTGGAAGCGCAAGATAATTCTCGAACGGATATGCCGATTCCGACCAAAATTTGGCCTTCGTAATATTGTTTCCAAATTTAGTTTAAGTTCCAATTTTAATTTAAATTTAGTTTAAGCAAGTCCATACTTCTTGAGAAACAGCCCGAAGGGTATAAAAACCCCCTATGGCACCCCCATGGTCTATGTCGGTCCATTCCTTTAAGTACCTTTTCCGCAAAATTTTTGAACTTTAATCCTAATCAATATTTTTGTCGGTTCAAAATTTTGAAACCCCCTTAATAAATAAGTTTTTTGTGAAAAAAGTGTTTGAATTTGCACAGGCTGAGGGTATATCTCTGTCGGCAAAGCCGACTGATACTATTTTACTTGTTTCTATACAAGAAAGTTTTAACTTATAAGGACAGAAAGTCCTTAACTAAAATGCCTCTAAAATGTACTTAAATAGAAAAAAGTATTGATTAAAATTGGTATTAGTACAACAATATTGTCAACCGATTCGAACCAAATTTTGGGTATCGGTCCACTCCTTCGATTACCTCCCACACAAAATTCGGATAAAGTGTAGTTTAAGAGCTCCTCACGGATCGTTTTGAAATTTTTTTTCGGTAATTTTTTTTCAGTAATCTTTTTTTGTGGCTCGCTTTATGACGGTACTATTTTTTACCGGAGTAAGTCAATAATTCCTGAGATATTGGCCTAAAAGCTATAAGAAACCCTGACGGCACCAATCAAAATGACAAAGCCGCAAGATAATCCTCGCAGGGAGTTTTTGATCAATGCAGGCTTTGCGCATTGTATTATTTCATCCAGTCCAGTATGGGATTGAAATATAGACTATATAGGTTCACTCCTTCGGGTACCTCCCACACAAAATTCGGATAAAGTGAAGTTTAGGAGCTCCTCTCGCATCGTTTTGACTCTTTTTCAGTAGATTGTTGGAGCGGCCTCATTTACAATGTCACATTTTGTTCCGGAGTAAGTCAATACTTCCCAAGATAATGGCACAAAAGCTTGAAAACCCTGTCGGATATTGTGCAAGATAACTCTAAAACTTTTTCAAAAATTTCTTTCAAACTTATTTTAACATATTTATGTTTACTTGTTAAGGAGACGATGATTATATGTTTTAATTTTGTTATTTTTCTCTTTCGAGATGAGCGATTCATCAGAAGGTTTTAACATAATTTAATATTTTGAGTCCTTTATGAGAAAGTTTGGTTGCCAAAAATGTTTGGTATATGCCTATGATTTGGTATAAGCCCACCATTCGGTACCTACAGATTTTAAAGCAAACTCGTGATATAAAATCAATATATTTTATATACGGCATAATTACTGTGTTTGGTTTGGTTTTGTTGTTTTTTTCTTGGTCAGTGGCTGAGGGTATTTCTCCGTCAGCACAGCTGACTGATACGTACTTACTTGTTTGTCTTGAAAATACCACAAGGTAATGATGTTTTTTTTATCCAAGTACGTACGGAATATTTTATGTCGGGTCAGAAAACCCCCATCTTGTGGTATTTTAACTACCTTTGAAAATATAGGCGATAGGGACATACAAGGAACTGATTAAGAAGAGGAAATGTTATCCAACAATTAAAAAAGTATTAGTCAGTGCAAAAAGTTATAACAGGAGCGGTGGACCTTAATTTATTTTCGTAGGCAACAAAAGAAGTTTTGGAAGTTTTGAACGTAATTTTCAGGCGTTTGTGGGAAGGTCTCGTAAACAGTGGACGTTATTATAACTCTGACGGATCCAATTAACACAGTCTACACAGACTAAATATATAGCATTATAAAACGTAATATTAAAAACATTTCGGAGCTTATATCTGAAAACCCATATCACGACTACACTTTTGAACATTATGACAGGAAGCATAGACTTGTCCACGAAAAAAATTGTATCATTCACTGACGTAGCAAGAGAGGTCGGGCCCCCGATACTCAGGGAAGGTGCAAACATCAATGGACCAAAGTTCAAAGAACTCAATATTTTCATATTAGCCTACGATACGATCTAAGTAGTATTGCGAATTAGTAGAGTTTCGATGTTCATAAAGCAATGGAGTTTTGGTGTCTCTCTTATTTAAAATGTCAATTCGGTGGGAAATCAATTCATAGTTTGGCTATATACTTTGTTTTAAAAATTTAACTTTAGTACAAATTTTATTTATATTGAAAAATAATAATAATTTAATATTTGTTTCACGTAATTTAAGTTTTAGTCACTGACATTTGCTATCAAATCATTAAGTTAATCAGGACTCTAAGTAAACAAACACAAATCAAATGATGTACTACAATACCATTAACCATGAATAACACCATAAATTTAGTGACATTATAGCACATGTCAACAAATACAAAACACTTTATAATGACACACACACACACACCAAAACCACTGATTCCTGTCCAGCCAGAATTAAAAAAATATTGCTGTGGAGTTTTTCTCCCAGACAATAGACCGCAACATATCAAACATTTTGCCATTTGCTGTAACTGACAATGGAATCCTGCAACAGACAGACTGATAACTCCACTAGTAGACATTGATTTTGACCAACAGGCATCAAAGGTTGGTCAATCACGTACTAATTCAAACGCCCTACCACAAAAACTGTACTCACCACCAAACCACCTACCTCCACCCAAAACCCTAACTAAATAGATTTGTAAAAACAATTGACACTAATCGTTTGACATTTGGACCAAAGTGTGGTCGTGTATGTTGTGTTTGGGAGCGTGGGAGAATTCTGGGGGAGGGGAAAAGGCGAGGCAAGTGTCATTTGTGGATATTTAGTGGTCGTCGATAAAACACCACATTTTGTAAGCAACAAATTTGTCCTATGGCAAATGAGAATAATGATGACACCCTAGAAATTATTATGACTCAATCACGTACGAAAATGTTAATAAATATCAAACTGTGACAGCTATAAATGTCATGTGTTGACACATCGTAGAACGGTAGCTAATGTTTGAGTTTGAACCATTTAAACAACTGTATTGAAAGTGGTAATTTAATATAGCAGTGAGGTGTGATTGAAATAATAAAGCTCATTATTGGTTTTGAAGGCGTTTGGGGAATTGGGTATCTATTACACTGTGATACAAAAGTTGACATAACATTGTTGCATGCGTTCTGATGCATAAATTCGGTTTTGTGGGAGTCCATGGAAGACGAAAATATCTTTGGTTTCTTTGGGTCACTACGTTTTTTGATTTTATAACGGAAAATGTAGTGAAAAACGGTAAGCTTTCCAAAATGCACTTTTACTGACCCTCTTGCACTGCATTTTAACTGACCCTTCGGCAATGCATTTTAACTAAACCTTTGGGGGTAGAATAGGATGCAGTCCAAAGCACGTGTTTTGATACATTCTGCGGAATGTGTGCAAGCCATTACAAAATATCTCAAAACAAATAAAATGCATTTATTATTTGTGTAAAACAAAAATATTAAGAACTTTATTACATTAACACAAATTATGAAAATTCTCCATTGAATTCAATTGCAACCATGTGTGTTTCCTCCGCTCTCCATTTAATCCAAGCTAAACTGTTCTTGCTTCATCTGCTAAATGAGTTTGATACTGTCTTCCCATCAGCAGTTAAGATTTCGACATGTACTCCAACAGCACTCCAGTGAGAAATTTTCTTACCGAAAAAATTTTCGCAAATTAAATATTTTTTATTTTATATTAACAAATTTTTGGAAATGTTAACACGCTTATCTTTTTTGGAAAATGTATGCCGCTGCCTGTAGAGATCTACAAACTGATTTATGTACTTGTAGGGATCTCTAATAACTGCTAATAAAATGTAGCGAACAGAGTGCCTTTTTCACGACTCCGTTTGGACTGCATCCGGATGCTGTTAAATTGTGAGGAATTGGAGTGCCTTTTTCACGACTCCGTTGAACTGCCTCCGGATGTTTTTAAAATGTGACAAGTGGATGTGATTCTTTGGATTGCATCCAAATGCAGTTAAAATGTGAGGACGACTCCGTTTGAACTGCATCAAAACATGCCGTGAAAGATCTAGTCCACATTGCACTACTTCCAATTTAGTTTGCTGGGTTTCCATAGTAATTTGTATGGGTTCAACGGTGAATTGTCACGAAATTGCTTTAATGGCCGTAATTATTGTTCAATCGATGAAAAATAATCCTACAAAGAATTGTTAAAATCGGTTGGATTCTAATATAAGGCTCTACGGTATAAGGCTCTCTAAGGTAAAAAATATTGAGGCCCCAGCGGCACATGTTAACATCTTCCATTTCTGATCAAACTTTGGCAATATGAAAATCCAACAAAAGTAATCATTTTATAGGTATGCCGACAAAAAAATCCGACATCATTTTTTTTAAACCACCCTAATAAAACCACCAATAACATTTCAAGACCTTGTGCATAATTGTAATTTACCTCAATTTAAAAACTGGGAATTTCTCTATCATGACTTAAAATTGTTAATAATGATTTCGAAATTTTGTAGCATACAAGGTAAATATATTTCCTTACAAACAAGCCAAAGCATAATGGAGCCCAATCTAACCCCTACATTTATGTAATTTGCATCAAGGGAGAAGTCAAAGATTGGTTTTCAAGTTTCGTATTCGTAATTTGCAGGAATGTGATCTCCAGAAATTAAAATATGTTCCAAAATTTAAATTAGATTATTTTTTCCACAAAAGTTATGGCCAATTTTACCCACAAGATACTATCTGATCATAATCCGAAATTATTGGCATCTTCCTTGAATAAAACTCTTACCTTGTGCCGAATTTTGTCAGTTTTGAGCTGTAACTGCGACCTCTAGCGTGATTATGGTTACACTATACACAATTAAAACTGTGGAATCCCTTCATATACTAGGCTATAGCTCTGTTATCTGACCAAGTACATCAGCATAATTGCCACCGATGCACACTGGTCGAAACCATTTATCTAGCGGCGCGAAAGCCAAAAAATCAAAGTATAAAATTGCGAAATGTTTTCCATTGTATAAATTACAGAAACTCTGCTGACTAAAATTTTGTTTTTACTTTGTTTGTTGTTGTAAATATTCACTGTCATTGTTGTTAAAAACCTGATTTCATATTTCTTTAATTGTTAAAAAAACTCGTAATAAAACTAAACAAAGTTTATTTTTTATTGACAGGGGAGGGTGTAAGTTAAATTAAAAAAAATGGGGCCTGAATTTACATAGTTATATAGCAATAAATTTTCAAAAATTATTATTTTTTTATGTTTTTAGTGCAATATATTTTTGTTGTATGGAGCGTAACTACCAAGGTTCACTGATGTTCAGTCCATTTTTTTAATAATTAAATTGGACTTCCTATATTCCGAATAACCACAATTTAGCTGCAAATAGTTGCAAATCTTGCTGATAAATGGTCTTGAAAAATAGCCTAAATCATCAAAATACCCAAAATCTGTCGGTACAGTTATATGGGGGCATTATCAAAATGTAGACCTATGTTAACAATTTTTGGTGCAGAAGATGTATAACCAACGAGAACCTCCTATGCCAAAATTCAGCTTATTTGGTCTGAAAATGTAGACAAAATCCTAACAATACCGAATATTGGGAGGCACCGTTATATGGGGACAATATCAAAACGTAGGCCTATGTCCACAATTTTTGGTGGAGAATGTTTGTGTCCACTGGGAACCCCAAATACCAAATTACACCTAATTTGGCCGGAAAATGTAGCTTTAAACTCCCAAAATACTGAAAATCGGGAGGTACATTAAAAGGGTCCTATACCCAAACGTGGACCTATGTCCACAATTTTTGGTAGAAAGGTTTAGTGATCACTAGAAACCCTAAGTACGAAATTATAACTTTGGAAGGAAAGGGTGGCTTCAATCCTCAAAATACCGAATATCAGGAGGTACCGTTATATGGGGGCTATACCAAAATATTAGCCGATGTTGTTCATATTTAGTACATTATTACCCACAGACACAGACTGAATTTGTGCAAAATTTCAGAATGATATCTCCATTCGCTTCCAAGTTATTAATTTCGCGCCGCTAGATCAGTGATTTCGACCACTGTACAATGGAAAGGTAAACAATTAGTCGTCCAAACATGACCTGTAGCGTGATTACAATTTTTAAAGGACGGACGGACACACATCTCAAAATCGCTTTATCTCGTCGAGATATGAATTTTGGTATACCACATATGGGGTCTACGACGAATATTTCGCGGTGTTACATGAAATTTCGGAAAAACAAACTTATAATACACTTTCCACATAGTGGTTGGTATAAAAACATCAGTCGGCTTTGGATACAGAGATATACCCTCAGCCTGTTACATAATGAAAAGAAGCAGACAGAGAAAAGGTCGTTTTTTTTCAAAACAGTACTGTTTAAGGAGTACTGTTTTAATGAGATAACGGAAGAAACGCGCCGATATAGCCTTCGAGTTTGGAAATACGAGGGCGGTTCGGAAACTTCTTAGCCTAGCACAAAAAGCGAGGTATTAACAGAAAAAAGTTGAGTGTTTTGAAAACTTCCATATCTGTTATGAACACATGTTAAATTTTGTTTCGATCTGGCAACTCCTTCATATAGAAACAGGCGTTCAAAAAAGACGCATCCGCAATTTTTTTGCAATGGAAAAATTAGAAATGCGTGCTGTCATATTTACATAAAAAAGGTTTATCGGAACAAGAAATTCATAATGATATGGTGAATGTGCTAGGTGAAAGTGCTCCTTCATATGCAACAGTAAAAAATTGGGTTGCTGAATTTAAACGTGGTCGAACAAGCATTGAAGATGAACCACCTAGTGGACGTCCAAAAACAGCAACAACAACAGAAATTGTAGCCAAAGTGCATGATATGGTATTAAATGATCGACGAATAAAAGTGCGTAAAATTGCTCATATCATGGGCATCTCAAATGATCGAGTCCATTTAATTTTGCATGAAGAACTACAGATGAAAAAGCTTTCTGCAAGATGGGTGCCGCATTTGTTAACAGTCTATCAAAAACGCATAAGAATGAACATTTCTCAAGCTTCTTTGGATCGTTTTAAGCGAAATAAAATGGATTTTAAGCGTCGTTTCATAACTGTTGATGAGACATGGATCCACCACTATACTCCAGAGACAAAAGAACAATCCAAACAATGGACTGAAGCTGGAGGAAGTGCCCCAAAGAAGGCAAAAACTATTCAATCGGCTGGTTAGGTTATGGCAACGGTTTTTGGGACTTCAAAGGTATTTTATTGATTGATTATGTGCAAAAGGGTAAAACAATAAATTCAGAGTACTATTACAACCTTTTGGATCAATTAAATGTACAAACTCGAGAAAAACGTCCTGGCTTACAACACAAAAAAATAATTTTTCATCAAGAGAACGCACCACCGCACACGAGTGTGTTAACAATGGCTAATATCAACGAATTAAAGTACGAGTTGCTTGACCACCCACCTTATTCTCCTGATTTAGCTCACAGTTACTTTTACTTGTTCCCAAATCTAAAAAAATTCCTTGCTGGCAAGCGTTTTACCTCAAATGAAGATGCAATTACAGTTGTAAACCACTATTTTGAAGACCTTGAGGAAAACTATTTTAATCAAGGGATAGAATTGCTAGAAAAGCGTTGGACTAAGTGTATTGAAGTTTCAGGAGATTATATTCAAAAATAAAAATATTTTTGAAAAACTAACTATTCTCTTTCATTGATAGGCTAAGAAGTTTCCGAACCGCCCTCGTACAAAGATTGGACAAAATCGAGGTCTCACTTTAAGAGTAGTAATTGGTGGCCGTAGGGCCATTACAGTTTTACTTTAATTATCTCAGTCAGCACCGACGTAGTCAGTGGGGGGATAGGATACGATACGCAAAGTTTGACCAATCTCAATTACTCCTCTCGATAGTTACCTTCTCATTAGTTTGTCACAGGGATTTTTGTTAAGAGATTTTGGGTCAATATGTCAGGAAGCATGAAAAAGCATATCGTTGTAAACAGGACCACAAAAAGTAATTTCCGTCAAAATTTGCAAACGATCCTAGAACAGTCCCTAATCAAATATGTTGAACTTTTGTGAGGGAGGTACCCGAACATGTTTCCGATCATATCGGATACTCAATCCGTAGGGTTTTGTCTTAATCAATCGTTTAAGTTGGAACCGGCAGGGTTATTTAGAGCTTTTGGGATATTATCTCTTGCCCCCGATAATTTTTACCTTCGGAAAAGGACCGCGAGCACAACATGCGCAAAAAATTTCATTTCAATCCGAGAAGTGTAACTAAGCTACCAAGAATTTTTAAAATTTTGTGTGGGTAATACCCGAAGGAGTAGACCGATATAGTCGATATTCGAAGCTCATTTATGTCTGGCAGAAATATTACAATTTGCAAAGTATGGACTAAATCGGTTACTCTCTTCGAGCGTTATAGTGTGCAGCATTTTACGAGGACCAAAAGTTAGACTCGCCCATCTTAGGACTATGGCAAGGACCAATGTGCTGCATGCTACGAGGTCACAGCTCCCAGTATGCCATCCTCATCAGAATATGAGATTTCGCCCCCCTCCCCATTCCTCTAAAAGTTACTGCACACTCAGCTTTTAACATCTGTCGTGTTCCTTGAAATAAATAATTTTTGCAAATTAATTTGCAAAGGTCTCCGAGTTAAAATCGAGGAAATGGTTGACTTTATGAATCGGTAGAATATCATGGTCGCAACGGTGCGGGAGTCCAAATTTATCATAACTGCAGCTTACAGCGTTGCTATGGTTACAAAGTGCTGAGGAAAAATGTCAAGAAGTGGACTAGCTTTCCCGTTGCATCAGTCTGTTCAATATAGACTTATCTCGCTTGAGCGTGGCTCCAAGGACCCGTACATGCAATGTATCGGGGTAACAATCAGGTTTTGCACTGTCGTTGAGGAAACTCCTATCAAAATTAGCGGTGAGTGTCATAGATCGTTAAACATAACCAGCGTGTCATCTGGTCTGACAAATGACGTCACCGTTATTCTAGTTTCGTTGTATCCCCTGAGTCAAACAATCTCCCTATAATTGTCTACATCAGCAGTCCCCTAGTTTCAGAGAACATTCCACCCTTTCTGATATTCAGGTAGTAGAAAAGATGTTGCGGGACATCATTATAGCTGTAGTCGCTCGCTATATATCTGTTGGTCGAATACCCGAAGTGCGATCAAATTTCCCAGCATGGTGGATGGGACTAACAAACGAACGTGGTGATTTTCGTCGAGCCATCGCTAGTGACCCACGATTTTTGAAGCGGATACCGTAAGTTAATAGGTTAGTCGGTAAGCACAAGCGGAGCAAGGTGGTAGATCACCAGAAGAGTTGTCATACAGAAGCCTATGCTGACTGGTACGAAGAGTTGCGCAAGTTTATCAATTGACAATTTGTCAAGCACCTAGGGAGTGACAGGGTAACTAGAAGAGTACTACATCGTATTAGATATGTTTCCATCCGAGGAGGGACCACCACAATTTTCAATGGAATGCCATTCCTGCATACAAGTGTATACACTGTGCAACCTCTTCGGGTATATCTCACACAAAATTTGTTTCTAGTTTACGGACATATCATGGCTCGTTTTAAATTTCCTGCAGAATGTTAAATGTTTCGTAAAAAACGAAAATTACTAATTATCACCACATGGACGGCAGATATGAGAACGGAGTTGAATGACATGGTCGATGGAAGCAGAATTCCGACAGCAAACTACCGCATAATTCTAGGGGTCACGTTCGACAGCAAGTTCTTGTCGTCCGCGCTTGACACATCTATATGCAACAGTCTGAGATGTAGGAACAATGAACTCAAGTTTATAGCCCGTGCAGATATAGAAACCTTGTTAACCACAAATAATGCGATAGGTTGGTCTGTAGTAAGTAGTATGGTTTGTATATATCGTCACCATAAATGCCCGAAGACGTTACCGACATGAAAATCGAAATTCGTTTTTTGACGTTATCTGATACATATAGATGGGATTCTACCCGGTATTTACCCCAAACTTGGGTAAATACCAGGTAAATACCAAATAAATATCTTTTTTGGGTTTTTATTTGGGTAAATAAAATTTTATTTTGAAATCAAAATTTTGTTTTTCTGTCAGACAGAAAATCAAAAAGATTACCAGAAAAACGGTAAAACCACTTGGACTAAACTTCTTATACGTCAAATCGATCGTTGGAGTTGCTTGTGCGAAACAGTTAGCGAAGAATGCAACAATTATAACTTTTTCGTGGAGGACTTACATCTCAAGATAATCCACTGAAATCGTGGGTTAATCCACCTGATATATCATAATGTTTGGACTTCGATCCAGCATTTATGATTTTCTGCAAGAAGAACTACAACAAACTGCTCTAAAAGTTGTCAAATACCAAAAATATAATGTCACAATATATGAGAGATTTACCAAAATATGGACCAAAATTGATCATATTTTAACTTGCCCCGTATCCAAAAACGGTTATTTTATTAATAGTCAGTTAAAATTTTCTAAAACAATGCGTTTTCGCTTCTAATTTCATGATTTTAGTTTCTGTAGTTTATACCCACAATTTGGGTAAATACCTGGGTATTTACCCATTTGTACCCAATTTACCCATTTTAATGGGTATTTACCATTTGGGTATTTACCCATTTCCCATCTCTACTGATACATAAAGCTAAAATACATGCTCTGGCAGAATTTCAAGCTTTTACGTTCAAAAACAACGATCCTATTCAAGAAATGGCATTTCGAAAAATGGAGGATCTCAAAACTAAGCACTTCAGTGGTTTTGGTTTCACTACTTATTCCCCTCGATAATATCCCATATACTCGCCTTCATAAGATTAATATTCCATAAAAAAGTTTTTAATTTTATAACGTTTTTTGCTTCTCCTGTAAAGTTTTGGTTTTGTGGGTTACGTCTTCGGGCATTTATGGTGACGATAGCAAAATAATCTAACCTGTCAAAATGCCGCCCTGAAAACTGCTACACGGTGCTTCATAGGGTCGTCACCAAAGGACCGCCCTACCCAGGCATGTCAGGATGGATCTTCATGATCTAGAAAGAGACGTTCAACGTTACAAGAGAGAATCTTAAAATCAAGAAGCCTATCAAGCAGGTTTAAATAACATTCACGGATGCAGTCGTGTAGATGCAGCTCTTGATAAACCAGAGTAGTTTTGGCTCAACTACCTTCAGTATGGTACAGCCGTCTGAGTTCCTATAGGGCAAGGATCGATTGCACCATACAAAACATCTGCCCTGCATGCGCCATAGGCCGGCACGACACACTGCACCTTTTAACTGTCCTACCAAATCTACTCAACTAAATCCAATAAATCTGTGGTTACATCCCATCGAAGCAACCATAATCCTAGAACTGGAGATAGACTCAAAGCCAAATTAAGCAGAAAAACAATCATACATACATATTAAATACTGCTACAACAACAACTGATTATCTTGATATCCTACTTTGCTCACAAAAGTTCAAAATGTTCGCTTATGTGCATTTTAAGTCCTGTTTGAGGATCGTTTTGCAATTGTTATGGAATGTGGTCTTGTGGTCTTCACAATTATACCCTACACCACTATGTGGGAAGGGTATTATAAGTTTGTTTTGGTAAAAATTCATGTAACACCGCGAAATATTCGTCGGAGACCCCCAATGTGGTATACCAATCTTCATATCTCGACGAGATAAAGTGATTTTGAGATGTGTGTCCGTCCGTCCTTCTTTCCATTATAAATTGTAATCAAACTCCAGGCCGCAATAATAGGCCGATCGTCACGAAATTTTGTATGGAGGTCGGGATCAGACCAGAATAGATCCCTATTTTTATTGGTGATGATCGTGAAATATTTAGCGGGTGAAATGGACCAAAAACATAATATTTATCCAATTGTGTTGCGGCTCTGTAGGATAATCCGATCCGATAATAGTCCGACCAACGCGAAATTTTAAGAAAGGTAGTGGTATTCTTGGAATACATATTCCTGGTAAGTAAGCTATACTTGGAAAATAAACTTTTGACCTTTCTATTGATGCCAATTGTGTTGGTGTACACATTTGTTTGTAGTGTAATAATAAACATGCTAGAGGTCGCAATTATAACTCAATAGTCACGAAATTTTGCACGAGGTAAGACTTTAGGTCAAAGAAGATGCCTAAAATTTTTATGATGATCTTATATTATTTAGCGGGTGACATAGACCATTACTTTTGTATGAAAAATATAAACATATTATATTTAGTCTATATTTTAATTTGTGGAGGGCATATACCACCAAAGTAGCCTACATATGAAAAAAGAGCGACTAACCTTTCCACTGATACAAATTGCAATAATGAGTTTGGTAGATAACGGGGCTACTGCTACATTTTCCTCCTATGATATAATTGTCTCTATCATGACAGAGAAATTCCCAGTTTGTGCATTATTTCCAATTACTTGGAGCCCAGGTGTATTAATTGTCCAATTGGATTTTTTTAAATGTACTCGGTGTCGCTACCGTTAAAGTTTTTTTGAAATATTAACTTTGGTAAAGGTGAAGGCACCCATGGACCTCCTCCTGGCGTATAATTTTGGGATTTATACATACAACAATTTACCGCCAAGTCCAAAAGACGTGCCCTAAGACACCACTTGTAGAGAAGTTTTTCACTGCAGAAATACTCAGGAAATGTCGTCAACATTACTAAGGGGTATTTCGTCACCTTTGATCGATTCCCCGGCCAGTAATATTGGCGACATTTTTCGAGTATTTCAGTCATGTAAAACTTCTCTACAAGTGGTGGCTTAGGGCACGCCGTTCGTACTCGGCGATAAACTGTAGGTCCCCATATCAGGAAATATGAATCGGGGTGTAATCATTGATATGAGAGAAGTCTCCTTTGTCCCTTATGGGATGCTTGTGGAACAATTATTATATTATTATTTAAGCTTGATATGATAAAGTGGCAGAATCCACAAAGTTATTTCTTACAATAAGTTTATTTGTTCCATAAATTTTGATTTGCTGAAAGCTAATTCCCAGGGGTAGTGGTGTAGGGTGTTAACTACATTGTTTGCCGGAACTACCAGTAATTTGACATTTAAGGTTCCCTGCAGTTATAAAACTTGTCCAACAAAAATTGTAAATATAGGTCCACACTTTGATATAGTCCGTAGGTGGTACCTTTCACCTGGCTGAACACATTTTTATACCCTACACCAACTTGTGTAAGGGGTATTATGTCTTTGTGCATTTGTATGTAACATTGAAAAGGAAACGAGAAAGACCCATAGTTCCTTTTGTGACTATATGTACATAGAATCACTTTATATATTCAACCGATTTGTGGCATTTGGTGCAGCAATCACGCTATTTGTGTCTAATTTTGATGAAATTTGGAATGTGTGACCGAATTTGCACTAGAAAAAAAGCTTGCCAAAGTATAATGATATCGGTTCAGATTTGGATATAGCTCCGCTAGCTCGATTTGAGGAATTTTGTGCACCAACCTCTCCTATGTAGGTCCAATTTTGATGAAATTTGAAATGTGCAACGGAATTTGCTGTAAGAAAAATTATATTGAAATCGGTTCAGATTTGGATATAGCTCCCAGATATGTTTTTACCCGATTTGAGGTAGTTGGTTCATCAACTTGTCACTGATTTTGGGCTAGAAATTAGTTTGCCAAATTATATTGAAATTGGTTCAGATTTAAATATATCTCCCATACCCGAATTGAGACATACATTTTGATGAAACTTTTTTTTTGTCATTCAGGCAGTTGGGATACCGGTGGTCGAAAATTATCAGTGGTCACTTAAGACGAAGAAAATACCAAGATAAGACCATATTAAGACTGATCAATGCCGTTTCGTATCTTCCATTCCCCATGCCACCCAAAGTCTAAGAATTACGATTACAGCTAATCTCTTTTTTTCATGGAATAATATGGAGAAAGCATACAGGAGCAATTTGAATATTTTTCTCGGAGTTCTTTACAACCTAACTTAATCTTCTACCTTCTATTGAGAGTTAAGTGCATTTTAAAGGGTAATCATGGAATTCCTTTTAAAGTTATTGGTTAAAAATATGTTTAAGAAGAATTTGCAATGCTCCTCATGATAACATAACTTCAGCCTTAAAAAACACATTTGAAAACATTTTGTTATAAAGAAATTCTTGCAAAAGATTAAAGATATTCAAACACAAAAATTGTCTAATGTGAATAGAAGTTACAAGAATGGCATGTCAATCCACAACAACGTAAGAAAATACATGTTTACGTGAATGACGAACAGAAAACCCCACAACACAAAAAACCTACCCCATTGACTGTTAAAAAGGTGCTACTGACCTTTTTATGCAAATATTTATCCGCTGCCCACACAAAGGTAACAGTTGATACAAAAAAACTCGACTGCACAGTAGCAAAGATGTCAGTACGAAAAAAGAAAGAAAACCTGCCAGGAAGTCGACGATGAGCAACAACAACATGAAAACACAAACTTTGAACATTACGAAGATGTTTAGGTAAATTCACCTAGGCCAGTCTGCCAGCCAGCAAGTTAGTCAGTCGACCATATAATGGCCATAGATAGAAACTTATCTTAATAGCTAATGCTTTAGAATAGAAAGAAATGCCTTTTTTAAAGACCCAAATGTGGATGGACTGGAAATTACCTTTAGATGAATAAAAGCAGACAAAATTGAATAGAATGTTAAAGTCAACTCGAATAAGTTATTGTTTTTGTGAAGATTATTGACATTTAAGGTAAACATGTGATGTGTAGCCCTTGTATTTCCTGTCATATCATCCTTGATGTTGTTGTTGGTAGTCCTGCTGCTGTTGCTGATGTATTTCAATTCAAATGGCACGAAATGAGAAATAAAAGCGACTGGAGTGTGAATACAAAACAAAATATAACTGGTTTTAATATTGTACAGCATGCCAACGATGAACAAAACAAACCAAGAGTGAACCTACGACCCAGGTCTATTTGTACAGTGTTGCTGTCAATGATAACTTTGCGGCAACAACTTCATCATCGTCAACATACAGCAATGGCTGGAATTTTTCTATCAAACATCGACATCTATGGATATCAACATCAACTGGGTATCCTCAACGCATCAGCATCATCACATCGACAACAACAACTCCATGTAACAATTATCTCTGTATACACAAACAACTCATCTCCAACTGTTTGAAATCGGAATCGTAAAACCGGAAATAAAACAGGAAAATTAAAAGCGCATACAAAAGGTGTACGTCAAATGGACAAAAAAAGAAATGTAGAGTACGACTGAAACCAACTCCAAAGGCAATTCATTGTGTTCCGTTGTTGTTATTTTTATTGTTGTTACGACTGGAGTTCACTTTTAGTCCTAACTCGTAGTGGCATTGCCGCCATCAACATCATCATTATTGTTATATGAAGCTTTAGCAAACGGTGCATGAAAATGCAACTAAGCGCAGCAGGCTCTAGACAAGGGGAGCCACCTCGCCAATATCATAGCAGTAGAAAAAAGGAATTGTATAGTTTGTTTTAGAGCCACAAAAATGGAAAACAAAGAATAGTTAAACAGAAAAATAACCCCTAGAAATGGAACACTGACAGTAAATAACTTCGCTTGACTTTTGAATATGCTCCTTATTTCTCATTTGTAGGCTTAAGGTTATAGGACAGATGTGACCAAACTCATGACATTACTGAGGGATTCTTACTTACAAATAACACGAAGTCTATTTTTGGTGCCACCGTGGTGCAATGGTATGCACGCCCGCCTTGCACGCAGAAGGTCGGGGGTTCGACTCCCCGGCCAGGCAACATCAAACATTTTTCAACGGTGGCAAAATACCCCTCAGTAATGTTGGCGACATTTTCTGAGTATTTCAGCCTTGAAAAACTTCTCCATAAGTGGTGTCTTAAGACACGCCGTTCGAACTCGGCGATAAACAGTAGGTCCCATATCATTGAGCTAAATATGAGTCGGGGTGCACTCATTGATATGAGAGAAGTCTCCCTTGTCCCGTATGGGATGTTGTGGAACAATGTTTTTTTTTTTTTTGTTTATTTCAAAAAATATTTCAGAATTTTTCCAACTTTTTGGTAGATATTGGGCCCACCAGTCATGACAGTAGGTCACCGTAAAATTTAGAGCTTTAGGACTACTACGTCAGGATGAATTGACTTGCCCACGACAAGCATAACATCTGCGCTTAAACAAAAATGTTGAACTTTTGTGTGCGAGGTACCCTAAGGAGAAGACCGATGTGGACAATTTTCATGGTGTCATAGCGGTTTTTCAATGCTGGCGGTTCATTTTCTCAGGATGTATGGATTTGCCCCTGAAAAAGCTTGTACCGTCCTAATGGGGACAATCAAAGGGATTCGAGAGAAGGTCTTAAACCGGACTTTCACGAAATTTTGTGTGGGTGGTGGATCTATAGGGTCTGGTAGAAACTTTACTGCTTTCGAGAGTTACCGTGGCCACCATCTTAGCGAAAAGTTTTGAACGTTTGTGGAAACTTAACGAACTTAAGCTAAGTTGGACAAAATATTACGAAAGCCAAATTTCGGACCCATTCGGTTGATTTGTTTGAAAGTTATCGTGCGCACCAACCAGGCAGACAGACGGACGAACATGGCTAAATCGACTTTTATTATTTCGTCACGGCACATTTTTATCAAAATCGACCTAATGGTAGTTGAGAAATTTAGGTTTAGGTTCAACTTTCTGCTAACGAGGTATATACACTTTGATACGACCGTCCCACTATGTCGCGAGTTTATATAAACGGTGACCAAAAATAGAAGGGATTGGTGTAGGTGTATGAATTTTAAAAATTTGGAAGATC
This sequence comes from Musca autumnalis, assembly GCF_047663935.1. Lineage (NCBI taxonomy): Eukaryota > Metazoa > Arthropoda > Insecta > Diptera > Muscidae > Musca > Musca autumnalis. The sequence continues at coordinate 149,018,560 of NW_027411866.1, read as the reverse complement.
GGTCCACGCTTTGTTATAGTCGACATGTAACGGTACTTACCAATTTCGATATTTTCAATATTTTAGCTAAATTTATGGATCAAATTTCGATATTTTCAATATTTTAGCTACATTTCCCAGTTGACAAAAAAACCTTCCCGATAAAAATAATGGACATTGGTCCACTTTTTGATATAGACCTCACATAACGGTACCTACTGATTTTCGGTATTTTCAAGATTTTAGCCACATTATCCAACCGAAGAAGCTGATATTTGGTATTTAGTTTTCGCCAGGGCTGATATAGGCCTCATGTAACGGTGCCTCCCGATTTTCCTTATTTTTAAGGTTTGTTTTTTGCCTTTATACCTTTATAACTCAGCATTTATGCTAACGAGGGTATATACACTTTCAAACGGGCAAAATGTGCCTCATCGAAATAATCCCAAGTATGTTTGGACGAAATCCGTTTCAGGCAATTTGGAGTGTATTTAGCAATGTCCGTCCGTGGGTCTGTCTGGTTAGTGGGCACGATAACTCGCGAACGGATGAGCCGATTTGGCTTTTGTAATATTTTTTCCAAGCATAGTTTAAGTTCGAAGATGGGCCATAACGGTCCACTCCTTCAGGTACCTCCCCCACAAAAGTTCGAAAATGTTCGGAAATTTAGTGTGCACCACAACTCTTGAAGAAAGCAACCGATTTGGTCCATACTTTGCACATCGTGAAATTTCTATCAGGCATAGATGAGGTTTCAATATGGACTTTAAAGGTCCACTCTTTCGGGTACTTCCCACACAAAATTTCGGAAAAGTTCAGTGAAGGACCTGCTCTCGGATCGTTTTGATTTTTGTTGTACAAATTGTATTCGCTGGCCCCATTACGAAGGTACAAGTTTTATGACGGGCTAGTCCATACTTCCTGACAAAATAGCCAGAAAGTTGAAAAAATTCCCTATGACACAATATGTAGTGGTTGGATCGCACGATAACTCTCGAACGGATCTTCCGGTTCGGTCTAAAATTTGGCCATCATAATATTTTGTCTAAACTTAATTTAAGTCCAAAGATGAGCCATATCGGTCCACTCCTTTAGGTACCCCTCTCCCAAAAAAGATCGAAAATATTCGGAAAATTTGTGCCCACGATAACTCTCGAAGGCAGTAACGGATTTGGTCCATACTTTACACATCGTAATATTTGTACGAGACATCGATCTGGCTTGAATATGGACTATACATGTTAACTTCTTCAGGTATATCCCACAAAAAATTTCGGAAAATGCATTTTAGGGTCTGCTTTCGAATCGCTTTTATCTTTGTTGTAACAACTTGTATTCGCTGCCCCCATGACGACGATAACTCTCGAACGGATCAGCTGTTTCTGTCTAAAATTTGGGCTTCGTAATATTTAGTCCAAACTAAGTTTAAATTTGAAGATGGGTACTGTCGGTGCGCACCTTCTAGCACCTCCCCCTACCTCAAATGTTAAAAAAGTTCACTAAAATACCGAAATTGCTGAAATTTGGTATTTAGTCTTCGTAGGGGGCATTATACCTTCACCTTGAAATTTGTCTGCATAGGTCCACGCCTTCATATAGCCCCCATAGGACGGTACCTTCCGATTTTCGGTATTTTGGAGGTTTTTGCCTGATTATCACACCGAAATGGCTGAAAATTGGTATTAAGTCTCCGTTGGGGCACTTATAACCTTCCACCAGAAATATGTCGGTATAGGTCCTCGTCTTCCTATAGCCCCCATAGAACCGTGCCTCCTAATTTTCGGTATTTTGAGTGTTGTGGCCTCAATATCCACCCGATATGACTGAAATTTGGTGTTTAGTCTTCATATTGTTTGTGAGCATATTGAATATATCAAACTCTTGTCTTTATATATGAGAATTTTCCTTTAAAATTTTTTTTTTGACTGATTAGTGGTCAAAAAACAGTAAATTTTTTGTAAAAAATCGAATTTTGATTTTCGCTGTTCACAATTTTTTTAAAAATTGATATTCTTAAAATTCTCTCGTTTTAAAGCAAGATAATTAGGCACTTAATAAGCCCACAAAAATATATGATATTCGGTTCATTCGTTTTCGCGCTATTGCCAACACCGCAAAACGATTTGTTAAAAAAGGGGGTATCCTCTCAGTGAGGTGGTCGCTGAAAAAGACAAATGACACATTCGTCTGCAAACCTCTGCAGCTGGGACCTTTATATATTTGAAGTACTCACTTTTTACTACTCATACGGCAAAAAATATCGATATAAACTTTTTTACAATTTTTTTCCCACTCCACTCAATTTAAAATTTGCTTCAGAAAATTAATAAACTTAGTAATACATGTTTGGGTAAATGTAAACACTATATGATTAATATTTACATGCAAACAAAAGTGTAGCCAAGTTTATTACATCCCAAGATAACTTAGGAACCATTTCTGCAGCGACCGTTACTTTTAAATTTTAAATATTAACGCATAATATAATTTATTAAATTTAGAAAAAACACACAAAAATACGTATTAACTTAAATTGTCGGATTGAAATCCTCATATAACAAAAACTACTTCACGTATCAGTACCAAAATTCAGATTCTTCTTAATTAATACGTTTTCTATCACTCCCCATCAATAAATTTGTTCAACGAAATATTTAGTTTTTACCATTTTTGGCCACGGTCGTGACACTGTGCGACGTAGCGACCACACATACATATAATTGAATAACAGAAGTTTCAAACATAGTCGGAGAGTAGTCTGTTCGATGTCCTCGAACAGCGGGGAGTGCTTCACAGTGGCAATGGCGTGCTACTTTGTTGTAGTGCTGCCAAGTCATTGCTACCGGCGATAGAACAAAATCGGTTTGAACGATTCACCTGTGCTGAGATCCATTTTCCAGACTTCGGAGAACTTTGTAAGATAATCAATTCCGGGCTCGTACTATTGCTTCCGCATTACCATGGAGATACCGTCAGAACCTAATGCTTTGGATGATTTAGCGTTTTGACAATTTCATGACACTTGCAACAACATCCACAGTAAATTATCGTGGGTTCCCCCTCCGCGCGAAGAAATCTTATATGACGAGCACTCTCTTTTTCCCTCTGTCACTCCTTAGCGTGCTCGACAAATTGTCCATTTAAATAACTGGGGCAACACTTCGAATCAGCCAGCGTTAAGTCGTCAAACTTGACTAGGTCCTATCTTCCTCCTTCCCAGAGTGCATTGCATGGGCGTAGCCAGGAATAGCTAGGGAGGGGCAGCTGCCCCCTCTAGATCCTACAAATCGACCAAAAAGAATTCCTGGCTACGCCCATGGTTCATTGCCCACAATTCACTAATTCCGTCTCCAATATTGCAACTCTTCAGATAGTATAGCCACTTGTTGCGCTTGTTCGCACCGACCAATCTCTAAAGTTGGCTCGAAGAAGCTCATCATGCTCATTTGCTAGTCCTGTCAGCTTTGCTGAAAAATTTGGTCTGGCTGACGATTTATGTCGCTCTCCGTTATTTTTGGTAGGGGCGTTCTCATTGACAGTGCAAAGCGAAGATATATCAATCTGCTCAGTCACCGCTATACCCCTCTCCAAATCATGGTGACCATTAAATTCCCCTAAGACCAGTCGGTTATGGCCTTCTAAAGTCGGCCTAATGTTGGGTACATTTTTAAATTTTTACCAAAAGCACTCCTTGCGTTCCTCCAATAACATATCCGAAGAATGGAATGTGAGTATTACAGAAAACAATTGAAAAAGTATCAATCGGATATACCCTCAGCCTATGCGAGTTGAAACTTTTATCTATACACGATTTAGAGTCGAATACCGTCTAGGCAACCAAAATCATTTTCTCCAATAATTATGTATTAGGCGGTTTTCAGATATTGTGGCATCTTTTGGGCGTATGAAATTTCCGAACAGAAATGCATAAAGCTCTCAAGTGATACGGAGGAGGTAATTCAATGAATGGATCGACGTAGAAAATCTTTGAAGTGGACATTTCGTTTTTTTTTTTGGAGTTATTTCAGTTGGCCACCGTATAACTTAGAGGTTTTGGATCACTATGTCGGGAAGCATGGAATTGCCCACGAAAAACCTAAAATTGCTTTAAACATGACCACAAAGAGTAGTATCGGTATAATTTTGCAAAGGGTCTTCAGATACTAAACTGCACTTAAGCAAAAATGTCGAACTTTTGTGGGGTAGGTACTCTATGGAGAAGACAGATATGGATCGTTTTTGAAGTTAAACTACATTTGGACAAAATATTAGGAAATCCAAAGTTGAGACTAAATCGGTTGCTCCGTTTACTAGATATAGCGCGTGCCATTTTGTGGAGGAGGAACACGAAGAAGTTGACCGATATGGCTCATCTTTTAACTTAACTAACTTTGGTCCTTTCCTTTCAAGAGTTATCCAGCCACTACACATTGCACCACAGGTGTTTTTTTCTGGCAATTTTCTCAGGAAGTATGGACTTGCCCCTGAAAAACGTGTACCGTTGTTATGGGGACAGCGAATAAAAGTTGTTACAACAAAAATGAAATCGATTTGATGCCAGGTCTTAAACTGCGATTTTCCGAAAATTTGTGTGGGAGGTACCCGAAAGAGTGTTCGTTCCATGTTCTCAAGAAGTATGGACATGCTCCTGATAAAACTTGTACCGTCGTAATGAGGGCAGCGAATGTTACAACAAAAATCAATGCGATTCGGGAACAAGTCCGACATTTGGTGTACTCGTATGAGGTATCCGAAGATGTAGACTGATAGAGTCCATATTGTATATACCCTCGTTTGAAATGCTGAGGGTATAAAAATTAGTAGAAAGATGTACGGACCAATAAGCTTCGATTTTGAATATTGGTGTCGTATGCATCAACAGGGAATGAATATGTTTCAACCAGAAAGACAAGGGGGGACAACCCTTTGAAGATATGAAACGTCGCGTAGGTACATTAAAATGACAAAGTAAAGAATCAGAGAAGTTGGATTTCTATAAAACCCCAATGCAGCAGTAAACCATATGTGCCTGAAGAATCTTCAAATATTCAGTTTATTACTTTTATAAGAATACAATACAATACAACTATTGTAATTTATGTATTCATATCACACAGTACTAAGAAATTCACAATAATATCGCCCATCTCTGCAGTGACAAAACAATGGAAACTTCACTGGAAATAATTATCATATGTAGATGTTGATTAAAATAAACACTTTTTACTTTCAGCACACGCTTTGGAAAAGCTGTAACCAACATTACAACATTCCCTTGAAAATCGACAGAGCATGAGAACAAATATACTTTTTTGACACTTGCGACAGAAAACGACAATGAAAAAAATCTGAAACCTCTATAGAAAACTTATGACAACAATTGTTGCAATGCCGTACACAAACACGCACCGCACACATTTTGTTCCAGTATATTATACAACAACAAATCCCCAAATGAAACCACAACAAAACAAAACAAATATTTTATTATCTTGAACTTTAACTTTCAATTTCGATAATGAAAATCCTCCAGTCTTCGCAAATGCGGAGACATTTTCTAGCCATCGTAACAATACCGTCTGTGTGTCTGTGATTTTTTTTGTTCACGTTCACGACGACAACTGTCTTCCAAGGTAGACTTGACTGCTACACAAATGCGACAAACAATTACGGTAAAAGCCACTGGTGTCGAAGCGTATTGGAGTGAATTGAAATCTAGAATATGTTGTGCGGTATGTGTGTCTGGATATATCGCGACTGCAACAATTTGTCCAACAAATCTCTAAAATTAAGGCACTTTCATAAGGACCAAAAATTTTTTGTCAAATAACATAGGAACGACAATACATGGCATTCCACACAAATGTCACATAAGAAAAGACATCCCAACCAAATCAAATTGGACAAATAAAAAAGGAATATAAAAAATAAAAGATTACTTTTTTCTTTGCAAAATTCCATAGAAAATTATTTTTGAAAGTATTGGCAAGAGGGTGGTTAGGAAATTTTTTAGAATTTAGTAGATTATTGGCAAAATGTAGGGAATTTCCAAAAAAGTTCAGTTCCATAAATGTAGTTCGAAACAGCGAATTGAGTGACACTTCGCAGAAGAAAGTCTCGCTGATAACTAGTCAAAAACTAGTATATTAAATATTACAAAATCTGATACGACTTAAATATTGCCACTACATATCATCCGCATCAATGATGGATAACTATTGAATTGTAGAATTGTTAATCGGATAAAATAAAGGCTGGGTCAAGAAAATTATGACTGCAAAAGCAATGAACACATACCCTCAGTATTATAAGATATCTTTTGTTATACTTTGGACTTTACGAACAGATTTTTAGCCTTCGGGGAATCTAAAGTATAAAGTGGACGTTAACATGATAGGAAGACCACTTCAGCAATAAATTTTAATGTCAAATTTATATTATAAAAAAATTTGTTTACTTTACATTTTAAAAACCATCTTATAGCAAAAGGAAACCTATAATAATGACCCATAGACAAAAATGTTAACAAACTAACGGAGACGCTAGAAAGTCGTTTGGGGAAAATTACCCAATTCAAGAACAGAAGTCGACCCAGTAAAAAGCTTGTGTATTCTGGGACAGCTTTCAAACTAAACTAATCTAGAAAGATTTTTTGTGAAATATTCCCGAACACAACGCACAATGGTGCCTCAGTGGACAAAAATCAAAAAAATTGTTGTCGATTTTTTATAATTTTTGTATATTATTGTTGACCTTTGATCTGTAGTTTCTTCTTCTGTTTATTTGGCTTGAGGTCAGTAAAATTGAAAAGACATAAAATTAGTTTTTATACCCTATACCACAATGTGGAAAAGGGTATTATAAGTTTGTTTTGGTAAAAATTCATGTAACACCGCGAAATATTCGTCGGAGACCCCCAATGTGGTATACCATTCTTCATATCTCGACGAGATAAAGCGATTTTGAGATGTGTGTCCGTCCGTCAGTCCGTCCGTCCGTCCGTCCGTCTGTCCATTATAAATTGTAAACACGCTCCAGGCCGCAATTATGGACCGATCGTCACGAAATTTTGTATGGAGGTCGGGTTCAGATCAGAATAGATCCCTATTCTTATTGGTGATGATCGTGAAATATTTAGAGGGTGAAATGGACCAAAAACATAATATTTATCCAATTTTGTAGCGGCTCTGTAGGTTTCAATAATAGTCCGATAAACGCGTAATTTTAAATAGGGTAAGAGTATATCACAAAGGAGAAGCTTGCAATTTGAGATGGCGATCGGATAATATTTAGAGGGTTAAATGGACCAAAACTTTTGTGTGAAAATTGTGAAAAATTTTAATATACAGCTTATATCTTAATTCCTGGAAGTGACATTCCGGACAAGTGAGATATACTTAAAAGTGGAACGCTTGACCTTTCAATTGATGCCAATTATGTTGGTGTGCATGATCAGATAACAGAATTACAGCCTAATATATCCCGTTATTTGTTTGTAGTGAAATAATAAAAAGTTTATGTGACACCACGAAATATTCGTCCTTGACCCCTTTTTTGGTATGCCAAAATTCATATCTCGACGAGATAAAGCGATTTAGCGGTGTGTGTCCGTCCATTAAAAATTGTAAACAAGCTTAAGGCCGCAATTATGGACATATTGTAACAAATTTTTTAAGGAGATTGTGTTCGCGCCAGAATAGAAATGATTAGTTTTTGGTGATAATCGTAAAATGTTCAGGGGATGAAATGGACCAAAAACAAAATTTTAACCAATTTTGTAGCGGTTCTGTAGGTCAAAATAATAACCCGCACAATTTTAAAAAAAAGTTGAGTTTATGATGAAGAAGAAGCGTAGAAACCAACGTGAAGATCAGATAATACTTAGTAGGTTAAATGGACTGAAACTTTTGTGTGAAATTGGTAAAAATTTCAATAACGTAGCGGTTAAACAACGGCAGTAGTAGTACTACATAAGGGGGTTTCATTACATTTTAATTTCTGCTACAAAAATGTCTTTGTCATGCTAGATAACTTTTTGGTTTTGGTCATAAGTATTATACATTACATCTCTGATATTTGATAATTACATTTTCACAATCATTGAAAAGAAGTTCCGTGGAGAGCGATTGTCCAGGGATAGTGGTATAGGGTATCCCATGGTCGGCTCCGTCCGACTATAGACTTTTCTTACTTGTTTTTTTTTTAAATTTTTTTTTTATTTCCATTTTTTTTTAAATTTTGTTTTTTATTTCCAATATTTCGACTATTTTCGATAGCCATCATCAGGGATTTCTGTTTCATAAAAAGAACAAAAACATTTCGTTACATAAATATATAAAAACAAAAATATAACAATTATTACATTGGATTATTAATCATTCTTAAAAAATAACCGCGAGTTCCATCCTCTTTTGTTGGCAGAGAATTTCCAGCTAATGCTTTTTGTGTTGTTCAATTATGTGCCTATAATTTTGAGCACAATTTTCCGTTTAGTCGTCAGTTTTATCATGGTTTCGTCAAGGAGTTTCTCCATTACGATGTCTGCGTTTATTGGCGAGATTGATGACCCCATTTGCATTCCCTTTAATTGTTCAAATACATTGTCCTTATATTGAAAATACCTTGCATCCTTTATACATTGTCAAAATTTCAATGAATAAGTTCATTGGAATGTCGGTGTGTTCCTTGATGATTGTCCAATTTTCTTTAATGGCGTTGATCGCCAAGTTAACAGGGACTCTTAAGAATAGCGAAACTACATCAAACGATATCAAGATCTCATCGTCTTCAATGTGTTGTCTGTTAATTCTCGATTTAAATTCTATCGCGTCTTTGATATTGTATTTCAAACTTGCTGTTAAAGCTTTGAAGATGTTTGTCATGTACCTCGATAGTTCGTAGGTAGAGGAATTTATGAATGAACATATCGGACGCAAAGGAGTTCCATCTTTATGGATTTTGGGCAGTCCATACCCAGCAAAATGTTCGATGCCAAAGATGACATTCAATCATGGGTGCAAGTGATCTAGCATGTCATCTTTTTAGCATCTTCATCGATGAATTTTATATGAGCGTGGACCCCAAAAGATGACGTTCTTTTCTGGATCCTAAGCATGTCATTTTAACCAATGCGTTGACATGTAATTTCCACCAATGCTTTGGCATGTCATTTCCACCAATGCTTTGGCATGTCATTTCCACCAATGATTTGACATGTCATTTTCACCAATGCTTTGACACGTCATTTTCACCCATGCTTTGACATGTCATTTTAACCAATGCTTTGGCATGTCATTTTCACCAACCTCTTGGCATGAAATTTTCATGTCTTGTTTGGAAAATGGAAATGCTGTATTGAAATATGGTTTTCATGAAAAACAAAACTCTTTATTAATTCAAACGAATTCATGAAATAGCTACAATTAATTTATCAGTTTAGTTTTTCAAAAGTTTACCTCCAAAATTGCAATGTAATCACCACCGCTGCAACGCAAAAGATTACTTCCTCCGTTCTCCGCAACTGATATTCTTTCATCTTACAAAAGGTTTTTTCAATTATCTTCCCATCACCAGTTCAGATTTCAACATGGACTCCAAATGCACTCTTTAAGTATTTTTATTTCGTAAATTACTTTTATTTTAAAATTTTGATATTTTATAACAACATTTTGGTAATTTATACTCTTTTGTTTAGTGACGGAAATATGTAGGGATCTACAACCCGGCTTGCTTTAGGGATCTCTAAGAACAAAATGTAACGAACGGGGAGGAGAGACTTTTTATGGAAAATACCATTTATGCTTAATTAATTTATTTTTCATTGTTTCTTTCCAAAAGTAGTTTCTTCTTTATTTTCAGATTCTTGTTCCTTTTCGTTTCGGACTTTTTTTCAAATTCCAAGAAGCGAGATTTGATTGATTTCATTCTATGTCAGATTTAGAACAGACAAGGGAACTTTTAAAATAGCAATGTGTGCAGTCCGATTCTATTTTTAGCTCGATGGTTGGGACTTCATATAATACCAATTGTTTAGAAATTTTAGTTGTTTGATATGCAGGAAATGTAAGACAACATCACGACGACAGTTCTAACAACTTTGGTCTGTTCCAGAAACTGCAAGAATCTACTTATTTTTACTACGATAACAATTTTTCCTTTATGTTATCGGAAAAAATAGTAAAAATTAGTAGATTTTTGCAGTACTGGAACATACCAAAATGAAAATAAACAGGTGTGTAAATAAAAACACAAACATCATCTCTATTGGATCGATGGAATGGGTACAAATGCTGATGAAAAGTCGGATCTTTCACGACTTCCTTGGCATTGGTTCAAATCCTAATGAAAAGATCGGATCTTTCACGACTTCCTTTGAACCAATGCAAAAGATGACATGAAATCACGTCATCGCAAAGAACCCCTTCCGTCAAATTTTGCTGGGTATATTTTCGGCGGTACTGAAGTTCGACTTGTTAATTTGTTTTTCTCCCCCTCACTTATTAGATTTAGAATAAACAGTTTCATTATCAATTTATTGTTCTTTTCCTGTAGCCCGGATGTCGGCTTTATCCTTAAACGTGTATACGTGCACATGTTATTTAATATTTCATTCATCTTGTTTTCATAGACGATTTTTGACAAGACTACTGTTTTTCCACCTTTGTCGTCGGCATTAAGTATCTTACACTGTACTTAGTATAAAATGATCTCTTTTCCCTAAAGCTATATTTGGTGTGTGGTCCAGTGATGCCAGATTTGCCGATTTATCGGCATTTTGCCGATTTTTAGTCCAAAAAAATAGAAATGCCGATTTGCCGATTTTTACCCCTAAAATGCCGATTTTTAGTTAAGGCAACTTGTTCACATAAAATTTCCGTTTTGTATGAAAATTGTGGTTGCTAGAACTAATTTGGTACAATAACAAAGACAACTATATCGTCAAGAGTAGTTTGATTAATAATAAGGCATACGACTCTCTTTCGCTCTCTCCCCAAGCAGCGTGTGCGTTAATGCATTGCTAAAAGTTTTCACTATTTTCACCATTAAGGAGCGTTCATAGTCAGTTCGTATGTTCCAGAAAGTTGTTTACTGGTGTTTTTGCTACATTAATATGGTTAATTATTTGATTTTTATTTATAAAGATTAAGTTCTGTTTCTATATTGTGACGTCATTCATTGTAACTTCTTCTCACTCTCTTATATATTACCTATGCCCACTGATATGTGTATTTGCATAATTTGCAAAATGTTCATATATTTCTTTTCAGACAGACAAATTATGTCTAGTAGTTGCGGATCAATTAAAGGATTTTGAGTTTTTTCATATTTTGCTTCAAAATATGAGGGTTTTTTTGTTTTTATATGCTCCAATCTATTAAAAAAAAAATAAACTAACAAGTTAGAACGGCATTAATTTCGTCCAGGCCGAACTTGTTATACCCTCCATCACGAGTTGTATTGAAATTAAAAGGAATAATTAGTTTGCGAAATTCGGGAGGTACCGTTTCATGGGACTAAATACAAAATTTCTGATATTTCGGTAAAACCTTCAAACTACCGAAGATCAAGAGGTACGCTTCTTTGGGTGATATAGGAACCCTCGGACCTATACTGATAATTCTCTTCTGGAATATTTTATAACCACATAGAAGACTTAATAAAAAATTTCAGTCTTTCGGTGGGATACTGGGAATATTGAGGCCACAACCTTCAGAATACAGGAAATAGGGAGGTACCGTTTTATCGGGACTATACTAAGGCGTGGACCTATACCGTCAAATTGAATACGAAACGTTTAAGACCCCAAATGAAGACCAAATACCAAATTTCAGCCATTTAGGAGGAATATTGAGGTCACAACCTTCAAAATATCGGAAATATTGGCTGTACTAAGGCGTTGACCTGTACCAACAAGTTTCGGGGGGAAAGTTTTATACCCCAACGAAGACTAACTACCAAATTGCAGCAATTTCTGAGGAATATTCAGGCCACAACCTTCAAAATACCGAAGATCGGACGGTATCGTTCTATGGGGCCTACATAAAAACGTGGACCGATAGAAACTTCTATATTTATTTTATTTATTTATTTATTTATTTACTTGAACACCTGCACAACAAGTTAAAACTTATAATTACAGTACAGGTTTAATTGTATCATGAACTATCCAATTTACTATTTAATAATTATCTTATTTTAATACTATAATATTACAAAGTTAATTTAAAAGCATAAGTGAACATTATTAAATCTATAAATGTTAATTTAACAATATGTAAATATTCCAAAAAAAGAAAAACAATGCTTATTAAAGGATTTATATAAAAAAAAATTAGGCACGAAAAAGATTGAAAAGTTGTTTTTCAAAAGAAAACGCGTTGCTGATGGTTTGAATTTCGTGGGGAAGAGAGTTCCAAAGACTAATCGAGTTAATGTAGAACTGCCAATCAGATACAGTGAATCGACGAATAAATGGAACTAGTTTTTTGCCTCTGTAGGACCGTGTAAATTGTAATTTCTCAAAGAGATATATTGGTTTCTTCTTAACAATAATTTTATGTAGAAATAATAGAGACTTTATCCGCAGAAGTGTATTGAAACTAACACCATAAAGGGACTGTGCAAGATGAGACACATGTTGATTCTTTTTTAATCCATAGATATAACGAATAATGTTGTTAAATGCAACATTCAGTTTCCTCTGGCTCAATGAGTCACAGCTTGCAAAAAGTTCACATCCATAAAGTAAACTGGGAACCAAGAAAGTTTTTGCCAACAGGATTCGAATTTTAATTGGTGTAAAAGACTGTGTGGCCCATAATACTCGCAGTTTGGCATACGTTTGCCCAGCAGCTAGATCAACGTGGTTTGACCAACTTAATGTGCTATTAAACACCACACCTAAGTTCTTCACACTAGAAACTTTGTCAATATTTTGGTTATTAATGACAATGTGGGGGTTTTGTAGAGAAAAGTTTTTATTTTTATGTATAATAAGGCACTTCGATTTCTGGGGGTTAAGCAAAAGCCCATTTGCAGTAGCCCATCTGTGCACACGAGAAAGATCTTCATTAAGATTTGCAATGCTTTCACTAATTTTGTTTACGGAACCACTAATATACACCTGTACATCATCTGCATACATCATGACATTGCTGTGGATTAATTGTAGTGGTAGATCATTGGCGTATAATGAAAATAATAGTGGTCCTAATATTGATCCCTGAGGAACTCCTTTCGGTACTAACAAGGGACTAGATTTTGTGTTTCCTACACACACAGTTTGTAAGCGTTCATTTAGGTAAGACTTAATGAGATTAGTAGCAGTGGAAGTGAACTTAAAAAAAGTATTTAATTTCCTACAGAGGTGTTGGTGATCAACTAAATCAAACGCCTTAGAATGATCAAGCAGGACTAGAAAGCATACTTTATTCTCATCAATATTTCTTCTTACAGTTTCGGTAACATCGGTTAAAGCACTAATGCAACTGTGATCAGATCGAAAACCGGATTGTCTGTCGGACAGCAATGACTCTCTATTAAGATAAGCTGAAATTTGTTTATGGAGTATTTTCTCGAAAACTTTCGAAATAAAGCAGAGTATTGAGATAGGACGAAATTCATTATTTGTTTTGGGGATTGGTATTATTTTGGCGTGTTTCCATATAGTGGGATACATGGAAGTAGTCAATATGGTATTGAAGAAGAATGTAAAATGATATAACAAGTATGGCAGTAAAATCCGAATGAATTTTGGGTCAATACCATCAAGGCCAATAGCATTTGACTTCACATGTTTAAAACTGAGCAGAACCTCGTCAGGAGTAACGCACCTGAACTCAAAATTATACCCACTATCTACTCTGCTGCCCGATTCAAATTCAGATCCGTAGTATGTATTATCTGTGTGTAAAATAGGAACATTAATGAAGGTATTATTTAGGATATTTATATCACCTTGGAATTGATCGGTAGAATTTGATTTTCCAATACCAATGTCTTTAATAAGCTTCCATTTACTTTTAGAGTCAATAGCAGCATGGAATTTTGTTGCATAGTATTCAGTTTTTGCAGCTTGTATGCGATAATTGGCTTCTCTTCTTGCAGACCGGAATTCCTCATAAAGCTCTGGCGTCTTAAAACGCTTCCACCTGTAGTACGCTAGATCTCTGTCCTTAATGCATTTCTCAATTGAGGTGTTAAACCAAGGTTTGCCATGTTTTTTAATTCTCTTAAGTTTTAGTGGGACTGTCTCATTATAAATCCTTATAATATTTTCTTGGAGAAACCCTAGCTGCTGATCAACAGAATTAAGCGAGTATAACACATTCCAATTAACTTCTTGTATTTTGTTGTTAATAGCCACATAATTTAAGTTTCGAAAATCCCTATAGTAATACGTCTCGTTGTTTTCATGAAATGTGAAATTATATGCAAGAAATATAAGGTCATGTTTTGAAAAACATGGGGCAGATAATTGGTCATAGAGAAGAATATTTTCGGCATTATTGACGAAAAATAAATCAAGAAGCGTGTTGGTCGTAGATGTAAAATGTGTAGGGTTCGTATTGTTGCTAGCAAAGAGACTAAGTGTTAACATATAATCAGTTAATGACGAGTCAACAAGAATGTTAGAGTTAAAATCCCCTGCAATAACAATGTCATTATAACCCAGAGTTACTCCTTCCAAATTACAAAGCTCTATCTTAAAAATTGCATTTCAACAGACGAACGGACTGACGTTTTAGAAGTTTAGCCTGATCAATAATATATATACTTTAAAAAGTATCAGTCGGCTTTACCGACAGAGATATACCCTCAGCCTGTGTAAATTGAAACGTGCATCTATTGGCAATATCGAATCTACGGATTTAGGATTTTGTAACGCTTTTTGGAATTTCCAGACAAAAAATATACTTGGTTTAAAGCTCAAAAGTGTTGCGGAGGATGTAGTTGAAGGAATGGATCGACGAATTCAATATTGGAAGTGGATCTTATTTTGGTAGTCATTCCTTTTGATAGATATTGTGCCCAACAGTAATTTCAGTTCGTCTAAAAATATGGACTTGCCCACGAAAAACATAATATCGAGCGTTTTTACAGCTTTCGGGCTATTTTCTCAGGAAGTATGGACTTGCCCCTGAAAAAACTTGTACCATTACGAAGGTACAAGGCAGCGAATGGAAGTTGTTACAACAAAGCGATTCGATAGCAGCCTTAAACTGCAGTTTTACGAAATTTTGTGTTGGAGGTACCCGCAGGAGCGTTCATATTCGAACTTGATCTATGTCTGGTAGAAATATTACGGTGTGCAAAGTATCGACCAAATCGGTTAGTCCCTTCGAGAGTTATCGTGCGCATAATTTTTGTGAAAAATGTTGAACTTTTGTGGGGGAAGTACCCGAGTGTAGGGACACGATTTATATTTTGTAGAAACGTGTTTATTTAATAATAAGTTTTTATCGAATGACATAAAATTAATAATGAACAAAAAATGGAAAATTCAATATAATTATTCAAAAGCTAACTTGATGAAAATACATTAACACTTTTAAAGTAGATATTTATAAAAAGTACAAAAACATGTATTATGTCCCTACAATACTCCCCCTCCAGGAGAATCTATGTTCAATAAATTAAATGTTACCCGTTTACGTTCTTTTTTATTCGAGCCCGTTTACTCAGAATCAGACGCTTCCACGAATGCAGGTTTGAGCCGATCTATTGAAATAGTTCTAGCTTCTCCGTTTTTTTCAATTACGAAATATTTCTTATTCTTTTCAATAATCCTATACGGGCCTTCGTATGGGGATTGCAATGATCTTTTTTGTTCCACACGAACCAATACGTATTTGCAACTTTTTAAATCTTTGGGAATATAAACATTATCACCTACATTCGTATGATGTGACAAATTTGAATGTGTTTCCTTAAATCTCTCTTTTAATTTAGCCATACAATCAGAAGATACTTCCTGCGAGCTCTGCACCACCATTTCACCTGGCAACCGTAAATTTTGCCCATAAACCATTTCTGCCGGAGTAGCTTTCAAATTCTCCTTAAAAGTGGACCGCAGACCAAGCAATACAATCGGTAATGTTTCGTACCAATTTTTAGAATTTTCTCTTGCCATTATGGATGCTTTCAACTGTCTATGAAACCTTTCTACCATACCATTAGCTTGTGGATGGTACGCCGTAGTTTGTATTCTATGACTTCCTAATAAATGCATCAATTCTGAGAAAAGTTTAGAAGTGAATTGTGCTCCCAGATCACTAGTTATTCTTACTGCCCGTTAGATGGTGGCAAGGGACCAACAATGTCAATATGGATATGTTCAAACCTGCCTTTAG
The DNA here is from genome assembly GCF_047663935.1 of Musca autumnalis. NCBI lineage: Eukaryota > Metazoa > Arthropoda > Insecta > Diptera > Muscidae > Musca > Musca autumnalis. Next base: position 149,002,229 of record NW_027411866.1, on the reverse strand, counting down.
GAATTTCTATTTGTTCAATAGGTGATTTAGTATGCCGAGTAATCTTTGCCTTTTGGCAACCTAAACAAGTCTTAGCCCAAGTGTTAATTTCTTTGTTCATGTTTGGCCAAAAATACCTACTCGATATCAATTTCCTTGTATCTCTTATTCCAGGATGTGACAAACCGTGCATTTGATCAAAAACTTCTTTACGCATGTTAGCAGGAACATATGGCCTGGGGGTTCGCATCGAAGTTTCACACCACAAATGTATATTCAAAAAATTTATTTTGATGGCTTTCAGATTGAGATGCTTATTCCTATCAAGCAAAATGTCGTTGAGTTCGTTGTCCTTTTCCTGTTCCGCATATAACCTTTTTAAATTTAAATCGCTATTTGCAATTGCTTCAACTTCAAAGAACCTGGAAAGCGTATCCACAACCAAATTTGACTCTCCTTTCACGTATCGAATGTCACTGGTAAATTGTGATATAAACTCAAGATGTCTGGTCTGTCTTGGACTTCTTTCAGTTTTCGAATTCAGAGCAGAAACCAGCGGTTTATGATCCGTAAAGACTGCGAACTGCCTACACTCTAACATATGTCGAAAATGTTTTATATTCATATATATTGCTAACAGCTCGCGATCAAACGCACTGTACTTGCACTCGGATGGACTCAGTTTTTTCGAAAAGAAAGCTAAAGGTTCTACTCTGTTTCCTCTAACCTGCTGTAGTACTCCACCTATTGCTACACCAGATGCATCCACTGTGAGGGTCAGCTTTGCATCTTTGTCAAAATGATGTAAACGTACCTTTGTCGCGAAACTTTCCTTCAGTAGTCCAAAAGCCAGTGTAGCTTCTTCAGTCCATTCCAAAAGTTTTTGCTTTTTCTCTAGCGCCTGTCCGATCATTCTATTTATAGGAGATGCCATCTCAGCTAATTTTGGTATATATCTATGGTAATAATTCACCATTCCCATAAATTTATTAATTTGCTTTAATGTAGTTGGTCGCTCAAAGTCGCGAATTGCTGAAACTTTTGATTCTGATGGCTTAATTCCCGTTGCTGATATGTTGTGGCCAAGAAAATCTACATTTGAAACTCCAAACGTACATTTCCCTGGTTTAATATTCAGACCATATTCAACTAATCTTTTGAAAACTTTATCCAAATGTATTAAATGCTCCTTCTCCGTTTCGCTAGCAATGAGTACATCGTCAATGTATACAAAAACGAAATCGAAATCACCAAGTACTTCATTTATGAATCTTTGGAAGGTTTGTGCAGAATTCCGAAGGCCAAATGGCATTCGTGTAAATTCGTACATTCCGAAAGGAGTGGTGATAGCGGTTTTATGAATATCTTCGTCTGCCATCGGAATCTGGTGGTAAGCGCGCACCAGGTCAATTTTTGAAAATACACTTTTTCCTTTCATATTCATGTTGAAGTCTTGAATATGTGGCAAGGGATACCTATCAGGTTCTGTTACACAATTCAACCGTCTGAAATCTCCACAATGACGCCAATCATCTCCGCCTTTCTTAGGGACTAAATGTAAAGGCGAACAAACACTTGAATTTGATGGCCTGCATACGCCTGTTTTAACCATTTACTCGAACTCTTTTCGCGCTAGTTTGAATTTAACTGGATCTAATCGTCTGGGTTTCGAAAATGGCAGTGGTCCATTAGTTATTAACCTATGCACAGTAGAATGCTTAACTGGATTTGAATAGTCTGGTTCAGTTATGAGTGATGGATACTTCCTCAACAGTTCTGTGTAACGATTTTCGATAGCAAATATTTTAGGTAAAGCTACATCGCACAACTGACCGCTCGCTTTTGTCGAAGCATTCGTTAAAGGGTCAAGTATTGCCCGATTCTTAACATCTATAAGTAGACCGTATTTGTGTAAGAAATCGGCTCCAATTATAGGTTTCTCTATATTAGCTATTGTAAAAACGAATGGAAATTCACGGCGTAGCCCTAAATCAACATTTAATAGCTTTTTACCGTATGTTGGAATCGAAGTACCATTTGCTGCGGTTAAAACTAAATCGGATTTCCGTTTTTCATTTTTAAACTTAGAAACCGGCAGAACCGAAATATCTGCCCCACTATCAATTAAATATTAAATTTTGTTTGTTTTATCGTAAACAAAAGGCGACGTGTAGATATTTGCTCGCCGCTGTTTGTCGCCCTAACAGCTGGAGTAACTATTTTTTTTGTGGTTGTCTGCGGCGTGCAAATGAACACGGCTCTTCACATTTTTTAGCGTTCTCCCCAAACCTATAGTGAAACTTACAAAGCCAATCTCTACTATCAGATCTTGGTCGGGATTGCGATCTGTTTCTCAAAAATCTGCGGTCATTATGTGTTCGATAATCATTTAGTTCTCTTCTAATTGAACCCATTTCCGCAGAGATATTCTTAAATTCCTCACACAAGCTGCTTGTCATTTGCGTCAAGTTGTCTACTATCCTTTCAAATTCGTTACGTGCTTTTCCGGAAGTTACGACACTTGCGACTTCATCTTCCTGTAAGACATCCCATATTTTATCTGCTAATTTTATCAGTTCCGATATGTCAGTAACTCCCGAGCTAGTCAATGAAACGGCCAGCTTTCTCGGCAATTTCTTTATCCAGAGTTGCTTTAAAATATCTATCTTCTTCTTTATTTACTCATCCGTTATCCGGATATAAGTGATCGTATAATTCATTTTGTTTTTTTCATATTTATCGCATTATATTTATGTTATAGTATAGTGGTTGTCAGCTCTCTGTGTCTTGCAGCATTCAGCAGATCTGTTTCGTCGGTATAACCTGTCCAGTCCATGATGTTTTTGAGCCAAGATGTTTCTTTTCTTCCTCTAGCACGCCTATCTATATCTATACTTAAATTATTTCCTGCCAGCAAAAGTAAGGAGCGATAAAATTCAGATGGTTTGCGATCACCTATCTCTGAATTTGACAATAATAAATCCAATTTCTTATTTTCACTGATTGTATGACGATCAACTAAAATACGCTTTAAGTTTTCATATTTATCTCCTTGTGGTGGAGACTGAATAAAGTCGAGAACACTCATTATAACATCTTGTGATAAGGCTGTAACTATGTACTCATACTTTGTATTTGATAATGTTATACCCTTTATTGCAAATTGCATTTCGGCATGCACGAACCAGGCGTCTGGACAATTGGTCCAGAATTGAGGTAGCTTTACAGAAGCTGCTGCTATTTCAATATTGTTTGAAGACGTGGTACCTGAATCTGAGCATACATTGTTTGCGCTTGCGCCCAGCCGGCTGGACGAGTCATTACTATTTAGATCTGAGTGACTCATAGTGGAAGGTGAGTTTACAGTAAAATGTAAAAGTATATAATTAAACTATTATTTACGATTGACGGATATTGACAGTAAGATAGATTTTATATAAATAACTTAAATATATAATTAACGCAAAAAAATATAATATAATACGAATTACGAGACTTAAAGCAATCCAAAAGATCCAGGATATTTAATGTGTAATATAAATTTCAGTGAATTAACTTGAAATCCCAGGTATTGGTCTTAAACAAAATAAATTTTCCGCGGCTTGATTTGACTCGTATTAGTTTGTGGTCACGAAGAGAGCTTAGCGTGGATGTTGCATTTTCTTCTGGATTCCTTGACTCGTACAAATTATTCTTTTTCATGGAAACCCACCATAGCTGCAACAATAATCTTCCTTTATATTTGATTGATGTCTTTGAAGCTCTCAATAGTTCTGGTTCTTGAATTCAATCTGAGCGCGTAATTTAAATTTCCGGTAATATCTTGTTCAACAATAAGGAATCGAGAAAGAGAATCCTTATAAAAATTTTTCTTCTATATGCTAATGGCAGGATCGCCAGATGTAGGGACACGATTTATATTTTGTAGAAACGTGTTTATTTAATAATAAGTTTTTATCGAATGACATAAAATTAATAATGAACAAAAAATGGAAAATTCAATATAATTATTCAAAAGCTAACTTGATGAAAATACATTAACAATTTCAAAGTAGATATTTATAAAAAGTACAAAAACATGTATTATGTCCCTACACGAGCGAGTGGACGGAATGGTCCATCTTCGAACTTAAGCTAAGTTTGAACAAAATATTACTGAAGCCAAATTTTGAACCAAATCGGCTGATCCGTTCAAGAGTTATCGTGCGCTCCAACCACTACACTTGGTACCATAGGGGTTATTCACAAGTTCGGGCTATTTTCTCAGGAAGTATGGACTTGCCCCTGATAAATTTTATACTATAGAATAAAAATCAAAGCGATTCGAGAGCAGGTCCTAAACTGAACTTTTCCGAAATTTTGTGTGGGAGGTATCCGAAGGGATGGACGGATATGGCCCATCTTCGAACTTAAACTAAGTTTGGACAAAATATTACGAAAGCCAAATTTTGGACCAAACCGGTTCATTTTTTGAGAGCTATCGTGCGACCCAGCCAGACAAACAGACGGACGGACATTGCTAATTCGACTTCAAATTTTCGTCCAAACATACTTCAAGTCTAAAACCATTATTTCGATGAGGCACATTTTGCCAGTATGAAAGTGTATATCACCAATATGTTTGATAGATTCCTTTCGTGTTTGAAGAAGACTTAATACTAAATTTCAGCAATTTCGGTAAAACAATGTGAGGCACCGCTCTATTGGGGCCATTTCTAAACGTTGATCTATACCGACAAATTTCTGACGGAAATTTTTAGACTCAAAGAATACTAAATACCAAATTTCCTATATTTCGGTAAGAGAATCTGGCTAAAACTTAAAAAATACCTAAAATCAAGAAGTACGCTTCTATGGAGATATAGGAAGACGTGGACCTATACTGATAATACTCTACTGGAATATTTTATAACTCTTGGAAGACTAAATAACGAATTTCAGCCATTTCGGTGGGATATTGATGTCACAAACATCATTATTACGAAAATCGGGAGGGACCGTTCTAAGGGGGTTATATCGAAACGTGGACCTATACCGACGAATTTTAGTCGGAAATGGGGCAATATGACAGCGTGGACCTGTACAGACAAATTTCTGGTGAACAGTTTTAAATCACATTGAAGACTAAATACCAAATTTCAGCCATTTTGGTGGAATATTGAAGCCACAACCTTCAAAATACGGAAAATCGGGAGGTACCTTTCCATGGGGGCTATATGAAGGCGTGGACTTATACCGACAAATTTAAAGGGGAAGTTTGAGTACCCCCAACGAAGTCTAAATACCAAATTTCAGTCATTTCGGTGGGATATTGAAGTCACAATCTTCAGTGTCACAAAAATCGGGAGGGACAGTTCTAAGGGGGCTATTTCGAAACGTGGACCTATACCGACGAATTTTAGTCGGAAATGGGGCAATATGGCGATCAGTTTTATATCACATTGAAGACTAAATACCAAATTTCAGCCGTTTTAGTGGAATATTGAGGCCACAACGTTCAAAATACCGAAAATCGGGAGGTAATGTTCTATGGGGGCTATATGAAGGCATGGACCGATACCGACAAAGTTCTGGGGGAAAGTTTTATACCACCAACGTAGACTAAGTACCAAATTTCAGCCATTTCGGTGTGATAATGAAGCTAAAACCTTTAAAATACCGAAAATCGGGAGGTACCGTTCTTTGGGGGCTATATGAAGGCGTGGACCGATACCGACAAAATTCTGGGGGAAAGTTTTATACCCCTAAAGAAGACTACGTACCAAATTTCATTTTGGTAGGATTATGAACTTAAAACCTTAAAAATACCGAAAATCGGGAGGTACCCTTCTATGGGGGCTATATCAAAACGTGGACCGATATATCCCATTTTCAATACCAACCATCCTGCAACTTCGGTACCATCTTTAAAATTGCGAGCTGCATCTTGATTTCAACAGACAGACAGACGGACGGACGGTCAATAATATATGACTGATCAATAATATATATACTTTATAGGGTCTTCGACGAATATTTCGATGTGTTACAAACGGAATGACAAATTTAATTATACCCTGCATATGGTGGAGGGTATAAAAATGGGTAAACATGGGTTGAAGCCAACTTGTCCTTTTTGGTTTTCTCTCGATTTGTGAGTAAACCACAATTCTCACGATTTTCCTGTCAAAATAAAAGTAGAAGCCAACTAAATAATGACAATCTCACTAATGTATTTCTTTGCAAAATTTGATCTGCTTCTACCATTAAATGATGCTGACATTTTGAAGCTTTACAACTTTACAGAAGATTTACAGTGGTTTTTGAAATTTTCTTCCAATTTCATTCCGCAAACAGGTTTTTAAAAAATCATATATAGGATTGTAGAACTCGCGATTCTGAGTTATTTCATATATGTGTCGTGAATGTACTCTTTTCAGCTTCATAGAAATCTGCATCTAAATGCGGAAATTTTGTGCGAGCATTTTTCTAAAAATCATATTTTTCGGGGCTAACATTTGCAATTGTCATTAGAATACCTCGTACTCCATTGCACATTTTGGTTTTTTACGTTCCGGATCCGGAAAATCCATCTACTAAAACGTGAGTTACGAGAAATTCCAAAGTAGAAAAATCACCTAAAATTGTTTTTGAAAATATCGCGTATTTTATCGCGTTTTCTGTGGGTCGTTTCCACTGCAATAAAAAACTAGTGCAGCATCTTCGTTTTAGCAGAAACAGAGATTTGAAAACTTCACTGATAATGGAGCTACATTCATTTTATCCCCAAAAATAGTGTGTGATGCAACATCCACGGTTCTCGATTGATCGCCTTGAAATAGATATATATCGATATAGATTTTCATGGTGAACACTGAAATCGGATGCGCACAAAAATTGTATGCACTTTGCGCAAATTAGCGACATTTTATAGGTTTTTTAATTCTAAAATTAAATTTCGAAAAATATATAAAACTTAAAAGATATGGTCTTTCTGTAAATGAAAATCACATGTACACGTATTTTAAAATGTATATAAATTAAAATGGGTTATTGGACCTCTATTTCCGTTTCAGAAGTTTTGAGATATATCCTCAGCAACCCAATTATCTCCCTCAATGGGAAAGCTTTAATATGAATGTCTATAAAGCAAAATCTGTCTATTTTATTGGGAGATTTAAGCAAAATGAAGGAAGTATTCCTATAGATTTATCCAATATTTTATACTACGTAATGCCTGTGAAAAAATATTTTTTCAAACAAAAAATTATTTTTTTTGACCAAAAAATGTGCTTTTTTTGGCTGTAACATCGAAACTATAATACCAATCTGTATGATTTTAGTCTCATTTGATTATCCGTCAAGGTTTGATTCACAACAAATTTTTATGTAATTTTATGACCGGTAAATGGACCTTTATTTAAAAGAAAATGACTTATATTCAATAATTAATCAATTTTATACACATTTCGCGATTTCATGAGTAATATTTTACATGTATTATGCAATCAATTGTGCTCGTTATAATAATTAGTGTTTTTATAATATTTTCTTTCTTAAAAGCAGAAATAAAACCGCCATAACTGTTGTCGGCAACAACCAAAAATTGGCTCGCGGGCAGATACGTACTGTGGAATCTTTTCTTAACCTATATACAAAAAATCATTGATATAGCCCGAAAAAAGTATCCTTTTTTTAAAATGGAATATAAAATAATTGACAATATTTGTAAAGCCTAAATGCTGAGGGTATAATTAAATGGACAATTGTTTAAAGCAAATGGATTAACTCACTCAAAGTAAAATGTTTAAAATGTTCTTCTACCAGTGATTCCCATTCTGGGACATGATATAACATTGACAGTGCTTGTAAGAATTTTCGACAGATTACCTATAAAAAAATTTGTCTGTTGTATTGTTTCTCCCTATAACCAAGCTTTTGAAACCACCCTCCACTGTCAAACACAACGAAACTCAAACGGAAATTCAATCAAAATTTGTCATGAATTTAACCGAACAAAGGGCAAACAAAGAGAATAATAGGAATATGCAGTGACGGGAGTTCAAGTAGATTGTCGCTGTGTGGTTTGGATGGTGGTAGTGTAACATCGCCAGAACAAAGCCTTTTCTATCTCTCAAAATATCAACATCCTATTCATTGGTATCATTTCTAGTGTATTATTGTTGCTGGAATATCATTTTTTTCCTTGGGATCCTGTGAATGCATTGATTTCATTTCCACTTCCTCTTCAGCAAGTGTTTGGCAAGTTTGTGCATTGAATTGTGACAGTTTGTTCCGTTGTTTCTTTCTTTTACTATGTATTTTTTTTTTTTCAATGTTGTCCTTTTTATTATTGAATATTTGTTGGCTGTCGTTTGGTGTTTTTCTTGTGGGTATCATCACCATTTCTATGGTGTTCTCTTTGGTGGCTGAGGTAAAACAAGAAATGAGAAAATGAAATAAAAACTCTTACCAGACTTAAGCCATTAAAGTCGACAATGAATATTGAAATCTGATCACGTTTCCAGTCAATTACCTGGGCTTTGTGGTTTCTTTGGTTGTTTTGGTTTTTTGCTTCTATAAAAGAAAGTTTATTGTGGTGGCAAAAAATGGTAAGTTACCAATTGAAGATTGATTGAAAATGAAATAATATTTGCAATATTTGTCCTTGGAAAGCACCAAAGTCCATATCAAAAATAACAAAATTTTGACAAAACAGAATGAGAGACATAATTGAATATGACATAACTTAAGCATAGGCCATGGTATACGCACAAAGAATTGTAATACATATGTTAATATTCAAGTAAATGATTCATAGAAATGCTGAAAATTGTACAGAAACTATGAGGGATTTTATCATCCAAATACTTGCAAAACTACAGAATATCAAGGGCGCTTCAATATACCCTCAGCATTTATGCTACACGTTCATACGGACAAACTATGCCTCATCGAAATAATGGTTTTAGACCCCAAGTATGTTTGGAAAAAATCTGTTTCAGACTATTTGAACTCGATTTAGCAATGTATGTCTGCATGGCAGCGCATGGTAACTCTCGAACGGATTAGCCGATTTGGTGCAAAATTTGGCTTTTTTGTGCAATCTTAGTTTAAGTTCAAAGAAGGGCCATATCGGTCCACTTCCTCGGGTACCTCCCCCACAAAAGTTAAAATTTTGTGTTATTTGTTGTTGGCTTATTAGGCTTATTATTATTGAATTAATCGAGTTAACATGACGCAAAGAGTTTTATATTGAAAAAGTGCTAAGATCGTTTCGCTGGTGTTTTATTAAGCTCATCAGGCATATCAGATGTGAATGGCTAGAAGACATAGGCTGAGTTTGATAACTTCTATTTATAGCAAACTAGCCGACCCAGTACGCGTTGCTGGGCCTTGAAACAGTTTTATGTTACCTTTTCTTAAGTCAAATATATTTCTCATGCACCGCTAATTAGTCGGGATCTGCAAGTGACTATAAATAAACAAATTTCAGAAATGTTGATATGCAATTTTAACGTACCGCCAAAGAGCTGATGACTTGATGCATGCATTTATTTCATCTGTCTGAAATCTAAACGTAAATTGCTGCTTAAATCCTTCAAGAATCGATCTAAAGCTTCTTTGGAATTTTTATATTCCATCGTACATTCGTTCAAAATGATAACTGCTATTTAATATTACATGTGTATTCTGTGTCTTTCTAACACCTTCTTTTAATGTATATCCTATATACCTGACGAAGTTATAGCTATCGATATGTTGCCTTCTAATCCAAACACATACTGACACTATCTTGTAGGCGATAGGGAGAAGACTTATGGTAGGCCATCAGCTCCTGCTGCCTTATTATTCTTCAGCAGCTTTATTGCCGTCTTTACCTCATCTTGGCCGGGTGGAATACATTCAATACCATCTTCTGGGATTGGATCTGTGGTATCTACGTCGACTTCGCTACTATTGGATACCAACAGTTTGGAAAAATGTTCATTCCATATCCTTAGCACACTATCTGTATCAGTTACCAAATTACTTTGCTGGTCTTTACAGGAGGATGTGCCAGTTCCAAAGCCATCAGTTTGATGTTTCACTCTTTGGTAGAATTTTCAGACTTCATTCTGTCTCCTGTACATCTCGATTTGTTCACACTCCCGCTTTTCCATCTCTCACTTTTTCCTGCGGAAAAGTCGTTTCTCCTCTCTCCTTTTCTCCCGATAACTCTCTCGTGCGCTACGCGTTGCTACTGATTGTAAAGTAGCCCTATATGCCGCATTTTTCTCTTCGGTAGCAGCACGACACTCCTGGTCATACCATGGATTCCTTGGTGGAGGTCTCTGGTATCCAAGTACTGATTTTGCGGCTGTTTGCATGGAGTGGGCAAAGTTTTGCCATTGTTCTGATATATTATCGGGATGAGGAGTGCTTTGATTAAGCAATTGGGCTAGTTGAGTGGAATATGATGTGGCTATCTGTTGTGATTGCATCTTACCGATGTCTAACTTTCGTGTTGGGTCTGTTCGTACTTTGTTTGCTACGTTTAATCTGGTACGTACCTTTGCTGCAACAAGGTAGTGGTCCGAGTCTATGTTTGCACCTCGGAACGATCGTACATCCAACACGCTTGATGCATGTTTTCCATCTATCACAACGTGATCAATTTGGTTTCTTGTTCATTGATCTGGCGACAGCCAGGTGCCCTTATGAATATCAAAATGCTTGAATCTGGTACTGCTAACTACCATGTTTCTTGCAGCTGCAAAGTCTATCAGCCTCATACCATTGTCAGATGTTTCACTGTGGAGACTGAATTTCCCGCCTGTTGGGCCAAAGAATCGCCTAGTATAATTTTAATGTCATGGGCAGGGCAACGGTCATAAGTTTCTTCTAAGCGCTCGTAAAATATATATTTGGTCTGTTCGTCCTTGTCTTCAGTGAGAGCATGAGCGCAAATAAAACTGATGTTGAAGAATTTAGCCTAGCGACCGTTGCTTGGTATCTTCCATACCCTACGTCATACATCTCGAGAAAAGGATCCGAAAATACCTTATGGCCAGCAAGTGTAGTGGCTGGTGCGCACAACAACTCTTGAACCGAATACTGCTTTGGTCCACACTTTGCATATTGTAATATTTCCACTCTTTGGGGTACCATACACACAAATGTTCAACATTTTTGTTTAAGTGTTCGAGGATCCTTTGGAAATTTTTACCGAACGTATTTCTTGGGTCGCTGCTTACAGCGATAATGAGGTTTTCTTCGGCAATTCCATGTTTCCTGATCTAATGGTCCAATGGTATAAATTGTATGGTGACCAACTGAAGTAGCAGGTGGGTGCGATATCTATGGAGACGAATGACTCTTAAAATAAGACCCACTTCCAAAATGGAGTATGTCGGTCCATTCCTTTAGGTACCTCCTACGCAAAACTTTTGAGCTTTAATCAAAATCCATATTTTTGTCGGCAAGTTTATACACCCAAAATTCTAAAAGCCCCCTTAATAAAAAATATATATTTTTTTGGTAAAGAAGTGTTTCAATTCACACAGGCTGAGGGTATATCTCTGTCTGCAAAGCCGACTGATACTTTTTTACTTGTTTAATTAAATCCATTGTGGAGAAACGAGCAATACATACACATATGTGGTGAAAATCAATCCTCATAAAATCGATAATTTTTCTTTCAAATAGAAATGCCAATCAATCACAGTTCAAACTTTTGTATTCCATATCTTTAAAACTCCCTCCTATTATTATTATTATTCTAAGATGCCTTTAATTTTCTTTCACAACATTAACATGTAATGAAAATCCTTTTCGTTCCTGCATTATTAGCCTAATTGTCTTGAAACAGATACCAATCATTAAGCCATAAATTCCATAAACAAAAGTGATGAACACTTGCCAAAAGTTAGTCTTAAATTCGGTTAACTTTTAAGAAGATATGTATCAATTGCGGGTGTGTGTGTGTCTGTTCGTCTAAATATCCTTTAACTATCTCTCGTGTATTTCATGCCTGTCTATAGATATGAATTTGTGAGTATTCATGTCTGTCCTGCCTGTCTGCATCATTTGAACATTTTGTCTGTGTTGACGCATTTGTGCCCAAATTGGCTATGCCTGTTATACGCTTGTCTGTGCTCTGTACGGCTGACTGTCGTAGAGGTAATTTTGAAATAATGACTCGTTGAAGTTGTTGAAACTGTATAAATTGCGATAAGACAGTAGAATAAGTAGAATAATGCTTGTGTTTGAAGCATTTTCCTCCTTTCTACACTGAAAGTGGGTCTAAAATATTTAACATTGTTTGAACAGTGGACATTTTTTATATATGGGGAAGACATTTTAATGATGTTTAAAATAAACTCCTATATTAAATATTAAAACAAATATTTATAAATGACACTTTTTTGGTAAAATAACAACTGTTTCCCACTGGTATAACAAAAAAACATTTTATTGACAACAGAGAAATGCGTAAGTAGCTGATTTTGATACTCATGCGCTACATGCTAAAACACAAGTGTATGTGCGACTTGCTACCCTAAAAAATAAATGCAAGGGTTGCTTGCCGCTCTCAAAATATTTACGAGTGTGGCTAGCCACTCAAAAAATAAGTTATTCAAAAATGGATATTTTTAGACACTTGGGTATGCTTTGCCATGTAGTTTTGAATACTCAATAACATTTTCTGTTTTACTTTATTGATCATCGCACATCATGTGTTGTTTTCAACCCTTGTAATTCAACCGATTGTCTTATGTTCTCCGAGAGAGTGAGAAAATAAATTTTTTTTCTAATAGTACGTTTATTATTACTTTTTTTTATTACGTCTATGGAACAATTATTTCCTTACAGTTTATATAACGGGCTTTAACAAACCTACTGGGTTTCAAATGTCAATTCCATTGCTTATATTTCAAATAAATCCTCGCAAAAAAGGTTAACCCAGCAAAAGACTATAATATAAACCTGGCCTAATCCCACTACCAAAAAGACATTAAAGTTCTGTACTTAATCTAGTTTAATACAAAAAATTCAAGCATCGAAGAGTAAAACATTGATAAAATTTTATTTTAAATTTTAAATCGCAAAAATTGCATCCAAGCCCACTGTGCAAATGTGTGTTCTATTTTTTATTATAAAGCTGATAAAAAATACAAAAAAAAAGTTTTTTTTTATTTAGTCCAAATTAAAGAAGTTATGAGTATTTAATTTGATTTACCAAATTTGACTTTTTCAAGGCGGGATATCTCTGGAACCGTTATTTAAAAAAAAAATCTGAAACATGTAAGAAAAGGCTATAGGCGGACGGGCCGACCATGTGATACCCTACACCTTTAGCCCTGGGAATTAGCTTTTCACATATCAAAATTTCTGTATGGAACAAATAAACCTATTGTAAGAAGTGCATTCTGGTACCGTATCACACCACGCTTAAATAATAATATAATAACACTGTGCTACAGTATTGTGGGAGTCCATGGAAGACCAAAATACCTTTGGTTTCTTTAAAAGGTGAAAATCGTGGCTTTCGAAAAAGCCATAACTTTAAAAAATCGGGTAACAAATGGTTAATTTATAGTGATTTAAGTGTGACAAAACGCATTAAAAAACAGGAAAATGCCTTTCCTTGTGATCTAGGCTGCGTAGAAGACACCAAACTGCGTAATTATTTACTTTTATCAAGGAGGAAATTTAGTTAGCTTTACAAAATGGGGAAAGCCAATGAAATCGGTTGAAAAATGCGTGAGTTATGGCAATTTTTTGTTTTAACTTTTTGGTTTTTCCTTTATAAAAGATTGGTACCTAGTGCGTAATTATTAAGTAGACAAATTCAAATTACAATCATACGCACTAAGGTACCAAGTTTTATAAAGGAAACCCCAAAACGTTAAAACACTAAAAATGCCATAACTTTCCAACATAAAAAATGTTTTTATACCTTACAGAAAGTCTACCTGGTACACTAAACGGGATTTTGCTTAAAAGGTCTGGGCAATCTATAAAACCATTTATCAAATCATAAACAAATAATATTGATTGTAATTTGCATCTTATTTCTAATGAAATCATCCTAAGATGTGCACAATAAATTGTAAACGACGGCCTCGTTTCTATGTAATGTAAATGAGGTAATGCAAAACGGATAAAAGATTTTTGAATTCGTTCAATTCTTGCAATATGGATATTGCAGTGGGGACTCCAGATAAAAGATCCATATTCCAGTTTGGATCTAACAAATACATGAAGTCTTTAGCATTACGTTTAATAAATGCAAGTGTGGAGTGTACTTTAGGAATTAATTGGTGCAAGTGAGGTATAAAAGATAATTTTGAATCAAACAGAATGGCCAAATCCATTGCTTCGTTCACTTTGTTCAAAGAGGAATTACACAAAACATATGTGCTTTGTAAAGGAGTCCTAAATCGAGAGTATGTTACTTGGGAACATTTATTTAAATTCACTTTTAGCTTGTTATTTAGGCACCAATTGTAAAAATTGATAAGGTCGTTCTGCAGTGCAATTACATCGGCAGAAGATTTTATTTTTAAAAATATGTTCAACTCATCTGCATACATTGCAAATTTAAAGCAATTGGATACTTCATTTATATAAATATCGAAAAGAAGGGGGCCGAGGATGCTTCCTTGAGCAACCCCAGATGTCTGAATACAAGGCGGAGAGCTATATTTATCAATCCGAACAACACAAATTCTGTTTTGTAGATATGACGAAAACCAGTTAAGAAACATTGAGTGAATACCCAATGAGAACAATTTAGAAAGTAATATAGTGTGTGAAATTTTGTCAAATGCTTTTGAAAAATCAGTGTATATTACATCCACTTGAATGCCCGATTCCATAGCTGACAAGAAATAGTCCGAAAAGACAGAGAGATTGTACAACGTTGACTTATTTTTACGAAATAGCATGCTCAAATATTTTAGAAATTGTCGACAGTTTGGAAACTGATCAGTAATTGGAAACCTCATTACGTTCTCCAGATTTAAAAATAGGACAAATAGAAGCCATCTTCCACCTATCGGCAAATACTCCATTTAAAAGAGACTGGTTGAAAATCATCAAAATTGGATGGGCCAATGACTGAGCACATTTCTTGATAAGAAATGAACATAAGCCATCTGCATCGGGCTTTGTAGAATATTTAACTTTATTTATTGCATTTAGAACATCGCATGTACTAAGTTGAATTAGACCCATGTTTCAATCATATGAAAAATCACAGCTGAATTTTTGTTTTAAAAATTAGATTTGAAAAAGTTGGCAAAAAAGTTAACTATAATTTCTGCTTTATCGGATGATTCACTTTTAAAAATCATTGAAGATGGAATGTCTGTTGAACGCTTTTTTGAACGAATGAAGGACCAAAAATGGTTTGGATAAGTACTAATTGTGTTTTCAATATTGAACAAGTATTGCTTGTATAAAAATTTGTTTAAAAAATTAAACTCTTTTGAGCACAGTTTATATTGGAGAAGAACTTCATTTGATGCAGTTTCTAAATAACGCTTATGCAGTTTGTTTCTTTTATTTTTTTAACTTTTTTAAGCCTGTAGTGTACCAGGGATGAGAAATGGAAACTTTTTTCTTTAAAGGCACATGTTTGTCGCAAACATCAAAAATAACTTTGAGAAAAGCTTCATATGAAGAATTAATGCATTTATGTGTGAGCAAATCTTCCCAAACAATATTATCAAATAAGGCATTTAATGACATAAAATTACAGTGCTTGAAATCATACTCCTTTACACTAGAACAACTTGATTGTTTGATGAAATTAAATGATTCAAGTTCGACTATCAAAGCATTATGATGAATGCTCGATGGAGAAAATGGCATTAGACATTCATAAATTTTACTTTTAAAATCCGCTTGAACAAAAACTAGGTCCAGCAATTTACTTAATTTATTGAAGCAGTGATTGATCTGAAAAAGACCCATTTCAAAAAATGTGTCAATTAAGTTAATTTCTATTTCTTTATTGACGTTGAATGGAACAAAGTCATTATTAAATTCAACCCAGAATAGTTCTGATAGATTGAAATCACCAAATATTACAAATTTAGCGTTTGATCTAATTTTCTCATAAAGCAAATGAATGTTGTTTACATGAGAAGCATATAAATCACTAGTACTACCAGGCGGAACATATGATACACAAATACATAGTATGCAATTCCGCATTTGAATTACAATAAACAGTTGATCCAACAAGTCATCAATTATTACTTCATTGCTGATACTTGAATTCAGCTCCTTTCTTACTGCAAACAACACACCACCTCCACGAGTAAGGTTTAATCTTTCATAATTTCTGTCCTTTCTATTGGCATTAAATAAATTCAAACCGAACAATTCAGCATCAAAAAAGTCCTGATATGTCAATTCACCTCACTTTTATTGCGCATTCCAGAAACATTTTGGAAATAAAATTTCAATTTAGAGGAATATCTGTTATTTAGTTCGCATTTTGTAGCTCCACAACTTTTCTGGGAGAAAAATGAACGGTCTGACCTTTATACCAACAGGCCACAGCGAAGGTTTCACAATTTCATCAAAAAATGCAGGAGCAACACCAGCTTTGAAATTTACGTGCTTCAACGAATTTATATCAACATCTTTCTTCGCCAATTAGATACATGCACATACTTATTTTTTACAACAACTCCAAGTTCTTTAGCATAATTTTTTCCCAAACGAGAGAATGCGATTGCGACGCTTACGTCTTCCCACTTGTCTCCAGTCATTAACATTGTTTGTATAGAACATGTTTGAATTTAGATCAGACGCAGCCGTTGGATATGACGTCATTGACGATGCATCATCATTAGACATTAAGTTTTGTACAACAGATGACCCAACTCCAGTCTCATTGAATTGATGGTTGCTTACATTATTAGAACGTGTTACCGAAGAAAAAACAGTCGCAGGTTTTGCGTTATTCTTTTTCCTTTTGTCTTCAAGGTTACTGGATACACAGAAAAAAAGCCACCCAGAAAATGTAGATTAAAAGATTTATCACCATATTTTTGTCGAATGACGATAAAATATTACGAATATACTGGGAAAATGTTTATCAAACATGAAAATGTTACTAGAAAGTGATCGATAAACGATTTCAAACAAATAATGATTGAAATTTGTTTATGGTTATTAATGAATTTCTGTTGTTAAAATGGTTTTCAACGTTTGCTGCATGTTCTCGCTCTCAAGAGCGAGAGAAAAACATTTTTTTGTGGCATAGAGAGAGAGCGCGCTACAACAATGTGCTGTGTGTTTTCTTGAGATGTGAGTGTCTTTGCTATGTTTATGGGCATTTTTGGCATGGAGCGATGATGCGTTTGTTTGGCATTTGGGTTGTTTATCTACTTGTGCTCGGGTGAAGGCTAGTATGTATACAATAAGGAAAAAATGGTACGAGTTCTCATGTTTTGTTCTGTTTGTGGTTAAGAAAGGCAGATAACATTTTTTAACCAGTCAGTTTGGTATTTTCGGTCTTTTTAAAGCAGTCGTTGTGTGTGGATCGGTAGTGCAGAAATAAATAAGTGTTTGTGTGTTTTCTTAAAGTAAAGGTGCCTTTCAAGTAAATTAAATGCCCAATTTTATAATTGAATTCACGTATCTGAAGAAGGAGAATAAGAATATTTTATTGGAGAAAGAAGCAACCGCATGTGATATTGGTAATAACATCAATACATTTTACATATTTGAAATACATATGTATGTAATATATTATGTAACCCTGCAAGCAAAAGCTATCGCGGAAGTGACTTAGGCGTGTCGCCCAGGGCGATGGAAACAGTCGCGGCGATAGTCGCGGAAGGCACTCTGGAGTGCCCTCCGTTGTGAAGAAATGAACCACGCCGGCGTGTCGTCTTGGAAGTCACTCCAGGGACACTTCTGGAAGATCGTTTCCGCGATAGTTCTTGAAATTAAAAAAAAATATTTTTTTTTATTTTTTTTTTCTTTTGTTTTTGTTTTTTATTAGGAGGATTGGCGGTTTTTATTATTTTTTTTTTTCATTTTACTTATTTTTTATTTTTAAGTACGCTCTTTTAGAGAAATTATTCTTTGGAATTTCCACCTACATTAATTTTGTTATTTTAAAAATGTGATGTTATGCTGCCTGACTTGGGAAGCGAACCTGGACCTTCAGAGTGCAAAGCGAGTATGCTTACCACTGCACCACCGTCTCATTTAATACTCACATAGAAAATGTTCTATATTTGTTCAATGTGCTGGATCATGAAATAAATGTAAACAATCGCCTTAGAAGTCGCCCAGAAGTCACTCCGAAGTGTCGCCATACGCGATAAAAGGTAATCACAAGAAGGCAATAGAAATTGTTTGTGTAATTCAACAACGATCTTCCTTGGCGTGTCTCCGGAGTGACTTCCTAGGCGAGGGAGTGAGTGAGTCACTTCCAAATGCTAGCAGGGAATATATTTGTAATTACAGATATTCATTTTCCGCTGACGATTTTCAATGTGGCGGAAGAATGTGTTTTATTTCACAACTAACGAAAAGCGTTCAACGATTTTCCTTGCATTTTATGTTTAAAAGTGATTTTTGTGTTTACTTTTACTAAAATTGGGGTGTGGCACTAAATAATTATTTACTTCTGTTATTAATTATTCCATACCGTTTTTCTTTCTTTCATCTGTTATTTTTTATGTACCTATGCGTCTGTTGTTGCTTTTGTACTTGGAATTTCAATTAAATAAATAACCACCACCATTTATAAATGTGTGTATGTATCTTTTTGTGGCTTTTGGGTTTGTATGTAACAAAAAAACGACAAAATTATTGTAAATATGAATATTTTTTATCGATTGGAAAAAATGAATTCAACAATTTTTTTAGTCAAGAAAATATTTTGTTTTTATCAAACAAAATGTGGAATATTTTGATAAATATTTTTGTCAATATGTGAAATATTTTATCTGTTTAAAAATAAAAAAATCGATAAATATTTTAATCAATATTACAATTTTATTTTATCAACCTGTATTTTTACTTTGTCAAATAATTTTATCGAATTTTGTCAATATGAAAATTTTTGTATCGCCGGAAAATCGATAAATTTTTGATTGAATCTTTGAATTTCTTTATCAAATGGCTACAATTTTTTTCTGTGTAGTTTATTGAACTCGTGCTTTAGATTGTTTACTCATCAACTAGGTTTGAAACAATCGGTGCTTTCAATTCTCTTACATCTTCAGAAATTGTAGAGAGAAGAGAAATCATCTCTGCTGATACAGAGAGACAATCGTCACAATTAAAAACAACGTTTAAATGTTGACTTAACAAATCAGTATGTTTTTCAGTTAAGTTTGCACAGATTAGATGAAATTTTTCTAAGAATTTAGTTGTTAACGAATTAACGCACTTCGCGCACAACGTTTTTGGTGGAGTATCCATTTCGCACTCCTTTGCAAATCAAACCACAGAGACTGAAATTGACTTTGACCGAGATATATTTAAAAAACCCTCTAGCGATTTTTTCTTGTTTTTGGATTTTTCTTATCTCTGAAAATTTCTGTTTCATAATCCGCAAACAAAATTCCAAGGTGTAAGCGGTATTCATTTAAAGAGTACTGTTCATGGCATTGTTTTATAAGGAGGCGATACATTCAGTGCATTGTCCCAATTTGAACTTCTATATCTCAAAAATGGTAAAACCTAGAAAATTTTCATAAATGTTAATCTTGTCGAGAATTTTCACTGCTACAATATTCTCTTTAGTCGCATTACGATAGGACTTGCTGTTTCCAAGCAAAACCATGAAAACCCAAAAAAACCTTATGCTATGAACTTCGACCTTTATTTGTTTGAAAATCCCACCGACGATTTTTTTTTTATTTTTCTCATCTATGAATATTGTAGTTTCAAAATACTCAAACACTTCGCAGGTGTAAGCACCATTCATTTAAAGTTAGTTAAGGCGCACCGTGTCATTCTGTGTATGTACTTTCACACAATTAGTATTTTAGTCCCACTGTACATTACCGTTGTAGTCGATTGAATTTCTTGATGCTTTGCTATTGTTCTTTCCTTCCTTGTTATTTGCTATTGTTGTTATAACTTTTGGTAATTCAGATCAAATTAACTTAAAACAAGAGAAACACAAACAGATTGAAATGAGACAGGATAAGAACAATGACGTTTGCTTGTTTGTTGTCCATCAAGATTGTCTGTGTCGGTGTTGATGGAGAACAGCAAACAAATAATTAATTAATTGTTTGAAATAAATCCGGATTACTGAAGAATTGTGTTTTTAAATGTGGCTACACAAAATTATTGATTGATTGAATGGAGTCCTTATATTTTTTGTTATAATTCTCTAAAATTAAAAAATAAATAATTTAATTTTAAAAGTTAAAATTTAAAGAGGAAATAACTGTTTAAAAAGTTATGAAAATCAGTAAAAGTCTGGCTACTCTCACCATTACGACATATATACTTAATTTAAATGTTTTCCAAAATTTATGTGAATTTTGACGCGTCAAAGTCATCATCTCAACGGCTGTTTTAGTCAGCAGCATCATCGTCATCACACATTCTTCATGTCTACCCCCAATGATATCTTTAACAGAGGAATTATGAGTTTTTAAATTCGAGGGATGGTAAGAAGTTAAGAGTTCACCTAGTGGTATAAGTAATAAGCGTATGTATGTATAATTTATTACTTATCCGCAATAGTGATCGTTTCATGTACTAATGGATTAACACGTTCGCTGACGTAAAAAAAAACAGAAGTACAAAACATGACACCCAATTTTTTCGAAAATAGTTTTTTTTTTTGTATTTATTAATTAATAATAAATATAATTATACGTTTTTATTTATTACTAGCAGACCCCGGTCCGCGTTGCTGGCCCGACGTAATCAGTTTTAATGACAACTTTATGCTTTTTCCTAAAGCGATCTAATTACAAAAGTTAAAAAAAAATGGTTAAGTCGAATTCTCCCATTTATTGAAACTTATATGCTTTAGTTTTTATGGCTGATGGACCGTTGAACCTCACCATTTGAGGAAATTAGTAAAAAGTACATGAAATTTGATTCAGTAGTTTTGGAAAAAATGTATTGCAAAGAGCGGGCGTGGTCGTCAGTTCTGAGATATAAAATATTTAAAACATGTAAACATGCTTCGCCGACAGATATATACCCTCAGCCAATGCGAAATGAAACATTCACCTACGGACAGATTGAATGTATTTAAGGTCTCTTCAGATTTTTATGGCCCTTTTTGGACATTTGAACTTGCCGAAAAAAATGAAGATTAGGAATTAATTGCACTTAGACACAAATGTTGAACCTTTGTGTGAGAGGTACCCTTAGGGAGGACCGATATGGGCCATTTTTGAAGTTAAACTTAATTTTGATAACATATTAGGAGATCCAAAGTTTGGACCACATTGGTTGCTCTATTCAAGTGATATCTTGACATTTTTTAAATACTGGGGAGAAGTACCGGAATTTGTGGACCGGTATTGCCCCATGAAACTAAGTTTGGATATAATATGATTAAGACCAAATGTTGGACCAAATCGGTTAAACAGTTGAGAGTTATCGTGCTCTCCGACAACCACATAAGTTGACATAGGGATTTTCTACACATTTTGGGCTGTTTTCCTAAGAAATATGGACTTGCCCCTGAAAAAACTTTTACCGTCGTAATAGAGGTAGTGAATTCAAATCGCTTTAACAAAAATCGAAGTGATTCGAGAGCAGGTCTTAAATTGATCTTATCCGAAATTGTGTGAGAGAGGTACCAGAAGGAGTAGACAAATATAATCCATATTCGAACCTGATCTATATCTGGTAGATATATTAAGATGTGCAAAGTATGGGTTACATCGGTCTCTCCCTTCACAACAACGCACAATTGTTTCGAACATTTTTGAACTTTTGTGGGGAGGTACCTGAAGGAGTGGACCGATATGGCTTATCTTCGAATTTAAACTATGTTTGGACAAAATATTACCAAAGCCAAATTTTGGACCGAATCGGCAGATACGTTCGAGAGTTATCTTGCGCTCCATCCACTACACACGGTGTTATAGGGGCTTTTTGCATCTTTCAGGCTATTTTCTCAGGAAGTATGGACTTGCCTCTGTTGAATACAAGTTGTTGCAACAAATATCAAGGCGATTCGAGAGCAGGTCCTAATCTGAACTTATCCGAAATTTTGTGTTGGAAGGTACCCGAAGGAGTGGAGCGATTGAGTCCATTTTGGAAACTCATATAAGTTTAGTAGAAATTTCGCGATGTGCAATGTGTGGGTCAAATCGGTTACTTGCTTCAAGAGTTATTGTGCGCACGAACATGGAGTGGACCGATATAGCCCATCTTCGAACTTAAACTAAGTTTGGACAAAATATTACGAAAGCCAAATTTTGGATCTAATCGGTTCGAGAGTTATCGTGCGCTCCAGCCAGCCAGCCATAGGTGATGTACCCCGCCCCCTCTGGAATTTAATAAAATATGTAGCCTGTTTTAGGGGCAATGCCTATAGATGGGATTCTACCCGGAATTTACCCAAAACATAGGTAAATACCAGGTAAATACCCGATAAATTTCTTTTTTGGGCGTTTATTTGGGTAAATGAAATTTTTTTTGAAATCAAAATTTTGTTTTTCTGTCAAACAGAAAATCAAAACGATTGCCAGATAAAGGGTTTAACCACGCGGACTAAACTTTTTATATGTCAAATCGGTCGTTGGTGTTGCTTGTGCGAAAAATTTAACGATGAATGCAAAAATTATAGCTTTTGGTTAATCCACCTGATATATGATAACATTTGGATCTCGATCCAGCATACATATGTGTTTTTATACCCTACACCACACTGTGGTAAGGGGTATTATGTCTTTGTGCATTTGTATGTAACATTCAAAAGGAAACGAAATAGATCCATAGTTCCTTTTGGGGATATACATATAATCACTTTCTGAGTCGGTTTATGCATGTCCGTCCGTCTGTCCATGTATTTTTGCTCGCAACGCACAGGTCGAATTTTTTGTCCGATTCAGCTGAAAATCGGGGACTACAATTTTTTGTAGCCATAGGAAGAACGCTATTGCTTTTGGTGAAAATCGGTTCAGATTTGGATATAGCTCCCATATATATTTTCGGCCGATTTCGCGTATTTGCTGCACCAAACACGCTATATAAGTCCGATTTCAATGATATTTGGAATGTGTGACTGAATTCGGTCTGGAAATAAATGTGCCAAATTATATCAAAATCGGTTCAGATTTGGATATAGCTCCGATTTATATTTTACATATTCACAGTGGTGTAGGGTATCATATAGCTCCGCTCGACTTTGATCCTTTCCTTACTGGTTCTGCATGGAGAACTACAACTAACCGCTCTAATAGCTCTCAAATATCAAAACTGTGATGTCACAATATCTGAGAGATTTCCCAAAATATGGACCAAAAGTGGTCATATTTTATCTTGCCCCGTATGTAAAAAAAGATAATTTTATTCATAGTCAGTTAAAATTAGCTAAAACACTGCGTTTTCGCATCTAATTGATTGATTTTAGTTTCTGTAGTTTATACCCGCATATTGGGTAAGTTCCTGCGTATTTACGCATTTGTACCCAATTTACCCATTTTAATGGGTATTTACCATTTGGGTATTTACCCATTTCCCGTCTCTAGCCATCCCTGTACATTGCCTGACAATTTCAGAAAAATCGGTTCAGTGGATTTTGTAGAAAAAAATAAAATTGAAAAAGTGGGCGTGGTAAAATTTTGTTTCCATAAAAACCTAAGTTGGGTTATGACGGCACATGATTTTTATACATAAAGAAATGGAATTTTCTAAATATGGCAAATTCAAGAACATTCCCTGAAAATGTCAGGAAAATCGATTCTGTAGTTTTGTAGATGTAACATTTTTTAAAAAATGGGAGTGGTCAAGTCTTTGGTTTCCAAATAAGTAGGTAAGGTCGGAGACACAACCACAATTGTCTCGTAAATTAATTTCCAAACCGATACATTCGTAATTATCGTAAATATAGCACTTTTAAAGATATAGGACATAAAGTAAAGTACCCCGCACTCCCGAAATTCTTCAAAATATGTAGCCTTTTGTCACAGGGGATCAACCCTGTACATTCCATGACAACTTCAGGAAAATCAGTTCAGTAGTTTTTGTAGAAAAGATTAGAATTTAAAAAAAGTGGACGTGGTTGTATAAAAACCTAAGTTGGGTTATGACGAACATTTCAAAAAAAAAATATGCAAATCAGTTCAGCCGTTCTCAACTGATGCCATACGGGCTGAATAATAACTATCTGGCCTAACAATGAAAACGCGAATATTTACCATCAAAAACGGCTTTATTGTTTTTTTTAAGTAGTCTCCAGCATGGTTTATACACTTTTTCGTGCGCACTTTTTCCACTCGGATTGAGACACCTCCAAAACATGGTTTCTGAACGCTTTTAAAGCACCTTCACGGGACAAAAATCGTTGACCGTCTTTTTTCTTGATGTGCTGGAATCGAATGATGTCATTGGATCCCCAGTCAGGGTTGTACGGTGGATGAACCATCACTTCTGATCTAGCGGCGCGAAATTAATGACTTGGAAACGAATGGAGATATCTTTCTGAAATTTTGCACAAACGTAGTATGTGTCCGTGGAGTATAATGGACTAAATATGAACGATGTGGGTCAATATTTTGGTATAATCCCTCTATAACGGTACCTCCTAATATTCGGCATTTTGAGGATTTAAGCCACCCTTTCCTTCCAAATTAGTTGTAATTTTGTACTTAGGGTTTCTAGTGATCACTAAACCTTTCCACCAAAAATTGTGGACATAGGTCCATGTTTGGGTATAGGCCCCTTTTAAGGTACATCCCGATTTTCAGTATTTTGGGTGTCTAAAGCTATATTTTCCGGCCAAATTAGGATTAATTTGGTATTTGGGGTTCCCAGTGGACACAAACATTCCCCACCTAAAATTGTGGCCATAGGTCACCGTTTTGATATTGTCCCCATATAACGGTACCTCCCAATATTCGGTATTATTAGGTATTATACATCTTCTCCACCAAAAATTGTGAACATAGTTCTACATTTTGATATAGCCCCACTATGACTGTACCGACAGATTTTGGGTATTTTTTAGAGTTTGGCAATCCCGTTCAATTGAACGATCCGGATCACTATCTCGTTTAATGGACACCGGTAATTTCTTTGACAAAACTGTGTATACTTAATGTCACACGTTGGTTTTTATGATGTTACTTATTCGTTTTTGAACGAGGTCAGTGATCGGGATCGTTCAATTGAACGAGATTGCCCAACTCTAGTATTTTGAGGATTTAAGGTATTTTGCAAGACCATTTATCAGCAAGATTTTCAACTATTTTCAGCTAAATTGTGGTTTTTCGGAATTTAGGAAGTCCAAATTTTTTAGTAATTGGACTGGACTTTAGAGAACCTTTTTGGTTACACTCCATTCAACAAAAGTATATTGCACTTAAAACATAAAAAAATAATAATTATTGAAAATTTATTGCTATATAACTATGTAACTTCAGGCCCCAAACATTTTTTTAAATTTAACTTACTTATTTAGTTTTATTACGAATTTATTTAACAATTAAACAAATATGAAGCCAGGTTGTTCACAACAATTTTATTAAAATCTGATAATAACTGTGTGAATATTTACAACAACTAAAAAGTAAGAACAAAATTTTAGTCAGCAGAGTGTCTGTAATCGGTAATATGGAAAACATTTCGGAATTTTATACTTTGATTTTTTGACTTTCGCGCCTCTAGATCAATGCTTTCGACCAGTGTGCGCTGGTTTGAATCGATGTGTGAGAGCTCGTATTGTCATGATGCAGAACGATTCGTCTTCTCTTGTTCGTTTTTTGAATTTCTCAGGAGACTTCAGGCAAACAAATTGTAGTGTAACACTCAGAATTAACCGTCCTACATTTCGTTAGCCGTATAGTCGCCACATGGTCAGTTTAGCCGAAGAAACTGACGACTTTTTCCTTCGATGTGCTTCTATCATGAACAACTTTCGTTGGATTTGGCTCGTTTTTGAAGACCCAGACCGTAGATTCCTGCTTTGTTTTGGGCTCCCAAGCATAGATCCTAGATTCGTCGTCTGTGACCATCTTATAAACGTCGTTCGAAGCACCGCGATCGATTTTATGCACAATTTATTCGAAACAATCCACAAGAGCCTTTTTAGAGCTATTGTCCAATCTTGCTGGATCTAACGAGAATAATCCATTTTTGCGGCCAGGTGTTTAAGCAATTTCAAATATTAGTTGGTGGAGGGAATGCCCAAAGATGCCTCTACCAAATTCGTATTATGGCGAGAGCCGGCCACGATTGAATTCATTAAACCAGTTTTTCATAGTCCTATAGGATGGTCTTTTAACGACATACAAATATTTAAATTGATCGATACACTCTTGCTGTGGTTATCCACTTCGAAAGTTGCGAAAAATTCTTGGACGAAAATGTTCACAAGTAAATTCCATTTTTTGTGCAATGTGATTTTTTCAAGTCGCTGTAAACAACACATCACATGGTTGTACGACAGACTGTCCTGAGTACGTCTAGGCCAAAAACTGTCAAACTTCCCAAAGAAATTTTCAAATGGCGCCTGGTAACACGCGTTGTTGCCTAGGCCAGATAGTTTTCATGCAGCCTTCGTACCAAAGAACGAAATTTGTTTTTTATTTATATAGATATAGCATTTTTTAAGATATAGGGTATAGGGGAAGTACCCCCCCCCCCCTTCCGAAATTCAGCAAAATATGTATCACCGGTACACATCCCTGCACATTCCATGACAATTTCAGGACAGTCAGTTCAGTAGTTTTTTGTAGAAAAAATAAAAATTTAAAAAAGTGGGCATAAAAGTGGTCGTGATCAAATTTTCTTTGTATAAAAACCTAAGTTGGGTTATGAAGAACATTTCGAAAAATAATTATCCAAATCGGTTCAGCCGTTCTCAACTGATGCAGCAAAAACTTACGATTGTATACAAGTAAATGACTAAAAATTGTCTTTGCATGTGAATGCTATAGCATTCACGTCATCCTACGTCACCATGAAAATGAAATAGCATTCACGCCCGCGAACGTGTTAAGATATGCGAAATGTTCAATAGTTAATATTGAAGTCTTAATGAATCCCTGATCACAACCACAATTTTTATCGGTCCAAAAATGATATGTGAAGTTCACGACGTCTGATGGCTTTTGGAAGATATTGAACTCTAATTATACCGTTGTTTTGCCGCTGCATTTGAGGCCCATTTTTTAATCTTTGGAGATGGTAAAATACATAACACGGCATTGACAATATTAGAACGTAGTGTTCTTACGCGATACTGGAATCATTAGAGATTAAGTCGAACTCTCTAACATACCCATTTGCTAAACGATCGTATATTTTATGATATCAAGTTTCCGTTAGAATTAAGGGCCGCAGATTTAGTTAAATCAAATGGTATTTTTTATCAATACATTTCTTTGCATTTTAAATACTTCCCTCGTCAAAACCAAACGTGGGGTATCACTTCGAGGGTGTCACATGTAATCCATGGAAAATTATTCAAGCTGAAGGATGTATGATAATTTCCGACGGAAGTGTAATCAAAAATCGCTTAGACAAATGCCAGGTGATGCGACACAACCCATACTTCTGTGACGTCTACTCCCCCACTACCCAATGATTTTGATACTCCAGTTGTATTTATACAAACACTGCGGGTGTGCGTAAACTCAGGTTCCCAAATGTGAGCGCGTAAGTATGTGTGTGTTTTATTTGCATTGAGAGGTAACTGAAGTTTTCCTGTTTGTTTAGTCTAAAGTCAGTTTTACAACACCTGTGTGTGGGAGTCTGGCTGACAGAAGAATTCACTGTTCGTTTTGGTGATGCCAACTTTGTAAGGTTGTCTTTTTTATTCAGGGAGTTTCAAGCAGCCCTTGTTAGTTAGTATACCCATCAGAATTTGAGTGTTTGTTTGTAAGCCAAAAGAATTAAACGGAAATGAGCATTACTCGTTTGCAATAAAAATCTGTTTGTTTTTTCTCTATCGTTGTGTTATTCTGGTATTTCTATACGTTCTATTTTTGTAAATTCATTTTTAATTTAATTTTCTCTATTTTGCTCATACCTTTGCTGTGCTGCAACAGGGCATTCATTTCACATTCCACCAAAGGATGCGTTGATAAAAATTCTTCCTTGTTTGTTTATACAAATAAATTTGCACCAATTACATTTTAACATTTGCTCCATGTTTTCTCTAATTGAGTTTAAAGATCGCGAAGGGGGAGATAAGGAGGTGCTAAATTACGTGATTTTATGATTGGTTAAAATGAACATTTTAAATTAAAAATTGAAAGCAAGACACAGTGCAATTGAGGGGAAATAAGAAAAAATCATGTAAGGTAATGTGTGCTTAGCCGTATAAGCTATTCCAAATTGTGTACCCAGCAAAATTTATTTGAAATCGTTCTATGTGAAGTAGTGATGGCATAGCTTTTTTTCAAGCAGTCCACGCAGAGTCGTGAAAAATGAATTCCGTTAATTTGCTTTTTATGCCCTACACCACTATGTGGGGAGGGGTATTATAAGTTTGTTTTGGGTAAAATCATGTAGCACCGCGAAATATTCGTCGGAGACCCCCAATGTGGTATATCAATCTTCATATCTCGAAGAGATAAAGCTATTTTGAGATGTGTGTCCGACCGTCCGTTTGTCCATTATAAATTGTAATCAAACTCCAGCTACCAATTATGGACCGATCGTCACGAAATTTTGCATGGAGGTCGGGTTCAGACCAAAATGTATCCCTATCGTTATTGGTGATGATCGTGAAATATTTAGCGGGTGAAATGGACCAAAAACATAATTTTTACCCGATTTTGTAGCTGCTCTGTTGGTCGCAATAATAGTCCGATCGCCGCAAAAATTCGAACAAGGTAACAGTATATGACAAAGAATATACTTGCAATTTGAGATGGTGAACGGATTATGTTGAGAGGGTCAAATGGACAAAAACTTTTGTGTTAAAATTGTGAAAATTTGTAATATACCGGTTATAACTTTATTCCTGCAAGACACATTCCGCCCACGTAAAGATATTTTTGGAAGGCCACCTCTTGCCCTTGAGACCAATTATATTGATTTACGTGTTCATATAACAGAGTTACAGCCTAATATATCCAATTTTTTGCTTGTAGTGTAATCATAAGCACACTAGAGGTTGCAATTATAGCTCAATAGTCACGATATTTTGGACGAGATAGGGGTTTAGGTCGAAGAAGATGCCTACAAATTTGGATGATGATCTGATATTTTTTAGCGGGTGTAATGGACTATTACTTTTGTATTCAAAATAAAAACATTTTATTTTTGGTCCATATTTGAATTCCTGGAGGGCATATACCGGCAAAGTTGCCTATATATGGAAAAATAACTACTAACCTTTCCTCTGATGAGAATTGCAACAATATATGTGCATGATAGCGGACCTACTACCTAGTATATAAGAAGTTTTGTGAAGAGAACCACATCTTACTCCGATGCTACAAATTGTCCCTATCATGACCAATGAACGTAAACAAACAAAACGATTCTCATACCAATCACACAACGCCACAAAATTTTCAGCTTCTCTGAATCGTTTCATTCTCACAACCAAAACAAAACCACAAACTTTTCAATGTAAAAAGATGAAAACTGTACTATTGCTGAAATGTACTTTCGGCTATGCTTTGCCGAGTTGTTTCATTCACCACCGAAACAAAAAAAAATTTTTGGCAAAAATTTACTGTGCGAAATGATCAACGACAAGTTGTTAATAACAACCCTCATATCGCTAACATCAACATAGTGATGTGGTTGATGTTTTCAACCACCAAACGAACTTTTTCGTTTTCTATCTGTTGTTGTGGAATTGAGAACTTTTCGATATTCGTGTTGTTCGCACTCACGAATGTAGACAAAACAAAACTAAACAGCGATCCCGCGACGGCCGGTTCTATGCACCGGATTGACTCGGAGGAATCTTCGACCAGGGGCCGTCACCTCAACAATTATGTGTTTGTGTTCGTGTATTTTTTTCACCATGGGAGCGGCAATTTATCCGGGAATGCCTGCTCCGAGCTCTTCTGGTCCGTGCCGGGATAGAAATGAACCCCGTTTGCCAGATCCGCATCCACCACATGTCAACAATGGTGAGATGTAATGGATGTATGGAATGGGTGCATTTTCGTGGGTGCTCTGGCCTTAGTAGCACCCGGGATTACAGCGACAGGTATGTTGCTGCTTGCTGCGTCAGCACATCACCCAGTGCGTCTTTTACGTCGTCGTCTGACTCTTCGTCGTCGTCGAAATACGCGACGCCATCGCAGTCTCCCCAACAACAACAACGATAAATTCAGCATCTAATACCACATGTTGTTGTTCAACGGCCCGGAAATTCATCATTCCTGCAATTCAATTGCAACGGTCTCCGCAATAAAGTCAGTGAAATTGTGGACTTTATGAGTCGGAAAAACATCATGGCCGCCGCGATCCAAGAAACAAAGTTCACCGCCACCTGTAGCTTACGTTGTGATGGTTACAACGTTTTGCGGAAGGATCGGACAAGAAGCGGAGGAGGAAGACTTGCCTTCCTCATACACCAGTCTGTCCAGAACAGACCTATCTCGCTTGAGCTTGGCTCTAGTGACCCATACATGGAGTGTATGGGGGTAGCAGTAAAGTGTGGTACTGCCGAGGTAGAGCTGCTTAATGTGTACATACCGCCGATGAATAGCTGTGCCCGACGTTATATGCCCAATATTAGTTCGCTGTTAGAGGGCGATAACCGTCTGGTGCTAGGGGACTTCATTGCTCATCATGAGCTTTGGCACTCCGTCCTAGGTAATGACCAGCGGGGTACAGCGCTGGCAGAGCAAATCGATAGCTCCACGTTTTGCACGGTGAATGAAGACGCTCCTACGAGGATTAGAGGAAACTGCCACAGCTCGCCAGATATCACCATTGTGGCACCAGGTCTGATAAATGACGTAACCTGGCAATCCGTCATTTCCCTTAGTTCGGACCACCTCCCTATCATCGTCTCCGTAAACAGACCACCCGACTTCATAACCTCTGAACGCCGTACTTTCCTGAACCATGGGAAAGCTGACTGGCAAGGTTTCAGAGAATTTACCAATCACCGCTTCAGTCAATTGCCCACCCCCTCAGATCCTCGGGTAGCTGAGAGAACTTTCCGAGACATCATCACTAAAGCAGCCGCTCGCTACATACCTGCTGGTCGAATACCCGAAACAAGACCAAATTTCCCAGCAGAGGCGACGGGACTAGCAAATGAACGTGATGAGCTTCGTCGTACGAACCCCGAAGACCCAAGAGTTAGAGAACTTACTCTTGAAATCAACAGGCTAGTGGGCGAACATAAGCGGAAAAAGTGGCTAGACCATCTGAAGCAGTGCAACATTGGTGCAGGAATAAGTAAATTGTGGGCAACGGTTAAATCACTCTCGAGTCCGGAAAAGAAGGATGACAGAACGGCTGTTACTTTCAAAGGCGTGACAGTAACTGACCCAAAGAGGTGCGCGTGTTATTTTAACCGGCAGTTCATAGAGCACCCCGAGAGTGATAGGGCGAAGAGAAGTTTGCTACGCCGTATAAGAAGAACTCTTCCAGCCGAGGAGGTACCACCACAATTTACGATGAGCGATGTTGCAGATGCCATCCGAAGCGCTAAATCATCCAAAGCGTTGGGCCCGCACCGAATATCGATGGTAATGCTTAAGCAGCTGGATGAACCTGGAGTTGAGTATTTAACAAGTGTTCTCAACCTATCGTTAGCCACCCATGTTGTACCGGATGCCTGGAAAGTTGGCAGGGTGGTCCCGCTACTGAAGCCTGGCAAGGATGCCAGCAGAGGTGAATCGCACAGGCCGATTTCACTCCTGTCGCCAGTAGCAAAGATCCTAGAGGCGCTACTCCTCCCCACGATGAGAAGGTGTTTTCCAGTTGCCCAACATCAACATGGATTTCGGAAAATGCATAGTACTACAACAGCATTAGACGCCATATCCACACATATCAGTAGAGGACTGAACCAGAAAAGGCCGTGCGACCGAACAGTCATGGTGGCTCTTGACCTATCGAAGGCCTTCGATACCGTCAACCATGCCAAGCTGTTCGAGGATATAGAGAAAACTAATCTCCAGCCATGTTTGAAACGTTGGGTAATCAACTATATGTGTGGACGCCAGTCGTTTGTAGAATTCAGAAACAAGAAGTCCAAAACCCGTAGAGTGAAACAGGGAGTTCCCCAAGGAGGGGTGATATCTCCGGAACTGTTTATCCTCTACCTTTCTGAAATTCCACACCCTCCAGACGGCATAGAGATCGTGATGTATGCGGATGATTGTACGATCTTGGCGTCGGGTCCTATCGTCGATGACATATGTGATAGGTTAAATGTCTACATAGCTGACCTAGTGCAGTTCTTCCATCTGAGGAATATGAAAATATCCGCCGCTAAATCCAGAGCCACGCTATTCACCACATGGACGGCTGAGATGAAGCTCCCACTGAACATATTGGTCGATGGTGCACTGATTCCGACCACTAACTACCCTAAAATACTGGGTGTAACGTTCGATAGCATGTTCAAGTCGTCCGCGCATGCCACAGCTATTTGCAATAAGATCAGAAGTAGGAACAAGGTTCTCAAGTCGCTGGCCGGCAGCACTTGGGGTGCTGATAAAGAAACCTTGTTGACCACCTACAATGCAATAGGCCGGTCTGTGCTAAGCTATGCGGCGCCAGCGTGGTCCGCAAAGGTTAGCGCATCGCAGTGGAAGAAGATTCAAACCTGCCAGAATGCCGCCCTGAGGACTGCAACAGGGTGCCTCCTCATGACAACAGTGGACCATCTTCATGAGGAGGCGAAGGTTTTACCGGTGCGTCAGCACAATAAGATGTTGTCGATGCAGTACCTGCTTGAATGTTACCGCAGTGAGCATCCCTGTCACGATTTAATGGACAGGCGCCCCCCACCCAGGCACGTCAGGAGAGACCTTCATGGTCTAGAGAGAGAGGTCCGAAGGTATAAAAGAGAACCGCTAGATCAACGAGCCTATCAGGCAGGCTTGAATCGCATTCACACCAACATGGTTGCGCAAGCAGTACGAAGATACAGTGTGAATGCCGTACTTGGAAACCATCCCCCATCCATCGCAGCAGAAGAACGACAGCTGCCAAGGCAAACACGAGTGGTTTTAGCACAGTTAAGATCCGGACGATGCAGCCGCCTCAATTCGTATTTGGCCAGAATTGACGCCACGATACCCAACATATGCCCAGCATGTGGATTGGGACCACACGATACTCTGCATTTATTCAACTGCCCAGCTAACCCCACTCACCTGTCTCCTCATTCTTTATGGACGCAACCAGTCCAGGTTGCAGAATTCTTGAGTCTGGATACAGAGGAACTTGATAACTGAAATAATACACGAACGAACATATATGCGTTGCTACAACAACAACAACAAACAGCGAGTTCGGTCAACGTGGGTTATGTTTCGTTTTGTATTGTTCCTATGGAAAATACGAAACGCAACGATTGAAAAGGTTACTTAAAGTATTTTTACGTACGCTGATCATGACTGAGAAATTCCCAGTTTTTGCAAATTGCGTGGAGACCTAGCGTAATACTTGTCCATTTGTCCAAAATTTAAACATGTTGCTGAAGGGGCCAATTTTCCAAGTTAAGAATATTTATTAAAAATGTATAACATATAATTGGTCCACAAACATCCCAGTAGGAACAAAAGACCCTTCTCTCATATCAATGAGTGCACCCCGATTAATATTAGCTTAATGATATGTAGACAGCGGAATTTTATGAAACGCCTATTTTTGTCAAATTTTGGGACTGTTCTATGGGAGCTATATGAACGCCTAGACCTATACCGACAAATTTCAGGTGGAAATTTTAATACCTCCAACGAAGACTTAATACAAAATGTTAGCCATTTCAGTGGAATCTTGATGCCACAACTTTCAATATACCGGATATCGGGAGGTACGGTTCTATGGGAGCTATAATAAGACATGGACCTATTCCGATAAATTTCAGATCGAAAATTGTATACCCCCAACGAAGATTTAATACAAAGTTTCAGTCAATTCGGTGGGATATTTAGGCCACAAAGTCTTGCATATGGTTTTGCACATGTTCATTTTATGCAAATATGTCAAAATATGCAAAAAATTAGGTCCAGACTGAATGCCCCTTGGTAAAATTATTTATTGGTGCCACCGTAGTACAATTGTATGCACACCCGCCTTGCACGCTGAAGCCACGTAAAACTTCTCTACAGGTGGTGTCTTCAGACGTGCCTATCGGACTCGGCGATAAACAGTAGGACCCATATCATTGATGTAATATGAATCGTGGTGCACTCCCTGTCCCTTCTGGGATGTTTGTGGAACTATTATTATATTATTATTTAAACTTAACGTGATAAGGTTGCAGACTCAAAAAAGTTATTTCTTACAATGAGTTTAGTTTTCCAAAAGGAATTTTGATTTGCTGAAAGCTAATTCGCACGGTAGTGGTGTAGGGTATCGTATGGTCGGCCCTGTCCGACTATAACCTTTGCTTACTTGTTGAATCTGGACCCAGAGGAACCACAACAAGATAACTGAAAAATGTATACGAACGAACATATTTGCGTGGCTGAGACAACAGCAGCTTCCCCACCTCAACTCATCCAATTGTACTCTTTGTTCCCATATCAGGGCATTGATGTAGAACTACCACATCCATGAAAATAGCCACAAAGTTTGTACGTTGGTACTGGGGAATCGTGATATTACAGACGAGACAATTGTAGCATAAAGTGTAACTTTACCTAAACATTATACGGCTGAAATACTACCAGTACAAGAGGTTGAAAATATTAAACAATAACCCTCCCCTAGAAAAAACAGCCTGCTATGAAAAAACGAAAGAAAAGAAAAACAAACCCTCTAAAGTTGACGAACCCCGCAAACGTTTTAAGGACCATGATCTGCGAATCTGCACCTGGAATGTTCGCACTCTTTATAGAGAAGGTACAGTTTACGCATTGGCAGATTTACTTGAAATGTACTAGGCCGATATTACTGCCATACAGGAAATACGATGGAACGGGAAAGGCGTCACAACAACACCTAAAGGCGATGCACTGTATTATAGCTGCCATGACACAAATTATGAGTTTGGTTGCGGATTTGTAGTTGGTCGGAGGTTAAAACATCTGGTTTCCAGCTTCACCCCAGTGGATGAAAGTCTCGCTGTAATTCGATTAAAAGCTAAATTCTTTAACATCAGCTTTATTTGCACTCATGCTCCCACTGAAGACAAGGACGAACAGACCAAAGATATATTTTACGAGCGCTTAGAAGAAACTTATGACCGTTGCCCTGCCCATGACATTAAAATTATAATAGGCGATTTTAATGCCAAAATTGGAAAGGAGAATATCTTTGGCCCAACAGTCTGTAAATTCAGTCTCCACAGTGAAACATCTGAAAATGGTATGAGGCTGATCGACTTTGCAGCTGCAAGAAACATGGTAGTTAGCAGTACCAGATTTAAGCATCTCGATATTCATAAGTGCACCTGGCTGTCGCCAGATCAAAGAACAAGAAATAAAATTGATCACGTTGTGATAGATGGAAGACATGCATCAAGCGTGTTGGATGTACGATCGTTTCGAGGTGCAAACATAGACTCGGACCACTACCATGTTGCAGCAAAGGTACGTACCAGATTAAACGTAGCAAACAAAGTGCGAACAGACACAACACGGAAGTTGGACATCGGTAAGCTGCAATCACAACAGATAGCCACAGCATATTCCACTCAACTGACTCAACTGCTTAATCAATGCACTCCTCGCCCCGATACCATATCAGGACAATGGCAAAACATTGCCCACTCCATGCAAACAGCCGCAAAATCAGTACTTGGATACCAGAGACCTCCACCAAGGAATCCATGGTATGATCAGGAGTGTCGTGCTGCCACCGAAGAGAAAAATGCGGCATATAGAGCTACTTTACAATCAGTAGCAACGCGTAGCGCACGAGAGTGGTATCGGGAGAAAAGGAGAGAGGAGAAACGTCTTTTCCGCACGAAAAAGAGAGAAATGGAAAAGCGGGAGTGTGAACAAATCGAGATGTACAGGAGACAAAACGAAGTCCGAAAATTCTACCAAAGAGTGAAACATCAAACTGATGGCTTTGGAACTGGCACATCCTCCAGTAGAGACCAGCAAGGTAATCTGGTAACTGATACAGATAGTGTGCTAAGGTTATGGAAAGAACATTTTTCCAAACTGTTGGTATCCAATAGTAGCGAAGTCGACGAAGATACCACAGATCCAATCTCAGAAGATGGTATTGAATGTATACCATCCGGCCAAGATGAGGTAAAGACAGGAATAAACCGGCTGAAGTATAATAAGCCAGCAAGAGCTGATGGCCTACCAGCCGAGCTGTTTAAAACCGGAGGCGGCACGCTGATAAGGTGTATGCATCAGCTAATTAGCTCCATCTGGCAGGAAGAACGCGTGCCCGACCATTGGAATCTAAGCATCCTGTGTCCCGTCCATAAGAAAGGGGCATAAGTCTTCTCCCTATTGCCTACAAGATAGTGTCAGGGATATTGTGCGAACGACTAAGGCCCATGGTCAACGAAATAATTGGACCATACCAATGCGGCTTTAGACCTGACAATTCTACCATTGACCAGATATTTACCCTGCGGCAAATCCTGGAGAAGACCCAAGAGATGCAGATCGACACCTACCACCTTTTTGTCGATTATAAAGCAGACTTCGACAGCCCGCAACGTTCAAAGATATTCCAAGCCATGTCTGAATTTGGTATCCCTGCAATGCTCATCCGGCTTTGTAATATGACTCTAACTGACACAAGATCTTCAGTTAAATTAGGAAAGAACCTCTCCGAAGAGTTTTGTACCAAAAGAGGTTTTAGGCAAGGAGACAGCCTTTCGTGTGATCTTTTCAACATCCTGCTAGAAAAGGTTATACGAGAGGCAAACTTCAAAAGAAGTGGCACAATCTACACCAATAGCCACATGTTACTTGCTTATGCTGATGATATAGACATCATGGGACGATCAGTTAAAGAAGTAACCGATACCTTTATGAAGGTCGACGGAGAATCTGCGAAAGTGGGTCTGGCGGTACACGGCGAGAAGACCAAGCTGATGGTGTCGACGCGCAATGCGTCCATTGAGTTCGGACCAACTGTTGAAGTTGGTTCCTATAATTTTGAGGTAGTAAAAGACTTCGTATACCTCGGCACCGCCGTAAACACAACAAACGACACCAGTTGTGAAATAAAAAGAAGAATTATATTGGCCAACAGATGCTACTTTGCCTTAAGTAATCACTTAAAAAACAAATCACTTACAAAACACTGATACTACCCGTGCTGATGTATGGTTCCGAAGCCTGGGTACTTGCGCAAGCAGATAAGACAGTGCTTGGCGTGTTTGAGAGAAAAATTATTCGAAAGATCTGCGTGGACGTTGAATATCGACGTCGTATGAACCACGAGCTGTATCTGCTATACAACGACATCAATATAGTTAAACGTATCGAGATGCAGCGATTGCGCGGGCTAGGCCATATAATAAGAATGAGCGATGATGAACCCGCTAAAAAGGCGTAGAAATTCGAGCGATGCACGCAGAATTGGCAGGCCAAAGAATAGATGGCGCAAACAAGTGGATGAAGAGATGACAAGGCGCAGCATTTCAGAAAGCGAAGCACTTAACAGGGAGAATTAGAGATCGTTTCTTAGTTCGGTATATGGAACAAATGTTCTGTAATGGGCCAGCTTAGTAAGTAAGAAGTTTCGAGACTGGAGTGAACATCAAATATCGAATTACGGGTAGTTCAACCAAAAAGTGTAGGAAATCTGTAGGTATCTTTATATGGGGCTACACCTAAGCACCCTGCAAGCAAAAACTATCGCGGAAGTGACTTAGGCGTGTCGCCCAGGGCGATGAAAATAGTCGCGGCGATAGTCACGGAAGTCACCCTGAAGTGACCTCCGTTGTGAAGAATTGAACCACGCCGGCGTGTCGCCTTGGAAGTCACTCCAGCGACACTTCATTTTCGCGATAGTTCTTGGAATTAAAAAAATATTTTTTTTTATTTTTATTTATTTTTTTAAGTAATGTGATGTTTTGTTGCCTGACTTGGGAAGCGAACCCGTACCTTCAGAGTGCAAAGCGAGTATGCTTACCACTGCACCACCGTCTCATATAATCATGTGTTGAATCATTAAATAAATGTTAACAATCGCCTTGGAAGTCACTCAGTAGTGTCGGCATACGCGATAAAATGTAATCACAATAAGGCTATAGAAATTGATTGTGTAATTCACCAACGATCTTCTTTGGCGTGTCTCCGGAGTGACTTACTAGGCGAGTCAGTGAGAAACTCACTTCCAAATGCTGGCAGAGCATGAACCTATGATGGCAATTTTTGGTGAAGGTGTGTTGCGATCCCTCAGAACCTCAAATGTTAAATTACAGCTAATTCGGTTATATGGGGCTATACCTAAACATGGACTATGTTGACAGTTTTTGGTGAAGTAAAACTGTGACCTCTAAGAAAAATTTTAACTAAAACCCTCATAATACCTAAAATCGGGAGGAACATTTATATGGGGGCTGTACCTAAACATGAACCAATGTTGACAGTTTTTGGTGGAGTAGTGTCATTACCCATAGGAACCTTTAGTGTCTAATTACAGCTAATTAGATTAAAAATTGTTGCTAGAACCCTAAAAATACCGTAAATCGGAATGTACAGTTATATGGTGGCTATACCTAAACGTGGACCTATGTTGACCTATGTTTTTGTGGAGTAGTGTTATGATCCCTATGAACCTTAAATGTCAAATTACAGCTAGTTCGGTTAAAAATTGTAGCTAAACCTCTCAAAATACCCAAAATCGGGAGGCATCGTTATATGGGGGCTTTACCTAAACATGGACATATGTCGAAAAATTTTTGTGTAGTAGTGAACCTTAAATGTCAAATTACAACTTGTTAGGTTAAAAATTGTAGCAAAAACCCGAAAATCGGGAGGTACAGTTATATGAGGGCTCTACCTAAACATAAACCTTTTTGACAATTTTTGGTGGAGTATTGCTGTGACCCCTAAGGACCTTAAATGTCAAATTACAGTTAAAAATTGTAGCTAAACCCCTCAAAATATCCAAAATCGTGAGGCACCGTTATGTGGGGTGTTGAAGCAACTTCAACAACATAGCATAAGATACAACATGAATTAAATTAATCTATTTCAAATCTAACTGAATTCAAATGTAAACGTTAACGCCAAAGTATGACAACCCTTATCCACTAGAACCTGAAGCTTTTACTCAGTGGATAAGGATTTTTTTTCATAATATTTGTTTCGCTTTTTGTCCTAAAGAAAGTTATGTTGAGAGAGCACTTGCATCAAAGCATCTCAACGGTAAGCAGCTCTTTAAATAAAACGGACATTGCATGAATCTAACAGTTTGTTCGGTAAACAATTGCAGCTAAAACCCTCAAAATACCGAAAATCGGGATGTACTGTTATATGGGGGCTATACCAAAAAATGGGCGGATATAGCCTATCTTCGAACTTAACTTGCCTATGGAAAAAAGATACTCGAGTGCAAAAATGCAGCCCTCTAGCTCGATTTTGTGGACGTTCCATACTATGGGTTTACTCTTGGGAAGTTTCTGCGGATTCTGATACTACAATGACAAGAAAACGAAGCAAAATCGCGAAAACCTAGAAAAAACCTAAACATGTTAACATTTTGATTTTTCTCATCTATGAATATTGTAGTTTAAGAATCCGCAAAAACTTCCCTGGTGTAAGCACCTTCCATTTAAAGTTGGTTCAAGCACAGCGTGTATACTTATAATCAATAACTCATTTAATTAAAATTCTAAACACATAAAGTAACTAAAACAGATTTCCTTCATTTACATTCACAACGGACAGAAAATTAAAATATCCTTAATACGATTAGAATGTCCATCTGGACATTCAACTAAACACATCCTATGTAAAACATACAAATGTATGTGTACGAATTTCGCCCGTCGTCTAAACATTCACAAAACGGAAATTAAATTTCATGGTAGTGAAACGACCAACAACTACATTTCGAAAAGAATGTTTGGACAGTTATAACTCAATTTAACACAGAATGATTGACATTTCTCATGAGTAGCAACAAGTGTTAATAACATTACGCTCAATGGATATGCATGTACATATGTATTTGCAATACAAACTAGAAGCTGTATATAGATATGTGTGGTATGTAATTGACCATTGCAACATCATTTTGTTCCGGGCAAGAATAACAACAACATCATCAATGTCAATTAAACAACATCGGTTACCCGATGACGACAATCATGATGAGATGGTTATACAAATGTTTCGAATAGATGACATGTTGTATGTGTTGTCTGTGTGTAGTACATGAAAATTATCATTGGATTTTGCTGTTTCTAATTGAATGTCCATATATGAGACATTACAGTTATAAAGATCGATAGACAGTCGCTTTGTTTAAAACCTTGAAAGGGTCTGGTATTTTTATTGGAGCTAATTATATCATGTCTATTCGAATCAACTTCGTAGGAATACAATACATGAATACAAAAATAAGGGGCAGGAATGCCAACGACAAAATTTAGGCTGTCACTTGAATTGGTGTTAGTCTTTGGCATAAAGTTCTAGTCTTTGGTGGACTTATCAGATCTAAATTACATTGGTACCACCAGATAATATCAGTGACTATCGGTTTTATCCACTCACATAATAAGCTCGACAGCGCTCTGAAATATTTTGTCGTATCGGTTCACACCTTCGGGTACCTTCCTCATTAAAATTCAAAACTTTTCGCTAAATGGTGTACACTAGAGTGGTTTTAAAAAGGGTTTAATTTTGATAGATTTTAAGTTTGCTAAAGTTTGCGCACAATCGGAATATGTTAACGCGTGCCACAGGTGCCTCAAAGTTTCCATGGGCCCTATATATAGCTAATATTAAAATCAGGGTTTCGAAGACGTGGTATTTTTGTTTCGCCTCCGACCCCGAGGGTAAATTCCTATACCACTAAAAATGAATAAAATGTGGACAAATGTTTAACTTTTTCCTATTTTTGGGCCCATATAGGCTAATCTGTTTGTTTTTCCTAACAAATTCTTTAGAATGTTCATTACTACTCAACTACAGAACATAACAAGTAAAAAGTGTCAGTCGGCTTTGCCGACATAAGTATACCCTCAGCCAATGTGAATTGAAACTTTCATCTACGGACAGATAGAATGTATTTAGCGTCTCTTCAGAATTTTGTGGCCCTTTTTCAACATCTGATTTTGCCGACAAAAATGTGGATTAGGAATTAACACAAATGTTGAACTTTTGTGGGGGAGGTACCCTTAGGGAGGACCGATATGGGCCATTTTAGAAGTTAAACTAAATTTTGACAAAATGTTAGTAGATCCAAAGTTTGGACCAAATTGGCTGCACCATTCAAGTGATATCGTCCTAACATTTTAGTGACATTTTTTAAATATTGGGGAGAAGTAGGGGAAGTTGGGGACCGGTGTTGCCCCATAAACCTAAATTTGGATAAAATATGACGCAGGCTAAATGTTGCACAAAATCGGTAGAACAGTTCGAGAGCCACATATGGTAACATAGGGTCTTTTACACCTTTCGGGATGTTTTCCCAAGAAATATGGACCTGCTCCTGAAAAACTTTTACCGTCGTAATGGAGGTAGCGAATGCAAATCGCTTCAACAAAGATCAAAGTGATTCGAAAGCAGGTCTTAAAGAGAACTTATCCGAAATTTTGTGTGGGAGGAGTGCACAAATATAGTCCATATTCGAACCTGATCTATATCTGGTAGATATATTAGGATGTGCAGAGTATGGATTACATCAATCACTCCCTTCAAGAGTTATCGTGCCCATATTTTTTCCGAAGATTTTTGAATTTTTGTGAGGGAGGTACCTGAAGTAGTAAACCGACAGGGTTTATCTTCGATCTTAAACTATGTTTGAATATTACGAAGGCCAAATTTTGGACAGAATTGACAGATCCGTTCGAGACTTATCTTGCGCTCCAACCACTACACACGGTGTCATAGGGAAGTATGGACTTGCCCCTTATGAAACTTGAACCGTCGTATGGGGGACAGCGAATACAAGTTG
This sequence comes from Musca autumnalis, assembly GCF_047663935.1. Taxonomy (NCBI): domain Eukaryota; kingdom Metazoa; phylum Arthropoda; class Insecta; order Diptera; family Muscidae; genus Musca; species Musca autumnalis. The sequence goes on along the minus strand of NW_027411866.1, from coordinate 148,959,887 downwards.
CTACAACAAAAATCAAAGCGATTCGACAGCAGGTCCTAAACTGAACTTATCCGAAATTTTGTGTGGGAGGTACTCGAAGGAGTGGACCGATTGAGTCCATATTTAAACTTCATCTAAGTCTGGTAGAACTTTCACGATGTACAAAGTGTGGTCCAAATCGGTTACTCCCTTCAAGAGATATACCCTCAGCCTGTGCAAATTGAAACACTTTTTTCACAAAAAACTTATGTATTTGGTCGTATGAACCGACAAAAATGTTGATTAGGATTAAAGTTCAAACATTTTGCGGAAAAGGTACTTAAAGGAATGGACCGACATAGCCCTTCGGGCTGTTTTCTCTAGAAGTATGAAACAACTTTTACCATCGTAATTGAGGCAGCGAATGTAAGTTGCTTCAACAAAAATCAAAGCAGGTCTTAAAGTGAACTTATCCAAAATTTTGTGTGGGAGGTACGGGATGGAGTGGACAAATATAGTCCACATTCGAACCTGATCTATATCTGGTAGATATTATGAGAATGTGTAAAGTATGGACCAAATCGGTCACTCCCATCAAGAGTTATCATCCGAATATTTTTAAACTTTTGTGAGGTAGGTACCGGAAGGAGTGGACCAATATAATCCATCTTTGAACTTGAACTAAGTTTGGACAAAATATTACGAAAGCCAAATTTTGGACCGAATCGGCATTTCCGTTCGAGAATTATCTTGCGCTTCCACCCATAAACATGGTGTCATAGGGTTTGTTTTTCAACTTTCAGGCTATTTTTTCAGGATGTATGGACTTACCCCTGAGGAAACTTGTACCTTCGTATAGGGGACAGTGAATACAAGATGCTACAACAAAAACCAAGGCGATTCGAGAGCAGGTCCTAAACTGAACTTTTCCGAAATTTTGTGTGGAAGGTACTCGAAGGAGTTTACCGATTGAGTCCATATTGGAACCTCATCTAAGTCTGGTAGAAATTTCATAATGTGCAAAGTATGGAACAAATCTGTTACTCCCTTCAAGAGTTATCGTACGCACAAATTTTCCGAACATTTTCGAAATTTTGTGGGGGAGGTACCGGAAGGAGTGGACCGATATAATCCATCTTTGAACTTGAACTAAGTTTGGACAAAATATTACGGAAGCCAAATTTTGGACCGAATCGGCAGATCAGTTCGAGAGTTATCTTGCGCTCCAACCACTACACACGGTGTCATACGGTTTTTTTTTGTAACTTTCAGGCTATTTCCTCAGGAAGTATGGACTTGCCCCTAATGAAACTTACAGCGTCGTATAGAGGACAGCGAATACAACTTGCGTAAACAAAAATCAAAGCGATTCGAGACCAGGTCCTAAACTGAACTTTTTCGAAATTTTGTGTGGGAGGTACCCGAAGGAGTGGACCGATTGAGTCCATATTGAAACCTCATCTAAGTTTGGTAGAAATTACACGATGTGCAAAGTATGGACCAAATCGGTTATTCCCTACAAGAGTTATCGTGCGCACAAGTTTTGCGACAATTTTTGAACATTTGTGGGGGAGGTACCTGAAGGAGTAGACCTATATGGCCCATCTTCGAACTTAAATCGAATCTGGACAAAATAATTCGATACCCAAAATTTGAACCGAATCGATTGATCTGTTCGAGAGTTATCGTGCGCACCAGCCAGCCAGACAGACAGACCGACAGACAGACAGACAGACGGACGGACATTGCTAGATCTACTCAAAATTGTCTGAAACGGATATCGTACAAACATACTTGGGGTCTAAAACCATTATTTCGATGAGGCACATTTTTGGTCGTATCAAAGTGTAAATACCCTCTTTAGCCTAAAGGCTGAGGGTATAAAGATAAAAATTTGTGCACATTTTATTAATTGTTAGTGGTATAGGAACTCATTCTCGGAGTCGACCCGGAGTCGGGGACGTGAAAAAAACTCGCCTGGAGTCGGAGTCGCAGTCGAGCCAAAAATACGTAGACTCCGAAACCCTGCCTCAAAGTACCGAAAATCGGGAGGTACTGTTATATGGGGGCTATAGCTAAACATGGACCTATGTTGATAGTTTTTGGTGAATAAGTGCTGTGACCCCTAAGAACCTCAAATGTCGAATTGGTTCGGTTAAAAATTGTAACCAAAATCCTCAAAATACCGAAAATCCGGAGGTACCGTTTAGGTGTAGCCCCCATACACCTATACATGGATCTATGTTGACAATTTTTGGTGAGGAAGTGCTGTAACCCTTAAGAACCTCAAATGTTAAATTGCAGTTAGTTCGGATAAAAATAGTAGTTAAAACCCTCAAAGTACCGAAAATCGGGAGGTACTGTTATATGGGGGCTATACCTAAACATAGATCTTTGTTGATGTGATCCCTAAGAACCTCAAATGTCAAATTACAGCTAGTTCGGATAAAAATAGTAACTAAAACCCTCAAAATAACGATAATCGGGAGGTACCGTTACATGGGGGCTAGACATAAACATGGACCTAGGTTGATAGTTTTTGATGGAGTAGTGTAGAACCTTAAATGTCAAATTACAGCTAGTTCCGTTAATAACTGTAGCTATAACCCTAAAAATACCGAAAATTGGGAGGTACGGTTACATGGGGGCTACACCAAAAATGGGCCGAGATGGCCCATATTCGAACTTGACCTGCCTATGGAAAAATATAATCGGGTGCAAAAACCTAGCCCTCTATCTCGAATTTTGCGGACGCTAGACTGATTGCAATAGACGGACAATCGAACAAATGGACATGCCTAGATCGACTCAGAATTTTATTCTGATCAAGAATATATATACCTTATAGGGTCGCAAATAATTATTTTAATGTGTTGAAAACGGAAAAAACAAACTTAGTACTATGGTGGAGGGTATAAAAAATGGTCCTGTCAATCTTCTCCTTAGGGAACCTCCCCTAAATGTTCAACATTTTTGTTTAAGTGCATTTTAAGATCTGTTCGAAGATTCTTTGGAAAATGATTCTGATATTATTCCTTGTGGTCCTGCCTACAGGGATATTACATTTTCCATGGGCAAGTCCACGTTTCCTGACATAGTGATTCGAAACCTTTAAATTATACGGTGACTAACTGAAATGACTGGAGGACGCGCTATCTATCGAAAGGAAATGACTCCCACAATAAGAACCACTTGCAAATGGACTGTGCCGATCCATTCCTTCAGGTACCTCCTCCGCAACACTTTTCAGCTGTATTTCTTTGGCGGCAAGTTCATACGTCCAAAAAGGGCCACAAAGTCTGAAAACCTCGTAAGTACATAGTTATTGGGGAAAACGATTTTGGTTGTGTAGCCGGTGTTTGATTCTATATTGTCCATAGATGAAAGTTTCAATACGCACACGCTGAGGGTATATCTCTGTCGGCAAAGCCGAATGATACTTTTGTACTTGTTTTAAGTTAAGTTCGTGAACCCAAAGCGGTGATAATTCCAAATAAAAGTCCCAACCAATGTAGCTAATCAGACAATTCCCTTTGAAGTGAAAGATTAACAAACATAAAACGTGGATTTAGTCTTGATTAAATCAATCTGGATCGTGGCGTACATCATATAAGTTGATTATAAATATAAGAAATATGTACAAAATGTCAATATTTGTTGACAACATTTTATGCATTCGCTCATAACTCATATTGAATGTGGAAACTTCAGATTATTTATAACTATAAAGTGTATTTCATTTAACCATGAAGGAAATTAAATTTGTTGGTTTTGTCATTGTCTAAACGTTATAATCAATGGACAAAGTTTAAAATTATTTTAACTAAATTTGGAAGCAGACACAAAATTACAAACAAAAACAAAAAAGAACAGCAAAACAAAACAGTAAATCAACTTTTCAATTCAAAATGAAAACATTTGGAAAATGACCATCAATGATAAGTTTATATGTATAAATTTGAAAATGAATATAAATCGAAGAGCAGCAGATGCTACATGTAAATCTCTCGTTTATCACTGACAAAGTCAACTTGATAATCACACAGATTCACACACACGCAAATACTTCTATCCATTGAATTCTAAATCCAATAAAAACGACATAATTCTTAGTGTTTGCTAAAATTCACACCACAGCCACTCACCATTTTGTTTCAAATTACCCCCACTTGGCTGGCTGAAAGCTTTATGGCCGTCGGTTGGGTTTTGTAACTGCGGAATTTGCGATGACATGCAATTCTTAGAGTGATAAATTTTATGCATATGTTTTTCCAAATAGGAAATTGTTAAAGGAAATTTACCGGAAATTAAAACTTGTGAGAGAAAAATATCGTTTGCTGCCATTTTTTTACAGACATTAATGTCTGTCTGGTTATTCTGTGTGAATGTGTGTTATTTTAGTTTTTTTTAAGAAAATAATTTTTCGATGGGATTTGTTAAATATCTTTAGTTTTAAGCAGAAACTGGTCAAAAGCGTATGTGGCCTAAACATTTTCGCTAGGAACTGCCGTATGTTACTTATTTTAAACTCACATAAAGGATTGAGGGTGAGTGCGTACAAAATGTCATTCCTTTAAACTTTGAACAACTCTATCCCATCTTAACACTACGATTTCGGAGTCTACCGTAAAGTTAATTTGACTCCGGAGGTTTTTATATAAATTGGTGTTGACCCAATAATCATATCATTTCAGTATACTCAAATGTCTATGATATTTGGTCAAACCGATTTATTCCTTGAAATGTTATTGTCGTAAAATGTTCCGAGATTAAAGATGATGAGCGGAAAAATTAAAAAAAGAAAAACGGATCAAACAAATAAGGTCGCCCCGTATACCGTCAGCTGAATTGCAGTATGTGGTTCAATCATTACACATTTTTTCTTGTTTACATTCCAGGAAATATAACTACTGTAAAACTTCTCTATAGCGAACTTTCCTATAACGAATACATCTCTACAACGAAGTTATTTTTAGGATAAAAGTGGAAATTCTAACACAAAATAACATATCTATAAAGAATTTTCTCCGTAACGTAGTAATCCATCCGTCCCCAAGTGCTGCGTTTTAGACAAGTTCGACTGTACATCTATCTATATATCGCACCTGTTAAACAAAAGGGTAGTAACTCAAAATGTTGATATTTTCACTTTTTCTTAATGTACGTTTTTTTTTTAATTTATTGACTCAACTTCTCCACTACTTCGCCAGAAGGTAACGTAGGCTATAAAAAGTTTTGAAATTCCGCGTTGATCTGAAGATATAGCATCATAATCGAAAGTATGCAAATATATATACCTAGATATATTTTCGTCCGATTTCATGTATTTGAGACACCAAATAATGAAATGTGCCACTTACTTACTTAGCTGGCCCATTACAGAACATTTGTTCTATAGGCCGAACTAAGAAAAGATCTCCAATTCTCTCTATTTGTTGCTTCGCTTTCTGGAATACCGCGCCTTTTCATCTCATCATCCACTTGTTTGCGCCATCTATTCCTTGGCCTGCCAATTCTGCGTGCACCACCAAGCGGTCCGTGTTTATACACCTTTTTAGCGGGGTCATCATCGCTCATTCTTATGATATGGCCTAGCCAACGCAATCGCTGCATCTCGATACGTTTAACAATATTGATGTCGTTGTACAGCAGATACAGCTCGTGGTTCATGCGACGTCGATATTCACTGTCATCGCAGATTGGTCCGTAGATCTTTCGAAGAATTTTTCTCTCAAACACACCACGCACTGCCATGTCTGCTTGCGCAAGTACCCAAGCTTCGGAGCCATACATCAGCACGGGTAGTATCAGTGTTTTGTAGAGCGTTATTTTTGTTTGACGAGATGTGGCTTTGTTTTCGAACTGCTTACTTAAACCAAAGTAGCATCTGTTGGCCAATATAATTCTTCTTTTTATTTCACAACTGATGTTGTTTGTTGTGTTTACGGAGGTGCCGAGGTAGACGAAGTCTTTTACTACCTCAATATTATAGGAACCAACTTCCACAGTCGGTCCGAGCTCAATGGACGCATTGCGCGTCGACACCATCAACTTGGTCTTCTCACCGTTTACCGCCAGACCCACTTTAGCAGATTCTCCTTCGACCTTCATAAAGGTATCGGTTACTTCTTTTACTGATCGGCATATGATGTCTATATCATCAGCGTAAGCAAGTAACATGTGACTATTGGTGTAGATTGTGCCACTACTTTTGACGTTTGCCTCTCGTATAACCTTTTCCAGCAGGATGTTAAAGAAAGGCTGTCTCCTTGTCTGAAACCTCTTTTGGTACCAAACCCTTCGGAGAGGTTCTTTCCTATTTTAACTGAGGACCTCGTGTCAGTTAAAGTCATTTTGCAAAGACGGATGAGCTTCGCGGGGATACCAAATTCAGACATGGCTTGGAATATCTTTGAACGCAGCGGGCTGTCGAAGGCTGCTTTATAATCGACAAAAAGGTGGTAGGTGTCGATCTTCATCTCTTGGGTCTTCTCCAGGATTTGCCGCAGGGTAAATATCTGGTCAATGATGGACTTGCCAGGTCTAAAGCCGCATTGGTATGGTCCAATTATCTCGTTGACCATAGGCCTTAGTCGTTCGCACAATATCCCTGACACGATCTTGTAGGCAATAGGGAGTAGACTTATGCCCCTATAGTTAGAGCATACAGTCTTATCTCCCTTCTTGTGGACGGGGCACAGGATACCTGCCAGATGGTGCTAACTAGCTGATGAATACACCTTATCAGCGTGTCGCCTCCAATTTTGAACAGCTCGGCTGGTAAGCCATCGGCTCCTGCTGCCTTATTATTCTTCAGCCGATTTATTGCTGTCTTTGCCTCATCTTGGCTGGGCGGTATACATTCAATACCATCTTCTGGGATTGGGACTGTGGTATCTTCGACGTCATCGCTGATATTGGATACCAACAGTTTTGAAAAATGTTTCCTGCGGAAAAGACGTTTCTCCTCTCTCCTCGTGTGGCAGCACGACACTCCTGATCATACCATGGATTCCTTGGTGGAGGCCTCTGGTATCCAAGTATGGATTTTGCGGCTGTTTGCATGGAGTGGGCAATGCTTTGCCATTGCGCTGATATGTTATCGGGATGAGGAGTGCTTTGATTAAGCAATTGGGCTAGTTGAGTGGAATATGCTGTGGCTATCTGTTGTGATTGCAGCTTACCGATGTCTAACTTTCGTGTTGTGTCTGTTCGTACTTTGTTTAAGCGGGTGCGTAGCTTTGCTGCAACAAGGTAATGGTCCGAATCAATGTTTGCGCCTCGGAACGATCATACATCCAACACGCTCGATGAATGTCTTCCATCTATCACAACATTTGATTTCTTGTTTTCTGATCTGGAGACAGGTGCCCTTATGAATATCGAGATGATTAAATCTGGTACTGCTAACTACCATGTTTTTTGCAGCTGCAAAGTCTATCAGCCTCATACCATTGTCAGATGTTTCACTGTGGAGGCTGAATTTCCCGACTGTTGGGCCAAAGATATTCTCCTTTCCAATTTTGGCATTAAAATCGCCTAGAATGATTTGAATGTCATAGGCAGGGCAACTGTCATATGTTTCTTCTAAGCGCTCGTAAAATATATCTTTGGTCAGTTCGTCCTTTTCTTCAGTGGGAGCATGAGCGCAAATAAACCTGATGTTGAAGAATTTAGCTTTTATTCGAAATGCAGCAAGTCTTTCATTCACTGGAGTGAAGCTGGATACCAGATGTTTTAATCTCCGACTAACTACAAATCCGCAACCAAACTCATGCTTTACGTCATGGCAGCTATAATACAGTGCGTCACCTTTAGGTGTTGTTGTGACGCTTTTCCCAATCCATCGTATTTCCTGTATGGCAGTAATATCGGCCTTGTACTTTTCAAGTACGTCTGCCAATGCGAAGACTGCACCTTCTCTATAAAGAGTTCGAACATTCCAGGTGCAGATTCGCAGATCATGGTCCTTAAAACGTTTGCGGGGTTCGTCAACTTTAGAGGGGGTTGTTTTTCTTTTAAAGGCAGTTCCCCAGGTGACACCATGGGGAGGTCAGTGTCCACTTGAGATGAAAGAGGGACCAAGATAAATCCTGGGCTTTGCCATGTTAAAACCGGTCAGGACCGTTGCTTGGTATCTTCCATCCCATACGTCACCCAATTAAATGTGCCAAAATATATCGAAATCTGTTCAGATTTGGATATAGCTCCCATATATATTTTTGACTGATTTGAGGTATTTTATGTACCAAACACGCTATATCTATCTGTCCAACTTTGATGAAATATGCAATGTGTGACGGAATTTGGTCTAGAAATAAGTTTGCCAAGTTACATTGAAATCGGTTGAGATTCGTAAAATAAGTGCAGAATTTGGACTAGAACAAGTAAAAAAGTATCAGTCGGCTTTGCCGACAGAGATATACCCTCAGCCTCTATCTGGGGTCTTTTCAGAATTTTGTGGCCCTTTTTGGACATTTGAATTTGGCTACAAAAATGTTGATTAGGATTAAAGAAAGAAATTGACGCCCAAGTCCTTCATAATTAATAATGCGTTCCAGCACCATAAAAACACATTCATCGCTACAGAAAGAATTTAGAAGATGATCTTCTAGTTATATAGTTATGCAATTGTTTAATTAATGAGGAAAGTCCTTAATAATTATGAAGGACTTGGGCGTCAATTTCTTACAAAGGACACGACAATTTACAAAGGAGTTATAAAACAGGCATTTCCAGTAGTGAGAAGCATTTTCGGATATCCCGAGTGGCAATTTCATCACGATTTTATAAACTTTTGTACACTTCGAGTCATCAAAACTTAAATTTTTGGAGAGAAATATGGATATACTGGAGGGTAAAAACTTCATATCTCGTATAATTCGGAAAAAATTGAGGTTGAAATAAATTTTGCAGGGGGGTTCTATTCAAGTGAGCGGCAGTATATTTACAAACGATCCTTAACTGCACTTAGGCACAAACTTTGAACTTTTGTGGGAGAGGTGCCCTAAGAAGAGGATCTATATGGGCCATTTTAGAAGTTAAACTAAATTTGGACAAAATATTAAGAGACCCAAAGTTTGGACCAAATTGGTTGATCGGTTCGGGAAATATCGTGCTCTCCAGCCACTACATATGGTGCCATAGGGGTTTTTTACCCATTTCGGGCTGTTTCTAATGAAATATGGACTTGCCTCTGAAAAAACTTTTACCGTTGTAATTGAGGCAGAAAAATCAACTTGCTTCCACAAAGTGATTCGAGAGCAGATCTTAAAGTGAACTTATCGGAAATTTTGTGTGGGAGGTACCCGAAGTAGTGGACAAATATAGTCCATATTCAAACCTGATCTATATCTGGTAAATATTTTACGATGTGTAAAGTATGAACCAAATCGGTCACTCCCTTCAAGAGTTATCGTGACCACAATTTTTTCGAACATTTTTGACCTTTTGTGTGGAAGGTACCTGAAGGAGTGGACCGATATAGCTTATCTTCGATCTTAAACTAAGTTTGAACAAAATATTTAGAATGTCAAATTGGACCGAATCGGCAGATCCGTTCGAGAGTTATCTTACACTCTAACCACTACACACGGTGTCATAGGGTTTTCATTGCACCTTTAAGGCTATTTAAAATTTTGGACAGATTCGGCTGATCCGTTCGAGAGTTATCGTGCGCTCCAGCCATACAGACAGACGGACGGACATTGCTAAATCGAATCCAAATTGTCTGAAACACATTTCGTCCAAACATACTTGGGGTCTAAAACCATTATTTCGATGAGGCACATTTTACCCGTATGAAAGTGTATATACCCTCGTTAGCATAAATGCTGAGGGTATAAACATTTTCGCAAAATATTTTGTAAACGGTTCAGATTTCAGGCTATCAACTCACTCCGTCGCTATATAAATAAGGCTCAAAATTATGTCTTTTTTATTATTTTTGTGTCACATCCAGATTTTTATTATTTAAGGGTCTCTTTAAGACTGAATACATACATTTATAAAGCTACACAGTGCGCCTTAACTAAATTTAAATGAAAGGTCCTTACACCTGGGAAGTTTTTGCGGTTTCTGAAACTACAATTTTCATAGATGAGAAAAATAAAAACAAAAAAATTGCAAGCCCTATCGAAATGGGATTAATATATACTTTTTGAGATAAACATGGTTTCTAGGGTTTTTCGGTATGCTCTTTCTGAATTTCTAGTCGGATTTCTCCTATCTGCTCTAGTTTACGAGATATCCACACCTCGACGGGAAAGCATAAACTTTTTTTAGTTATGAAATTAATATTTTAAAAACTTACACGTTTAAAAACATATTTCAATAGTTAGAATTTTAATTTTCGAATTTGGAGAATTTAAGTTATTGAGGCAAAGATGGAATTTTTTTTTGTCACTTTGATCCATGTGATTTACAATATTTCACATTTGTGTCATAAGTGCGAATATGGAACAAATCGACAAAAATTCTTTTATTAAAAGAATCTCTATAACATTTATATTCCAATACATATTCCCTTAAATTTTTGCAATTATGTTATATAAACTATTATTAATATTTGAAGTCAAAAATATAAATATTTTCTTTAGTCAGCTCCACGCAGTTGTGACGCAAAACTTTAAAATGCGTTTATCGTAAAAAAACAGGCAAATGGCGTATGGAACACTTAAGCATGACACCGACGATATGTCGTAGCAGTGAAAATTCTCTACAAGATTGGCCTCAATGGTATTTTCGTAGGTTTAACCATTTTTGAGATATAGAAGTTCAAATTGGGACAATGTACTGACAATAAACAATATCATGCAGGGTGCGCCTTAACTAACTTTTGAATGAAAAACGCTTACACCTGGAAAGTTTTCACAGATTCTGAAACAGCAATGTTCATAGATGCGAAAAATCCAAAAACAAGAAAAACTCGCTGGAGGGATTTTTAAATAAATCGCGGTCAAACTTCACATTTGAAGGTTGATTTTGCTTGGAAACCGCAAATCCTATCGAAATGGGGCTAAAGAAAATTTTATAGCTGTGAAAATTCTCCAGAGAATTAACCGTTATGATTTGTTCCTAGGGTTTACCATTTTTGAGATATAGAAGTTTAGGTCACATTTTTAGGTTTTTTTTGTTAGGTTTCCACGATTTGCTTGAAAACGGTAAGTCTTATCGAAATGGGACTAGATAAAATCTTATAGCTGTGAAAATTATCTATAAGATAATTTGGGAAATTACAGTCATGACCTAGTTTTATAAGGAGACGATACAGTCAGTAAATTGTCAAAATTGGAACTTCTAGAGAAATTAAATGCAGAGAACTTAAAATGTTAAAGAACGGGCAGTACAGTCAAATATTTTGCTAATTCCTCAAAATACCTGAAATCGGGAGGTACCGTTATATATAGAATATACTAAAACATGGAACTATTTTGAAAATTTTTGGTGGATAAGTTTCGTGTCAAATTACGGATAGTTCAGTCAAAAAATTTAGCTGAAATCCTCAAAATAACGAAGAACGGGAGGTACCTATTTTAAACATTTTTATACCATCCACCATAAAATGGAGGAGGAGACCCTATTAATTATACCCTCAGCATTTATGCTAACGAGGGTATATACACTTTCATACGGGCAAAATGTGCCTCATCGAAATAATGGTTTAGACCCCAAGTATGTTTGGACGAAATGTGTTTCAGACAATTTGGAGTCGATTGAGCAATGTCCGTCCGTTTGCCTGTCTGTCAGTCTGGCTGGCTGGAGCGCACGATAACTCTCGAACGGATGAACCGATTCGGTTCAAATTTTGACTTTTGTAATATTTTGCCCAAACTTAGTTTAAGTTCGAAGATGGGCTATATCGGTCCACTCCTTCCGGTACCTCCCCCACAAAAGTTCGAAAATGTTCGGAAAATTTGTGCTCACGATAACTCTTGAAGGGAGTAACCGATTTGGTCCATACTTTGCCTATCGTAAAATGTGTACTATCGTAAAATGTGTGTAGATAATGTTTCAATATAGACTCAATGGGCCCACTCCTTCGGGTACCTCCCACACAAAATTTCGGAAAAGTTCAGTTTAGGGCCATCTCTCGAATCGCTCTGATTTTTGTTTTAGCAACTTGTATTCACTGCCCTCCACACAACGGTAAAAGTTTCATTAGGGGCAAGTCCATACTTTCTGAGAAAATAGACTGAAAGATCCAAAAAAAAACCCCCTATAGTTATGTTTATGAGTTAGAAATGAAACACATTATTTTATTATTATTCAATATTTTATTGATATTATAATTATTGTACTAATTACGGTTGAAGCTTTAATATCCAACTCGTAATTATTTAACAATATTTTCAAACGAGATCCAAATCTCAACTGAGAACTTATTTCTAAAACATCTTCTTTTATAATATGTAGTATGTAATGATAATACATAGATGGGCTTTCTCGCACGCCAGCGTTGCTGTGGTTTGTTTCTCTTTTTCGTTGTTACAACATAAATAAACATTTACGGGTTGTTTTTTTATTTTATTTTTAATAAAATCGTTTTTTGTAATTGTTTGATGTCGTCAGTGTGTTAAAAATATTAAAAAAGTAAAACAATTCTAACAAAAACGCTGTTTTATTTTTCCCTTAAAAAATATTTAAGAGTAATTTTGACCATCTATGTGATAATAACAAAAAGAAACAATGTTGGAGCAACTTGAGGAGCATGATAATTAATAAATTGGAGAGAGAGTTTATATATAACAGTAAGTTTAAAGAGAGATAGAATTAAATGGAGAACTAAAAACTAGAGAGTGTTTATGTATAACAGTAAGTTTGAAAGAGAGTTAGACTTAGAATGAAGATTTATAAATTTAGAGTGTTGAAAAACAACTAAGAGTATTATTATCTTAAATTAAACTAGGATGAAGTGGGGAAAGTTACAGTGGTGGTAATAGAATATGACTCCCCCATCCCTTGATAATACATTACTCCTGGAATGTAATTTACTGACATATTTTATAAGTGATGGATATGAATATTTTTTCTATAAAATTTACATTTGATTTTTACATTTTTAAATAGTATATATTTTATTTAATTCTTATGTAATTGATTGTAATTTTGACAGTTTGCTTATTTAGTATTTGTGTATACAGAGATTTAATGTAATGTTTTGAATATAATGCTATTAAAAATGAGGATAAATAAATATTTGTAATGTCATAAATTTGTTGTGATTTCCATTCTAAAATATTCATATTGTCTGTTTTCATTTTAAATTTTCTTCCGTCATAAATATGTCTATTTATTGAGTTTCTGACGTTCCTGGCTCTGTTACATAATTTAAGACCTACGTAATTTACATCAATGAATTCTATTACACTTGTATTGTAGGATTTTCTTCTTTTATTCAAAGTTAGTTTATAATACTTAATTTTATACTCAATACATATACTTTTTACGTCTATTATAGTTTTTTCCAATAATTTGTTTATTTTTATTAGATTAATTATACTGTTTTTCATAATTTCTAATTTTCGGTTATCTAGACTTCTTAAATCATCTGCCTTAATTAAGAAAACGTGGCTAAAGTAGGGGTTTTTATTTGTTTCAATTTTAGATAATGGAGAAAACATTGTATTTTGATTGGTAACTGTCTGGTGGAACTTAAAGGGTATTAAAGTGTTATTATCCTGGATTGGTTCATATAAATCATTTTCTAAAACATTTCCTGCATTAATATCCTTAAAGTCTTCAGTAATTGTGTCAATATTTTTTGAAATCATACTATCACCTATAACAAAATAGGGTAGGGATTTTGCGTTTATATTTAATGAATTTGGGTTACTACTGTAAAATTGTTGGTTAATTTGGGACGAAATACTTTTTAAAATTTGAACTGTTTTTAAAACTTTTAGTTGTAAAGTGTTTTCACAGTCTCTGTTTTCCAATTTTATTTCTTTATTTTCTGAATAATTTTCTTTTCGTTGTATGTAGGAAGAATTTTTAATATCATCACTATTTTGCTCTTCATTGGTATTATTTTGAATTAATTTTAAATTGTTTTCATTACAAAATGTTAGAATATTTCTTTGCGACAAATTATGTTGTTTCTTACGAGAATAATATAAATATTTGTTATTTAATAATATATGTTTTTCTTCTAAGGGTGTGATTGATTTTTTGTCATTTAATATTAATTTAGATTCAAGAGGTAATTTAATTTTGAAAGTATCAAATTTAACATCTTCATTATTTTTACATATTTTTACTTGCTCATCTGCTTTTGAATACAAATTTAATTTGGTTGAAAGTTCTTCTGTATAATCTCTTAATTCTGAAACATTAATTTCATTAGTTTCATTACTTTCTCTACTATAAAAATTACTCTTCAAAACTGATTTTATTTCTTCCCAATTCATGGGGTTATTATTATTAATGAGAACATTGCCTGCATTACCAACTGTTTTATATCTTATTTAAATGTCGAAAAATTTTTAAATTGGACCAGAGACATTTTGCCTTATTTCCTCAACATTTTTTATAAAAAGAGAAAGTTCCTCAGGATTACCGTCAAATGCAGAAATTCTCTTTAAAGAGTCTAATGAAATCAGTGGTGACATGACGAATGAGAGTGTTAAGTTATATCTTCTCCTTGTTGTTAGCTCCAAGAATGGGTGGGAAAGGTGTTGATCGAAGACGTTGATATTCTCCAAGTGATTTCAAGGCTATTTGTGTTGTTTATTTTTGTTGTTGTTTAATTACTTTGTAGTAGCTCCAAAAGGGTTTATTTGTTGTGGAGTGGGTAAATTTTAGCAGGTTCAGCTTCTATGTTGGTGGTCACGTACTCCAATTTTTGTGTGAAATGTGACAACATATGAATTTTGGTTTCTTATTAGGGCTTGTTTTGTTGTTTTTCACTTTTTTATTAATTTGTTGTAATTTTTGTGCTTCTGTTGTTAGAGTTCACTGTTTTTAAAATCATATCAATTCTGTTAAAAGTTTTTCAATGTTTTGGTACAGTTTCGTAAAAATTAGTAGCTTTAGTAGATATTGTGATTTTCTTTCTTTGATATATGATTGTAGATTTGATAAAGTACTTGATGTTTTTTTTTAATTTGTTTTTTTTTTCAATCGTTCCTTCCAATTTAGATATTGTCGATGGTGTAAATGTTTGCTTGTTTCATTCTGTGTTAATATTTTTTTATTCACATAGTTATTTTTTAATATTTTTTTGTTTTCAAATATATAATCTACTTTTACAACTAAGTACTAGTCAGAATTTTTGGTTTGTTGCACTTAATATTATAAGTCCGAGAATCCGGTAACTTAATTTGGTAGATTTTTACCCCTGCACATTTTATGTACGTTATATGGAACACGCTGTAGTATGATTTGATAATCCCACTATGCCGTGATTGTTTTTAGGAAAATGCTTTATAGACTTTCACTAAATATTTTTTTGTTCTTCCGGAAAAAGCCTTATATGTTTCACGGTTTTTAGTTCGGGCTACTGACTGCGCCAGTTATGGCGTCTTAACTTTTTTATTTCGTGAAAAAGCCTTTATATTTTTCAACGATTTAGAGTCCGATTACCGGCTGCGCCAGTTATGTTTATGAGTTAGAAATGAAACACATTATTTTATTATTATTCAATATTTTATTGATATTATAATTATTGTACTAATTACGGTTGAAGCTTTAATATCCAACTCGTAATTATTTAACAATATTTTCAAACGAGATCCAAATCTGAACTGAGAACTTATTTCTAAAACATCTTCTTTTATAATATGTAGTATGTAATGATAATAACAAAAAGAAACAATGTTGGAGCAACTTGAGGAGCATGATAATTAATAAATTGGAGAGAGAGTTTATATATAACAGTAAGTTTAAAGAGAGATAGAATTAAATGGAGAACTAAAAACTAGAGAGTGTTTATGTATAACAGTAAGTTTGAAAGAGAGTTAGACTTAGAATGAAGATTTATAAATTTAGAGTGTTGAAAAACAACTAAGAGTATTATTATCTTAAATTAAACTAGGATGAAGTGGGGAAAGTTACAGTGGTGGTAATAGAATATGACTCTATGACACCGTGTGATGTGGTTGGAGCGCAAGATAACTCTAGAACGGATCTGCCGATTCGGTCCAAAATTTGGCCTTAGTAATATTTTGTCCAAACATAGTTTAAATTTGAAGATAAGCCATATCGGTCTACTCCTTCAGGTACCTCCCCCACAAAAGTTCAAAAATGTTCGGAAAAATTGTTCATACGGTAACTCTTGAAGGGAGTGGCCGAATTGGTCCAACTTTACACATCCTAATATATCTACTAGATAAAGATCAGGTTCAAATATGGACTATATTAGTCCACTCCATCCCGGTTAAGACCTGCTATCAAATCACGTTGATTTTTGTTGAAGGAACTTGCATTCGCTGCCTCAATTACGATGGTAATGGTTTTTTCAGGGGCAAGTCCATACATCCTGAGCAAACATCCCGAAGGGTGTAAAAACCACTTTGGCACCATATGTAGTGGCTGGAGATCTACTCCCATAATGGTCAATGTAGATCCATTCCTTTTAGTATCTCCTCTGCAAAACTTTTGATCTCTAATCCTAATAAATAGTTTTGTCGGTTAAAATTCCCAAAATTTTTAAAAACCCCTAAATACATACGTTTTTTGGGAAAAAATTGTTTCAATATATATATAGGCTGAGGGTATATCTCTGTCGGCAAAGCCGAGATAAAGCGATTTTGAGATGTGTGTCCGTCCGTCAGTCCGTCCGTCTGTCCAATATAAACACGATCCAGGCCGCAATTATGGACCGATCGTCACGAAATTTTGTATGGAGGTCGGGTTCAAATCAGAATAGATCCCTATTCTTATTGGTAATGATCGTGAAATATTTAGCGGGTGAAATGGACCAAAAACATAATATTTATCCAATTTTCTAGCGGCTCTGTAGGTCTCAATAATAGTCCGATCAAAGCGTAATTTTAAATAAGGTAAAAGTATATCACAAAGGAAAAGCTTGCAATTTGAGATGGCGATTGGATAATATTTAGAGGGTTAAATGGACCAAAACTTTTGTGTGAAAAAGTGAGATATACTTGAAAGTGGAACGCTTGACCTTTCAATTGATCCCAATTATATTGGTGTGCATGATCAGATAACAGAGTTACAGCCTAATATATTCCGTTATTTGTTTGTAGTGTAATAATAAACTCGCTAGAAGTCGCAATTATACATCAATAGTCACGAAATTTTGCACCGGGTAAGAGTATAGGTCGAAAAAGATGCCTAAAATTTTGAATGATGATCTGATATTCTTTAGCGTGTGAAATGGACCATTACTTATGTATGAAAAATATAAAAATTGTATTTTTGGTCGATATTTTAATTCCTTGAGGACATATATATTTCGCCTACATATGGAAAAAAACTACTGACCTTTCCTCCGATGTAAATTGCAATAAAGTGTTTGCTGGATAACGGGCCTACTGCCTAATATATAATGGGTTCTGTGTAGAGAACCACATTTTTATCCCATGCTACATATTGTCTCTCCAAAAGTTTATGTAACAACACGAAATATTCGTCCTAGTCCCCTTATTTGGTATGCCAAAATTCATATCTCGACGAGATAAAGCGATTTAGCGAAGTGTGTCCGTCCATTAAAAATTTTAAACAAGCTTAAAGCCGCAATTATGGACCGATTGTAACGAATTTTCGGGCCAGAATAGAAATGATTGGTTTTTGCTGATGATCGTGAAATGTTCAGGGAATGAAATGGACCAAAAACAAAATTTTAACCAATTTGGTAGCGGCTCTGTAGGTCAAAATAATAACCCGCAAAACTTTAAACAAAGTTTGAGTTTATGATGAAGAAGGAGCGTACAAACCAACGTGAAGATCAGATAATACTTAGCGGGTTAAATGGACTAAAACTTTTGTGTGAAATTGGTAAAAATTTCAATAAGGTAGCGGTTAAACAATGGAAGTAGTAGTACTACATAAGTGGGTTTCATTACATTTTAGGTTGTGTGAACTAAATTTTGCTTGCCTGCTACAAAAATGTCTTTGTCATGCATGATAACTTTTTGGTTTTGGTCATATGTATTATACATTACATCTCTGATATTTGATAACTAAATTTTCACAATCATTGAAAAGAACTTCTGTGGAGAGCGATTGTCCAGGGATAGTGGTATAGGGTATCCCATAGTCGGCTCCGTCCGACTATAGACTTTTCTTACTTGTTTTATATATTATTGATCAGAAAAAAATTCTAAAGGTAAGGTCGCTTTAGTCAAATATTTATTCCAGCGACCGGCAGGGTGCGCTTACTGAGAGCAAATGAGCGTAAATATTGCATTGACAGTTATGCTCACTTGCTCTTCGTAAAATGGTAATACCTACGAAAACATCATAAATAACAATCTTCTAGAGAATTTTCACTGCTACAACACTTTCTTTAATCCCATTTCGATACGGCTTGCGATTTCCAAGCAAATTGGTGGAAACCTAAAAAAGCTCTAAAAATGTAAACTTTGACCCCGATTTACTTGAAAATCCCTCCGTCGATTTTTTTGTTTTTATTTTTATTTTTCTTATCTATGAACATTATAGTTTCAGAAACCGCAAAAACTTCCCAGGTGTAAGCACCTTTCATTTAAATTTAGTTAAGGCACACCGTGGCTAGGAACACAATATTTTAATCTAATTTTTATATGACACTTGATAAGTTTGGAAAGGATACATAATTCTTAACGGCTAAGCTAGCGCTTGTTTCTAGTTTTATTATTTATATTTTGACATTTTTATTTTAAAATTTCTTCCTTCCAACAAACAAGCTTTCAATTAACTAATTAACTAAAACTAAAATGTAATGTGTTAATTTCCTTTTAAGTAATTGAAATAAACACTAATCTCACTGCGACTTAGCTTCAATATTGAACCAATAATGTACAGCGAACACGCTACCAAAGAAATGAAGAACTTAATCTTAAATACTTTTGGTCATTGAATGGTTTAATTTAATCATCTAATCTCATCACAAGACTACTTAATGTGTTCTTTCCCGCTGAGGACAAGGAACTCATCAAGTGATTAGTGGTTAAAGGAAATTGCTATAAAAAACCTATTAAAAATTTAAAAGACACAATCTTGTTAGTGTGTTTTCATAAATTGCTCACCAACACACAAATACAAGTAGGACCACTAAAGGAAATTTTTCGTCGTCTGTGGCGCGTCCATTCGCGTCAATAGAGATTATTTTGATTGCTTTAATTGGTTACTGAGTTGGGAATTACGAGTTTTTGTGGATTTTCTTTATTGTAACTACCAACAACGCCTTCAGTGTCTCCTCTAGCTGCTGTGGGTAATCATGACCAATCCTTAAAGTCTATTGCCGCTTTATACTATTCTCGACCACAATTGTAGCCGCTTAAACATTATTAAATGTATAAAAAAGCCTTTTACTAGCCATACTTTGTGGATTTTACTTTACGGTACAACAAACTGAAATCGTTGAATAGCCTTTGCCGTACACAGTCAGTGCAAATGACCAAAGCAAACCATAATTATCCGGCTTAACGAAATTATTCAACTTCAACATGAAATTGTTATTGAATCTTTATGAAAGTAAATAATCCCCGTTGAATGAATAGAAAATCCTGCGATGGCAATTTCTTGTTTTTCTTCTTCAACTCTTACCGCCCAACTCATGACAACCGTCTGTGGCGAAAAACATATCAGAGAAGAGAAGAAGAAGAGGTTTGATTGTTCGCGTTTTGTTGTTGTTGCTTTGTGGCATACCAAATCATTACTAAATGCCTTGCCAAATTACTCGTTTATGCCTCTTGCCTTATGGCTTATATCGCTTATATTAGTCCTGATTGTTGTCATAGTCTTCGTCACCAATTATGTCGCAAGTCTGCCGTTACTTCCCATTTTACTTCAATCTACTTCATTGGGTGGCGTTTAATATGGGTGGTGGCAAGAAGAACTCCTCATGTTCTACTTCAACACCACCAGTCGTCAGCTATGGCACCCCTACAACATTTCGACGGTTTAATATCAAACGCTATATCACTCCCCACTCTTTTAAATGATTCTCATCTTAAATACATTGTGACAGAGTAAATTGTTTTTGTGGCTCGAAAAATTTATAACACCATTATTAAGGCGTAACGCACATACACAGACTGACAAAAGGAGCGAGATATTCGTCTTCTATGCAGAGATGTTGATGTAACCCAGCAAATAACGCAGAAGTGATGAATATGCTATTAAAATTGTAGTGTTTCAAATAAAATCTTGAAAAGGAGTTAGTCCACCGGAAAATCATGAGGGAAATAAAAACAATATCAAATGACCGATCCTGAAGAATATTTGTAGAGGCCCTATGCTCCTCAAGAAGTTCAGCGGAAAAGAAGAAATTTCAAATAAAATAAAACGCTACTAAAATGTTTACTTGGTTACATTGTATATCCTTTAAATATTCACCACCTAGATAAATTGCTTAAGTGCTGCCTTTCTTCAAGCAAGAAGTATGCTCGAATATGTGTGTCAGTGCCTTCAAGAAGAAATTTTCGCAATTTATATGTATCCCTTTTGCTTTTGGTTTGCCGATTATTTGTTGCGTTCCTTAATGGCTCAATAATGCGTTTATTATCCTTGTACTTAAAACCATATATTTTTTTCTTATTCCACCAACTTGAGAAGAAATTGAAAAGATTCTGTTTAGCTTGTAAGAGTTTTATCTATTCTAACCAAAAAATTGTATTTGAAGCAGTGCTTCTTCTTTGTTAGAAGGAAAAAATGTGAATTATATTCCATTCCTTCGTTGAGCTACAAACATTATTCTTCACTGAGCGCCACATTCACATTGTTTGCTATCTTTACGACAAACAACAACTAGAACACAAAATGACAAAGAAAGGACGGACCGACCTGAGTGCAAGATATAAAAATTGGCTTTTAATAACATTTTCTAATAATTCACAGAAAATAATGAGGGAATTTATTATCAATTTATATGAAAGTCCATGGATTTTTTCTTTCTTTTTTCATGGGTTGAGCTGCAGGATATGAAGTGCTGCAATTATTAATTACATGTAAGATCTGAAATTGGAAGTTTTCATTCAAAACCGTTTGATATATTGCAGTTTTATTGAATGGGGAAAGGACAAAAACGGAAATTTATAAAACTAGGAGAATATTTGTTTGCTCATCTGTGGGGAACACCAATTAGTGTCAGAGTACTTTCGAATTCTACGAAGAGCCATTTAGTTTTCTAAAAAAATATTTTTTGTGTTTTATGAGAAAGATCGTGTTTAATGAGAACAACTTCTAGGTTTCCATGCGAGTTTTTTCTCTACTCATATGAGAAGAACTTCTACACTTATAACGAGTGGTTTTGACTAGGCCTGAAGCTGAGTCGCTACCAAGGTCGACCTATCGACCCACAAACTTAAAGTAAAACACGAGTGGTTACATTTTCAATGTTTATTATAATACCATAGACTAATGAGAGTATGGACGAAGAAATCCTCTCACTGGAATTCTCTCAATGAATATGAATTGAGACAGTTGGCTATGTACTCAATTTTAATACCCTCAGTATTTATGCTAACGAGGGTATAAACACTTTCATACGGGCAAAATGTGCCTCATCGAAATAATGGTTTTAGACCAGGGGTGCTCAGAATAGTTGGTGTATTAGTAGTGGTAAGAAATTCTCCCCATTGCTAAGCAATGGCAAATCAGAAATAAAGAGAGAATACGTGTGGTTTGTTTTTACGCTACCGTAAGGAAGCGATCACCAATGTTTTAGACCCCAAGTTTGTTTGGACGAAATGTGTTTCAGACAATTAGGAGTTGATTTAGCCATGTCCGTCCGTCTGTCTGTCTGGCTGGCTGGCTGGTGCGCACGATAACTCTCGAAGGGAGCAACCGATTCGATTCAAAATTTGGCTTTCCATATTTTTTCCCAAACTTAGTTTAAGTTCGAAGATGGGTTATATCGATCCACTCCTTCTGGTACCTCCCCCATAAAAGTTCGAAAATGTTCGGAAAATCTGTGCGCACGATAACTCTTGAAGGGAGTAACCGATTTTGCCCACACTTTGTACATCGTGAAAATTCTACCAGACTTAGATGAAGTTTATATATGGACTCAATCGGTCCACTCCTTCGGGTACCTCTCACACAAATTCGGAAAAGTTCAGTTTAGGACCTGCTCTCGAATCGCTTTGATTTTTGTTGTAGCAACTTGTATTCGCTGTCCCCCATACGACAGTACAAGTTTCATAAGGTCCATACTTCCTGAGAAAATAGCCTGAAAGGTGCAAAAGAAAACCCCTATGACACCGTGTGTATTGGTTGGAGCGCAAGATAAATCTCGAACGGATATGCCAATTCGGCCCAAAATTTGGCCTTCGTAATATTTTGTCCAAACATAGTTAAAGTTCGAAGATAAACCATGTCGGTTCACTGCTTCAGGTACCTTCCTCAAAAAAATTCAAAAATCTTCGGCAAAAATATGCGCACGATAAATCTTTAAGGGAGTGACTGATGTAATCCATACTCTGCTCATCTTAATATATCTACCAGATATAGATCAGGTTCGAATATGGACTATATTTGTGCACTCCTTTGGGTACTTCCCACATACAATTTCGGATAAGTTCACTTTAAGACCTTCTCTCGAAGCACTTTGATTGTTGTTGAAGCGATTTGCATTTGCTACCTCCATGACGACGGTAAAAGTTTTTTCAGGAGCAGGTCCATATTTCTTGGGAAAACATCCCGAAAGGTGTAAAAAGCCCTATGTCACCATATGTGGCTCTCGAACTGTTCTACCGATTTGGTGCAACATTTGGTCTTCGTCATATTTTATCCAAACTTAGTTTCATGGGGCAATACCGGTCCCCAACTTCCGGTACTTCTCCCCAATATTTAAAAATGTCACTTAAATGTTAGGACGATATCACTTGAATGGTGCAACCAATTTGGACCAAATTTGGACCAGTTTGGACCAAACTTTGGATCTCCTAATATTTTGTCAAAATTTAGTTTAGCTTCCAAAATGGCCCATATCGGTCCTCCCTAAGGGTACCTCCCCCACAAAAGTTCAACATTTGTGTTAATTCCTAATCCACATTTTTGTCGGCAAGTTCAAATGTTCAAAAAGGCCACAAAATTCTGAAGAGACCCTAAATACATTCTATCTGTTCGTAAATGAAAGTTTCAATTCACATTGGCTGAGGGTATACTTCTGTCGGCAAATCCGACTGATACTTTTTACTTGTTAAAATGGCAATAACTATACATTTTTAAACCTTTTATTCTGGTAAAAGACAATATTTATGTATTATTTGGCGGATCTACACCCTTATAAAAAATATTCAACAAAATATTGCAATTCTGTCTGGCGGTTCGGCAAATGTGTTGAAGAACTTACACTCTATTTAATGAGTTAATCTTCCGGTTTTCCATAAGCAGACTGTCCGTTCTCTCGGAGCCGCTAGCCCCGACACAGTTTGGCGACATACAGGTAGTAGCTTTTTGGTTACCAGTTGGTCCTAGGTCTTCGGATCTAGACTGGTAGTAGCTGTATGAGCCATAGATTGAGAGACGGTGTAGATGGTGTTCCGCACCAATCACTTGAACGCAGTTACTTCACAACTGTGCAAGGGAGTCTGTTAAACGACTGTTAACCTGTCAAGGCAGGTACCCACGCTAATCATCACCCGGTCTTCTACAGGACCTCTCTGTCGGTAAATTTTCAAAAAAAAAAAACAAATGTTTTATAAATGTCTATAGTTACAATAAAACAATTAAAAAGTCGTTAAACTAGGCTGGGACGCACATTTTATAATCTCCACCAGAAAAGATTCCGAACTAAAATTCAATAATTAGGTTCCTTTCCTGTCCACAATTTTATATCAGGATGTTTTTCGACCACGAATACCCCATACACATAAATAAGGTAACAAAATGTATTCTATGTATGAACACGTAATGTTATCAATACAATATGGTTTCAATCTGGAACTTTTTAATTTTAATTTGTTTTTGCGCAGAGTAATAAAAAACACCTCAATTCAACCGTAAATAATTAGTTTTTGTAAATACCGTTAGTTGGTGTAATGCCAAAATTTTATCTATATATATATAAAATTCTTCGAGACTGTCATGATGTTCGAAATTAAACTCCTCCGAAACGGCTGGGCCGAATTCGATGAAATTTTGTATGTGGAGTTTTTAGGTCTGAGAATAGGTTTTTAGCTATTTTTTATACTGGTCAGTGGAGTGACCAGGGTACCTCTCCCACAAAATTTTTTAAGAAAACGTGAAATTAAAGATAATTTGCAACGTATTCAATTTCAATTCAATTCAATCTCTTTATTTTTTTATATGTGATACAATAATTATGTTAGTATGATTGTACATAAAATGCATGTGTATAATTGCAAAAATAAAGTTTAACGGCATGGTTTGCATTCAAACCGTCAGCCGGTCTGTTGAGTTTAATATGTTTAGTAATTAAATTCATTTATTAATGTTTGCCTGTATTTCACAGCTTGATTAATATAATTATAAAGATTTAACCATCCATTATTTCCACCTCCATTTAAAATATATATAACTTCTTCTTCAGACAGGATGTTTTTATGGAAAAAGCGTTTCCTAAAGATTGTAAATATTGGACACCTTCCTATAAAGTGTTGTGTAGATTCTATTTCTCCTAGATTACAAATGGAGCATATATTTCTAGATTCGGTTCTTTGGCCATTTAAGCGCAGCATCCCAGCCCTGGTTTTCATTATACAAGAAATTTGGTTTTGACTATATTTATGGTTGCAATACAATTTTCCAGCGTCAGGGTTAGTACCTTGTACACCCGCTGCTCACTTTGTTGTGATTTCAGTAGGTTTTGATTATAACTTTCCAATTTTAATATCTGGATTAAACTTTAGCTTGCGCTATACCAGCATTCCATATTTATGTGTATATTGTGACTACCAATGTTGTATAAGTTCAGCTGATCTTTGAAGTCTTTATACCAAGAGATATTCCGCTGCATTGTCTTCCTTGCAAGGATGTGGGGAAGCCTTAAACTATTCATTTCAAATAGTGCTTTAGCTACATATTTGAGGTGCTGTGTATACGTATATATGTATCTGGGTTCGTATCCCGTTTCCAACGATAGGACATACGAAGGCGTATTTTCTGGTAAGGTTAAAATGCGTTTGATAAAGAATCTGTATAGTTTTTCGATTTCTTCAAAATAGTGATTCCCCCATACCTGTGAACCATAACTTTGGATGGATCGACACACTGCTAAAAACATTTTCCATTTTGCTTTCAAAGAAATGTTTGCTTTTCCTATGAAGTTTCTCCATGTAGCGTTTAAGCAGCATTTGGCTGCATCGTTTTTTAAAGTAATGTGTTTCCTAAAGGATAATTTAGGCGTAAGCAAAATTCCGAGATATTTATACTCGTTAACCACTCTAAGTGTTTCTCCATTGTAGGTCCAATTTTCGTTTGTCGCAATCCTCCCTCCTTTCCTAAAGATCATTACTTCAGATTTTGTTTGGTTGACTTCCATACCCCATTTTTCGCAATATATAGCCAATTTGTCAATCATTTTCTGCAATATTTGGACGTTGTCTGCGAGAATTACAATATCATCCGCATACATTAGCAGACGGATGTTCATTTCGTCTATATTTAGACCACCTCCAATCTCATCATGCATATCGTTCAAGTACAAAGCGAATAATATAGGGGAAAGTAAACACCCCTGTTTAACTCCTGATTTGGTTTCAAAATACGTCGAAAGCTGTTTGCCTGTCCAAACTGCCGATTTCGTGTTTAGATATGCCTTTTCAATAAAAGATAAGATTTTATTTGATAGCCCCGCTTTATATAGCTTGTATATGAGTAGGCTTCTGGGAACCCTATCAAATGCCGCTTTGAAGTCTACAAAAAAGGCATAAACTTTTTTGTTTTCCTCGAACTTCAGATTTGCGATAGACATAAGGTTAAATGCATTGTCTGCTGTTGAGTATCCTTTTCGGAAGCCCGCTTGGTACTTATTTAGGATTGCATGTCTGTTTGCCCATTCTGTGATTCTGAAATTAATCATTCCAGTCATTAGTTTAGCAATACAATTCATAAACGAGATTCCTCTATAATTGCTAGGGTCATTTCGATCCCCTTTTTTATGTATAGGGAATATGATGCTAGTGCGGAACATCTCAAAGTCCTCATGTCCATTTAAGATATTTGTAAATGATTTGCATAGAACATCTAAAAATTCATCTGTGGCATTTATGAAGAATTCATACGGCACACTGTCCTCTCCAGGAGCTTTGTTTATTTTAACAGAGTTGAGTTGTTGTTTTATCTCAGTAAGTGTGAAATCTTCGTCTAACAATTCGATTTGAATTTCGTTTTGTGCGTATAAAATGGCTAGAGTTTGAGTCGGTGGGTTAAGTAATCCATCAAAGTATTCCTTTAAAGACTCTGCAGCAATATCACAACCCATAAAATCGGATTTCTGCCTTATTTCTTTTGCCAGTGACCACCATGATTTGCTATCCGCAATTGAATCTAGTTTTTCTTCTATTCTACGGTAATAAGACTTTTGTTTTTGGACACATAGTTGTTTGTAGAGTTTCTTTTGACTTGTATAAGAGTTTCTATCTGATGGTTGCTTTGAGGTCCTGAACTTTTTTAGTTTTCTCATTGTTTTGGTTCTGGCTTTAAGACATTCCTTATCATACCATTTGTTCTGGAACTTCGGAGTGTTTAAAGAGGTGTTTGCAGGATACGATTTTGTGATCACGGAAATGAAATCTCTAAGCTGTACCCGTTCTTGTAAAAAATACATATTATAGTCTAGTTGCCGTTGATAATAATCTATTTTGTTTGGAATCCATTTAAGCTTTGGTAATAATTTATCGTTGGTTGTTTCCCTTTGAGGACGGTTTAAGAACTTAAGAGTCAGTGATATTGGCAGATGATCTGACCATATTTGGTTTTCCACCTTGAACTCCTTTATATGCTTTAAAAGGTCTAGTGATATCGCACATATGTCTATCACTGAACTGCCATTTTGGTTTATGAATGTGCAAGAACCTTGTTCATCTCCACGCACTCTTCCATTGAGGATCGCAAGTCCATTATTGTTGAAATATTCTATATATTTTTTCCCATTTGCATTGACTATTTTGTCATTCGATTTCCTTTCCATTGCAACATTTTCACATTCTTCTATAATCTCTTCTGGAAGTAACTGTTCTTCTCCAACTCGTATGTTGTGATCGCCAATGATTATTTTGTAGACATCTTTAACTTCAGTCTCATTTTTCATAGATTGAAAATCCTCTGTCCAGCTAGTTCCACGAAAATAAATGGGATGAATTTCAAACTTTATATTATCGAATTCGCAAGAAATGTTATGATAATTGCTCCTTAGAATAATCTTGTATTTAAAACCTTCCTCCGTTATACTTTTCTTTACTCCACAAAGTATCCCTCCCATGGCTCTTCCTCTGTTATTATTTCTAAATGCTGCCTTCCAGGACGTTTGGAAGCTCAAGAATTTATTGTTGTAGTTACTTTGATTTTTTTCTTCCACATGTGTTTCTAGCAGAATAATAATTTGCAACGTATTGTTTAAAAATTGATTGCAATACTGTGGTAATAACTGTCTTGGTCCTGAGTGGTCATCTCGGAAGTGGAATATCGCGGTCAGCCCAATTTTTTAAATATGTATAATTATAGTAAGCGTGACTACAAAATCGCTATAAACACTGGCTTCAATAATTGAGAACGCGCGATCAACTCCACATTTTGGAATACAGTACAACCCAAATAACATTAAATATCTGTTGACCGAAATTCCAAAAAATCGATTGAGAAATCAGGCAAAACATAATTTCAAAGATGGTTAAATAACTAAAACGTCTAAAAAATGTTCATTGGTCACTAAAGCGATGGGCCAGCAATTCGGTGCATCTATAACCTATCTAAATGTATATAAGGTTCTTTAAGACTGACATGATTTTCTAAATTAAACTTCCGAATCGGCTGGATGAAATTGTGTGTAGGTTCATAAGGTGGTAGAATACCGAAAATGGAGGGTGTGCGGGACATCCCCAACAACGGGTTTTAACAAATCGCTAAATATCAGAGATTATTAGACGTATTGGTACTTAATATAATTGCAATTGTGGCCTCTGCCATTAATGGGTGTTTTGGAAGCAGAATACCGCGATTGTGTCCAATTTTTGAAACTTTATTCTTACTGATTAGATTTACATATTTAGTTAGTAAGACAGCAAACATGGCATGAACATTGACTTCAGTGCTTGGAATAACTCGATCAAGACCACATTTTTTAATACAGCAAAGTCTAGATAAACCCAATAGCATTTTGAAGTTATTTGTGCTTGGAATAACTCGATCAAGACCACGTTTTTTAATACAGCAAAGTATAGATAAACCCAATAGCATTTTGAAGTAATTTTTTATGAATCACAGATGTTTTCATGTTTAGGAGTGCAAAATAATAACGTGTTCAATGAAACATTTCACCGTAAACAAGAAGTAAAAACGACGTTAAGTTCGACCGGCCCCAACTTTTACGCACACCACCATAAATTATATTGAAATCAGATTTAAGTCATTCCGGTTGAATAATGTGGCTAAAACATTCAAAATCCCCAAAAAATCGGTAGGTATCGTTTTATGAATGAAAACATGGATGTATACCGACAATTTTCTGCTAAAATATTTGATACCTCCAAGAAAGACTAAATACCAAATATAGCCATTTCTGTTGAATAATGCCGCTAAAACCTTGAAAATATTGAAAATCGGAAGATATCGTTAAATGAAGGCTACATAAAAAAACTTCTACCGAAAATTTTACGCGGGAATGTTTTATACCCACAATGAAGACAGCACACCAAATTGCCTTAGCCATTTCGGTGGGATAATGAGACTAAAACCTCCAAATTATCGAAACTCGGGAGGTACCGTCCTATATGCCGATAATTCCCTGCAGAATTTGTTTATACCCCCCAAGGGAGACTAAGTACCAATTATAGCCATTTCGTATGAATAATGTGGCTATAAACTTGAAAATACCGAAGATCGAGAGGTACCGTTCAATGAAGACTATTTAGAAACCTGGACCTGTACCGAATATTCTATGTTTTATACCCACACTGAATACTAAATACCAAATTGCACCCATTTCGGTGGGATAATGATACTAAAACCTCCAAAATATCGACACTCGGGCGGTACCGTTCTAGGGTAGTTCTATCTAAACGTGGACCTATGCTGATAATCCTTTGCAAAAATGCTTTATGCCTCTAAGGGAGACTAAATTCCAAAGTATTGTCATTTGGGTCGGATAATGCGGCCAAAACCTTGAAGATTCCGAAAATTGGGCGGTCAGTCGGTGCTATATCAAAATGTGGACTGATATAACCAATTTTCAATACCAAACATGCTACGAGAAAAAAACTTCTGTACCAAATTGAGAATCTCTATGTTAAATATCGCGAGCTGTATCTTGATTCCAACAGATAGACGGACATCGTTATGTTCACTTATTTTTTATGTTGATATAGGTTCTCCGACGAATATTGCGATGTGTTACAAACAGAATCCTAAAGTTAATTATACCCTTCATATTATGGTGGAGGCTTTAATTAAAGTAATTTTCTATTTTACATCTGGAGATACCATTGCATGAGGGTTATACCAAAACGTCGATTTATCGTCAATTCGGTTCGAATATCTAGAGGTATCAATATTAGATAGATACATTGTAGATAGAATACTAAGCCTTACACGGAAATCCAAAACGACGGGCCAGCAACGCGGAACCGGGTCAGCTAGTATTTTTATAAAAATAAAATAGATTTTGTGCTGAAAAATATATATCACGGTGCTCTTGAACCAACTTTAAATGAAAGGAGCTTATACCTGGGAGCGTTTTTTAAATAAATCGCGATCAAAGTTCACATTTTTATGGTTTTCTTTGATTTTAACGATTTCGCTTGGAAACCTCAATTTTTATCGAAATGGGGTTAGAGAAAATATTGTAGCTGTTAAAATTCTCTACAAAATTGCCCTTTATGATATTTTCGTAGGGAATACCATTACTGAGATATAAAAGTTCAAATTGGGACAATGCACTGATTGTATCGCCTCCTTATTAAACAATGCCATGGACTGTGCTCCAACTAACTTTAAATAAAAACCCTTACACCTGGGAATTTTTTGCGGATTCTGTAACAGCAATGTTCATAGATGAAAAAATAAAATAAAAATCCAAAAAAAAAAATCGCTGCAGGGGTTTTTAGGTTTGTTTTAGCTGTGAAATGTCTGTAGAGGATTGCCCGTTATGATTTGTTCATAGGTTTTACCATTTTTGAGATATAGAAGTTCAGGTCACATTTTTAGGTTTTTGTTAGGTTTTCCCGATTTGCTTGAAAAACAGTAAGTCGTATCGAAACGGGACTAGAGAAAATCTTATAGCTGTGAAAATTCTCTACAAGATTAGCTTTCGTAATTATACCCTCGTAATATTTCGTCCAAACTTAGTCTAAGTTCGATGATGGACCATATCGGTCCACTCCTTCTGGTACCTCCACACAAAAGTTAAAAATTTTTCTGTAAAATGGTCTGAACAATAACTCGCGAAGGGAGCAAGCCATTTGGTCAAAATTTTGCACACCGTACTATTGCTTCCAGATATAGATCTGGTTCGAATACGATCTATACCTGTCCACTCCTTCGGGTACCTCCTACACAAAATTAAGGGCTCCTCTCGGATTGTTTTGCAATTTTTTCAGTAAGTTTTCCTTGCGGCTCCCTTTATGACGGTACAATTTTTTTCTTGCGGAAGTCCATACTTCCTGAGATATTGGCCTAAAAGCTCCAAGAAACCTTGACGGCACCAACCAAAATGGCAAATCAGGCTTTGCACATCGTATTATTTCATCCAGTCATATATCAGGTTGGATTATGGATTTTATCGGTCCACTCCTTCGAGTACCTCCCACACAAAATTCGGATAAAGTGAAATTTAAGAGCTTATCACGGATCGTTTTGAAATTTTTTTGTGGCTCGATTTACGAGGGTACAATTTTTTGCCGGAGTAAGTCAATAATTCCTTAGATATTGGCCTAAAAGCTCCAAGAAAACCTGACGGCACCAACCAAAATGGCAAATCAGGCTTTGCACATCGTATTATTTCATCCAGTCATATATCAGGTTGGATTATGGATTTTATCGGTCCACTCCTTCGAGTACCTCCCACACAAAATTCGGATAAAGTGAAGTTTAGGAGCTCCTCTCGCATCGTTTTGACACTTTTTCAATAGATTGTTGGAGCGGCCTCATTTTCAATGCTACATTTTGTTCCGCAGTAAGTCAATACTTCCTAAGATAATGGTCCAAAAGCTTCAAAAGCCTGTCCGATATTGTACAAGATAACTCTAAAACTTTTTCGAACATTTCTTTTAAACTTATTTTAACATGATTTAATATTTTGAGTCCTTTATGAGGAAGTTTGGTTGCCAAAAATGTTTGGTATATATCAATGATTTGGTATAAGCCCACTTTACGGTACCTTCAGATTTTAAAGCAAACTCGTGATATAAAATCAATATACTTTATTTACGGCATAATTATTGTGTTTGGTTTGGTTTTGTTTTGTTTTTCTTGGTCAGTGGCTGAGGGTATTTGTCCGTCAGCACAGCTGACTGATACGTCCTTACTTGTTTTTTCTAGGTTTTACCATTTTTGAGATGTAGAAGCTTAAGTTGGGATATTGCAGTCTTGATTGTTGATTGTTTTATAAGGAGACGATACAGTCAGTGAATTTGTCCAATTTGAACTTTTAGAGGACTTAAATGCAGAGAACTTAAAATGTCAAAAAACGGGCAGTACAGTCAAACATTTTGCTAATATCCTCAAAATACCTAAAATCGGAAGGTACCGTTATATAGGGGATTTACCAAAACATGGACCTATGTTGAACATTTTTGGTGGATAAGTTTCGTGACTGCAGGGAACTTCAAATGTCAAATTACGGGTAGTTCAGTCAAAAAATTTAGCTGAAACCCTCAAAATACCGAAGAACGGGAGGTACCTTTGTTGAACATTCTTATACCATCCACCATAAAATAGTAGAGGTGACCCTATTAAGTTTGTATATTCTTGATCAGAATAAAATTCTAAAAGTAAGGTCACATTAGTCAAATATTTGTTCCAGCGACCGGCAGGGTGCGCTAACTGAGAGCAAGTGAGTGTAAATAATGCATTGACATTTATGCTCAATTGCTCTTAGTAAAGGCAGACTGCCGGTGGCTGAAGCAAATATTTACCTAATGTGACCCTACCTTAAGTCACCAAAACTGTTTAACATACATATGTCAATGCTTTGCTATAGCCCCTGATTTTAGGTAACTTGATAATTTTAGCTACAATTTTTGACGGGTAGGAATATGACATCCATGTTTTGCTATAGCCCCCCATTTTAAGTATCTTGATAATTTTAGCAACAATTTATGACGGGTAGGAATATGACATTGAGGTCAACTACAGTCTTGAAACTTCTCCACAAAAAATTTTCAACTTAGGTCCATGTTTTCGGTTCTTTGAAGGATATTCCTAAAATAGTTGACTGATCTACCCGTAATTTGACATTTGAGGTTCCCTGCAGACACGAAATTTCTCAACCAAAATTGTTCAACATAAGTTCATGTTTGGGTATTACCACAATATAAGGGTACATTCTTATTTTCAGTATTTTGAGAATTTTAGCCACATTTCGGTAGCAAAACTTCTACACTAAAAATTAGGAACATATGTCCATGTATTGGTAGTGGTCACGAAACAATAAATTATTAGCATGGGTCCTTGTTTTGATATAGCCTTCATATAATTATACGCCCCGATTTTATGTGTTTTGAAGAATTTAGCTTCATTTTTGACTGAACGTAATATCTGTAAATTGACATTTTAGTTTCCCACTAGTTACAAAACTTGAAAAAGCCCCTATATATCCCATATTTTCTTGCCAAACTATTTCAACGTCCATTTTGTATTGAAATGTATTATTATTCATACCTAGCAGACCCCAGTCCGCATTGCTGGTCAGTCGTAATGAGTTTTATGGACGTAATGCTTGAGAATTCAAACAAATCTACCTCACTACTTCGCTCCATTGTCGAACCTAGAACGATTTTACGCTCCTCTTACTTGTAGGTAAGGGAGCTCAAATGTCAAATTACATTTATTTCAGTAAAAAATGTAGCTAAAACTCTTAAAATGCGTAAAACGAAGGGTGTGTTGAACATTTTGGTGGAGAAGATTGGTGACTCCAGCGGACTTCAAATGTGAAATAACAACTAGTTCGGTTAAAAATTGTTGCTAAAATCATCAAAATACAAAAACATATCGTTCTAGCACAATTAACATGGGTATATCGACTCCACCGTACGTAAATATACTTTAAAAAACGTTTCCATTGGTTTCGTTTCGTATTTTCCATAGGAACAATACAAAACGAAACATAACCCACGTTGGCCGAGCTCGCTGTTTAGTTTCGTTTTGTTTACATTCGTGAGTGCGATGAAAACGAAAAGCGAAAAGTTCTCAACTCCACAACAGCAGATAGAAAACCAAATAGCACTAAACCAGGCATGACCAAAAAGAGAACGGAGAAAATGTGAATGTATTCAAAATATTGGCAACTTATAACAGTGTGTTAGTAAGTTTGTATTCACGCAAGCTATAAAACAATAACAAATCAAAACATTTGTTCTCTTTTGTACGCTCTTTCTGTGGATTCGGGTCGCATGCGTGTTAATTGCCGAAAATCATCGGCACCGCCGTGCCAAATGTGACCATGCTTGCACTAAACACATGTGATTGATTCAAAAACGTTTGGGGGTCGATAAAACATCACCCGTAGTATGCTGATGTTTGCTTAGAGCAGGGGCGAGCTTCTTTGCTTAGATCGTATAGTGAGGGCGCCCACTGAGTTGTTTTTGCATTTGCTTCGCTCTCTCACGTACAGTGTAAATTAATGAAAACAAACAAAAACATAATGTGGTTGTTGCTTTTTTGACTCATACGTTCATACATGTCTTCGCTTTGGTTGTATTTCTGTGGTCGTCGCTGGCTTAGAGGGTTGTTAAGCAATCACATGTGTGTGTGTGTGCCATTCATCATTTCGCACAGCAAACGTTTGCCAATAATTCTTTAGGTGAATGTAACAACTCGACACAGCATAGCCGAATTACATTTCAGGAATCGTACGGTTTGCATCTTTTTGCATTGAAAAATTTGTGGTTTTGTTTTGGTTGTGAGAACGAAACGATTCAGAGAAACTGAAAAGATTGTGGCTTTGAATGATTGGTACGGGAATCGTTTTCTTTGTTTACGTTCACTGATCAAGAATATAGTATACGTATATCGTCACCATAAATGCTAAAAGTCATAACTAACAAAATAATACTTTTACAGGAGATGCAAAAAAGGTTATAAAATGAAAAACTGTTTTATGGAACATAAATCTTATGAAGGCGAGTATATGGGATATTATCAATCATATACGAATGGGAGTAAGTAATGAAACAAAACCAATATGATTGTCGGACTTCGATGCTTTTCAATTCTGTAGACGTATAATATACATTTTTGTCCCCAAAAGTTTATGTTAGGTATTTGGTCAATAAAGTTTTAATCTTTTGGCCCACCATTTTTCTTCCGGGATACTTTTTTCAACCTTAAAACTTTTGGCCAATAAAATTCCACGTTTGGCCTTATTGTGCACCCTTCAAACTCGGCGATAAAAATGATGTCCATATCAATAAGCTAAGGAATATAATAGGTTGTATTACTTAATATGGGGTGCCACCGTGGTGCAATGGTATGCACGCCCGCCTTGCACGCAGAAGGTCGGTGGTTCGATTCCCCGGCCAGGCAACACCAAACATTTTTCAACGGTGGCAAAATACCCCTCAGTAATGTTGGCGACATTTCCTGAGTATTTCAACCTTGAAAAACTTCTCTACAAGTGGTGTCTTAGGACACGCCGTTCGGACTCGGCGATAAACAGTAGGTCCCATATCATTGAGCTAAATATGAATCGGGGTGCACTCATTGATATGAGAGAAGTCTCCTTTGTCCCGTATGGGATGTTGTGGAACAATGTTTTGTTTTTTTTTTATTACTTAATATAAGAGAAGTCTCCCGTTGTCTCTTCTTCGTTATTCGAAATCTTATATTACTGCTTAAAAGGCGGTTTTATCGTATATGAATGTCAAGATTTTGTGACCCACAATAAGTGTATTTCTGCCCTACTGTGAAAAAGAGTTTCTGCAAGATTTCCAGTTCTTTAATGATAAGTCCTTGCATATATGTTGTGATGTTTAAGAAAAATCATATCTCATACCTCAACATTTCAGTTACAGTTGTTAGCCCAAAATTTGTTATCTTAGTTTTCGTTAATGCAATGACAGTCCCAAAGAATTATTAGCTTTCTACATGCTTTTCAAATCTAGGTTTCTCCTATCAATTGCATTTGCTTTCGGTACTTGTATCCACTTACATGGTTTGATGTTCATTTTATAGAAAGAATTAGGCAAAAAACATGTGCCCAGAATGTTCGTCTCTCTCCCTCTCATTTCATGGATAGCAAACTTAAAAACCCATGAGTCAATTCGTGCTGAATGTCCATAACAAATGTTGTCCATAAGTAACTAAACGAAAACATAATAAGGAAACGTAAAACAAAAGAAAGAAAAACTAGTCCCACTTTTAAAGGGTATACGAAAGGCATAAGTCGCCCAATAGCAGCAACAACTACAACACTAACAAAACGCTTTAGGAAAATATGTACGTGATTATTGCACATTCAAATGGATTTTACAAATAGAAATTTATTATAGAATTAAGTGAATGCA
This sequence comes from Musca autumnalis, assembly GCF_047663935.1. Classification (NCBI taxonomy): domain Eukaryota; kingdom Metazoa; phylum Arthropoda; class Insecta; order Diptera; family Muscidae; genus Musca; species Musca autumnalis. Next base: position 148,923,921 of record NW_027411866.1, on the reverse strand, counting down.
TTAACAGAGAGTTAGGGAAATGCTGAAAAATCTGGGCAGTGGATGTGGTAGTGCAGAGCAGAGCTTGTAAGCGGAAATAGTGAAATTCAAAAGGAAATGTTTTAAAAATAATGAAACTTTAAATTGAAAATATTTTTCAAAAATACCACAATGTATTTTTCGAAGAGATATGTATATTGTAACCATATGTACCACATGCTATTTTAAATGTGGAATTAGTTGGAGGAAAATTTTGGAGTTCATAGTAACAGATAGCGACATAGATAAATTATATACATACATACCTCTTAGAGGCTTTTAAAAAAATAATAGTTTTAAAACGCACAATCGCACATATCAAAGTTAGAAAAAAAAACAAGTAAAAAAGCATTAAGTTCGGCCGGGCCGAACTTTTCATACCCTCCACCATAAAATATTCATTCCTGTCCCCAACTTTAAGTGAGTACGTGAAAATGTCAGATAATGTACATAAAATGCTTCATTCGGGAGGCCCTTTTTATGGTGCCTATATCTAACTGTTGACAATTTTTGGTGAGCTAGAAATTGGGAGGTACTGTTATATAGGGGTTATAATAAAACATGGGTCTATGTTGAGAGTTTTTGATGGGAGCCTTTAATGTCAAATAACTCCTAATTCGGTTAAAAAATTTAGCTAGAATCCTCAAAATATCGAAAATCTGTACGTAACGTGGGAACTTCAAATGTCATTAACAGCTAGTTCGGAGGTATCTGGGCTATACGAAAATATGAACTTAAATGAACAATTTTTGTTGCAGAATTTTTGTTGACTTTTAAATTTCAAATTACAGAAAGTTCGTCCAAAACTAAAGCTAAGGTACGGAAAATCGGGAGGTTTGTTTTGGGGCTATACAAAAACATGGACCTACGTTCGGTTAAACATTTTAAGTAAAATCCTCAAAGTACCGAAAATCGGGAAGTATCGTTATATTGGGGCTATGTTGGAAATTGTTGATGCAGATGCGTGGTGACCACTACAACCTTCAAATGTCAAATTACAGTTAGTTCTGTTAAAAATTGTAGCTAAAATGGCCAAATTACTGAAAATTGGGAGGTACCGTTACATGGGAGCTATATCCGAACATGGACCTATGTTGACAATTTTTGATGGAGAAGTGTTGTGACCACTAAGAACTTCAAATGTCAAATTACTGCTAGTTCGGTTTAATATTGTAGCTAAAATCATCAAATTACTGAAAATCGGGAGGTACCGTTATATGGGGGCTTTCTTGACAATTTTTGGTGGAGAGGTGTGGTGACCACTAAGAATTTCAAATGTCAAATGTTCAAATTACAGATAATTCGGTTAAAACTTGTTGGTAAAATTCTCAAAATACCTGAAATCGGGCGGTAACGTTATATGGGGGCTATTCCAAAACATGGACCTATGTCCACTAGTTATATAAGTTTATTGACATTTAAGAACCCTAGATGTCAATTGATAGCTAAATCGGTCTGAAAATGTAGATAAAAACGTCAAAATGTCGTAAATAGGGGGGTACTGTTATATGGGGGCTGTACCAAAACGTGGACCTATGTCCACAAGTTTTGTTATGTATGTTTATTGACAATTAAGAACCCTAAATGTCAAATTATAGCCAAATCGGTCTGAAAATGTAGCTAAAACCGTCAAAATACCGTAAATCGGGGGGGTACCGTTATATGGGGTTATACCAAAACGTGGACCTATGTCCACAACTTTTGTTATATAAGTTTATTGATACTTAAGAACCCTAAATGTCAAATTATAGCTACATCGGTCTGAAAATGAAGCTAAAAACATCAAAATACCGCAAATCGGGGGGTACCGTTATATGGGGGCTATACCAAAACGTGGACCTATGTCCACAACTTCTAATATATAAGTTTATTAACACTTAAGAACCCTAAATGTAAAATTATAGCTACAACGGTCTGATAATTACTGCTAAAAACGTCAAAATACCGTAAATCGGGGGGTACCGTTATATGGGGTTATACCAAAACGTGGACCTATGTCCACAACTTTTGTTATATAAGTTAATTGACATTTAAGAACCATAAATGTCAAATTATAGCTACATCGGTCTGAAAATGTAGCTAAAAACGTCAAAATACCGCAAATCGGGGGGTGCCGTTATATGGGGGCTATACCAAAACGTGGACCTATGTCCACAACTTTTATTATATAAGTTTATTAACACTTAAGAACCCTAAATGCCAAATTATAGCTACATCGGTCTGATAATGTAGCTAAAAACGTCAAAATACCTTATATCGGGGGGTACCGTTATATGGGGGCTATACCAAACCGTGGACTTATGTCCACAACTTTTGTCATATATGTTTATTGATACTTAAGAACCCTAAATGTCAAATTATAGCTAAATCGGTCTAAAAATGTTGCTAAAAACGTCAAAATACCGCAAATCGGGGGGTACCGTTATATGGGGGCTGTACCAAAACGTGGACCTATGTCCACAAGTTTTGTTATGTATGTTTATTGACAATTAAGAACCCTAAATGTCAAATTATAGCCAAATCGGTCTGAAAATGTAGCTAAAACCGTCAAAATACCGTAAATCGGGGGGTACCGTTATATGGGGTTATACCAAAACGTGGACCTATGTCCACAACTTTTGTTATATAAGTTTATTGACACTTAAGAATCCTAAATGTCAAATTATAGCTACATCGGTCTGAAAATGTAGCTAAAAACGTCAAAATACCGCAAATCGGGGGGTACCGTTATATGGGGGCTATACCAAAACGTGGACCTATGTCCACAACTTCTAATATATAAGTTTATTAACACCTAAGAACCCTAAATGTCAAATTATAGCTACATCGGTCTGATAATGTAGCTAAAAACGTCAAAATACCGTATATCTGAGGGTACCGTTATATGGGGGCTATACCAAAACGTGGACCTATGTCCACAACTTTTGTTGTATAAGTTTGTTGATACTTAAGAACCCTAAATGTCAAATTATAGCTAAATCGGTCTAAAAATGTAGCTAAAAACGTCAAAATACCGCAAATCGGGGGGTACCGTTATATGGGGGCTATACCAAAACGTGGACCTATGTCCACAAGTTTTGTTATATATGTTTATTGATACTTAAGAACCATAAATGTCAAATTATAGCCAAATCGGTCTGAAAATGTAGCTAAAAACGTCAAAATACCGAAAATCGGGGGGTACCGTTATATGGGGGATATACCAAAACGTGGACCGATATAGCCCATCATCGAACTTGACCTGCCTGCAAACAAAAGACGCTCTTTCCCAAAATTTCAGCGTCCTATCTCCATTTTTGTGGATGCTAGAGTGATTACCACAGACGGACGGACGGACGGACGTGCTCAGATCGACTTAGAATTTTACCCTGATCAAGAATATATATACTTTATAGGGTCGCAAATGAGTATTTCAATGCGTTACAAACGGAAAAACAAACTTAATATACCCTCCATACTATGGTGGAGGGTATAAAAACACTTCAATCCTATCACCTTAAAACAACAAGAGGAATTTTAAAAAGTAAATTTTCAACACAATTTGATGCGAGAGAAAAAATTCCAAATCCTATTTTGCTAAATCCTTGCACTACCTATCCACAGTTTTTTGTCTGTGTGTCGGAATGCAAATATGACGTTACTAATGCTATTTCGAGGAACTCCTGCTGTTACTATTGCAGCCATATTAGTCGTTGCGACAACGATGCCTGTTCAGTAACGTCTCTTTGTTTTTTCACAATTGATTCTTCATTCGTTTGGCTCCATGTTGGTTTTGAAATGGTTACCTGGTGAACTCTGAAGGTATTTTTTTTTCTGTTTCCTCTAAAAACCAATTGCGATTGATTCCACTTTAGGGTCAATGATGTGTTGTTGGATTATGTGTGGATGTTAGTTTGTTTTAACCATTGATAGCTAAAATGCCGACAGAAAATAGTGACTAAAATTGTTCAACGAAGAATGGCTCTTACGAAATCCATGGAAAAGTGCCAAATATCTGCTGTTGTTGTTGTTGTGTTGGCCTATTGCTGATATTGCAAATGTGGAATCATGAAATGAAAATGCCATTTTAAAATTGATTTGATTGTTGTTATAGAAAGCAATAAGATGAAATGACTGTGCAATTTTTTTTTGTTTGTTGTTTTTTACGAAGGTATGTTGCATGGAAATCGATTCACTCGAACCGTGGGAATAGTGCAATGAACGAAGTGTAATATTTGAGTACAGCTTTTATATATCCATATCGAGCTAAGCAAAATTGATGGGCGTAAACAACAATATTCCGGGGGGACGTGTCTGCCTAAAATACCCTTAACAAAAAAGGTATGAATGACATTTTTATTAGGAATTTGGCAGACAACAGTTTCTTACTTACTTAGTTGGCCTTAGTTTTCTATATTTCTATAGTTGTTGCTTTACTTCTTCAATTTGGAATACCATTATTATTACCGGATTACCGAGTAATAACAAAAACATATAATTTTGTACGTTTAAGTCATTAATAATGGACTTTTTCTAGATAATATCCTGACATATAAGGTAAACTAATTCATATTAAGCAAATATTGGGGTTGGCGACCATTTTAAGACCGGAAGCAGCTTCCCTGGCTACCAAATTTACGTCTTATATTCCTCCAGCATAATTTAGGTAACTTTTGCAGATAACTTTTGTCATATAAAACTTCTCCACAACTGGTGTATATTTATAAATTTGAATTCCTTTTTTTTTAATAGTTCTAATTTTTAAGGATCATTTAACTGAACTTTTGTACAAATATCTTAAAGCAGTCTTGTTGCAGTCAAACTTCAACATATACAAATTCGCAATTTTAGGCCTGAAAATGTATTAGGCACACATCAATATGATTAATTTGCATCTAGAAATAAGTCACAATTTCTTGTTTAGATATAAGTTTTTTGAACTAATAAAATGTGGCTATGCCAAACTGTTCAAACTGGTGTATATTTATGGATAGGTTTTTTTGGATATAAACTTTGTAGTCCATGTACATACATACAATTGAATTCCCTTTTCCATGGACATCTCATCTCATGATGGGGAATATTTAGCCATTTTTATGAACATCACCAAATGACTTCATCTCTTCGATGAAATCAAAAAATAAAAAATCATTGTTTTATATAAATGTTATAGATTACGAATAAGACAAAATGTAATTTAAATCTATGCAATAATACAATCCTTAGTTACCGGCGATTTTGTATACCAAAGAAAGAAAATAAAAGGGGCCATACTCTCTCTATTCGTAATTCCTTCAGAAGAAAGGACCACTCAACATTGATTTTTCAGGGAATCAACCCTAGATTTTAAATACTGTTGCTTACACTGTGCAACATTTTTAAGGTAATCTTGTGCAAAAATATTGAGTTGAGGACTTTTTGAAAGTACAGACCCAAACGACAAAAAACCCTAGTTGGGTTTTGTTGTGTCAGATCCAGCTGGGATTTTATGGCCCCATCTAAACATGGTTTATTGACTTTTTTAAGCAATTCTGGGATATATCTCTGAAACCTATGTGAATATTCATCTGACCTCTGAAGCAAATTTGTAGATAAAGGCAAGAATAAAATATTTAAAGAAATAATGAACTTGAAAAACTACATTTATTGGCTTAAATTTTATAAAATATCGAAAATTTCCATAATTTTTATACATTTTGCACGATATCTCCAATACCGTTAATTTTGTCTTAATGTTTTCTTTTAGAAAAAATTTCGCTCGAATGTAATCCACAACTCTTCAGAACATGTCATTGTTGTAAAACGCCTCTATCACGTTTTTTTCAATACATTTTTCAACGATCAGTTAGTAAATATGTCAATCAAGTGGTGTGAACTGCGTTTGGAATACGTGTCGTGAAAGATGTGATGCAAAATACTGGCGAAACAGCATGAAGTAAGCATTTTAGAGTTTTAGAATGTTCTGAAGAATTGCTGGGAACTTTATTTGGAATATTTTTGCAAAATGTTACATGATTCAACTCACAACAGTTTAGCTGATACTGACCAGAATTGATTTGATTTTTATGCCCTAGGTGGAGTTTTTCTTATGTGGTCTGTTCAATAGATAAGTTTTACTAGTTTAGGGCTACAATATTCCCAAAAACAGCAAGGCCAAGTTAATAATCGTTTCTGAGATAATGGTCTGATAAATACAAAAAACTGTAGTTTTAGCCCGGTTTAGATGAGGGTTTTGTAGTCTCAATATGTACTTTCAATAAATGCATACTGGAAATTGTTTGCATTTTCAGTGTTGCATAGTGTTATCATAGCCAGTCATCAATAATTGAACGATAGGAAATTTATTTGACAGATTCAGATAGTTAATTCCATATTGACTGTATAACTGAATTGACAGTGGATGTCTAGTAAGTCGAGATTTTGACTGAAAACTTTGAAAAATTTACATTTTCTTACTTATACACCTATATACATCTATTGCTATTGTTAAGAACGAAAACGTCAATGAAATACATAAGAATCTAACGCTCAAGATAGGAAACAAATATTGATGACCGGATTATCGAGGTAAGAAAAATATGTTATGTCCGGATTACAGAGTCTACAATGTAAAAAATTCTAGTGTCCGGATTACCGCGTTGTCCGAATTAACGAGTGTCTGGATTATCGAGACTATACTTACTATACTTATTAGGGTTATAACTTGTTTGCAAATATCAAAAATACCACCGCACAGCCGTATAGAGCATAAAAAATACTATGAAAAAGGAAGTAATTTTTTCTGTATCGCGAAAAAAGTTTCCGCACCAAATACATTGAAGTTCAGTAATGCATTATTTGATTTTATTTGTTATAATAACATATGCGCTTTTCGTAATAACTTATTAATAGTTTTAACCTAACTTAAAATCAATATCAAACCATTCTGGACCAATTTGTTATCGAATCGCGATATTTCAGAACATTTAATGCACCTTTGACAATATTGCAAATTATCGTTTTTCCTTATAAACTCGCGAATTATATGTTTATATTTATTGTACCTATCAGACAAGAGAATATGTGGTCATTAGCAACCAAATCGCCAAAGTTATTGACTGTTTTAATGGCTTTGCCTGTGAGAATCGTATTTGTTTTCTATAAATATTTCTTCAAGCAAAGCAATTTTAAATTTTTAAAAAGCAAAAATACCAAAGAGGCTTTAGTAATCGCAGTCGGTGCGGAAACTTTTTTCACAGAATCGAACTGAAACACGCGTTTTCGTTATTAGGACAATATTCCGCACATGGTACTGGCATGGTATTTTTTTTGGTTATAGCCCTAATATATATTCTTTATCAGGAGGAAATTCTGAGTCGATATACCCATGTCCGTATGTTGTAATCACTCTAGCGTCCACAATAATTGAGCTAGAACGCTATGTATGCAAAAGCACAGTGTATTTTTGCCATATGCAAGTTCAGATATGGGCTATATCGGCCAACGTTTTGGAATAGCCCCCATATAACGGCACCTCCCGATTTTCTGTATTTTGATGATTTTAGATAAAATTTCAAATTTATGGTTATTAGTAATTATTTATATGTATAGGTCCATATTTTGGTATAGGCCCCATAAAATCGTATCTCCCAACTTTCGTCGTTGGTAATGGCATTAGTTGAGAATGCCTGTACCGATTTGGATAATTCTTTTTTTGAAATGTTCGCCATAACATAAATTAAGTTTTATACAAAGAAAATTAAAAACGCCCACTTTTTCAATTTTAATATTTTCTACAAAAACTACTGAACTGATTTTCCTCAAATTGTCCTGTACATTACAGGGACGTCCCACGGTGAAAATAGGATACATATTTTGTTGAATTTCGGAAGGAACGGGGTACTTCCCCTATTTCTTAAAAAATTTACTTCTTTGGGGCTTAAAGACCCGACCACGCCTTCTTTTTTAAATATGTTATATCTCCAATACTACTGAACCGATTTCCATCAAACTTGCAACAAAAGCTCAATGTTTGCCGTTGTTATGAATATTTTATGAATCTCGGAGGATGTGGGGTACCTTCCCCACACCTTTCCTTTAAGCGCTATATGTATAAGCCAAACTTACGATTATATCAGTTTCAGCAGTTTTTTCCAACACTATTGAACCTAATTTCATGCAATTTTTAGAAAATGCTCAGGAATATCCGTGGACGAATGTTGGGGGCCAATTGTTTTTTATTTGCTAAACTTATGAGTGCATAGGCGTGCAAATTAATTTTCGAGATATCGGTGGTTGTGCCTATAATCAAGAAAAACGATATATTTGCCAATTTCCTTAAATGGTGAGTATCAACGGTCCATCAGTCATAAAATACTAAAACATATAGGTCTTAATAAACGGGAGAATTCGACTTAACCATTTTTTAAAAACTTTTATAATCAGATCGCTTTAGGATAAAGACAGCGGACATGGACGATAATAAATCCTAAACAGCATCAATGGGCGAAAAAACCGACAAAGTCCGTAAGAGAAAAGGAAAGTTACAGACAAAGTCTGTTGATGAATTTAAACTCCTCCTCGGTTTGACAATGAACCGAAAAAGTCAGGTAGAAAATACCTATTTTTGAATTGTCAAGCATAATGTCCATAAAGAGTTTCCATTAAAACTCATTACGACGGGCCAGCAATGCGGACCAGGGTCTGCTAGTAATATATAAAAACTTTAAAAGGTTTTTGTGCGTGAACTTTTTTATCGAATCACTTTACAATTAAGATTTTATCTAATTTCAAAATATAATACAGTGATACGAAATTGTAAAAAAGTCATAACCCTAGTGTTCACTCATTGGAAGATGCACCAACAATCAACAACTCAATGGTAAAACAAGACATCATGAGATTCTCCCATACAAAGCAGCGGGACCAGACTAGATCTCCCGACCTAACTACAAATGGAAGTGGATTTTATTGCGTTCAAACTGACGACGATAAAACAAAGGACCGACTATTACTGAGTAAAAAAAGCATTAGTAGACCTACAGGCGTTTTTACAAGACACCTTGGGCTACAAACGCATCAGCACAGAACAAAATAGGTTGTGCGGAAAACAGTGAATGCAGGGCAAGCGGAGAGGACGACGTCATTGTGAGGCTGTCTCACTTGAGAACTCAGATATTAGGTAACGACATAAAACAAGGATTTGACCAAATTGGACAATCGAGTTTAAAAACTTAAGGGGAGACCCCCAAGCGTAAATTCCAGAAAATCGAAACATTTTTTAATGGCTTATTTTAAAGTAGAAGTAGCATAGAATATGTGGTACAATTTTCCAGTCGATCGGAATAATATTATCTTAGATGTGAGCTTTGGAACGGAATAATTGATCGTTAAGTTCGGTCAGTCCGAACTTTTTATACCATCCACCATGAAATACTCTGAGCTAATGTGGAGAAGTTACTTAACCACTAGAAACTGTAAATGCCAAATTATAGCTAATTCTGCCAAAAAAATGTAGCTAAAATCGTCAAAATATCTGAAATCGGGTTGTACCGTTATATGGGGGCTGAAAGAAAAGATGGATCTATGTCCATAATTTCTGGTGCAGGAGTTTCTTGATCACTGGGAATCCCAAATGTCAAATTATAACTAATTCGGTGTGAAAATGTAGATAAAAACGTCAAATTGGTCGGTACCCCTATATGTGGGCTGTACCAAACCGAAGACATATGTCCTTCATTTTTGTGGAGAAGTTTCTTGATCACTGAGAACCGTAAATGTCAAATTGTAGCTAATTCGGGCGGAAAATCTAGTTAAAAACGTCAAAATACTGGAAATCGGGCGGTACCGTTATATGTGGGCTAAAAAAAACCTGAACCTATGTCCATAATTTCTGGTGGAGAAGTTTCTTGGTCACTCAGGACCCTACACGTCAAATGATAGCTAATTTTGTCTGAAAATGTGTTTAAAAACGTAAAAATATCTGAAATCGGGCGGTACTGCTATATGGGGGCTATACCAAAACCTGGACTGATGTAGCCCATCTTCGAACTTGATCTAATTGATCCAAAAACACATGTCTACAAAATTTTCAACTCGTTCGGAAGATAGCGTGATTACAACAGACGGACACTAAATCTTGCTGAACAAGAATATGTATATATACTTTATAGGGTCGCAAATGATTATTTCGATGAGCTACAAACGGAATGACAAACTGAATATACCCTCTTTATTATGGTGGAGGGTATAAAAACGTGTTTTCCTTGAAATTACATTTTGAAATCGGTGCCAACTCTAGATCGAAAACTAATGAACCAATTGTCATAGAATTTTGTAGCGTTATCAAGGACATCAAAATTTAGACGTTTATCGATCGACATTATTATTAATTAAGCCTGACTATTTTGAAAAGTAAAATAGAATTCGCCTTCCCAAATAAAAAACGCCAACCCCTGCTAATTTTTAATTTTTTTTTAAGCCAAAAATTTAATTTTGAACTTTTTTGGTCCACCGCTTCAGTAAAAACAAATATTTTTTAAAAATTCGATTGATAAAGGATTACATCTTTATGTTCTAAATAAACCCACAAAAATATATGACTATCGGTTAATCCGTTTTCGTGCAAGAGTTGGCATCACAAAAGGTTTTAAAAAAAGGGTTTCGTGGATGGTAATTTGCCACAAAACCCTATAGTATTTTTCAACAAAAAAATCAGACACTAGATTAAGATGTGCTCTTTCAGATGAAAACAAATCTATCAAAAAAGTTTGGTATTTTTCGTGGAAAAAATAAATGAAAAATTGTCTTTTTGGGGCTTTACAAGTGGGGTTAAAGGGAGAGAATTTCTAAAATGACGTTAATAAATAATTAACGAATTAATTAATAATCTATTATATAAAACTCAAATAACGTTCGTACGTGAATCAAAAACTCGACCAATTCACAACCGATTTGTTTCGCGTTTGTCTTAAAATGTTCGTATTTATCCAAGGAAGGATCTAACGTATTTGATTTTTGAGATATCGCGAAGAATCCGCGAAAATTTGCAAAAATATATTTTGAAGAAAGCTAATTGTTTCCTCACATTTCGTTGGAGGCTTTTGTTGTCGACTTGCTTATTTCCACCTTTTTTTAATTTTTTAGGGCGAAAAATCCGCTAAAGTTTGCAAAAACATATTTTGAAGAAAGTTAATTGTTTCCTCACATTTTGTTGCAGGCTTTTGTTGCCGACTTGCTTATTTCCACCTTTTTAAAATTTTTAGCGCGAAAAATCCGCTAAAATTTGCAAAAACATATTTTGAAGAAAGTTAATTGCTTCCTCACATTTTGTTGGAGGCTTTTGTTGTCGACTTGCTTATTTCCACCTTTTTAAAATTTTTAGCGAAAAGTGTATATGACGGAAAGCCAAAAAAATTTAACATTGATGAAGCCAAGGTTTGGACTGTTATAATTGCATCAAACGAAGTGTTTTTAATCAACGCTCAAAAATGTGGCTAAAAAGTTAATTTTCGCGGAAGCTATGACCGCGTAAATGAATAAAAACACGTAAATGGTAAAAACGCGTTCAAGCAAACGAGTTTATTTACGTTGTTATTCGATTGACGGTTAAACCGTTTAAATAACGAATATCTGTCCAAAGTAAAAGTAGAAGAATAAAAATGAAGATTACACTTCTAATGTATCACATTTCAAAATTTCCATTGCATCCCCCTTACGCATAATTTGATATGTAATATACATACCATGTAGCCCAGACAGCATCAGAGTAATCCACTGCCAAAGGCCGTGCGATATTTTTTCGAAAAACCCTATTTTTGGAGTACAGAATTTACAATATCCGTCTTATTGTGCTGGGACCCCAAGATATTTTAGTTTTTTGACTGTCCGGATCATATAAATCATAAATCGTGAAAATCCATCCACTATAACGGCGAAAACAGCTCCTGCAAAAACCGAAAAATGTGCGTAAAATGTTTTTGGAAATATCGCGGATTTAATCACGTTTTCTGTGAATCGTTTCCTTTTCAATGAAGAAACTGACACATCACTCGCGTTTTTGCGAAAACAGCGAGTTAAAAAATTTAGTGACATGAGAGCTGTATCCGATTTATCCCAAAAATATTGTGTGATGCTACATCCACGGTCTTGATGGATTTTATCGAAATAGGTTTAGATCGGTGTATATTTTCTTGGATGATAGTGACATCGGATGCGCATAAAAAGTGTATGCACTAGGGTTATGACTTTTTGACATTTTTCCTCAAAAATGATTTCCTGTAGCAGGGATGAATGAACTTTTGCCTATTAATCACTATGCTATCGTTTATTCCATTGAAATATAAAAAAAGTTCACGCACAAATCGATTTTAAAAAAATAATTTTTTGAAAAAATATATGAAATGAAAAAAAAATTTTTTTCAAAAAATTATTTTTTGTTGCACGAATGAATAAATATAAGCCTACTAATAACTATAATAACGTTTATTTCATTCAAATATTAAAAAAGTCGCGAAAAAGTCACTTTGAAAAAATTTTAATTTTTTTTGTTTTTTGTAAAAAAATTATATTTTTGAATAAAAGCGTTTACGACATTTTTACGATTCTCAGAAGTGAAGAAAAATAGTGAGGAATAAATTTTATGTCATTTTAATTATCTCATGTGGCTCTAAAGTTTATTTTCAATTATATATATGTTTTCAGTGACTTCAAAAATTGTCCATAATTTTGATAAATTCAAAATTTAAAATCATTTTATGCGTGAGGTTTTTTCACCGAATCACCTTATAATTAAGATTTTATGTAATCTTATGGCAAAACTCATCACGCTATGATACAGGGATATGAGGTTGTAAAAAAGTCATAACCCTAGTATGCACTTTGTGCAAATTATAAGCGTTATACAGTTTTTTGCACACTAAACTGTAGACGGTGCTACATCTTAGCGGCCAAAGTAAATTCTGGCAAATGTGTACAAATTAAAAGGGAAGAATCCGCTGTATTGGTAAACCACATGCGCATCAAGCTATTTTGAGGATTTCGCGATTTGAACTTGATCTTTCGTTAGATGTTAGCGTGTATTCAAGAAGTGAATATAATAAAAAATGTGATTTTTTGCGTGAAATTTTACTAAAATAGAAGAATAACTCCGACCTATTTTTACTACATTTTCTTCAACTAACTCACAAAATAAATTTTAATAAATATTTTCTCTTACAAAAATTTTATAAATTTCCTCAATATATTTTTTTGTTTTTGCTATAATATGCAAACCACTAAACGGATTTGTATAATTTTCATTTTCATTTGAATTTTAGCGATGTTTAGATTACGTACACATTTTTATATATTTTTCGGATGCTGTTTGAATTTTATTAAAACAAGTTGCAAACTACCAATTGTTTTGAATTATTTCCTAATTTCCGCGAACATTTACAACTTTTTTACAAAAGTTATGGGGACCTCAGTAAACATATAGTATGTAGGAAGCCATAAATTAACAATGTTTCTCGATATAAAGTATAGCGTTTTTATAAGATTTTTTCTAATAATCAGAATTGTAACCGCCATAACTTTTGCGGGCAATGTACAAAATTAGTATCTCGAACAGATTTGAGAATGGGAATTTTTCCTCAATCCATGTACCAAAAATCGTTCATGTAGCGTCAAACAACTTTTTTAATTTTTTTTCAAACGGAATATAAAAAATTCTGACTTTTCCTAATATGCACAAATTGTGACATTTTATGTTTTAGTTTTATCAATATTTGAAATGTTTTATTTACGACAATTTAATTTGCATTGAAATTATTTAAAGGGAATTAAAATGATACAAATTGTCAACGATTATTAGTGGTTTCGAGAGAGGCAATTATTATTATTATTATTTGTTTAGTAAGAAAATACCTACATTTCCGAATGTTAATATATTTCGGTGTTAATTTTGTGACTGTAAGTAATGACTAGACATCGGATTTTAGCATGTTTTTTATTTCTTATCCGATTGGACTCAAATTTTGGATCTAGGCGTTTTGAGGGTCAATTTTTCGATATTTGGGGTCATATCAAAAATATGCAAAAAATATGCAAAATATATGCAAAAAATATGCAAAATATATTCAAAAACAAGTAAGAAAAGTCTATAGTCGGACGGAGCCGACAATGGGATACCCTATACCACTATCCCTGGATAATCGCTCTCCACGGAACTTCTTTTCAATGACTGTGAAAATTTAATTATCAAATATCAGAGATGTAATGTATAATACTTATGACCAAAACCAAAAAGTTATCTAGCATGACAAAGACATTTTTGTAGCAGGAAAGGAAAATTTAGTTCACACAAACTAAAATGTTGTTTAACCGCTACGTTATTGAAATTTTTACCAATTTCACACAAAAGTTTCAGTCCATTTAACCCGCTAAGTATTATCTGATCTTCACGTTGGTTTGTACGCTTCTTCTTCATCATAAACTCAAACTATGTTTAAAATTTTGCGGGTTATTATTTTGACCTACAGGGCCGCTACAAAATTGGTTAAAATTTTGTTTTTGGTCCATTTCATCCCCTGAACATTTCACGATCATCACCAAAAACTAATCATTTCTATTTTGGCCCGAACCCAATCTCCTTAAAAAATTTGTTAAATCGGTCCATAATTGAGGCCTTAAGCTTGTTTACAATTTTTAATAGACGGACACACATCGCTAAATCGCTTTATCTCGTCGAGATATGAATTTTGGCATACCAAATAAGGGGTCTAGGACGAATATTTCGTGGTGTTACATAAACTTTTGGAGAGACAATATGTAGCATGGTATAAAAATGTGGTTCTCTACACATAACCCATTATATATTAGGCAGTAGGCCCGTTATCTAGCAAACACTTTATTGCAATTTACATCCGAGGAAAGGTCAGTAGTTTTTTTCCATATGTAGGCTACTTTGCAAAAAATATATTTTCTCATGGAATTTAAATATCGACCAAAAATAATTTTTTTATGTTTTTCATACAAAAGTAATGGTCCATTTCACCCGCAAAAAAATATCAGATCATCATCCAAAATTTTAGGGATCTTTTTCGACCTATACTCCTACCCGCTGCAAAATTTCGTGACTATTGATGTATAATTGCGACTTCTAGCGAGTTTATTATTACACTACAAACAAATAACGGGATATATTAGGCTGTAAATCTGTTATCTGATCATGCACACCAACATAATTGGCATCAATTGAAAGGTCAAGCGTTCCACTTTCAAGTATATCTCCCTTGTCCGGAATGTCACTTCCAGGAATTAAGATATAAGCTGTATATTAAAATTTTTCACAATTTTCACACAAAAGTTTTGGTCCATTTAACCCTCTAAATATTATCCGATCGTCATCTCAAATTGCAAGCTTCTCCTTTGTGATATACTCTTACCTTATTTAAAATTACGCGTTGATCGGACTATTATTGAGACCTACAGAGCCGCTACAAAATTGGATAAATATTATGTTTTTGGTCCATTTCACCCGCTAAATATTTCACGATCATCACCAATAAGAATAGGGATCTATTCTGATCTGAACCCGACCTCCATACAAAATTTCGTGACGATCGGTCCATAATTGCGGCCTGGAGCGTGTTTACAATTTATAATGGACAGACGGACGGACGGACGGACGGACTGACGGACGGACACACATCTCAAAATCGCTTTATCTCGTCGAGATATGAAGAATGGTATACCACATTGGGGGTCTCCGACGAATATTTCGCGGTGTTACATGAATTTTTACCAAAACAAACTTATAATACCCTTTTCCACATTGTGGTATAGGGTATAAATATGCAAAATATATGCAAAAAATATGCAAAATATGCAAAAAATATGCTAAATATGCAAGTGTTTTTTTGACAAAAAACATCAAAAAAGCATTATAAATTAAGTTTTTTGACGTTTAACATAGTTTTTTTGCAGATTATTATGTTATTGAGACTCTCCAGATATTCCGCCACAGCAATAAATCTAGACTAACAAGACTTAAATCAGTTTTCACAAGGTGAGAAAATGTCAAATAACCCAGCATTTCTATTACAACATAATTTGCTTCCTATACAAATGTAGATAGATAATGGAAAAATTTCAAAAACTCAATCAGAAATGTCAAAATCAACGTGTCCAAATATGGTGATAGTTTCTAATCGGCTAAAATTGTCTAGCAGAAAAACAAAGGAGCTAGAGTTAGACATCGCCATTTATACCCTACACCACACTGTGGTAAGGGGTATTATGTCTTTATGCATTTGTATGTAACATAGTCCCAATTTACATTAGGCGAGTTAACTTGCGGCAATTGTCAGTTTGTCGGTGAGAGAGGGCGTTGAGAGGCAAAGGGTCACCATATTCCTCACCCCTCTCTTCATCAAACTGACAATTGCCGCAATTAAACTCGCCTAATGTAAATTGGGACTTACAAAAGGAAACGAAATAGATCCATAGTTCTGAGTCAATTTATGCATGTCTGTCCGTCTGTCCGTCTGTCCATGTATTTTTGTTTGCAACGTACAGGTCGCATATTTTGTCCGATTCAGCTGAAAATTGGGGACTACAATTTTTTAAGCCATAGGAAGAACGCTATTGCTTTGGTGAAAATAGGTTCAGATTGGATATAGCTCCCATATATATTTTCGCCCGATTTCACGTATTTGCTGCACCAAACACGCTATATACGTCCAATTTTGATGAAATTTGGAATGTTTGACTCAATTTGGTCTAGAAATAAGTGTGCCAAATTACTTCGAAATCGGTTCAGATTTGGATATAGCTCCCATATATATTTGTGGCCGATTTCACGTATTTTCTGTACCAAACACGCTAAATATTTCCCATTTCGATGAAATTTGGAATGTGTGACTGAATACGGTCTAGAAATAAATGTATCAAATTATATCGAAATCGGTTCAGATTTGGATATAGCTCCTATATATATTTTCGGCCGATTTCGCGTATTTGCTGCACCAAACACGCTACATAAGTCCGATTTCAATGATATTTGGAATGTGTGACTGAATTCGGTCGGGAAATAAATGTGCCAAATTATATCGAACTCTGTTAAGATTTGGATATAGCTCCGATTTATATTTTATATATTATATATTCACAGTGGTGTAGGGTATCATATAGTCGGCCCCGCCCGACTTTGACCCTTTCTTTACTCGTTTTCTTTTTCCGGATTGTCGAGTAGAATAATAGCACTATTTTTTAAACGTAGAGCACTTTCATTTAAGTGTTCGCTATTAGCAATTACAATTTAAAAAAGTATTATTATATAACTTCCACGTGTGATTTAATCATATAAATATAATTAATAAATAATTTATTTTCCTTACAATTCGTTAATCCGAACAGTTTGATAATTCGGACACCGCCAAATCTGAATCGATTCTTACCAAAATAGGGATCGCCCTAGGCCCAAACAATCCCCAATTTTTATGCGAAGTGGTCTATAAATGTGACCTGTGCTTTGTTTTCAAAAAGACATGGCGAGATGGATAAGTGCGAATCTATGCAGATCATCAAAAGGAACTGTGGGTCTCTTTCGTTTCATTTTGCATGTTGTAAACTCATTCACTAAGACATAATACCCTTAGGGTATTAAAATATAGTTATCAGTGAAATCATGAATAAAAATTCGGTGCAGAATTTGTTTCCTTTCCACAATTTCACAATTTTTTATTTCCGTATTTATGCCCAAAAAGGGAATATTTGTGTCGATTCGACTAGAATACGCCATAATGAAGCGAATCTAGTAGTTTTCAACTTTGAACAAATATTGATTTTAAAAGAATTTCACTTTTTAATATTATTTTCCGTGTGGAAAATTCAGAGGGAAATATTCATGATGGCACCGTATATATTTTTTATATGCTTTTAATAAAATATGAAAGATTTTATGTAATCTTTATATATAAAACTCAATTGTCGTTTGTTGGTAATTGAATCAGTTGAAAACGGCTAGAGCGATTTGGATATTTTTTTGTGGAAATGTTAGTCATAGTCCAGTTTAGGTTTTTATGCAAAGAAAAATTGGCCACGCCCACTTTTCCGCCCACTTTTATAAATATGTTATATCTACGGAACTACACAATAGATTTTCCTGAAATTTGCAGAGAACGTAGAGTGATGGCCCCCGGTTGAAATAGGCTACATATTTGGTTGAATTTCGGATCGGGCGGGGTACCTCCCATATGCCCTATTTTTGTAAAAATGCAATATTTGCAAAAATTACAAATGTATCGCCTTGAAAATTAATTTCCGAGTCAATGGCGATTGTGTCTCCGACCGTACGTGCTTATTTGGGGCATTAAGACTGGACAACGCCCACTTTTTTAAATATGTTATATCTACGAAACTACTGAATCGATTTTCCTGAAACTTTCAGCGAATGTACAGGGTTGGTCCCCGATAAAAATAGGCTACATATTTTTTGACTTTCGGATCGGGCGGGTACCTCCCCTATGCCCTATTTTTTAAAAATGCAATACTTGCAACAAATACGAATGTATCGGTTTGGGAATTTATTTGCGAGTCAATGACGATTGTGTCTCCAACCTTACGTACTTAGTTTGTGACTTAAGATCCGACCACGCTCACTTTCTAATTAGGTTATATCTACAGGGGATTTTTAAGAAAATCGCGATTTGTCTAAACTTTTAAATCTTTATAAATAAAAATCAAGTATCGTTCGTTGGTAATGGCATCAGTTGAGAACGGCTGGACCGATTTTCGACTTGGGTTTTTATGCAAAGAAAATTTGACCATGCCCACTTTTACGCCTACTTTTTTCAATTTTCTATTTTTATCATTTCTACAAAAACTACTGAACCGATTTTCCTGAAATTGCCAGGGAATGTACAGAGATGGTCCCCGCTTAAAATAGGCTACAAATTCAGTTGAATTTCGGAAAGGGCGGGGAACTTCCCCTATATCCTACTTTTTTAAAAATGGAATATTTACAATAATTACGAATGTATCTATTTGGAAGTTAGTTTGCGAGACAATTGTGGTTGTGTCTCCGACCTTACCTACTTTTTTAGGAACCCACACTTGACCATACCTACCTTTTAAATATGTTACATCTACAAAACTACTGAACCGATATTCGTGAAAATGTCAGGGAATGTACAGGCATATTTTCTTGAATTTTGAAGAGGGCATATTTAAAAAAACGCCTTACCTTTATGAATAAAAATCAAATGCTGTCATAACCCAACTTAGGTTTTTTGGAAACAAACGTTTACCACGCCCCCGAAAACAGGTTACATATTTTATTGAATTCCAGAGGGGGCGGGGCAGCTCCCCTATGCGATATTTAAAAAAAAAGTTATATTTGCAAAAATTATGTATGTATCGGAATAAGGATTTACGGATTAATCTACAATCTAGGTACTTCTTTGGGGCCTATAGGCCCGACCAAGCCTGTTTTTTTAGTATGTCATAACTCCAATACTACTGAAGGGATTTCCATAAAATTTGCAGCAAAAGCTCAATGTTTACCGTTGTTATGTGGGGTACCTTCCCCATGCCTTTCTGTTAAACGCTATATGTATAAGCCAAACTTATAATTATATCGGTTTCAGCATACATTTTGGTAGGCAATGAAGTTGTTTGCACCCTAGGACCGGACCAGGCTCACTTTTTTTAATATGTTATATCTTGAAAACTGATGACCACGCCCACTCTTTTCAAAACATTATTTTTCCAAAACTACTGAACCTAATTTTCAGAAAATATTCAGTAGTGTCCCGTGGTCCAAAATGCTATATATTTGTAGACGAATTTCGGGGCCTATTATTTTATAATCGGTGTATTTGTTAAACTTATGAGTGCATCAGGTTGCAAATTAGTTTTCGAGACAACGGTGGTTGTCCCCCGATCAAGAAAAACTATATATTTACAAATGTACTTAAATGGTCAGGTTCAACGGTCCATCAGCCATGAAAAGCTAAAACATATAGGTCTAAATAAGCGGGAGAATTTGATTTAATCATTTTTTTTTTAACTTTTATTATTAGATCGCTTTAGGATAAAGACAGTGACATGGACGATAATAAATCCTAAAAGGCACAAATTGGCGAAAAATCCGACAAAGTCCGTAAGAGAAAAGAAAGGTTACAGACAAAATCTGTTCATAAATTTAAAATCCTTCTCGGTTTGACAATGGACCGAAGAAGAGAGGTAGAAAATACCTACTTTTGAATTAAAACTCATTACGACGGGCCAGCAACGCGGACCGGGGTCTGCTAGTATTCAATATTTTCTTAGTCTTAATTTCTAGCTCATTTGTTATTCTGTCAGACAATTTTGGCCGAGCAGAAACTATCAACATATTTGGATACGTACATTTTGACACTTCTAATTGAGTTTTTGAACAAATTTGTATTAGAAAGCAACTTATGTTGTAATAATGCCCACAATTTCTAGCCCTAGGTAACCAGGTAGGTAGCTACCTATTAGTTATCTTTAGCTATGTGTTTGGTAATTTCTACGTGCCATTTACCGATGCGTGTAAATTTTGAAAACATGTGGTAACACTGGTGATTTTCATTCCTGATTTCGTAAAAACATTGCCACATATAAGTATTTTGCCATTTTTAACACATTGGCAACGATCAACCAGGCAAAATCCTTGGTGTAAGTAACACGGCCATTTTCGACCCGGTAACGTTACCTATGGATTGAAATTATGAAATTTTGCATAGACGGGGGATATCTATGAAGTCATAGATAACTACGCGTAGAAATTACGGGCATAAGAAGGCTGGGTTATAGGAAATTTTCTAAGTCTTTTAGTCCAGATTTATTGCTGTGCCGGAATAATAATTAATAACATTATAATCTGCTAAGAAATCGACGTTTAACGGCAATAAACTTAATTTGAAACACTTTTTGATGACTTTCCAAATTTAATTTGATGATTTTTGTTAAAAAAATTACTTGCATATTTTGCATATTTTTTTGCATATTTTGCATATTTTTTGCATATCTTGTGCATATGCAAAATATGCAAATATGCAAAAAAATGAAAAATATGAGCCTGTCATTGCATTCAGTTTTCTTCAAAACGAATTTTGGTCCAATCAGAATTTTCGTATCTTTATTAATAAAAAATATGCAAATATGCAAAATCCGATGTCTAGTAATGACAAAAGCTTATTATGTGGTTGCTATATGCTCCATTATATTTCAATGCCGCGACTTCTATTATATAAAACTGAAATGTCGTTCGTACGAAAATTCGACCAATTTACAACTGTTTTTTTTTCGCGACAATGTGACTAACACCAGCAAAATATCGAAAATATGTAGGTATTGTTTTATGGACACTATACACTATGGGTCTATACCAACAATTTTCTACAACATAGTGGTATACATTTCCGAACCTTCAAAATACCGAAAATATGGTATTGTTCTATGGAGTCTTTTTTAAAACAACGACCGATAAAATCATCTTCAATAACAAAATCACCTCTTCTTCTTCATCTGCCAATAATTAAATACATTTTTATTCAATTATGGAAAGCCTTCGGTTTCTGGCAGCTTTGAAAAGACTTTGTTCCTCTTGCAGATCCGTCCAAAGTCATAGGAACTGTATAATTTTTTTATTAAAAATTTCATTAAACATGTTGAGAGCTTTGTCTACTTTTCTACAGACGTGCAGACTGAGGAACATCGAATTGGCATTTTATGCACACCAACACGCTATGAATGTCCAATTTCAAATGAAGTTTTTAAGTGGGAAGGTATTGGGACTATATATTAATTATATTGAAATCGGTCGAGATTTGTAAATTGTGGGCAGAATTTGGACTAAAAAATGTTCGAAAAAATATTTTGAAACCCGTTCAGATTTGAGGTCATCCTTTTGTTAAGAAATATCACGTGAGTAGAGATATGGAAAATCAAGGCTAATATTATTAAATATCATATATCTGAGAGGTTTCTTAGGTGGGATAGGCGAAGGGGAAACAGTTACCTATATTTACTTAAGACATATCCTTATCTTCATTTTTTTATTATTATTGGATTAAAAATTGTCAATGCAAGTGGGAGTTACCCTAATAGTAATTTAAGGTGTCACAACAGCTTGATATATGCCATTGGAAAAACGTCCTCAATCTTAACGTTATTCCTAATTTAATGCTCTTTTTTAAAAGGGGACATTTATGGTGACGATATGACATTTCCAAATGTCACCCACTTAGGTGTAGTTATAGTAGGAAAGCATTTAGCAGGAGTCTTACTACCTGCACCATACAAAAATACCATAACATAAGCTCCATACGCGGCACTGAATGTGTAGAGAAAGCCTTCAAATCTGCTATATTTATGTATTAAAGTATTTTAAAGAATAATATCAATATAAGTATAGCATTCCATTATATTTTATCTTGGTCGGGGTAGCGAAGCGCACCGGTTTCAGCTAGTTTCTTATATTCTAAACTATAAACTTCTCCTGATCCCAAATTAGAGCGCACTACAGGCCTCATATCGCTTAAGTGTATGTCCTCCTTACGGATATGTGGTGATTTGTATTAGCTCTTTTCTCAACCGAACCTAACCTAAAAATTATTTGTAAAAGGTATGTTTGAATTTAATACCTTACTTTGTTTTATTCATAGCCTAAATTTAATTTATTTAAACCAAATACTAGCAAACTAGTTTTACTAGGAGACTGGGAATTATTTCATAAATTCAAAATTAAATCGAACACATGTTACTCTAACAAAGTAATCAGACAAATGACAGAAAAACTTCCTACATTAATCCTAATGATAATCTGTAAAAAATAGACAATTGTCTGGAAATTTTGACCATTCAAAAGAAGGAAATGACAAGGCAATAGTGTTTTTGTTCTTCGGATTTATCATAGTTTGGATGAAAGTTGTTTCACATTCATATACACATCGCATTTTGTCATCTTACTCAATTTTGAACATAAGGGGATATGCACCGTTGGCAGTATTAAACTTGTTGTTAGCAAAAAATAGTTCGTTGACAGTAAAGGACTAAAACAAATGTTTTACATTAATTTACTAAGGAAACATATGTAACAAAATATTTTTGTCCCAAGGACTCATATTAGTTGGAATATGTATGTTTTCGTAAACATATGTTCATGATATGCAATTTAATGTAAAGCTTTACATTTTATGTAGAATTTATTTATTGGAAATACCAGATTAATATCGGAAATCGAATGATGTCTTTATATTTAGTGTTTCTCATAAACCAAAAATAATTATGGCATTCAGTATATATGTATAAGAAAACAAGAAAGCAAAGGTTATAGTCGGACCGGGTCGACCATGTGATCCCCTACACCACAGCCCCTGGGAAATAGCTTTCAGCAAATAAAAATTTCTTTATGGAACAAATAAGCTTATTGTATGAAATAACGTTATCTATTCTGAAGCCTTATCACGAGACAGCGGAATTTTATGCAAACCTTATTTTTGATCCTATTAATGCCAAGTTTTGGGGCTGAGCATATTTTTGGCTTCTGATTAAATTGCAATCGAAACATATCACATATGCAAAAATATGGAAAATGCATCAATTATCCATATGCAAATATTATTCTTTGCATATGCAAAATTTATGCATTTTACGTATTTTCGTATACAAAAAATATATCAATAATATCTTCAAAAATGTTTAAGTGTAAATTACCCCTTGGCGAACAATGCCAAACCTTCTTCACTAATAAATTAGTTGTTTTAAATATTAAAACAACAACGATGGGATTAAGCCTAAATATTTTGAAAAATTAAAATTTTTCTGTTTAAAATTCTCTTCAGAGACGTCAATAAAATAGAGAAAAGTATAACCACAGCTACTACCTTCAAAATGTCGAAAATGGGGAGGTATCGTTCTATGGGAACTATATGAAGACGTGGACCTATTCCGACAAATTTCAGGTCTAAGGTGTTATACCTTCAACGAAGACAAAATACCAATATTCAGTAATTTCGGTGGGATAATGAGGCCTCAAACTTCAAAATAGAGAAAATCGGGAAGTACCGTTCTATGGGGGCTATATGGACCTATTTCGACAAATTTAAGGTTGAAAGTTTTATACCTTCAACGAACATTCAATACCGAATTTCAGTCATTTCGGTGCGATATTGAGGCAACCTTCAACATAAAATAAATAAGACACCACTTTTAGAAAAGTTTTATATGGCTGAAATACTCAGAAAATGTCACCAGAATTACTGAGGAGTATTTGGCCACCATTGAAAGTTTGATGTTACCTCGCCGGGGAATCGAACCCACGAAATTCTGCTTACAAGCCGGATGTGAAGTTGAAATATAGCTCCACTGTATGGAATAATATTAGAAACGAAGATACGTAATGATTTTTTTTTTGCTTTGAGCATATTAAATGTCGCCGAAGTCTATTCTTCAAAAATCAAAAAATGTAAAATTTCCATGTTTTGACATATCTAATAGGGTGCCACCGTGGTGCAATGGTATGCACACCCGCCTTTCACGCTGAATGCCCGGGTTTGGTTTCTAGGCCAGGCAACATGAAATTTAAACTGCAAAATACCCCTCATTAATGATGGTGACATTTTCTGAGTATTTCAGCCAATAAAAACTTCTCTACATGTTGTGTCTCAGGACACGTCGTTCGTAGGTCCCTTATCATTGAGCTAGTATGAATCGGGGTGCACTCATTCATATAAGAGAAGCCTCCTTTGTCCCTATTGGGATGATTGTGGAACAATTATATATAGCATGATACATTTCTAATAAAAGTTTCAAAATTGGAAAATTGACATTGGTAGCCCCTTCTGATACATCTATAAATTTTCTTCGAATATCATGTTCCTTTTTGCAAATATAGACAATTGCAATGCAATTTGCCACATCTGACAGTGAAATTTTCGACAGTCAGACACTGCTCCAATTTTTGAACGCTACAAATGCTATATACAAATTTTTAAAGGGAACATTGTGAGTTTATTGAATATCTATCGCCCAAAAAAGAGTGCATTTCTACATACATATGCTTGAAAATGAACGCGATTTTGTGCTTATTAGCGTATTTCGAAAATGGTTCATTGTGGATATTGTGATATCAAAACAAGTAAGAACAGACTATAGTCGGACGGGGCCGACCATGTGATACCCTATACCACTATCCCTGTGCACTAGCTTTCCGGGCTAGCTGTTATAAGATGTGCATTAGAAATTTTACCAATTTTCACACAAAAGTTTTGATCAATTTAACCCGCTAAATATTATCCGATCATACCGTTGACTTGCACGCTACTTCTTCATCTCAAACCAAAACTACGTTTAAAATTTCGCGCCGATCGGACTATTATTGCGACCTACAGAGCGGCTACAAAATCGAGCAAAAATTTTGTTTTTGGTCCATTTCATCCCTTTAACATTTCACGATCATCGCCAAAAACTAATCAGTTCTATTCTGGTCCAAACCCGACCTCCATACTAAATTTCGTGACAATCGGTCCATAATTGCGGCCTCTAGCTTGATTACAATTTTTAATGGACGGACAGACGGACGGACGGACGGACGGACACACATCGCTAAATCGCTTTATCTCGTCGAGATATGAAGTTTGGTATACCACATGAGGGGTCTACGACGAATATTTCGCGGCGTTACATGAATTTTTGGGAAAACAAACTTATTATACCCTTTTCCACATTGTGGTATAGGGTATAAATATACTTTAACTCGTAAAAACACCTAATAACGATTAGAAATTCAAATAATTTACATGCAAACTATTTTCTGACTCCCAAAAGTACTTACTTACTTACTTAGCTGGCCCATTACAGAACATTTGTTCTATAGGCCGAACTAAGAAGAGATCTCCATTCCTCTCTATTTGTTGCTTTGCACTCTGGAATACCGCGCCTTTTCATCTCAATATCCACTTGTTTGCGCCATCTATTCCTTGGCCTGCCAATTCTGCGTGCACCGCCATGTGGCATGTATTCATACGCCTTTTTAGCGGGTTCATCATCGCTCATTCTTATGATATGGCCTAGCCAACGCAATCGCTGCATCTCGATACGTTTAACAATATTGATGTCGTTGTATAGCAGATACAGCTCGTGGTTCATGCGACGTCGATATTCACCGTCAACGCAGATTGGTCCGTAGATCTTTCGAAGAATTTTTCTCTCAAACACACCAAGCACTGCCATGTCTGCTTGCGCAAGTACCCAGGCTTCGGAGCCATACATCAGCACGGGTAGTATCAGTGTTTTGTAGAGCGTTATTTTTGTTTGACGAGATGTGGCTTTGTTTTTAAACTGCTTACTTAATCCAAAGTAGCATCTGTTGGCCAATACGATTCTTCTTTTTATTTCACAACTGATGTCGTTTGTTGTGTTGACGGAGGTGCCGAGGTAGACGAAGTCTTTTACTACCTCAATATTATAGGAACCAACTTCCACAGTCGGTCCGAGCTCAATGGACGCATTGCGCGTCGACACCATCAACTTGGTCTTCTCACCGTTTACCGCCAGACCCACTTTAGCAGATTCTCCTTCGACCTTTATAAAGGTATCTGTTACTTCTTTTACTGATCGACCCATGATGTCTATATCATCAGCATATGCAAGTAACATGTGACTATTGGTGTAGATTGTGCCACTTCTTTTGACGTTTGCCTCTCGTATAACCTTTTCTAGCAGGATGTTGAAGAGGTCACACGAAAGGCTGTCTCCTTGTCTGAAACCTCTTTTGGTACCAAACTCTTCGGAGAGGTTCTTTCCTATTTTAACTGAGGACCTCGTGTCAGTTAAAGTCATTTTACAAAGCCGGATGAGCTTTGCGGGAATACCAAATTCAGACATGGCTTGGAATACCTTTGAGCGCAGCGGACTGTCGAAGGCTGCTTTATAATCGACAAAGAGGTGGTAGGTGTCGATCTGCATCTCTTGGGTCTTCTCCAGGATTTGCCGCAGGGTAAATATCTGGTCAATGGTGGACTTGCCAGGTCTAAAGCCGCATTGGTATGGTCCAATAATCTCGTTGACCATTGGCTTTAGTCGTTCGCACAATATCCCTGACACGATCTTGTAGGCAATAGGGAGTAGACTTATGCCCCTATAGTTAGAGCATACAGTCTTATCTCCCTTCTTGTGGACGACTCCCAAAAGTATTCATATTTAATTAATTATACGCCAGGAGGGAGTTGGTGTCTTCAACAAAATTAATATTTCGAAAAAACTTTAACGGTAGCGACACCGAGAGCATTGTGCAAATAAGGTGGCGAATATACATATATGTATAAAAAATTCAATTGGAAAATTAATATGCTAGGGCTTTACGTAATTTGTAATATTGCTGGTAATTTCTCTATCATGATAGAGACAAATTGTAGCATGGGAGGAAAGTGTTGTATTCTACACTAAACCTATTATATATAAGGCAGTATGCCTATTAGTTACCCATGAGACACATTATTGCAATTTTCATTAGGGGAAAGGTCTGTAGTTAATTTTCCATATGTAGGTTATTTTGCTTGCTTTACTTTGGACCAAATTTTAAATTTTTATATTTTTCATACAAAAGTAATGGTGCATTTAACCCACTAGATAATACGAGATCATCATCCAAAATTGTTTCCATGTTCTTCCATCTGAACTCTTACATCGTGCAAAATCTCGGGACTAATAATAATAATTGTTCCACAAATATCCCAGGCGGGACAGGGGAGACTTCTCTCATATCAATGAGTGCACCCCGATTCATATTAGCTCAATGATATGGGACCTTTGAAAAGTGTTTGATGTTGACTGGCCGGGGAATCGAACCCACGACCTTCAGCCTGCAAGGCGGGTGTGGATACCATTGCACCACGGCGGCACCCGTGGGGACTATTGATTTATAATTGCGACCTCTAGCGTGCTTCTGATTGCACTACAAACGAATAACTGGATATATTAGGTTGTAACTCTGTTATCTGTGCACGTAAATCAACATAATTGGCACAATAGAAAGGTCAAGAAATGGACTTCCAAATTTTATTTACGGGGGCGAAATGTATCTGTCAAGGATACATACATAAGCTGTAAATTAAAATATTTCACAATTTTCACATTTATCCCTTCAAATATTATCTGATCATTATCTCAAATTGCAAGCTTCTTCCTTGTCATATAGTCTTATTTATATATAATTGTTCCACCTACAACCCTGAAGGGACAAGAGAGACTTTTCTCATATCAATGAGTGCACCCCGATTCATATTAGCTCAATGATATGGGACCTACTGTTTATCACCGAGTCGGCGTGTCTTTCGACACCACTTTGTAGAGAAGTTTTACATGGCTAAAATTCTCAGGAAATGTCGCCAACGTTACTGAGGGGTATTTTGCCACCGCTTAAAAATGTTTGATGTTGCCTGGCCGGGGAAACGAACCCACGACCTTCAGCGTGCAGGGCGGGCGTGCATACCATTGCACCACGGTGGCACCCCCCAATGTGGTATACCAATCTTCACATCTCGACGAGACAAAGCGATTTTGAGATGTGTGTCCATCCGTCCGTCTGTCCATTATAAATTGTAATCAAACTCCAGGCCGCAATTATGGACCGATCGTCACGAAATTTTGCATGGAGGTCGGGTTCAGACCAGAATAGATCCATATTTTTGTTGGAGATGATCGTGAAATATTTAGCGGGTGAAATGGACCAAAAACATAATTTTTATCCAATTTTGTAGCGGCTCTATAGGTCGCAATAATAGTCCGATCAACGCGAAATTTTAAATATGGTAATAGTATATGACAAAGAAGTAGCTTGCAATTTGAGATGCCGATCAGATAATATATAGATGGTTAAATGGTAGGCCGGGGCGATTTGAAAACCTTAATGAGCCCTTCGCGTTTCTGATTCCTGGGATTGAACTGTGCAAAAAAAGTCCACTGGACCATATATCTACCGTGAAAATTGAGCCTCCCGATTTTGACTTTAAGTTTTTTATTGACGGTTTTTGGATATTTCGACATATAACAGCCAAACCATTTAGATTTTCGATCCAACACAAATACAAAAATTGTAGCTAAGACAGTAATTAAGAACACTCAAATACATCGCGAAAGCATTGGAACGCTCTTTCAGGCAGTTTTGGCCTTGAGAAGGTGCACACTTTTCGAAAAATTTCGATAAATGACATTGTGCTACAAAATTTGACCAGAAAATTATTCAAGCGTTCTGATGCAAAACTATATCGTGTTGGGATCCATGGACAACG
Organism: Musca autumnalis; assembly: GCF_047663935.1. NCBI lineage: Eukaryota > Metazoa > Arthropoda > Insecta > Diptera > Muscidae > Musca > Musca autumnalis. The sequence goes on along the minus strand of NW_027411866.1, from coordinate 148,894,645 downwards.
ACAATGTCTTTAGTTCGTTGGGGTCACTTCGTTTTATTTTTTATAACGGTAGAAGTAGTGAAAATCTGGGTTTCTTAAAGGGGTGAATAATATCTTTAGAACAAGTTATTATTTGTTTAAATCGGTTAACAAATGGCTAAGTTATAGTGGTTTAAAAAAACCCTCTTCAAAAAAGTATAACTGAATTTCTCATAATTTTCAAAAGTATAATGTTTTTTGTTTTGTTCAATAATTATTTTCAAAATTATGAGAAATTCAGTTATAGTTTGTTTGAGGGGGTTTTCAGACTTAAACCACTATAACTTAGCCATTTGTTAACCGATTTAAACAAATAATAACTTGTTCTAAAGATATTATTCACCCCTTTAAAAGGAAGAAGGATCACTAGAAATCCGTTGTGAAAAAAGAAGATATGTCCGTATACATTTGAAAATGTAAGAAACCCAGATTTTCACTACTTTTCGTGTTATAAAAAAATAAAACGGAGTTACCCAATCGAAATAAATGCATTTTCGTTCTCCATGGATCCCAACACGATAGAATTTTGCATCACAACGCTTGAATAATTTTCTGGTCAAATTTTGTAGCACAATGTCATTTATCGACATTTTCCGAAAAGTTTGCACATTCTTAAAGCCAAAACTGCCTGAAAAAGCGTTCCAATGCTTTTGCGATGTATTAGAGAGTTTTCAATTACTGTCTTGGCTACAATTTTTGTCTTTGTGTTGAATCGAAAATCTCAATGGTTTGGCTGTTATATGCCAAAATATCCAAAAAACGTCAATAAAAAACTTAAAGTCAAAATCGGGAGGCTCGATTTTCACGGTAGATATATGGTCCAGTGGACTTTTTTGCTCAGTTCAATCCCAGGAATCAGAAACGCAAAGGTCTCATTAAGGTTTTTTCCTTCCACACAAATCGCCCCACCCTATTAAATGAACCAGAACTTTTGTGTGAAAATTGTGAAAAATTTTAATATACAGCTTATATCTTTGTTCCTGAAAGATACATTCTCTCCTCGTGAATTATATTTGGAAGACGATCTCTTGACCTTTCACTGATGTCGATTACATTGATGTACGTATTCAGATAACAGAGATATAGCCTAATATATCCAGTTTTTTGTTTGTAGTGTAGTATTTAACACTCTAGAGGTCGCTATTATAGCTCAATAGTCACGAAATTTTGCACGGGGTAAGAGTTTAGGTAGAAGAAAATGCCTATAATTTTGCATGATGATCTGATATTATTTAGGGGGTAACATAGACCATTACTTTTATATGAAAAACATACAAATTTTATTTTTGGTCCATATTTTAATTCCTGGAGGGCATATACCGGCAAAGTAGCCTACATATGGAATAGTAACTACTGAACTTTCCGCTGATGCAAATTGCAATAATGTGTCTGCTAGATAACGGGCCTACTGCCTAATGTATAAATGGTTTTGTGTAGAGAACAACAATTTCCCCCATGCTACATTGGATTGTCTCTATCATGACAGAGAAATTTTCAGTTCAGTTGTCAAATTGGATTTTTTATAACCTATTTTATACCTCAGGATTTAGGGGATACAAACAAAATACGACCAAAGATGTGTCTCATCGAAATATTGGTTTTAGACCCCAAGTATGTTTGGACGTTTCAGACAATTTGGAGTCTATTTAGCCATGTCCGTTACTCTGTCTCTATTTATGTCTAGCTGGCTGGTACGCACGATAACTCGCGATCGGATCAACAATTTTGCCCAAACTTTCGAATGTAGGCTATGTCGGTCCCCATCTCCCCCAAAAAATTTCAAAATTTTTTTCGAAAAATTGTGTGAATGATAACTGGGGAAGTGAGCAATCAATTTGCTCCAAACTTACCATATATTATTATTCCTTCCAGATATAGATCGATCGGATAAGACTATATTGGTCCACACCTTAGGGTACCTCCCACACAAAATTCGGAAAAAAAAAAAATTAAGAGTCCTTCCGCAAGATAACTCTCAAGGGGATTTTCTGATAGGTCGAAACTTTACACATCATATTATTTCATCCAGTCATGTATCAGGTTGGAATATGAACTATATCGGTCCGTCCTTCGAGTACCTCCCACACAAAATTTGGGAAAAGTGCAGTTTGAGGACCCGTATCGGATTTATTTAATTATTTTTTTGAAGAAGGGTTTTTCACGGTCTCTATTCTGGCCCCTTTTCCGGTGTAAGTCATACTTCCTGAGATAATAGTCCAGAAGTTCCAAAAACCCCTGCCGGCTCCAACTAAAATTACAATCTGAAAAAATAATTCTCAAACTTATCAAAAACTCAGAAGTTAGCTTACTAAAATTGATTTGGTATAGCCCCATATTACGATACCTACAGTTCCACGTATGTTGAAACAAACTCGTGTTACAAAATAAATATATTTTTATACGGTAGAAGCTGAGGGTATATCACCGTTAGCGCAGCTGACTTATACTGTCTTCTTTGGTGTGTAATTGAATATGAATAATTTTGGGATTTATAAATTTGTTTGCGTGTAAAATTTTTGAATTTCTATTCATTGTTAGTTATTTCTACCGGTATAAAATATATTTTTATTTCACAATATATGCCCACAATGGACTATTTTCAAAGCATATGTGAGGTACAAGTGCACAATTTTTGGACGATAGATCTTCGGTAAACTCGCAATTTTCCCAATTATCAAATTTACCAAATTGCATGGTATATATTTATTTATTTTAGGTGTATTCCAAAAAGGAACCTGATATTCAAAGACAATTTGAAGATGTAGCAGGAGGAACTAATCAATGTGAATTTTCTAATTTTCGAATATTTTTTTTTAGAAATGTATAATTTATATATTTTTCCACAAACATCCCAGTAAAGACAAGGGAGGCTTCTCTTATATCAATGGTTTCATATTAATTTATTGATATGTGACCTAGTTTTTATCGCCGAGTTCGAACGGTGTGTCCTAAGTTGCCACTTGTAGAGATGTTTTTCATGGCGGAAATACTCAGGAGATATCGCCAACATTACTTAGAGGTATTTTGCCACCGTTGACAATTTGATGGGAATCGAACCCGGACATTCATCGTGCCAGGCGGTTGCACGCCTTTGCCTTTGCTTACTTGTTTCCAATACTTTCAACTCCACAATGCATGTGAAAGCTAGTTTTTCCAAACAAAATGTATTATACCCTACAAGTTTGTTTTGGGAGAAATTCATGTAACACCGCGAAATATTCATCGGAAACCCCAATGTGGTATACCAATCTTCATATCTGGACGAGATAAAGCGATTTTGAGATGTGTGTCTGTCCGTCCGTCCGTCCGTCTGTCCATTATAAATTGTAATCAAATTTTTAATATACAGCTTATATCATTGTTCCTGAAAGACACATTCCTCCCTCGTGAGCTATGTTTGAAAGACGATCTAATGACCTTTCCATTGATGTCAATTATTTTGATGGATGTGATCAGATAACAGAGCTACAGCGTAATATATGCAGTTTTAGTTTGTAGTGTAATCATAAACACGCTAGAGGTAGCAATTATAGCTCAAAAGTCACGAAATTTTGCACGAGGTAAGAGGTTAGGTCGAAGAAGATGCCTAAAATTTTTGATGATGATCTGATATTATTTAGCGGGTGACATAGACCATTACTTTTATATGAAAAATATCCAAATTTTATTTTTGGTCCATATTTATATTCCTGGAGGGCATATACCGGCAAAATAGCCCACATGTGGAAAAATAGCTACTGACCTTTCCCCTGATACAAATTGTAATGATGTGTCTGCTAGATAACGAGCCTACTGCGTAATATATAATTTGTGTAGAGAACCACAATTCCCTCCCATGCGACATGCGATTGCCTCTATCATGACAGAGAAATTTTCAGTTCAGTTGTCCAAATGGATTTTTTATACACCTACTATATATCTCAGGATTTTGGGTAAAGGGGATACATACAAAATACGACCAACGATATGTCTCGTCGAAATAATGGTTTTAGACCCCAAGTATATTTGGACGAAATTCGTAGAAGTCGATTTACCCCTGCCCGTTCATCTGTCTCTCTTACTGTCTAGCTGGCTGGTACGCACGATAACTCGCGAACGGATCTATCAATTAGAACCAAATTGTATACTTCGTAATATTTTGCCCAAACTTTATTTAAGTTCAAATGTAGGCTATGTCGGTCCCCACCTCCCCCGAAAAAGTTCAAAATTGTTTTCGAAAAATTGTGTGAACGATAACGGGCGAAGTGAGCAATCGATTTGCTCCAAACTTTCCATATATTATTATTCCTGATATAGATCGGGTAAGACCATATCGGTCCACACCTTAGGGAACCTCCCACACAAGGGGATTTTCTGATTGGTCCAAATTTTGCACGTCGTATTATTTCGTCCAGTCACACAATGTTTGGGCAAAGTGCACTTTGAGGACACGAATCGGATCTATTTAAATTTTTTTGAAGAAGGTTCTTTTCACGGTCCCTATTGCAACGGTACAATTTTTCTGGTTTATGTCCACACTTCCTGATATAATGGTCCAAAAGATCCAAAATTCAACTGAAACACCTAAAAACTCTCGTAGCCGCATATGTAAACCAAATTAACCACTCCCACTGGCATGTGTCTCCACATTGCAGAGAATGCACATAACTATTTTGATAGTTGTCGAAAAATAACAACAACCAATCGTCCACGGTGCTCTGTGTCTATCTTTAGATTCATTTTGGCAGTTTTGTTGAGATGTGTGTTTTACTTACGATTTGTATGTAAAGTGTATCTAAAAATAGACACAGAGCACCGTGGACGATTGATTGTTGTTATTTTTCGACAACTATCAAAATAGTTATGTGCATTCTCTGCAATGTAGAGACACATGACAGTGGGAGTAGTTAATTTGCTTTACATATGCGGCTACGAGAGTTTTTAGGTGTTTCGGTTGAATTCGCATTTAAACGAATTCATCAGTCACACTTATTCTTGAGCTCGAGTCGTCATAAAATTGAGGAAGGGTTCTTTGTTTCAATACAAAGAACTAAGAGAACTGATGAGTCCAAGTGGCGTTGGACGAAACTAGTCTTCTCTGCCATCCCCAAAAGTAATAAATTTTAACTACTTCCCACTTTAAGCTTGTTGTTTTTAAATTTGAAAACAACAAATATGAGATTAAGCTCGACTTACATACAAATAGTAAATGAGATTTTTTTTAGCTACAACTTTTTCTTCAGTCCCATTTCGATAAGACTTGCGGTTTCCAAGCAAAGTCGTTAAAACCTAATAAGCCCCTAAAACGCGCTCCGGCGATTTTGTTTGTTTTTTGATTTTTCTCATCTATGAACATTGTAGATCCAGAATTCGCAAAAACTTCCCAGCACCTTCCATTTTAAATTGCTTCAAGAGGACCGAGTTTAAGGTTCCAAAAAACTTCTCCACCAAACATTATGGGCAAAGGATCCACGTTTTGGAATAGCCCCCATATAACATTACCATCCAATTTCTGACATTTTGAAAAATTATATATATAAAAAATTAGATTTTGTGGATAAAATAATGCTAAATTAATTGTTTATTCGGCTCGAAGCGATCAAATGTTTAGTCCGCACTATAGGGACTGGGGGAACAAGTGTTATCGAACCACCCCAATGGAGCCAGTACGCCCAATGCGTACGTTTGGCCGTCAATATAAAAAGAAACGAAATAGACATAAAATAAAAACACAATAGTTTTAGTAAAGGGTTTGGCTCAACTGCCGGTGTTTATTTATGGTAAACAATATTACCTTTCGATTAATGTATGTACAACGATATGTACGCGATGCTTACAATAAAGGGCGGAGATGTGCTTGCAAGTCAAGCGGTCGATCAATTCTTTATTTATTTATTATGTTGTGTTTTGTTTATGTTGACATCTGCATGGATGCTTAAAGAGGGCGGTTGTCAATATTCGTTGAAATCTCTCATACTATTACAGGGGTGTAATAAATGGGAATGGGGAGATTTCAACGAATATGCCTATGCGATTCATAGGGCCAAATAAAACAATGTGATCACTTCTAACTTAAACATTAATAATTAAACAAGTAAAAAAGTATCAGACGGCTTTGCCGACAGAGATATACCCTCAGCCTGTATATATTGGAACAATTTTTTCCCAAAAACATATGTATTTTGGGGGTTTTAAAAAAATGTTGGGAATTTGAACCGACAAAAATGTTCATTAGGATTAGAGATCAAAAGCTTTGCGGAGGAGATATTAAAAGGAATGGATCTACATTGACCATTATGGAAGTGGATCTTCAGCCACTACATATGGTGCCATAGGGGGTTTTTACATCCTTCGGGATGTTTGCTCAAGAAGTATGGACTTGCCCCTGAAAAAATGTTTACTATCGTAATTGAGGCAGCGAATGCAAGTTGCTTCAACAAAAATCAAAGTGATTCGATAGAAGGTCTTAAAGTGAACTTATCCGAAATTTTGTGTGGGAGGTACCGGATGGATTGGGCAAATATAGTCCATATTTGGACCTGATCTATATCTAGTAGATATATTAGGATGTGTAAAGTATGGACCAATTCTGCCACTCCCTTCAAGAGTTACCTTATGAACAAATTTTCCGAACATTTTTGAACTTTTGTGGGGGAGGTACCTGAAGGAGTGGACCGATATGGCTTATCTTCAAACTTAGACTATGTTTGGACAAAATATTACTAAGGCCAAATTTTGGACCGAATCGGCAGATCCGTTCTAGAGTTATCTTGCGCTCCAACCGCCTCACACTGTCATAGGGGTTTTTTGCAACTTTCAGGCGTCGTATGGCGTATGGAGGGCAGTGAATACAAGTTACAAGTTGCTAAAACAAAAATCACAGTGATTCGAGAGATGGCCCTAAACTGAACTTTTCGGAAATTTTGTGTGGAAGGTACCCGAAGGAGTGGACCGATTGATTCTATATTGAAACCATATCTATGTCTAATACACATTTTACGATGGGCAAAGTATGGACCAAATAGGTTACTCCCTTCAAGAGTTATCGTGCGCACAAATTTTTCGAACACTTTCGAACTTTTGTGGGGGAGGTACAAGAAGGAGTGGACCGATATAGCCCATCTTCGAACTTAAACTAAGTTTGGGCAAAATATTACGAAAGCCAAAATTTGAACCGAATCGGTTCATCCGTTCGAGAGTTATCGTGTGCACCAGCCAGCCAGACAGACAGACGGACGGACATTGCTCAATCGACTCCAAATTCGTCCAAATATACTTGGGGTCTAAAACCATTATTTCGATGAGGCACATTTTGCCCGTATGAAAGTGTATATACCTTCGTTAGCATAAATGCTGAGGGTATAAAAATGCTACGAAAAATGCTAAATTCTAAATGAAAATTTTGCAGCTAAATACAAAAAATAATGCTAAATTTAACTGCAAAAATGTTAAAATGTTCACACTGAAGGCATAATATAGAAATAAAATTTGCAAATAGTGAAGGAATGTAATTTAAATCCCAATTGTTGATGCAAGTGTGCATTCATAAATGCTATAACACTGTCTAAACTTTAGAAGTGTGTATATAAATCGCGGTAAAGTACTTTTGCAGCATTTCTATACCACTTAAATTCTTTGTAATGCAAATAACGCCCTGACCATGTTTTGATTGTTTGCTTTATGGTTTATTAGGGAAATTACAAATGTTTTCTTTTCATGTCCTTTCGTTTTATTTTTTGTGGTGGTTGCCATCGTCGCTGTTAGCATTTTCTTGTTTTTTATGACAACTTAATTGATTTAGTTGGGTACGTGACCAAGAAATTGAGAATTGCATTAAAATGTTGTCATTTCAAATGTGTTTTCCGTTGCTACATTCCATTTATGAAATAGATTTGTGAGTTCTTTTTTTTTTGTTTTTGTTTTTTACTTTCCATTACGATAAAAATCTCAATGAATGTAGATTTGATTCGGGTACATGAAAATTATTTAAGGCTTTGTGAACATTGTGTTTGTAAATAGAAAATATTACAAATTCTATGTTTAGAAAGCTAAATTTAAATATTAACGAAAATAAATGTCTAAGTATCATTCCCAAGCAAATGCCCACAGGATGCCCCATTTAGTGCAAACTAATCTACAATTTGCAATTGAAATTTCAAAAGTACAACAACACCCAATAAAATAATGCAATGAAGAAAAGTTCCATTTTTTTTTTTTTTTTTTTTTTTTTTTTGCAGGAAAATGATGTTGCACCATGAAGGAGAGTGGCACAATCAAAACAGCACATGCTTATGTTAAAATAAGGCTTCAAACTACAATAACTTTATAAATATAAAAAACAACAACAAATATAAACAACTAAAAACCTAAAAGAAGAAATCACTTTTACCACGTTAGCAAATTCTCAGTTTCAGTTGGGTTTTTTTGTTTCTATTTCCACACAGTCGATGTAGTGGATGTAACTGCTGCTGCTACTGATGATACCAACATTCTGTGTTTCTTTCTTTTCGATCTTTCGACAACAATTGCAAGAAAACGGAAAGAACCACCAAAAATTTTCGAACAGCACTTTGCTGCTACTAAACAATCTGTTTCCTCTGCCAAAGGCACAACGAAAAAATGGCAAAATATTTACAAGACCCCGGCAGCAACAAATTCCAAGTGAAAAAGTGCACAATAAACATGAAAACTTGCAAGTTGCAAGTTCTGTCTTGTCTATTATGTGCAGTCAAGTTGAACAAGAATATAACTTAAATTCTGTGCCATCCTTTAACCAGTGGCAGTGGAAAAGAAAGAAAGTTTCTCATGACTGGAAACATCATAAACTTTGGGATTGGTTGGAGGAGTATCATTATATTTTGACAGGCCAGGCGGCCAAGAAATAATTTATAAATTGGCTAACAACAACTGACACAAATGTTGGAGTACATGGGCTGAATAAAAACATGAAAAAATTATAACAAAAATTGGATTTCGAGCAAACAAATTTTAACGCATTACACTGCATAAATGGGGCTGTGGGAAACTTTAAGTCCATAATAAGTTAAAAGGGCATTTTATACCGTCCACCATATATTGAAAACTGATGTCAACCATTTTTGTTGGATAATGCGGCTAAAACTTAAATACCAAAATTATTTTACAGATACAACGGATGTTAAATACCATGGCTCAGCCAACGCAGTCGCTGTAGTTTGATACGTTTTACCTATTCGATATCAATCGGCTGGTACAGCTCAGGTATCATACCACTTGGACCCACACACAAACTCTGTAGCACTCGGGGAGGTAGTCAGCAGCATAGCAACTCCATGGGAAGTTGGCAGACTAAAGCTGGTGAAGAAAGACGAAATTCCTCACTTGACCAATGCGTCGGTGTACGTCAAGGGGTACGGCTGCAAGCTCGAGACGGAGCGCATCCTCGAAGTCTTTGGTGTCCAAAATGAGACCTTGGAATGAAGAGGTGGGAGGTCTTCCACAGGGAGGAAAAAGAAGACGGCACTCTCCTTGTGGTGGGGATCGACGACCTCTCACTTGCTGGGCTCGTCAAGGCTAAGGGTAAGGCGTATTTCGTTTCGAAGTCAGTGTACTTCAAGATTGGAAAGGCAAGAGTGGGCGACGAAGAGAATGCCAAGACTACCACCCAGGAGGTCAAACCTACCAACGATACCCAGGAGGGAGGAGCAGAAGAGCAAATCAGCGCCTCCCAGGATGCCAACCTACTGGAGGACCAATGATTGAGGTCATCCAGGTCAACCTCCATCGGGGCGAGACTGCAACACTAGCCCTGATGGAAAAAATAACTAAAGGTAATATACATATTGGTTTAATCCAAGAACCTTGGACCATAAAAAACAAGGTTTCTGGGCTGAACCATATAAATTATCAACTTTTTTACGCAAATACGGGATCCCGCCCGAGGACCTGTATTATATGCCACAAAAATTATGCTTTCTTTTTTCTCCAGAGTTGTCATCGTCGGACGTCACAGTATTGAAGCAGGGGAATGGAAATATATACCTGGCATCACTTTACCTGCCGTTCGACTTCCCGACATTACCACCTTCGTCGGAATTGCAGCAACTGGTGAGAAGGATCAAGCAAACAGGTAAAGAAGTACTAGTAGGTAGCGATGCTAACTCTCACCACATCTCGTGGGATAGTACTAACACTAACAAAAGGGGTCAAGCCCTTATAGACTACTTAAATACTAACGACCTGATTACACTTAACACAGGAAATACACCAGCCTTTGTTAATAGAGTTAGGGAGGAAGTATTAGACATAACGATATGTTCAGAAAATCTAATAAACGAGGTACATGAGTGGAGGGTTTTGGAGGAATACTCCTTCTCAGACCATAGGTATATTAAATTTAAAATGGCGAGGCCAACGCCAAACCCGATAACCTTCCGAAACAAATCTAATTACTAATTTCGAAAACGAGTAAAAGAAAGACATGGGCAAGCAGATGAGGAATGCCTAAGTAAGGAGGACATAGATAGGAATGTCCTAAAGTTAACTGAGGCACTAGTAAAGTCTTTCGAGGATAGTTGTCCTCTTCGAGAGAGGAAATCCGCCTACGAAAAACCCTGGATGACAGGGGAAATTCGGAATAAAGGCAGACTTTTTAATAGGACAAAACGCAAAAAACAGCTGTATTCTGGGACAACTACCAGGCAAAACTGAAGGAATACCACAAAATTACACGTAACGCCAAACGTTACTCCTGGAAGCTATTCTGCGAGCAGGTGGATAGCGTTAACGACGTTTCGAAAATTAAGAAGTTTATGTCCAAAACCCATACACAGACCGAGCAAATGGTCGATGGAAATGGGAAAAGGACGGAAACAACAGAAGAAACTCTAGGCCTTCTGATGAAAACTCACTTTCCGTCGAATACCACGACCAGCACCGAGGAATCGATTGAGTCGGGTTACTCATCAGGAGATGCGCCAAAAATTGACAGCTCGATGGTCAAAGAAGCCATCACGAGTTTTTCAACATACAAAGCAGCGGGACCAGACCAGATCTTCCCGGCCCTATTACAGCGGGAAGTGGACCTTATTGCGTCAAAACTGGTCGGGATCTTCAACGCTTGTCTAAAATTTGCTTACACCCCGCTAGCCTGGCAAGAGGCAAGGGTAGTTTTTATCCCTAAACCTGGCAAAGGCAAGCTACGCAATACCAAAATATTATCGCCCGATAAGTTTAACTTCATTGTTACTCAAGACAATGGAACGGACGGTCGACACCATGATAAAGAGTAGAATCCCTAACGATAGGCTCAAATTCAAACAATAAGCTCCAGGCTATATGACGTCAAAATAAGAGACCGAGTTTCAGGTGGACAGGGCCTTAAAGAACTGGATCAAGCATATGCTAAGGAACAGATGGATAAGCTGCGGGCTATATGACGTCAAAATAAGAGACAAAGTCGGACAAGGAACGCCACAGGGAGGGTCTCTCTTAAGGACCTTAACCGAAGAAGGATTTGACCCAGTCTGCTACGCAGACGACGTTATAATACTTCTAAGGGGAAAGAATCCGAATATACTTTGCAGAAGAGCAGAAACGGTTCTCAAAATTGCATACAACTGGGCCAGACCGAGAGGTCTGAACGTTAACCCGGAAAAAGACGGAAATATGTCTGTTTACGAGGAAAACGAAATTGAGCTCCGTCGAGGAACCAGTTTTCCTAAATAGGACAGTAAATATTTCCCACACAGTTAAATATCTAGGAGTAATTCTGGATAAGAAACTAAAATGGAAGACCATATTCAAGAAAAGCCGACAAGGCACAAAGATGTTGGTCAACATGTAGAAGGGCAATAGGCTCAAAATGGGGTTTCAATCCTAGGATTGACACACTGGCTATACAGGGGCGTAATTAGACCAATCTTAACATACGCGTCTGTTGTATGGTGGACAACTATGGACAAAATATGCAACGTGAAGATATTGCAAAAAGTCCGAAGAACATGTTGCCGACTAGGGCTCTAGAAACAATTTTGTTTATACACCCAATAAAAATTCAGGTAAGGTATGAGGCAGCCATCGCAGCTACAAGGCTAAAGTCTATGAGCGAGTGGATCAGTAGAGACCACCAAACATACCACCAAAACATACTAAAGGTCACAACGGGTGAATCTATAAACCAAATAGTATCAGACCGCATACTTAAACTAGTGAAGTAGCTCTGTGTGAAATTTCACCAGACAGAGACATGTGGATCGATGGAACGCTAGCACAGATTCCCGCTGGAAGAGACTATGTCAATATGACAGAAATCTTAGACTAACGTCAATAGAATAATCAGGAATTTTAACCAATTCATACACAAAGTTTACAACCTCATCCTGACCGCAAATTAGAGCGCACAACAGGCCTACTTTATGGCTTAAGTGTATGTCCACACGGACATGTGGTGATCCTGCATCACCCCTCTTTTCAACCTAACCTAACCTAAGCTGTAAAATAGTTTTAGTGTCATAAATAATTGTAATTAAAGTTTAAAAGTCTGCAACCAGATTTTATATATGAGGAAAAGTCAAAATTTTTTAGTTTCCATGAAGCCAAGGTTTGCACTATTATAATACGCGATCTATTGTAGTTTACCAGTAACTATGACTATTGCTGGATTAATTGAGATGTTTTTGTACAAAGCTCAAAAATTTAGCAAAAAAAATTAATTTACGTGGTAGTTACGACCGCGTAAAGGAAAAAACATAGGTAAAAACACGTTGAATCTAAACAGGTTTTTTACATTGCTATTCGATTTCTGATTAAACCATTCAAATGACTGACATCTGTCCAAAGTAAAAGTAGGAGAATACAAAATGAAGATTACACTTCTAATGTATCAATTTCCAAAATTTCCACTGCATCCACCTTTTATGGATGCTGACATTTTGAAGCCGGATTTCAGGTGTTTTTTGTATTTTTTATGTAACTGGGACGCGCATTGGGATATTTAGAAAAACCAATTATAGGATTAAAGAACTCGCGATTTCGCATAATCTGATATGTATATTGAGTATGTAGCCCACACAGCAGCAGAGTAATCTATTGCCAAAGGCCAAAATTTAGTGCAATATTTTTTCTAAAAAAACTATTTTTTGGGTACAGTATTTACAATATCGTTTTGAGTGTGCTGGTACCCCGCGATATTTTAGTTTTTCGACGATCCGGATCATATGAATCACAGATCATAAAAATCCATCTACTAGAACGGCGAAAACAGCAACTGCAAAAATTGAAAAATTTGCGAAAAATGTTTTTCAAAATATCGCTGACTAATTCGCGTTTTGTGTGGACCGATTCCATTTCAATGAAGAAAGTGAATCATCACTCGCGTTTGTGCGAAAACAGCGGTTTGAAAAATTTAGTGGCATGGGAGCTGCATCCGATTTATCCAAAAAATACTGTGTGATGCTACATCCACGGTTCTTGATGGATTTTATTGAAATATGTTTAGATCGATGTATTTTTTCACCGTTGATAGTGAAATCGGATGCGCATAAAAGCTGTATGCACTTTGTGCAAATTATAAGCATTATACAGTTTTTTGCACACTACGCTGTAGGCGATGCTACATCTTAACCGCCAAATTAAATCCTGGCACATGTGTACAGATTAAAAGAGAAGAATTTTCCGTATTGATAAACCGCATGCGCATCAAGTGATTTTGAGGATTTCGCGATTTACACGCATTTCAAAATGAACATTACCCGATACAGTTTTATTTGAAGATTATACCCCATTCAAAGGAAACCAAAATTTATTATAACGTTGCCCATATCTTCCGCTAGATGTTAGCGTGTACTCGAGAAGTGATTAGAATAAAAAATGTGATTTTTTGCGTGAAATTTAACTGAAATAGGAGAATAACTCCGACCTAATTTTACTAAATTTTCTTCAACTAACTCACAAAATAAATTTGAAAAAATGTTTTCTCTTACAAAAATTTTATAAATTCTCTCAATATATTTTTTTGTTTTTGCTATAATATGCAAACCGCTAAACAGATTTGTATATTTTTGGTTTCATTTGAATCTTCGCGATGTTTAGATTACGTACATATTTTTAAAATATTTTTCCGATGCATAAACAGCTTAATTTTTATTAAAACAATTGCCAAGCCAGCAAATTTTTTTAACTCTTTCTCAATTTCCGCGAAAACTTAAAACTTTTTCACTAATGTTATGTGGCCTCAGTAATCATATATTACGTAGGGAGCCCCTAACTAAGAGAGTTTCTCAATATAATGATTAGAGTCTTTTAAAGATTTTTTTCTTTTTCAGAATTGAAACCGCCATAACTTTTGCGCGCAACAACCAAAATTAGTATCTCGAACAGATTTAAGAATAGGATTTTTTTCCCAATCTATGTACCAAAAATCTTTCATGTAGCTTAAAAAAAAATTTTTAATTTTTTTTTTATGGAAAACTACAAAATTTTGTCTTTTCTTCAATAACTAAATATATCACCAATATTTTTGAATATTTAACATAGCTGAAGCCAAGGTTTACCCTTTTAGAAAACGCGACTTGTGATTGTATATTATACAAATTAAATATTTTTGGACAAAATGAAATGTTTTTGGACGTGGCAAAAAATATTGGCATTAAAAGATAATTTGCGTGGAAGCTGTGGCTATATTTATGTTAAAAAATGGGTTGAAGCCACCATGTCTTTCTCTGTTTTCTCTCGATTTGTGAGTAAACCACACTTCTCTCGATTTTCCTGTCAAAGTAAAAGTAGAAGCAAACTAAAGAAGGATCATCTCATTAATGTATTACTTTTCAAAATTTGAACTGCTTCTACCATTAAATGATGCCGACATTTTGAAGCCAGATTTACAGTGTTTTTTGAAATTTCCTTCTAATTTCATTCCGCAAACAGGTTTTTCAAAAAATCATATATAGGATTGTGGTATTTGCGATTCTGAGTTATTTGATACGTATATTGTGAATGTAGTTTGCACAGCTTCATAGAAATCGGCATCTAAATGCGGAAATTTTGTGCGAACATTTTTCTAAAAATCATATTTTTCGGGTCTAATATTTGCAATTGTCTATAGAATACCTCGTACTCCATTGCACATTTTAGTTTTTTACGTTCCGGATCCAATAAATCATTCCTCGTAAAAATCCATCTACTAAAACGCGAGTTACGAGAAATTCCAAAGTATGAATTTCACCTTAAATTGGTTTTGAACATATCGCGTATTTTATTGCGTTTTCTGCGGATCGTTTCCACTGCAATGAAAAAACTAGCGCAGCATCTTCGTCTTAGCGGAAACAGAGATTTGAAAACTTCACTGATGAGGAAGCTACATTCATTTTATCCCAAAAAATAGTGTGTGATGCTACATCCACGGTTCTTGATTGATCGCCTTCAAATAGATATATATCGATGTAGATTTTCATGGTGGACACTGAAATCGGATGCGGACAAAAATTGTATGCACTTTGCGCAAATTAGCGATATTTTATAGCTTTTTTAATGCTAAGATGCAGCCGATGCTACATCTTAGCCTTCAAATTAAATTTCGAAAAATATATACAAATTAAAAGATATGGTCTTGCTGTACATGAAAATCACATGCGGACAAAATGATTTTGATAATTACGCGATTTACACGTATTTTAAAATGCATATAAATTAAAATGGGTTATTTGACCTCTATTTCCATTTCAGAAGCTATGAGATATATCTTCATCAACCCAATTACCTTCCCTAATGGGAAAGCTTTAATATGAATGTCAATAAAGCAAAATCCGTCTATTTTATTGGGAGATTTAAGCAAAATGAAGGAAGTATTCCTATAGGTTTTTACAATATTTTCTACTACATAATGCATGTGAAAAAATATTTCTTCAAACAAAAAATAATTTTTTTGTCCAAAATATGTGCTTATTTTGGCGGTAACATCGAAACTATAACACCAATCTGTATGATTGTAGTCTCATTTGATTCGCCGTGAAGTTTTGATCCACAGCAAATTTTTATGTAATTTTATGACCACTAAACGGGCCTTAATTTTGAAAAAAGTTGACTTATATTCAATTATTTATCAATTTTATGTACATTCCGCGAATTCTGTGTAACATTTTGCAGGTATTATGCAATCTACTCGCTGAAGTCACTTCGAGAGAACTCTTTTATAACAATTATGCTCATTAAAATAATTAGCGTTTTTATAATATTTTCTTTCTTAAAAAGCGAAATAAAAGCACCATAACTTTTGTCCGCAACAACCGAAAATTGGCTCGCCACCAGATTCGTACTGGGAATTTTTTTCTTAACCTACATATCAAAAATCGTTGATGTAGCGCGAAAAAAAAGTGTCCTTTTTTTCTGAAATGGAATATGAAATAATTGACAATATTAGTGATATACAGTTTATGTATATTTACTTTTGTTAGTATTTTTAATTACATAAATTAAATAAGTTACGCTTTTATTTAAATAAAACAATTTTTTCTCCGAAAAAAAATTTAATTTTCTTAAATACGAGGGCGGTTCGGAAACTTCTTAGCCTATCAATGAAAGAGAATAGTTAGTTTTTCAAAAATATTTTTATATGTCAATATAATCTTCTGAAACTGCAATACACTTAGTCCAACGCTTTTCTAGCTATTCTATCCCTTGATTAAAATAGTTTTCCTCAAGGTCTTCAAAATAGTGGTTTACAACTGTAATTGCATCTTCATTTGAGGTAAAACGCTTGCCAGCAAGGATTTTTTTTAGATTTGGGAACAAGTAAAAGTCACTGGGAGCTAAATCAGGAGAATAAGGTGGGTGGTCAAGCAACTCGTACTTTAATTCGTTGATTTTAGCCATTGTTAAAACACTCTTGTGCGCTGGTGCGTTGTCTTGATGAAAAATTATTTTTTTGTGTTGTAAGCCAGGACGTTTTTCTCGAATTTGTACATGTAATTGATACGAAAGGTTGCAATAGTACTCCGAATTTATTGTTTTACCCTTTTGCAGATAGTCAATCAATAAAATACCTTTGAAGTCCCAAAAACCGTTGCCATAACCTTACCAGCTGATTGAATTGTTTTTGCCTTCTTTGGGGCACTTCCTCCAGCTTCAGTCCATTGTTTGGATTGTTCTTTTGTCTCTGGAGTATAGTGGTGGATCCATGTCTCATCAACAGTTATGACTCTTAAAATCCATTTTATTTCGCTTAAAACGATCCAAACAAGCTTGAGAAATGTTCATTCCTATGCGTTTTTGATCGACTGTTAACAAATGCGGCACTCATCTTGCAGAAAGCTTTTTCATCTGTAGTTCTTCATGCAAAATTAAATGGACTCGATCATTTGAGATGCCCATGATATTAGCAATTTCACGCACTTTTATTCGTCGATAATTTAATACCATATCATGCACTTTGGCTACAATTTCTGTTGTTGTTGTTGCTGTTTTTGGACGTCCACTACGTGGTTCATCTTCAATGCTTGTACGACCACGTTTAAATTCAGTAACCCATTTTTTTACTGTTGCATATGAAGGAGCACTTTCACCTAACACATTCGCCATATCATTATGAATTTCTTGTCCCGATAAAACTTTTTATGTAAATATTTAATGACAGTACGCATTTCTATTTTTTCCATTGTAAAAAAATAGCTGATGCGTCTTTTTTGAACACCTGTTTCTATATGAAGGAGTTGCCAGATCGAAGCAAAATTTAACATGTGTTCATAACAGAGATGGATGTTTCCAAAACACTTAACTTTTTTCTGTTTATACCGCGCTTTTTGTGCTAGGCTAAGAAGTTTCCGAACTGCCCTCGTACATTCAGAAATTATTTAGGTACTTTTGCATACATTTATATAAAAAAGTGCGTAAAATTATAATAAATTGTGTCTAAAATCGCAACCGAAAATGTTTAAATTTTAAAAACATTTTGCGTAAAATCTTACAACAACAAAGCTGTTGAAAATTACGCATTTATGTGTCGCATCTTGTTGCCTATCATTATCATTGTGAAATTCAACAGAAAAAGTTTAGAGTGCAGCTCGTGGTTCATACGACGGCGATATTAACCGTCAGCGCAGATTGGTCCGTAGATCTTTCGAACAATTTTCCTCTTAAACACGCCAAGCACTGCCTTATCTGCTTGCGCAAGTATCCAGGCCATACATCAGCACGGCTAGTATCAGTGTTTTGTAAAGCGTTATTTTTGTTTGACGAGTTGTGGCTTTGTTTTTAAAGTGCTTACTTAAGCCAAAGTAGCATCTGTTGGCCAATACAATTCTTCCTTTTAGTTCGCAACTGATGTCGTTTGTTGTGTTTACGGCGGTGCCGAGGTATACGAAGTCTTTTACTACCTCAAAATTATAGGAACCAACTTCAACAGTTGGTCCGATCTCAATGGACGCATTGCGCGTCGACACCATCAGCTTGGTCTTCTCGCCGTTTACCGCCAAACCCACTTTAGCAGATTCTCCTTCGACCTTCATAAAGGTATCGGTTACTTCTTTTACTGATCGTCCCATGATGTCAATATCATCAGCATAAGCAAGTAACATGTGGCTATTGGTGTAGATTGTGCCACTTCTTTTGACGTTTGTCTCTCGTATAACCTTTTCTAGCAGGATGTTGAAAAGATCACACGAAAGGCTGTCTCCTTGCCTGAAACCTCTTTTGGTACAAAAAATTCTTCGGAGAATTTCTTTCTATTTTAACTGAAGATCTTGTGTCAGTTAGAGTCATTTTACAAAGCCGAATGAACTTTGCGGGGATAACAAATTCAGACATGTCTTGGAATACCTTTGAACGTAGCGGGCTGTCCAAGGCTGATTTATAATCGACAAAAAGGGGGTAGGTGTCGATCTGCATCTCTTGGGTCTTCTCCAGGATTTGCCGCAGGGTAAATATCTGGTCAATGGTGGACTTGCCAGGTCTAAAGCCGCATTGGTAAGGTCCAATTATTTCGTTGACCATGGGCTTTAGTCGTTCACACAATATCCCTGACACTATCTTGTTGGCGATAGGGAGAAAACTTATGCCCCTATAGTTGGAGCATAAAGTCTTATCTCCTTTCTTTCTTATGGACGGGACACAGGATACTCAGGTTCCAATCGTCGGGTATGCGTTCTTCATGCCAGATGGTGCTAACTAGCTGATGAATACACCTTATCAGCGTGTCGCCTCCGGTTTTATACAGCTCGGCTGGTAAGCAATCGGCTCCTGCTGCCTTATTATTCTCCAGCCGGTTTATTGCTGTCTTTACCTCATCTTGGCCGGGAGGTATACATTCAGTACCATCTTCTGCGATTGGATCTGTGGTATCTTCGTCGACTTCACTACTATTGGATACCACCAGTTTGGAAAAAAGGTTCATTCCATATCCTTAGCACACTATCGGTATCAGTTATCTGATTACCTTGCCTGTCTCTACAGGAGGATGTGCCAGTTCCAAAGCCATCAGTTTGATGTTTCACTCTTTGGTAGAATTTCCGGACTTCATTCTGTCTCCTGTACATGTCGATTTGTTCACACTCCCTCTTTTCCATCTGTATCTTTTTCCTGCGGAAAAGACGTTACTCCACTCTCCTTTTCTCCCGATACCTCTCTCGTGCGCTACGCGTTGCTACTGATTGTAAAGTAGCGCATTTTGCTCTTCGGTAGCAGCACGACACTCCTGGTCATACCATGGATTCCTTGGTGGAGGTCTCTGGTATCCAAGTACTGATTTTGCGGCTGTTTGCATGGAGTGGGCAATGTTTTACCCTTGTCCTGACATGTTATCGGGACGAGGAGTGCATTGATTAAGCAGTTGGGCCAGTTGAGTGGAATATGCTGTGGCTATCTGTTGTGAATGCAGCATACCGATGTCCAACGTCCGTGTTGTGTCTGTTCGCACTTCGTTTGTTACGTTTAATCTGGTACGCACCTTTGCTGCAACAAGGTAGTGGTCCGAGTCTATGTTTGCACCTCGGAACGACCGTAAATCCTACAAGCTTGATGCATGTCTTCCATCTATCACAACGTCATCAATTTGATTTCTTGTTCTTTGATCTGGCGACAGCCAGGTGCCCTTATGAATATCGAGATGCTTGAATCTGGTACTGCTAACTACCATGTTTCTTGCAGCTGGAAAGTCTATCAGCCTCATACCATTGTCAGATGTTTCACTGTGGAGACTGAATTTCCCGACAGTTGGGCCAAAGATATTCTCCTTTCCAATTTTGGCATTAAAATCGCCTAGTATAATTTTAATGTCATAGGCAGGGCAAGGGTCATAAGTTTTTTCTAAGCG
The DNA here is from genome assembly GCF_047663935.1 of Musca autumnalis. Lineage (NCBI taxonomy): Eukaryota > Metazoa > Arthropoda > Insecta > Diptera > Muscidae > Musca > Musca autumnalis. The sequence continues at coordinate 148,874,367 of NW_027411866.1, read as the reverse complement.
CTCGTAAAATATATCTTTGGTCTGTTCGTCCTTATCTTCAGTGGGAGCATTAGTGCAAATAAAGCTGATGTTGAAGAATTTTGTTGTTAATCGAATTGCAGCGAGTCTTTCATTCACTGGGGTGAAGCTGGAGACCAGATGGAGACCTTAACAGTTTCTCGAAATAGTTCGTCTTGATCACAGTTTTGTAGTTTTTAACTTTAATAAATAAATTATCAGTGTGGGTTGTAGTTAAGTATGTTCGCTCTCATGTCATACATGCAAAAAATTTTTAACCCTTTTCGCACCTATTAACGATTAAAAGTATTTAACAGAAAATTACTCTACATTTTACAACCTCATAATGAGTTGTGGTGAAAAAAAGTAATTTCTCAAAAGCTGCGGTTAATTGTCGAAGCTTATTTCGTGTACTGATAATAAATTCACTTTTTGTCGGCCATCAAGTTACTTAACAAAGTTAATAAACAATAATAGCCATAATTAAAAACTCTTTTATGATATTTGCGTTATATTCGTGGTTATCAATATCCCAGCCAATCACTAAAATACATAAACAAGTATCAATGTCGAACACGTTCAAATTGAATTTTAATATAGTCCAATGCCACCATGGCTATAGCAAGCATTGCTCGCGCTGTGGTGTCATCATCAATTTTGTTTGCATTTTGAAATACGCAAAAATAACTTTTTCAATGGCATTTCAATAAAATATTCATTCGCTCACTTCACTTGGTTGGATGGATGGTTGAGTGGACGGTTGGATGTCCATCCCATAGATTGATGGCATCCGAGCCTGGCTAGGCTTTGCAAATTGCATGTGTTTGGCAATTAATAAATCTGTGTAATCATAATTTTAATTATCCTGTTGATTTAATCGATTTCAATTATAAAAGAGAAAGAGAGAGGGCAAGAGCATGAGTGAATATGAATGTTGATTTCGTTTACAGACTTCATAGTGAACAGGCAATAATTTGAAAAACCAATGCCATCACAACAACAAACCATTGCCATGGATTGAAAAACAAGAACAACAACAGTCAAATACCAATCAATCTATATAGGAAAATAAACATATTCAAATATTTGTATGTTCGAATGAAAAATTTACGTATTTATTCAAAGTCATGTAGGAAGATATCACGCATAGAATAGAGGAATGTGTTTCACTTCAGATTGAATTTACAGCAAGTGAAAAAATCCTGTAGTTGGTGGTAAATGCAGAGAGACCACCATAAAAATGTGGACTAGAAGTGCTTTAGCATGCAAATCTCCATATTTTGATGATAACATTACAACACCATATTTTGTAATGTAATGCTGTTAATTATTTTCATCATCATTGTCAATAACATCAACAAATGTAAATAAAAAGTGAAATATTTACAAACACTAAAGGGAAATACGTTCAAGGCAGAAAACGAAATTTTTTGCAAAATTATGGTCAATTTTATTTGCATCATCAATGCCATCCAACAGAGCCATGAATGGTAGGTATTTTTCACACACTGTTCATTGACAGTAAAGTGGGAGGAATTCTCAAACATATTTTTGGTAAATTATTATAACGTTTTTATACGACTCTCATAAAGAGACGAACATTCACACGTAACCAACTTCCCACTTTTACAAGAACACATTTGCTTGTAACCAGTTCCTAGGTTTTAATGGCAAATATATGTGGAAGGACATCATTGCGGAGTGTTGGTTGCAATACCAAATACGAATGAATGTTTTGAGTGTGTATGTGTGTGTCAGTTAGTGTTGGAATCTGTGCTTTTCAGTAATTTTGTAAATGAATTGCAATTATTGTCGACAGGATATTTCAATAAATGATTCTGTATCTCATATCCACATTTACACCATCCATACAACATTACATGTGTATGTGTTGTATTTTCTGAAGGCAGCCATGTGTATCTACATACATACATGCATACGTGTTGAGATATACATAGGTGTGTATATTTTATTATAACTGACTGCAATAGCAACATATGGTCAAAGCTTTTACATGAATTTTTGTCGGTGTGAGCAAAGTAAAATTGGCATTGCACTGTAGTACAGAATAAAACTTAAAATATTACGAAAGCATTCATGTTTAAGCTTCTGATACTTTTTAGAAAATCCGCTATTATTGCCCGGATTTCCCCTCAAAAATATTCTTTACAAAATTCACCATGATTGAGCTGTTTTCACCTAAAAAATCCTAGTTAGTTATCCAGCTTTCGCCACAAAAATGTTCTTTAGAAAATCAAAGTTTTTTCCTGGTTTCTCTTCAAAAATATTCTGTAGAGCAACAACGATTCTACCCTGGTTCAACATCACAAATATTCTTTAGAATAAAAACGATTATTGCCCTGGTTTCCCCTCAAAAATATTCTTCAGAAAATCCACGATTATTGCCCTGGTTTCCAATAAAAAATTGTTTTTCAACAAGTAAGAAAGTATCAGTCAGCTGTGCTGACGGAGATTTACCCACATATACTATTATACCCTGCCGTATATAAAATATCTATTGATTTTGTAGCACGAGTTTTGTTTGAAATCTGTATGTACCGTAATGTGGGGCTATCCTAAATCATTGACATATACCAAACATTTTTAGTAACCAAACCTCTTCATAAATGATTGGAAATATTAAATTAGACCTCGAGCTTGAATTAATTCCCAACTTATTAATAAACCAAAAAAGGTCGAAGAAAACACAAAATATAATATTAAATTACGTTAAACTAAGTTTGAAAGAAACTTTCGAAAAAGTTTTGGAGTTATATTGCTCAATAGCCATTTTGGTATGTGCCGGGAGGGTTTTGGAGCTTGGACCATTATCTCAGGAAGTATAGACTTAATCCGGAAAAAGATTGTACCGTTGTAAATGAGATTGGAGAGAGGAGGAGAAGAGCTCTTAAACTTAATTTTTTTCGAATTTTGTGTGGGAGGTACCCGAAGATGTGGACCGATATAGCCCATATTCCAACTTCATACATGACTGGATGAAATCATTTGCTTGCTGTACTCAATACACAATAATTCGCATTCACTTCATTCCAGTTTATACTTTAGTATTCCAGTTTTCGCCGTTGAAGTCAGCTTGCTACTGCTGGGGGCTTGCTATTCACCAAGGCATTCCTGGTTGGCTTGTTGCGTTGGCAAATTTTGGAAGGGACTACCCATTGTGGCTGTCCCATTAATAAATTGCACACAGTGAATTCTGTTTACTGTCCCCCACAGTGACTTCGGTTTCCCGTCCCACACGGAGACATCGGTTTCCCGTCCCACACGGAGACTTCGGTTTCCCGTCCCCCACGAGACTTCGGTTCTTTGTTCCTGGATATACGCAGTAGTCTGTATGAGTTCGTAGCTGTAATTAGTGTTGTATAATAGTCGTTCCGAACAGAACAGCAGATCGTCGTCAACCCGCCCGACATCAATCAACACGTTCCCGATCACTACTGAAACGAATCAGCAAACAGGATCGTCGCTTCCGATCATCGACAACTATCGTTATCAGCCAGCATCGTCATCACCGATCCCCGCCAACCATCGGCGTTCCCGAACACCCCCGAAACGTCATCACCGAGCGTCGTCACCCGTCGCCGTTCCCGAACAGCTTCGAACGAGTTACCGAACATCACCGAACTTCGTCAACCGTCGTCGTTGCCGAATCGTCGTCACCGATCTTCGTCAACCATTTCCGTTCCCGAACATCACCGAGCTTCATCAACCATCGTCGTCCCCGAACAGCTTTTGCCTAGTTCCGAACACCAACACATACGAGTTGATAAAGTTCCCGATCACCTATAAATCGTCAGCATCTGTCCTATCAACATACTCCCCTCCGAAGAAGGGCCAAAGTAATAATATCGCATTTCATTGAAGTAGAACATACTAGTATTTAGATCAATAAATATCCGATTGAACCCCTAGAAGGGACAGAACTAGTCTTTTTTTCGTAAGGTTTAGTGGGTCCTTATGGAGACCCTGGACGCGACTGGACTTACCCCAGCCGACGAGAAAACCACGTTACATATGATGTGCAAAGTCTGCACCAATCAGAAACTCCCTGCGAGAATAATCATGCGGATTTGCCATTTTGGTTGGTGCCGTCCGGGATTCTTGGAATTTTTAGGATAATATCCCAGGAAGTATGGACTTGCGCAAGAAAAAAATTGTACCGTTGTAAAGGGAGCCGCAATGACAACAAACTGAAACCAAGTTCAAAACGATACGGGAGGAGCTCTTAAATTTCACTTTATCCGAATTTTTATATAGTCCATATTTAAACCCGATCTATATCTGAAAGGAATAATACGACGTGCAAAGTTTGGAGAGTTATAGTTCCGACTATTTTACAGGCAAATTTTGAACTTTTGCGGGGCAGGTACCCCAAGGGGTGGACCGAAATGGCCCATCAAAATATTACGATATCCAAAATTTGGTTCGAATCGGTTGATCCGTTCCAGAGTTATCGTGCGCACCAGCCAGCCAGACAGACAGATGGATGTACATGGCTAAATCGACTACAAATTGTCTGAAACGAATTTCGTCCAAACATACTTGGGGTCTAAGATCGTTATTTCGATGAGGCACATTTTTGGTCGTATCAAATTGTATATACCCTTTCTAGCCTAAAGGCTGAGGGTATAAAAATATTCTTTAAAAAATCCTCGAGTAATGCCCTGGTAATTCCTCAAAAATATTCTTCGACAAATCTACGATTATTGCTCTACCGATTCCGCAAAAATATTCTTTAAAAATCCACGATTAACGCCCTAGTTGTCCTTTAAAAATATTCTCTTGAAAAATCCAGGATTATAGCCCTGGTTTCCCAAAATAAATTGTTTGGAAAATCCAGGATTAAGCCCTGGTTTCCCTTAAAAAATGGATTGGAAAATGCACGAAATACGATGGAACGGGAAAGGCGTCACAACAACACCTAAAGGTGACGCACTGTATTATAGCTGCCATGACACAAAGCATTAGTTTGGTTGTGGATTTGTAGTTGGTCGGAGATTAAAACATCTGGTCTCCAGCTTCACCCCAGTGAATGAAAGACTCGCTGCAATTCGATTAAAAGTACAATTCTTCAACATCAGTGTTATTTGTGCTCATGCTCCCACTGAAGACAAGGGCGAACAGACCAAAGATATATTTTACGAGCGCTTAGAAGAAACTTATGACCGTTGTACTGCCCATGACATTAAGATTCTACTAGGCGATTTTAATACCAAAATTGGAAAGGAGAATATCTTTGACCCAACAGTCGGGAAATTCAGTCTCCACAGTGAAACATCTGACAATGGTATGAGGCTGATAGACTTTGCAGCTGCAAGAAACATGGTAGTTAGCTGTACCAGATTTAAGCATCTCGATATTCATAAGGGCATCTGGCTGTCGCCAGATCAAACAACAAGAAATCAAAATGATCACGTTGTGACAGATGGAAGGCATGCATAAAGCGTGTTGGATGTACGATCGTTCCGAGGTGCAAACATAGACTCGGACCACTACCTTGTTGCAGCAAAGGTACGTACCAGATTAAACGTAGCAAACAAAGTGCGAACAGACACAACACGGAAGTTGGACATCGGTAAGCTGCAATGCAATCAACTGGCCCAACTGCTCAATCAAAGCACTCCTCGTCCCGATAACATATCAGGACAATGGCAAAACATTGCCCACTCCATGCAAACAGCCGCAAAATCAGTACTTGGATACCAGAGACCTCCACCAAGGAATCCATGGCATGACCAGGAGTGTCGTGCTGCCACCGAAGAGAAAAATGCGGCAAATAGGGCTACTTTACAATCAGTAGCATCGCGTAGCGCACGAGAGAGGTATCGGGAGAAAGGAGAGAGGAGAAACGTCTTTTCCGCAGGAAAAAGAGAGAGGTGGAAAAGCGGGAGTGTGAACAAATCGAGATGTACAGAATGAAGTCCGAAAATTCTACCAAAGAGTGAAACATCAAACTGATGGCTTTGGAACTGGCACATAGTCCTGTAGAGACCAGCAAGGTAATCTGGTAACTGATACAGATAGTGTGCTAAAGATATGGAAAGAGCATTTTTCCAAACTGTTGGTATCCAATAGGAGCGAAGTCGAAGAAGATACCACAGATCCAATCTCAGAAGATGGTATTGAATGTATACCAACCGGCCAAGATGAGGTAAAGACAGCAATAAACCGGCTGAAGAATAATAAGGCAGCAAGAGCCGATGGCCTACCAGCCGAGCTGTTTAAAACCGGAGACGACACGCTGATAAGGTGTATGCATCAGTTAGTTAGCTCCATCTGGCAGGGAGAACGCGTACCCGACGATTGGGACCTGAGTATCCTGTGTCCCGTCCATAAGAAAGGAGATAAGACTTTATGCTCCAACTATAGGGGCATTAATCTTCTCCCTATGGCCTACAAGATAGTGTCAGGGATATTGTGCGAACGACTAAAGCCCATGGTCAACGAAATAATTGGACCATACCAATGCGGCTTTAGACCCGGTGAACAGATATTTACACTGCGGCAAATCCTGGAGAAGACCCAAGAGATGCAGATCGACACCTACCACTATTTTGTCGATTATAAAGCAGCCTTCTACAGCCCGCTACGCTCAAAGGTATTCCAAGCAATGTCTGAATTTGGTATCCCCGCAGAGCTCATTCGGCTTTGTAAAATGACATTAACTGACACAAGATCTTCAGTTAAAATAGGAAAGAACCTCTCCGAAGAGTTTTGTACCAAAAGAGGTTTCAAGCAAGGAGACAGGCTTTCGTGTGATCTTTTCAACATCCTGCTTGAAAAGGTTATACGAGAGGCAAACGTCAAAAGTAGTGGTACAATCTACACCAATAGCCACATGTTACTTGCTTATACTGATGATATAGACATCATGGGACGATCAGTAAAAGAAGTAACCGATACCTTTATGAAGGTCGAAGGAGAATCTGCTAAAGTGGGTCTGGCGGTAAACGGCGAGAAGACCAAGCTGATGGTGTCGACGCGCAATGCGTCCATTGAGATCGGACCAACTGTTGAAGTTGATTCCTATAATTTTGAGGTAGTAAAAGACTTCGTATACCTCGGCACCGCCGTAAACACAACAAACGACATCAGTTGTGAAATAAAAAGGAGAATTGAATTGGCCAACATATGCTACTTTGGCTTAAGTAAGCACTTTAAACACAAAGCCACAACTCGTCAAACAAAAATAACGCTTTAAAAAACGCTGATACTACCCGTGCTGATGTATGGTTCCGACGCCTGGGTACTTGCGCAAGCAGATAAGGCTGTGCTTGGCGTGTTTTAGAGAAAAATTATTCGAAATATCTACGGACCGATCTGCGTTGGCGGTGAATATCGGTGAATATCGACGAGCTGTATCTGCTATACAGCGACATCAATATAGTTAAAAGTATCGAGATGCATCGATTGCGTTGGCTTGGCCATATATTAAGAATGAGTGATGATGAACACGCTAAAAAGGCGTATAAATTCGAGTCACATGGCGGTGCACGCAGAACTGGCAGGCCAAAGAATATGTTTTAAAAAGGATTCTTATAAATCCACGATTATTGCCCTGGTTGTCCCTGAAAATATTCTATAAAATATCCACGATTATTGCCCAGGTCACCCCTCAAATTGTCATTTAAAAATACACGATTACTGCTCTGGCTGTCCCTCCGATTATCTTTTACAAAATCCACGATTATTGCTCTGGTTGTCCCTCAAAATATTCTTCAAAAAATTCACGATTATTGCCCTGGTTGTCCCTCGAAATATTCTTCAAAAAAAAAAAAAAAAAAATCACGATTACTGCTCTGGCTGTCCCTCAAAATATTCTTTAAAAAATCCACGATTTAAAAAATCCACTATTATTACCCTACTTGACTCTCAAAATTATTCTTTATAAAATCCACGATTATTGCCCTACTTGTCCCACAAAATTGTCCTTCAAAATTATTCTTTATGAAATCCAGGATTATTGCCCTACTTGTCCCGCAAAATTATTCTTTATAAAATCCCCGATTATTGCCATACTTGACTATCAAAATTATTCTTTATAAAATCCCTGATTATTGCCATACTTGACTATCAAAATTATTCTTTATAAAATCCACGATTATTGCCCTACTTGTCCCTCAAAATTATTCTTTATAAAATCCACGATTATTACCCAACGTGTTCTTTAGAAATAGTCTTTAGAATATCAACGATTATTGCGCTATTTGTCCCTTAAAAATATTGTTTAGGAAAGTCCACAATTATTACTCTGCTTGTTATTCAGAAATATTCTTTAGAAAATACGCGGTTATTGCCCTGCTTTTCCCTCAATATTATTTTTTAGAAAATCGAAAATATTCTTTAAAAAATCCACCATTCTTGCCATGATTATCCTTAAAAAATCCACGATTATTGATCTGGTATGCTTTTCCTTATTTGGAAAATCCGATTATTAATTAACTTGTCCCTCAAAAGTATTCATTAATAAAAAATTGACTTCTGATAAAAAAGAGACCAATGTTTGTTAGACTATTTTGCATTTGAAATCTCTACTATTACACCACAGTACCATTTCTTGCCTCACAGTCTCACTTTATTGAGGCTTTTATTTTGTCTTGTTTCTGTAAAAGTGTCTACATATGTTGGTGTTAAACTGTCCAATATTGTTTATTTACAACTACTGCAAATGCATTCCAAAAATTGCCGCCCGAACAGCCTCTTCATGTTGTCCCTGCCACTGTTGCTTGTTTTGCCTGTGGTTTTCACATAAAAATGCTAAAAGGATATTTTGCAAGGGACACACTCAATATTCACAAATTACAAAGCTAGTATCGATATTCACATGTGTAGGCTCACACTTACGTAAGGGTTTTCATACATACAAACGTTTGAGTTCGTTTGGGTATGAATGCCAGGCAATCCAAATGTGAAGAGGCGTTTAAAATGCAGATTTAATCGTCTGCAATAATATTATTTTTGTCAAATTTGCATATCTCTGGCCACATGCACGGACACTTGTTGGTCAAACAAATGACAATTACAATAACAAACAACTACAGAACAACAACACCATCTGAGAAACATAACAAAATGAAAAGACAACGTCATCAATAGCCCACAACTGAGGGCAACAAATGTGTGGTGCGAAGCTTTTTAAAGTTATTGGCATTCGTATTTCTATTTAGATTTTTGGAAATTATTTATCCTTTTTAATTACACTTCAGTAAATGTGTGAGGGAGCGTTTGGAAGATAGTTGGGCAAATTGAATGACGTCTGTCACAAACACAATTGGCATTCTTAAAGTGAACTGATGAAGAATGCAATTTACTATGGAAATGAAAATTTTATTGAATGGGTAAAATCTTCTCATAATCCCATCGTGTATGTCATTGTCAAAACAAGGGTTTCGAATTCGGAGTCGGTGTCGAAAAAATAACTCGAATCCGATTTCGGGCATTTTTTATATTTTTCAATATACACTTTATTTTAGTTTAATATGATAGAGAGATAGAGTTTTGTAGTTGAATATGAAAAAGCCAACAAAATGAAAAATATATATGAGGGTATGGTTTTACTAAACGGATACTTAAGTGAAAATTAATTTTTTAAATTAAGGTTCTATAGCCTCTGAAGATACAAAGTTCTGAATTCTGAAAATTAAAATGCAGGACACTTTCGATGTGTAGGGGTGAGGCACGGCGGAATTTTGAAACTAAACTGAAACTGAAACTAAATTGAACTAAAGGGGTAATCACCCCAGGATCCACAAAAATTGAGATAGGACGCTAAAATTTTGGAAATATTCGTCTTTTGTTTCTAGGCAGGTAAAGTTCAAGTACCAGGCCCGGTTTCAGGTATTTTGATGTTTTAAATCACATTTTCCGTAGGGGATGGAACATGGCAAAACCCAGGAATTATCTTGTTCCCTCTCTCATCACAAGTGGACACTGATCTCCCCGTGGTGTCGCCTGGGGAGCTGCCTTTAACACCCGTTAAACGTAGTGAGCCGCGCGTTCCATAAAAACTTGGGTTTGGGCATCGGGTTAGTAACCTTCCCCTAGAAAAAAGCAACCTACTATGAAAAAACAAAGGAAACGAAAAAACAAACCCCTCTAAGTTTGACGACCCCCGCAAAAGGTTTTAAGGGCCATGATCTGGAATGTTCGCACTCTTTATAGAGAAGATGCATTTACCCATTGGCAGATGTACATGAAAATTACAAGGCCGACATTACTGCCATACAAGAAATTCAATGGATTGGGAAAGGCGTCACATCAACACCTAAAGGTGACACACTGTATTGTAGCTGCCATGACAAAAAGCATGAGTTTGGTTGTGGATCTGTAGTTGGACGGAGGTTAAAGCATCTGGCCTTCAGCTTCACTCAAGTGAATGAAAGTCTTGCTAGAATTCGAAAAAAAATCAAAATTCTTCAACAGTAGGCCTTATTTGCGCTCGTGCTCCAACTGAAGACAAGGACGAACAGACCAAATATATATTTTATGAGCGCCTAGAAGAAACATGCGACCATTCCCAGCCCATGACATTAAAATTATTCTAAGCGATGTTAATGTCAAAATTGGAATGGAGAATGTCTTTGGCTAAACAGTCGGGAAATTCAGTCGCCACAGTAAAAGATCTGAAAAAGGTATGAGGCTGTTAGACTTTGCAGCGGCGAAAAACATGGTAGTTAGCAGCACCAGACTTAAACATCTCGACATTCATAAGGGCACCTGGCTGTCCTCAGATCAGAAAACAAAATTGAATTGATCACGTTGTGATACATGGAAAATTCCTTTAACTTGTTGGAAGTACGTTCAATCCGAAACGCAAACATATACTCGGACAAATTGTTGCAGCAAAGGTACGTAACCGGTAAAACGTAGCAAATAAAGTACGAACAGACACAACACGAAAGTTAGACATCGGTAAGCTGCAATCACAACAGATAGCCGCAGCATATTCCACTCAACTGGCTCAACTGCTGTATCAAAGCACTCCTCGTCCCGATAACATACCAGCGCAATGGCAAAGTATTGCCCACTCCAAGCAAACAGCCGCAAAATCCATACTTGAATACCACCTCCACCAAGGAATCCATGGTATGACCAGGAGTGTCGTGCTGCTACCAAAGAGCATGCGGCATATAGGGCTACTTTGCAATCGGTAGCAACGCGTAGCGTACGAGAAATGGGAAGGCAGGAGTGTACAAAAATCGAGATGTACAGGAGACAGAATGAAGTCCGAAAATTCGACCAAAGAGTGAAACATCAAACTGATGGCTGATGGCACATTCTCCTGTAGAGACCAGCAAAGTAATTTGGTAACTGATACAGATAGTGTGTAGGGGATATGCACAGAGGATTTTTCCAAAGTGTTGGTATCCAATACTAGCGAAGACGATGAAGATACCACAAATCCAATCCCAGAAGATGGTATTAAATGTATGTAATATGCGTACCACGTGATTGCAACCTGAGCATTATATGTCCCGTCCACACGAAAGTAGATAAGGCTGTATGCTCTAATTACAGGGGCAGAAGTCTTCTCCATATTACATACAAGATAGTGTCAGTGATAATATGCGAACGACTAATGCCTATAGTACCCGAAATAATTGGGACATACCAATGCTTTATACCTAGCAAATCCATCATTGACAAGATATTTACCCTGCGGCCAATCCTAGAGAAGATCCATGAGTTGCAGATCGATATCTATATCTCGCAAAGGTTATTCGGCTTTGTATGATGTCTTAACTGATACCCGGTCCTGAAATTTGGTATTTAGTCTTCGCTGGAGTTACAAAACTTTCCTCCAGAAATTTATCGCTACAGGTCAACGTTTTATACAGCATCCATAGAACGGTGCTACCGATGTTCATTAACTATCCAAATCTAGAATATCCAGGTTTAGAAGTAGTCGGAATTTCCAATTATTATGTATTTTGCTCAATTCGGAAGATTGTAAATATTGGTCCATGTTTTGAAAACAACAACGATGAAGCCCCATATGAGCTGTTTTGAAGGGAGTATTATCAGTTGTGATATATGTATGTACTAGAAGAATTTAGTTCTTTCATAAATGAAATTAAACTAATACAACGTGGTGGAGGGTATAAAAAGTTCGGTTCGGCCGAAATTAACGCCTTTCTTCTCAACCTAACCTAACTTAAAGTTATTGGCAATGATCATAAAATATTGGGGAGTAAAATGGACCAAAAATTAAACTTTTTTTAAATGCTCTGTAGGTCGCAATGATATTCAGATCGGAGCAAAATTTTAAATAGGGTTTGTGTTATTGACAAAGAATAGCAATACACTTGCCTGTGATAACGGATGAATATTCTAATATATACACGGTCCAAGGTTTAAACTTTCCCTGTAGTAGCCAATATTTTTTTAGTGATTATCGCAAATTATTAAGCGGAAGAAGAGCATCAGTATTATAATTTTCACCTGCCTTTGTATTTACTCAGTAGGTCACTATAGTATGATTAACCCGAAATTTCGATGGAGTGAAGTTTTTTTCTAAAATTTTTAATAATATGCACAAGAATATTGGAGAAGGTAATCACATGGTCATCTTCACCCGACTATAGTCTTCTCTTGTTAGCTTTTTCTTATTTGCGAGTTTTACGTAAACCGGAAGTAGCCGGAATTTCCAATTTTTATGTATTTTGCTCAATTCGGAAAATTGTAAATATTGGTCCATGTTTTGGAAACAACACCGGTGAAGCCCCATATGAGCTGTTTTGAAGGGAGTATTGTCAGTCGGGATATATGTACTACTCCTACAATAAAAGGAAGAGTTTAGTACTTTCATAAACAAAATTAAACTATTTGTTCCTATTCGCTTCAATACAGTAAGTGGAGGAGGGTATAAAAAGTTCGGCTCGGCCGAACATAACGCCTTTCCTCTCAACCTAACCTTACTTAAAGTTATTGGCTTACTTACTTAGCTGGCCCATTACGGAACATTTGTTCCATAGACCGAACTAAGAAAAGATCTCCAATTCTCTCTGTTTAGTGCTTTGCTTTGTGGAATACCGCGTATTGTCATCTCTTCATCCACTTGTTTGCATCATCTATTCTTTGGCCTGCCAATTCTGCTTGCACCGCCATGTGGCTCGAATTTATACGCCTTTTTAGCGGGTTCATCATCGCTCATTCTTATTATATGGCCTAGCCAACACAAGCGCTGCATCTCGATACGTTTAACTATATTGATGTCGTTGTATACCAGATACAACTCGTGGTTCATACGACGTCGATATTCACCATCAACGCAGATTAGTCCGTAGATCTTTCGAAGCATTTTTCTCGCAAACACGCCAAGCACTGCCATGTCTGCTTGTGCAAGTACCCAGGCTTCGCAGCCATACATCAGCGCGGGTAGTATGAGTGTTTTGTAAAGCGTTATTTTTGTTTGACGAGTTGTGGCTTTGTTTTTAAACTGCTTACCTAAAACCTAAGTAGCATCTGTTGGCCAATACAATTCTTCTTTTTATTTCGCTACTGATGTCGTTTGTTGTGTTTACGGTGGTGCCGAGGTATACGACGTCTTTTACTACATCAAAATTATAGGAACCAACTTCAACAGTTGGTCCGATCTCAATGGACGCATTGCGCGTCGACACCATCAACTTGGTCTTCTCGCCGTTTACCGCCAGACCCACTTTAGCAGATTCTCCTTCGACCTTCATAAAGGTATCGGTTACTTCTTTTACTGATCGTCCCACGATGTCTAAATCATCAGCATAAGCAAGTAACATGTGGCTATTGGTGTAGATTGCACCACTTCTCTTGGCTGTCGAAGGCTGCTTTATAATCGTCAAAAAGGTGGTAGGTGTCGATCTGCATCTCTTGGATCTTCTCCAGGATTTGCCGCAGAGTAAATATCTGGTCAATGGTGGACTTGCCAGGTCTAAAGGCGCATTGGTATGGTTCAATTATTTCGTTGACCATGGGCTTTAATCGTTAGCACAATATCCCTGACACTATCTTGTAGGCGACAGGGAGAAGACTTACGCCCCTATAGTTGGAGCATAAAGTCTTATCTCCTTTCTTATGGACGGGACACTGGATGCCCAAGTTGCAATGGTCGGGTACGCGTTATTCCTGCCAGATGGAGCTAACTAGCTGATGCATACACCTAATCAGCGTGTCGCCTCCGGTTTTAAACAGCTCGGCTTGTAGGCCATCAGCTACTGGAGCCTTATTATTCTTCAGCCGGTTTATTGCTGTATTTACCTCATCTTGGCCTGGTGGTATACATTCAAAACCATCTTCTGGGATTGGATCTCTATATCTTCGTCGACTTCGCTACTATTGGGTACCAACAGTTTGGAAAAATGCTGTTTCCATATCCTTAGCACACTATCTGTATCAGTTACAAGATTACCTTGCTGGTCTCTACAGGAGGATGTGCCAGTTCCAAAGCCACCAGTTTGATGTTTCAATCTTTGGTAAAATTTTCGGACTTCATTCTGTCTCCTGTACACATCGATTTGTTCACACTCCCGCTTTTCAATCTCTCTCTCTTCTTGTGGAAAAGACGTTTCTTCTCTCTCCATTTCTCCCGATACATCTCTTGTGCGCTATGCGTTGCTACTGATTGTAAAGTAGCCCTATATGCCGCATTTTTCTCTTCTGTAGCAGCACGACACTCCTGGTCATACCATGGATTCCTGGGTGGAGGTCTCTGGTATCCAAGTACTAATTATGCGGCTGTTTGCATGGAGTGGGCAATGTTTTGCCATTGTCCTGATATGTTATCGGGACGAGGAGTGCTTTGATTAAGCAGTTGGGCCAGTTGAGTGGAATATGCTGTGGCTATCTTATGTGATTGCAGCTTACCGATGTCCAGCTTCCGCGTTGTGTCTGTTCGCACTTTGTTTGCTACGTTTAATCTGGTACGTACCTTTGCTGCAACAAGGTAGTGGTCCGAGTCTATGTTTGCACCTCGAAACGATCGTACATCCAACACGCTTTTTGCATGTCTTCCATCTATCACAACGCGATCAATTTTATTTCTTGTTCTTTGATCTGACGACAGCCAGGTGCACTTATGAATATCGAGATGCTTAAATCTGGTACTGCTAACTACCATGTTTCTCGCAGCTGCAAAGTCTATCAGCCTCATACCATTGTCAGATGTTTCTCTGTGGAGGCTGAATTTCTCTTCTCCTTTCCAATTTTGGCATTAAAATCGCCTATTATAATTTTAATGTCATGGGCAACGGTCATAAGTTTCTTCTAAGCGCTCGTAAAATGTATCTTTGGTCTGTTCGTCCTTGTCTTCAGTGGGAGCATGAGCGCAAATAAAGCTGATGTTGAAGAATTTTGCTTTTAATCGAATAGCAGCGAGTCTTTCATTCAATGGGTTGAAGCTGGAGACCAATAGTAGGATTCTGTAATTCATTTTTGCTGTTACCGACAAAAATCGGTAAAATTAAATAGCAAAATTATGACTAAAAACATAAAGAAAAGTTGGCATCACTGTTTGTGTCGGTAGAGGCTAGCGACTACTTTTTATTTATCGTTAACTTACCGAAAAATTTCGTTAATTATCGAAATTATAAGCATTTTAATTTTACCGACAATTATCGATAACAGCAAAAATGAGTTACAGAATCCCATTACAGATGTTTTAACCTCCGACCAACTACAAATCCGCAACCAAACTCATGCTTTGTGTCATGGCAGCTATAATACAGTGCGTCACCTTTAGGTGTTGTTGTAACGCCTTTCCCGTTCTATCGTATTTCCTGTATAGCGGTAATGTCGGCCTTGTACTTCTCAAGTACATCTGCCAATGCGTAAACTGCCCTTCTCTATGAAGAGTGCGAACATTCCAGGTGAGAATTCGCAGATCATGGTCCTTAAAAGTTTGCGGAGTTCGTCAACTTTAGAGGGGTTTGTTTTTCTTTTCTTTCGTTTTTTTTTCTAGGGGAGGGTTACTAACTCGACGCCCAAACCCAAGTTTTTAACGTTCTTACGGGTGAACGCGCTGCATATGCTAGCTCACTACCTTTAACGGTTGTTAAAGGCAGTTCCCCAGGTGACACCACGGGGAGGTCAGTGTCCACTTGAGATGAAAGAGGGACCAAGATAAATCCTGGGCTTTGCCATGTTAAAGCCGGTCGGGACCGTTCCTTGGTATCTTCCATCCACTACTTCACCCAAAAGTTATTGGCAATGATGGACGGTTTTGTAAAATATAGAATAATATGCACAAAAATGTTGGTGAAGTTAATCACATGGTCATCTTCACCCGTCTATAGTCCTCTGTTGCCAGTTTCTTCCTATTTGGAAGTGTTTAGAAAACCTCACATCTTTTCAGGCTATTTGAGTTTGGTTAATAATGCGTATAAGTACTTGTTAACACTTATACGCATCATGTTACCCTGTTGACTTGTTAAAAATCCAAATTAAGTGGAATTGTTTTAATTAAAAGTGATTATGTTCATTTTTCGACATGACTTTTTTAACAACTTCCATTTGATAAAATACAAAGAGTGCTTTCATTCTTTCTTGTCATCATCATCATTGTGATTGTTGAATAAACTGTGAGCACTTATTACATTTTTGTTGACAAAACTTTTTTCTTCTTCAATTCTGTTCTTTTTCTTTTTCGTTTTTTTTTTAATTTTCAACTTTTATTGCACATATCCAATGAAAGAAGGTACCAAACAAAGAAAAATGGGCGCTAAATTGTTAGAACAACTTTGATAAAGTACACTTAAGTAACACGCATACTCTAGGACCCTGCTTGTATGCTAGCTCTCCAGAAAAGTTAGAAGAACCAACACATAATAAAACCAGCATCTTGATACCGTTACAAGTTTTCTTCATATTTTTTCTTTGAAAAGACACCCAGCTCCCCTGTAAGAGAAATAGCATGTAAAATATTTTGCTTTTCGTTGAGTTGTTGTTAAAGAATATTAAAATTCTTTGTAAAAAGCTTTTGACATAAATTAAATGAGTTTAACAAGATGGCTTACAAAAAGGGTTACATGAGAAATGCTAAAAAGTCTTAACGACATTAAATGACTTACGTCTGAGAAGAGTGAGGGCAACAAATAAATGAGATTTATTGGATAATAAATTCAACAATTAGAAGTATGTTTTATTTTATTGCAGAAGGAAGGTAGTTACGGCTAACCAGAGGAACCATCTATTCATTCGTTTTACATATTGCCACTTTGTTACAACATTTTGGATCGATTAACAATAGGAGCGCACAAAACTTGTTTTAATTAATTTCTAATTATCTCCTCACTCTTGCTGCTTTTGGCCTTTTAACAATTCCATATTGCAGTTCCGCTATAAAACATTTCACATACAAAGTTCGCCTTAACACGGCTGACTGCTTGAAGACTATCTATGTTCACACACGACTAACGAGAAAAAAAGTTTTCTTGTGACTTTTTGAGGTTGCTGTCAAATGCTTGAGAGATGCATGCAGCATCCACATAGCCAAAACGTGGCTACCAAAAAGGCAAAAAGACATTGGCAGGCAATACTTGCTCTTTCAAAGTTCAATGATTACAAAGATACTTTGAATATTTGATGAATTCGTTGGCTACACCCATTATGGGTTTTCCAACTGTTTGTACGAATTGAATGTTTGTTCCAAGGGAGATATGAGGTGAGGGTGTTTTGCTCTTAACGTATTTCCCAAACTTTTTCAGTTAATGAATTTTCTTTTGATATGAGTTTGAGTGAGCGACAACAACAACAATATTGTCATAGAACGAAACGGGGCCATCAAAAATTAATTTCACTTTATACAACACATTGATCGGAGGCAGTCATGAGCCAGACATAAAGATGAACAAAATTTTTGCTTGGAATTAAGTGAAATAAATTATGTAACGTCTCATAGAGCGTGACAAAAAAGTTTAAGTTTTATGCCATAGTCTCAGGATAAAGTCATTTGTGAGTCTTTTCGTAGATAGATAAAGAATTGATTCCATAGAATCATAAATAAATCAAAATGTCATAAACGTGCAAAATTTTGTTTTGCAAAGTACGGAGGGGTATAAGTCAGAGGGAATCTGTTAAGCGTGTGACTATTGTTGTATACTACATACACAACTATTATATATACATATTTCTAAGGATAGTACATTTTTGTTTCTCATATAACTTTTGATAAACTTATATGTTTAATAATTGCTTAAGTCTGGAGTATTCCTCCAATGGCTTAACTTCATTATTACTCTCTCTTACAGAGAGTAATGTAATGTAACGAACTGACAGTGTTGCCAAATTGTACTGATCGCTACCAATATCATGATTGATTATCAATTGGCTTTTCAGTTTTTGAAATGATGATTATTTTTTAGTGAAAACCCAAACTCTTTAAGTATCTAGTATTTTCAGCATTCCCAAAAAACACCAAAACAAAATATTTTGCTACATATAAATTAAGAATTCATCGAATTCTATAAGTTGAAATAACATCAACACAGTTGCCTGTGAATGATTGTTGTTGGAATTTGTTAAATTCCCCTGCGCTTGCCATCCGCTGTGTTTTTGTTTGTTTTGTTTCTTGTTTGAAGATTCAATCTCATGTGATTGCTTAAGTCTGGAGTATTCCCCCAGTGGCTTAAACTCATTATTACTCTCTATTACAGAGACTAACGTTTTACAAAACGAACTGACAGTGTTGCAAAATTTTACTGATCGCTACCAATATCATGATTTCATACCGGCGAAGGGAATTATCAATTGGCTTTTAAATTTTTGAAATAATAATTTTTTCGTGAAAACCCGAACTCTTTAAGTATCGAGTATTCTATATGCTATATGTTTAATTTCAGCACCGATCAAAGTATTTCATACACAATGTGCGTTGAATTCAAAGATTTAAAGAAATCTTTAAGGAGTAAAAAACGAGTAAAAAGTCTATTGTCGGTGTCGATAATTTTATGCTAGCGTATTGCCAGCTACTCAACTGAGTGAATCCAGCTAACACATCCATATACCGAATCTGAAATTCGACTTCCATACTACTCACTTTATTAAACACCCAGGAATTAAATAAAGAATTAAACTTTAAACACTTGACTATAACTTAGCGTTTTCTGGTCTTTGATTGTCCCAAACATATTTTGCAACAGTCCCAAACATAACATATGTTTGGGTTTTGGAAACAAATATTTGTTGGGTGCAAACAAATATTTGTTTGTGTGCTAACAAATATATGTTTGGTTGCAAACAAATATTTGTTTGGATGAAATATAAATACACACTCAAAAGCCACAAAAAAACATACATACACACATTTATAAATGGTGGTTGTTTTCCCCATTGGATGGGGGCTATATTAAGTTTGTCTCTCCGTTTGTAACTACTCCAAATAATCATTGTAGACCCCACAAAGTATATATATTCTTGATCGTGCAATTCTACATCGATATAGCCATGTCCGTCCGTCTGTCCGTCTGTGGAAATCACTCTAGCTTCCGAACAGATTGAAGTAGGTGGATGAAATTTTGGTAAAATCTATTATATGTATGTAGGACTTTTGGTATTGAAACCCGGCTATGTAGGTCCACGTTTTCGTATAGCCCCCATACAAAGTGACGCGTCGTCGTTTTAAGGAAATTTTAGGATATTTGTCCCATTTGACCACCGAATTGGTTGTAATTTGGTATTTAGTGTCTCCAGAGATAAAAGATATTTCTATTAAATTTTGTTTATATAGGTCCACGTTTTGGTATAGCCCCCATATTAGGGTGGGGCGATTTGTGTGGAAGCAAAAAAACCTTAACGAGCCCTTCGTGTTTCTGATTCCTGGGATTGAACTGAGTAAAAAAGTCCACTGGACCATATATCTACCGTGAAAATCGAGCCTCCCGATTTTGACTTTAAGTTTTTTATTGACGTTTTTTGGATATTTTGGCATATAACAGCCAAACCATTGAGATTTTCGATCCAACACAAAGACAAACATTGTAGACGAGACAGTAATTGAAAACTCCCTAATACATCGCAAAAGCATTGGAACGCTCCTTCAGGCAGTTTTGGCCTTAAGAATGTGCAAACTTTTCGGAAAATGTCGATAAATTACATTGGGCTACAAAATTTGACCCGAAAAATATTCAAGTGTTCTAATGCAAAATTATATCGTGTTGGGATCCATGGACAACGACAATGCCTTTATTTCGTTTGGGTCACTTCGTTATATTTTTATATAACGGTAAAAGTAATGAAAATCTGGGTTTCTTACATTTTCAAATTTAAACGGGCATATCTTATTTTTTCCACAACGGATTTCTTTTGATCCTTCTTCCTTTTAAAGGGTTAAATAATGTCTTTTGAATAAGCTATTATTGTTTTAAATCGGTTTACAAATAGCTAAGTTATAGTGGTTTATGTCTGAAAAGCCCCACAAAAAACCTATAAAGGAATTTCTCATAATTTTCAAAATAAATATTGAACAAAACAAAAAAACATTATATTTTTGAAAATTATGAGAAATTCCTTTATAGGTTTTTTGAGGGGGTTTTCAGACTTAAACCACTATAACTTAGCCATTTGTTAACCGATTTAAACAAGTAATAACTTGTTCTAAAGATATTATTCACCCCTTTAAAAGGAAGAAGGATCACTAGAAATCCGTTTTGAAAAAAAGAAGATATGCCCGTTTCAATTTGAAAATGTAAGAAACCCAGATTTTCACTACTTTTACCGTTATAAAAAAATAAAACGAAGTGACCCAAACGAAATAAAGACATTGTCTTTGTCCATGGATCCCAACACGATATAATTTTGCATCAGAACACTTGAATATTTTTCGGGTCAAATTTTGTAGCACAATGTCATTTATCGACATTTTCCGAAAAGTTTCCACATTCTTAAGGCCAAAACTGCCTGAAGGAGCATTCCTATGCTTTTGCGATGTAGTAAAGAGTTTTCAATTATTGTCTTGGCTACAATGTTTGTCTTTGTGTTGGATCGAAAATCTCAATGGTTTGGCTGTTATATGCCAAATTATCCAAAACACGTCAATAAAAAACTTAAAGTCAAAATCGGGAGGCTCGATTTTCATCGTAGACATATGGTCCAGTAGACTTTTTTGCTCAGTTCAACCCCAGGAATCAGAAACGCGAAGGGCCCATTAAGGTTTTCAAATCGCCCCTGCCTACCCCATATAAGGCCCCATATATAGTACGCGTCATTTTAAGATATTTTGAATGTATTAGTCCCATTTGACCACAGAATCGGTTGTTGGCTAAAAAACATATCTACCATAAAATGTGTATATAGGTCCAAGTTTTGGTATAGCCCCCATATAAGACCCCATATATAGTACGCGTCATTTTTAGATATTTTGAATGTATTAGTCCCATTTAAGCACCGAATTTGTTGTAATTTGGTATTTTGTGTCTCCAGAGGCTAAAAAACATTTCTACCAAAGTTTGTTTATATAGGTCCACCTTTTGGTAGAGCACCCATATAACGTCCCATAAATAGTACGTGTCACTTTAAGTTATTTTGAATGTATTAGTCCCATTAGACCACATAATCGGTTGTAAGTTTGTATTTTGTGTTTCCACAGGCTAAGAAATATTTCTACCATAAAATGTTTATATAGGTCAAGGTTTTGATATAGACCCCATAGGCCGATATCTCCCGATTTTTGGTATTTTGAAGGTTTTAGCCTCATTATCGCAGCGAAATGGCTAAAATTTGGTATTTGGTCTTCGTTGGGCATATAAAACTTTCCCCCGGAAGGTATAGGTCCACGCCTTCATATAGCCCCCATAGGACGGTACCTCCCGATTTTCGGTATTTTGAAGGATGTGGCCTTAATATTCCACCGAAATGGCTGAAATTTGGTGGTTAGTCTTCATTTGGGGTATAAAACATTCCATATGAAATTTGGCGGTATAGGTCTACGCCTTCATATAGCCCCCATAAAACGAATTCGGAAAATTATAAATATTGGTCCATGTTTTGGAAAGAACCAAAATGTCGCCCCATATTAACTGTTTTGAAGGGAGTATTATCAGTTGAGATATATGTACTACTCCTGCAATAAAAGGAAGAGTTTAGTACTTTCATAAACGAAGTAAAACTAATTGTTCCTATTCACTTCAATACACTTCGTGGTGGAGGGTATAAAAAGTTCGGCCCGGCCGAACTTATCGCGTTTCTTACTTATTTTAGATTCACCTTGGCAGTTTTGTTGAGATGTGTGTTTTACTTAGTATTTGTAGGTAAGTCAAGCTTAACCTCATATTTGTTGTTTTCAAATTTAAAATTTAAAGACAACAAGTTTAAAATGGGATGTAGTTAAAATTGATTACTTTAGGGGATGGCAGAGAAGACTACTTTCATCCAACGCCAATTGGACGCATCAGTTCTCTTATTTCTTTGTATTGAAACAAAGAACCCTTCCCCAATTATATGACGACTCGAACTCAAGAATAAGTGTGACTGATGATTTCGTTTAAATGCGAATTCAACCGAAACACCTAAAAACTCTCGTAGCCGCATATGTAAACCAAATTAACTACTCCCATTGTCATGTGTCTGCAGAGAATACATCAATTTTAACTACATCCATCGTTAAAGTTGTTGTTTTTAAATTTTACAAATTTTGTCGGGGGCAAGTCCATACTTCCTGAGATAATGTCTTAAAAGCTTCAAAAAAACCTTGACGGCAATAACAAAAATGGAAAATTGGCAAGATAACTCCCACAGGAAGTTTCTGATTGGTACAAACTTAGCATATCTTATTATTTCATCTAGTCATGTATCAGGTTCGAATATGGACTAGATCGGTCCAGCCCTTCGGGTACCTCCAACACAAAATTTAGGAAAAGTGCATTTTAACAGCTCATCTCGAATCGTTTTGAAATTCTTTCCAAAAAGTTCTACTTGAAGGCCCTGTTACGACGGCGCAACTTTTATTAGGAGGGCAAGTCCACTCTTCCTGAGGTAAAAGCACAAAATCTGAAAAAAACTGCCGATACGAACTCCATTGGGTAAGATAACCGTCGAAGGGAGAAATCTCCCACACTCTCTCTTTTAAATGTTTGGCAACATGTTTTTTGTGCGGCCCTAGTTAAAACGGTACAATTTGTTTCGGGGCAAATCCATACTTCCTAAGAAATTGGCTCAACAACTCAAAAAAGCCCCTAGAAACGTCAGAAGTATTGTGTTTGTTTCTTTAGGTCCGAGGCTGAGGGTATATCTCAGTCGGCACAGCTGTATGATACTTTCTTACTTGTTTCAAGCAATCTTAAGCATAAGAATAAAACATACGATTTTCGAGGTCCATAAAATTGGAATTTCTGATCAATAACTTCATTGTTTGAGCAAAATCACTTTCCATAGAGGGATTTCAGTGTGGGCAAAATCCGGGCAACATGGTGCATTTTTCCATATTTTTTCGTTTTTAATCAAAGGATCGAAAACATGTCATCCATTTTTGAGCCCGCAACTCTTTAAAAAGATTGTATTTCATATAAGTTACGAAGGGAAGATAAAAAATCAGGGAAATATTGATCCACTATCGTATTTTAAAATTTCCCGGGAATGTCGAATTTTTTGATTCCCGTTTCCCGGGAATGATAAAAACCGGGAAAACACAAAACCTACTGGTCATTGATTGTCAGTAAAATATAATTGCTCATGTATTGAGATACGAGCTTGAGGCAGTTATGAAAATAGGAGTGAATAATATACGAGAATATATTTTATTTAAATTTAGAGAACCGCGACAACATATTGAGTCAACTTAGTCTAAGTTCGAAGATGGGTTATATCGGTCCACTCCTTCCGGTACCTCCCCCACAAAAGTTCGAAAATGTTCGGAAAATTTCTACGTACGATAACATTTGAAGGGAGTAACCGATTTGGTCCATGCTTTGCAAATCGTGAAATGTCTACCGGACGTAGATAAATTTTCAATATGGACTCAATCGGTCCACTCCTTCGGGTACCTCCCACACAAAATTTGGGATAAGTTCAGTTTAGGACCTGCTCAAATCGCTTTGGTTTTTGTTTTAGAAACTTGTATTTACTGCCCTCCATACGACGGTACAAGCTTCATCAGGGGTAAGTCCACACTTCCTGAGAAGCCCCAAAGTTGCAAAAGAACCCCTATGACACCGTGTGAGGTGGTTGGTCCAAAATTTGGCCTTAGTAATAGTTTAAGTTCGAAGATAAGCAATATCGGACCACTCCTTCAGGTACCTCCCCCTCAAAAGTTTAAAAATGTTCGGAAAATTTTTTCGTACGGTATCTCTTGAAGGAAGTGGCCGAATTGGTCCATATTTTACACATCCTAATATGTGTACCAGATATAGAACAGGTTCAAATATGGAATATATTTATCTAATCCATTCGGTACCTCCCACACAAAATTTCGGATAAGTTCACTTTAAGACCTCCAATCGAATCACTTTGGTTTTTGTTGAAGCAACATGCATTCGCGGCCTCAATTACGTTGGTAAAATTTTTTTCAGGGGCAAGTCCATACTTCTTGAGCAAACAGCCCGAAGGGTGTAAAAACCCCCTATGGCACCATATATAGTGGCTGGAGATCCACTTCCATTATGGTCGATGTCGATTCATTCCTCTTAGTATCTCCTCCGAAAAACTTTCGATCTTTAATCCTAATCAAATTTTTTTTCGGTTCATACATCCAAAACTTTTAAAATCCCCTAAACACATACGTTTTTTGGGAAAACAATTTCTCAATATACACATGCTGAGGGTATATCTCTGTCAGCAAAGCTGACTGATACTTTTTTTACTTGTTTAAACTGAGTTTCGACAATATTTAGAGTATCGGAAGGTCCACTCCTTTCACATTCGAATTTCATCTAATATTCGTAGAAATATTACGATATCCAAAGTGTGGACGAACGCAGTATTCGGTTCGAGCTCTCCAGCCACTACGTTTACTGTCGCAATTGAGGAAGCGAATGCAAGTTGCTTCAACCAAAATCAAAGTGATCGGAGAGCAGGTCTTAAAGTGAATTTATCCAAAAATGTGTGTGGGAGGTACCGGACGGACTGGACAAATATAGTCCATATTCGAACCTGACCTATACCTGGTAGATATATTAGGATGTGTAAAGTATGGACCAAATCTGTCACTCCCATCAAGAGTTATCGTTCGCTCAATTTTTCCAAACATTTTTGAATTTTTGTTGGGAAGGTACCTGAAGGAGTTGACCGATATGGCTTATCTTCGAACTTAAACTAAGTTTGCACAAAATATTACGAAGGCCACATTTCGGACCAAAACGACAGATCCGTTCGAGAGTTATCTTACGCTCCAACCACTACATACGGTGTCATAGATGTTTTCCTTTCAGGCTATTTTCTCAGGAAGTATGGACTTGCCCCTGATGAAACTTGTACCATCGTATGGGGGGCAGTGAATATAAGTTGTTACAACAAAAATCAAAGCAATTCGAAAGCAGACCCTAATCTGAACTTTTCCTAAATTTTGTGTGGGAGTTACCCGAAGCAGAGGTACACATTTCACCATGTGCAAAATATGGACCAAATCGGTTACTCCTTTCAAGAGTTATCGTGCGCACAAATTTTCCGAACATTTTCGAACTTTTGTGGGGGAGGTACCTGAAGGAGTAGACCGATATGACCCATCTTCGAACTTAAACTAAGTTTGGACAAATTTTTGACCAAATCGGCTCATCCGTTTGAGAGTTATCGTGCGCACCAGCCAGACAGACAGACGGACGGACATTGCTAAATCGACTCCAAATTGTCTGAAACACCATTATTTTGATGATGCACATTTTTCCCGTATGAAAGTGTATATACTAGGCCGGGGCGATTTGTATGGAAGGAAAAAAACCTTAATGGACCCTTCGCGTTTCTTATTCGTGGGATTGAACTGAGCAAAAAAGTCCTGTAGAGCATAGGTATACGATGAAAATCGAGCCTCCCGATTTTGACTTTAAATTTTTTTATCCACGCTTTTTAGACATTTTGGCATATAACAGCCAAAGCATTAAGATTTTCGATGTAACACAAATACAAAACTTGTAGCGAAGACACTAATTAAGAATTCTCTAATACATTGCAAAAGCTTTGGAACGCTCCTTCAGACAGTTTTGGCCTTGAGAAAGTGCAAACTACAAAACTACAAAAGTTGACCAGAAAAATATTTAAGCGTTCTGATGCAATATTATATCGTGTTGGGATCCATGGACAACGAAAATGCCTTTGGTTCGTTTGGGTCACTTCGTTTTATTTTTTTATAAAAATCTGGGTTTCTTACATTTTCAAATTTAAACGGACATATCTTCTTTTTTTCACAACGGATTTCTATTGATCCTTTTTCCTTTTAAAGGGGTGAATAATATTATTATTTTTTTAAATCGGTTAACAAATGGGTAAGTTATAGTGGTTTAAGTCTGAAACCCCCCACAAAAAAACTATAACTGAATTTCTCATAATTTTCAAAAAGCTTTGGTATGTTCCAGTACTGCAAGAATCTACTAATTTGTACTATTTTTTTGATAACATAAATTAAAAAATGTTATCGTAGTAAAAAATAATAGCTTCTTGCAGTTTCTGGAACAGACCAATAATGTTTTTTTGTTTTGTTCAATATTAAGATTTTCAAATCGCCCCGGCCTAGTATATACCCTTTCTAGCCTAAAGGCTGAGGGTATAAAAAACGTTGTAGCAGTGAAAATTCTCTACAAGATTTCCTTTAGTCCGATTTCGATAGAGTTTGCGGTTTCCAAGAAGAACCTGAAAACCTAAAAACCCCAAAAATGTAACCTTTAACCACGATTTATTTAAAAATTCCTCCAGCATTTTTTTGTTTTTGATTTCTGTCATCTATGAACTTTTCAATTAAATATAGTTAAGGCGCAACATACATGACATTGTTTTATAAGAAGGCAATAAAGTGTCCAAAACCTTGAAAAAATCATAAAGAATTGTCAAACCTACACCATTTTCTTAATTCTCTTTCGAGTTGAGCTGTTAGGCCTTTAGAGATACATTGAAAAATTAGGAGTCTACCGAAGTCCCACGCATCCAACCATTACACTACGTTTCACGGGTGGTAAATCCGATCTTCAGGTGTATTAGGATGTTGTTTTTGTGGCAGACGAAGGCAAAGCTTGGTAACTGGTATATATATCGAACTTCATTTTCTCTAATACCCTAAAAATGGGACCTTGGACGCGATTTATTTAAAAACCTCTCCGGAGATTTTTTTGTTTTTAAATTTTTCTCATCTATGAACATTGTAGTTTCTGAATTCGCAAAATCTTTCCAGGTGTAAGGTTCTTTCATTTAAGTAAAGTTGGTTCAGCCTCACCGTGTAATATTTTCATTAACAGGACTACAAAAGTTGACCAGAAAAATATTCAAGCGTTCTGATGCAAAATTATATCGTTTTGGGATCCATGGACAGCGAAAATACCTTTGGTTCGTTTGGGTCACTTCGTTTTATTTTTTTATAAAAATCTGGGTCTTACATTTTCAAATTTAAACGGACATATCTTCTTTTTTTCACAATGGACTTCTATTGATCCTTTTTCCTTTTAAAGGGGTGAATAATATTATTATTTTTTTAAATCGGTTAACAAATGGGTAAGTTATAGTGGTTTAAGTCTGAAACCCCCCACAAAAAAACTATAACTGAATTTCTCATAATTTTCAAAAAGCTTTAGTCTGTTCCAGTACTGCAAGAATCTACTAATTTGTACTATTTTTTTGATAACATAAAGGAAAAAATGTTATTGTAGTAAAAAATAATACCTTCTTGCAGTTTCTGGAATAGAGCAATAATGTTTTTTTGTTTTGTTCAATATTAAGATTTTCAAATCGTCCCGGCCTAGTATATACCCTTTCTAGCCTAAAGGCTGAGGGTATAAAAAACGTTGTAGCAGTGAAAATTCTCTACAAGATTTCCTTTAGTCCGATTTCGATAGAGTTTGCGGTTTCCAAGAAGAACCTGAAAACCTAAAAACCCCAAAAATGTAACCTTTAACCACGATTTATTTAAAAATTCCTCCAGCATTTTTTTGTTTTTGATTTCTGTCATCTATGAACTTTTCAATTAAATATAGTTAAGGCGCAACATACATGACATTGTTTTATAAGAAGGCAATAAAGTGTCCAAAACCTTGAAAAAATCATAAAGAATTGTCAAACCTACACCATTTTCTCTAATACCCTAAAAATGGGACCTTGGCCGCGATTTATATAAAAACCTCTCCGGAGATTTTTTTGTTTTTAAATTTTTCTCATCTATGAACATTGTAGTTTCTGAATTCGCAAAATCTTCCCAGGTGTAGGTTTCTTTCATTTAAGTAAAGTTGGTTCAGGCGCACCGTGTAATATTTTCAATAACAGGATTAAAGCATAATTGGAGACATGAAACTGTTGTCAATTCTACGCCCCACAGTGGTTCAGAATCGTTTTTTCCTGGTCAAAATTCTGTAACTTTTGAACGGATGGAGATATATTCATAATTCTTTGTTTGTTAGACAGATAACAAAATCAGCTTTCAGACGAATTATTAGCGGTCAAGTTCGGTCAGGTAGTTGCAGAGAAATTCAAGGTTAAAGTTAAACTTTTGAGTTTTTTAACCATTTTTCATCAAAATATAAGTGTTTTTGTGGTTTTTATATCTTCCTATGTATTAAAGATGGTCAAACACCAACAAATAAACAAAATAATTACCAAAAAAAACTAAAAAAAAAAAATTCGAAAAAATGTCGAAATTTTTTTTTTCAAAAATTTGTAAAAAAAAATTTACAAAAAAAATTAAATTTTTTCAAAAAATGAAAAAATTCTCCTTGGGCTTTAATAAAACTTATATAACTCGTATAAAAACTCATATACTCAAAAAAGTTGTAATTTCTGTCAAAAAACTGTAATTCATATGGAAACAGTATAGAAAAACACATATTTTTACACATGTAATTTTAATAAATTGAAAAAAGTGTTAAACGGACGGAACGGGACGGGTACAAAAGTATATATGGGCTGGAAGAGGAGACTTTCGGGCATCTTTCTGTGAAAACAGAACTTTGTTCCATGTTGTTGAACTTTGCTCATGTTGTGTAAACGCTATGGTAATTTACTAAAACGATTTTTATAGACCACAATCCTATCTACCTTACAAAAAAACAATGAACACATTATCTGTTACAGTTTTCGAGAAATAGCAACATCTTTCTCCAGAAATTTGCAAAAATTACATATTTCTCAAAAATGGGGAAAATGCTCGTCTTTAGGGGCACGCCACGCCCACACCTTCCAATATTTGGGCCTAATTTTTTGGTTTCCTTAGTTTCAATATGTTTACTATCGAATCCCATATAGAAATTAAATATCTTTGACAAAACAAAATTTTGATTTTTGGCCAGGAAAATCGATTCCTAAACCATTGTGCGCCCCTCAATAACAATAATAATATAATAAATCTAAAAGAAAAAATCATAAAATATTAAATCGCAATTGGCCCTGAAATTGAACCATTGCGGAAACACAATAAAATACATATTATCTTAAATGGATGTTTACAAACAAAATTTACGAAATGTTATGATGTAAAAAAGATAAAGTGATTTTTGATACATACACCAGTGAAAATTTGTTAGTAGCAATGTTTGCTTTCAAGAGTGAATTTTATAGATTTACTAGCTGACCCGGCCCGCGTTGCTGGCTCCCATAGAACGGTGGCGCCTGATTTTCGCTATTTTTGGTGGATTTAACCTCATTCAGCCCGATCGAACGTAACGCCTTTTTTCTTCGCGCTCTATATGCAATAGTGGTAAAATACCCCTCAGCGAAATGTATGTTCCTTCGGGATATGTATGGCAACATTTATATAATTCATAAAAAAAAATTACTTCTATAAATTGTAGTTGTTATTATCGAGATTTTGCTGTATTTAAAAAATGTATCTTTACCTAGCTATTCCAAGGACTGAAATCAATGCTCATGAAGTTTCACTTCCCACATTTTGAGATTTTATCCCTAAAATTCGAACACGATCGCGGTATTCTGATTCCAATGATGATATTGTATTGTATATCAATAACTTTGTCTGATTTCCAATGGATCTTTCTGGAATTTCGATCTTGTGATATCTCAAGTTATCCGGATTTTACTGTATTCCAAAATGTTGAGTTGATCGCGCTATCCCACTTATTTTTTTAGTGTTCAGCGTTTATAGCGTTTTTTAGGCACGCTTACAAAATTATGTATATTATCTGGGTGCCACCGTGGTGCAATGGTATGCACGCCCGCCTTGCACGCAGAAGGTCGGGGGTTCGATTCCCCGGCCAGGCAACATCAAACATTTTTCAACGGTGGCAAAATACCCCTCAGTAATGTTGGCGACATTTTCTGAGTATTTCAGCCTTGAAAAACTTCTCCACAAGTGGTGTCTTAAGACACGCCATTCGGACTCGGCGATAAACAGTAGGTCCCATATCATTGAGCTAAATATGAATCGGGGTGCACTCATTGATATGAGAGAAGTCTCCCTTGTCCCGTATGGGATGTTGTGGAATAATGTTTTTTTTTTTGTTTTATCTGAAATAATAAATGTGTGCAAATTTTGTGATGACCGCGATATTTCACTTTTCGCGATATATCACTTCCGCGAAGACCATTCAGGGTCAAGACAGTAATTACAGTAGTATTGCAAACAATCTGTAAACAATACGTTCAAAAATATCATGGACTTCAGATTTTAAAAAAAAAAAATTGAATGAGAACCCCCGGTCACTACACTTAGCCGTATTAAAATAGCTCACGACCGCGCTATCCCACTTGTTCAAGCTAGTGTTTATATCATTTTTGTGTCACGCTTACTAAAATTATGTATATTAATTGAAATACTACATTTTTGAACACTTTGTGATGACCGCGATCATTCAGGGAAAACAATCTGTAAACAATACGTTCAAAAATATCAAAGATTTCAGATTTTCTTAAAAACATTGTGGGGGAGCACCACCGGTCACTACTCTTAGTCGTATAAAAACAGCTTACGACAGTTCTAATTAATTGAAATAATACATTTTTGAAAATTTTGGAATGACCGCGATATTTCACTTCCGCGACGACCATTCAAGGTCAAGACTGTAAGTACCATAGCATTGCAAACAATTTGTAAACAATATATTAAAAGTATCTTGAATTTCGCGGTTTTCTTAAAAAAATTGTGGGGAGGAACACCGGCCACTACACTTAGCGCGATAAAAAAAAAAATAGATTACGACCTACACTCAGACCTAAAAACTCCACATACAAAATTTCACAAGATTTCCCAATCGATTTTTCGGAACATACAAACAAACAAACATACTAACATACACACATTGCCTTTTATATATTAGATAACAAATAAAACGCCATGAAATTATTATATTACGTAAAATTAAAAATTTCCTCCGTTTATGAATTATAAAAATGGTAGTAGATATGTTGGCTTTATGAAATTCTCCAACTCATAAAAGAAAACAACTATTTTGATTTTTTCTTAAATTTGTTTGCTTATAAACAACCAAGATATTCTGATAAACTTTTAGTTTCTAAACATTAACATATTGATACGAGTGTATTGTCCTATCACAGATTTAATGTCACAATATTTCATTCCAACATTGATATCATCCTGAGTGTGTAATATTGCCAAATGTAAACAAAGGACATCCCTAACACAATGTCAAAGCATAACTCGCATTGCAATATATAAGACGAAACACACATACACACAAACGAAGATAACAAAGAATTTTTAATATTTTAATGCGTGTCTCCGCTTGCTTCATACGCTTGTCATCTGTGTTTATTGTTGTTCATATCGTTTAGTGAAAATTCTTCAATTTGTGGCCTTTAAAAGGCAAAGTTAAAACTTTTAGATAAAAAGAATATCATAAGACATGCCATTCCACCACAGCACACACACAACTGCGGTACATGGGGATATGACTGACGTCAACAACAACAACACAATCGTTTTAATATAAAATATTATTTTGCAATAAAATAAAATTATTAAAACATTTTTCATTTTTATGAATCTACATACATATGTACGTGCATGGTAGACAGACAGGATGTTGGGGGTCATGAGAATATGTGACAGGAACACCTGTGAAAAGTTTCATTTGTGATTTTTTCATTTGCAGGCTGAGACAATGGTCGTTAACAAAAAAACGACTTTGGCTTACAAATTGAAGAGAGGGAAATACATGAATTAAATAAAAATTTAAAATATTTAAATATAAAGGTTGGTTGAATAATATAAAAACTTAGCGTTAACGGTTAAAACCAGTTAATAAGAAATGTAAATAATATGTATTAAACAAAAGTTGCTTAACTTTTGATAATTTTGTATTGATTAACCACTAATGTTTTATAGGTGATGCCCATCATACTTCAAGATTATATCTCAAAGCAAGGTATTCCAAATTTTTGAGTCAAAATTACGGAATAAACGTTCTGCCTTCAACCAAATAAATACGGAAAGGAGGTACATAGAATATGACTTCGTTGTGATGGTTCTAACGTGAACATATTCATACATGTCTTAAGGTGTCGATTTAGTTCACGATATAATTAGGCAAATCCTTATTTACTTTAATAAAAAAATTGGAAGGCATAATGTTTTACTCCCCAGTCTTCATAAAGTGACATCCGTTTATAGGTGACAGCTTCCGCTTATACCGACAACAGGAGCAAATTTCGATAGTTACTCACAATTTCCATAGGGATAATGGCTCGAAGACCAAAGATTACAGTGCAACCCAGCAATCAATAACAACAGTTAATGCGAAAGGGACTCAAAGAGACAAATATGAGATGAGACAAATATCCACGTTACTTAGTCCTCTGATCCCTTAAGAAATATTTTCAAAAATCCATGTTTCTAAGATGATAGAAAATATTTGAAAAATCCAAAATATACACTTTTCTAAGGAAGTCTTTAGAGACTGCTTTAACGAACTCTTTAGAGATTCCTCTAAAGAAGTCTTTATAGATTCCTCTAAAGCAGTCTTTAAAGACTCCTCTAAAGAAATCTTTATAGCTTCCTCTAAAGAAGTCTTTGTAGATACCTCTACAGGAGTCCTTATAGACTCCTCTAAGGTTCTTATAGAAGCATATAAACGAGTCTTTGTAGACATTAAGAAGCCTGAATATACGCCTATTAGAGAGTCTTTAGAGACGCTTATTAAGGACTCTTTATTGAAGTCTATAAAAGAGTCCTCATAGACATCTATAAAGGATCCTTTACAAGCGTATATAAAGGAGTATTTATAGGCGTCTTAAAAGGAGAATCCTATAAAATAGAAGTTATTAACTAATATAATAGAGTTTTATAGACACCTATAAAGGAGTCTTTATAGACTCTTATAAGGGTGTTGTTTTAGACTACTCTAAAGGAATCCTTATTTACTCCTTAAAAAAAGTCCTTATTCACTCATCTATATATATAAAAGAGCTCAATGAGTGAGTGACTGACATATCATCGCCCAGACGAAACCGCTGAAGCTAGAATCTTGAAATTTTGGGTGTGGGTTGCTGTTGCTGTGTAGGCGTGAGATAAGGCTGGGTTTCTGGAAATTCGACCTAGAAGGGTACGAAAAGTACTAAAAGGTACTAAATATGGTACCCTTGGTATTAGGCAAACAGAAATAGCTAGAATTCTGAAATTTGGTATAAAGGTAACTGATTGATAGTTAGAAAGACCTACCAAAAGGTTTTTGGAAATTCGACCTATAAGTGTACGAAAAGTACTAAAATTTACAAAAATTTAGTACAAATTGTATATTTTGAACGAAAATAGCTAGAATCATGGAATTTGGTATGGAAATCAAGGTTGAGAAGTGGTGCTTCAAAAAGGAGATGGTTTGGAAAATTCATTCTTATGTGTACGCAATGTACTAAATGGTACTAAATTTGGTACAATGGGGATTTGGTGAACAGATAGAGCTGGGATCTCGAAATTTAGAATTGAGATTACTGGTGGAGTATAGGATTGAGGTAGTTTTGGAAATTCGTACTTATGGGAACGAAAAGTATTAAATGGTACTAAATTTTGTACAATTTGGATTTGGGCGAACGAATAGAGCTTGAAACCTGTAGTTTTTAATTAAGATTACTGTAAGGGTGTAGGGTGTACTAAGTGTACGAAAAGTACTAAAATTTACAAAATTCAGTACCAATTGTATATTTTGAACGGATATAGCTAGAATCGTAGAATTTGGTATGGAAATCAAAGTTGGAAAGTGGTTCTTCTAAAAGGAGATGGTTTGGAAAATTCATACCTATGTGTACGAAAAGTACTAAATGGTACTTAATTTGGTACAATATTGAGTTGGGTGAACGGATAGAGCTGGAATCCGGAAATTTGGAATTGAGATTACTGTTGGAGTGTACGATTGGGGAAGTTTGGAAAATTCTTACTTATGTATATGAAAAGTACTAAATAGTACTAAATTTGGTGCAATGAGGATTTGGGTTAACGGATAAAACTGAAATCCTGAAATGTGGAATTGAGATTTCTGTGGGAGTGTAGGATTAAAGTAGTTTTAGAAAATCGTACTTATGGGAACGAAGAGTTGTAAATGGTACTAAATTTAGTACAATGGGGATTTGGGTGAACGGATAGAGCTGGAATCCCGAAATTTAGAATTGAGATTGCTGTTTGAAGTGTAGGATTAAGGTAGTTTTGGAAATTCGTAATTATGGATATGAAAAGTACTAAATGGTACTAAATTTGGTACAACTTGGATTTGGGTGAATTAATAGAGCTTGAATCCTGAAATTTGGAATTACGATTACAGTCGAGGAGTAGGATTCAGGTAGGTTTGAAAAATCGTACTTATGGCTACGAAAAGTACTAAATTTGGTACAATTTGGATTTAGGTGAACGGTTTGCATCCCTATTGCATTGAGGAAGTTTTAAAAATTCGTACTTATGGGTGCGAAAGTTCTAAATTGTTCTAAATTTGATACAATTTGGATTTGGTTTAACGGATAGAGCTGGAATCCTGAAATTTGGAATTAAGATTTCTGTTAAAGTGAAGGATTGAGGTAGTTTTAGAAAATCTTACTTTTGGATACGAAGAGTGCGAAATAATAATAATATGTTTGGAACAATTAGGAATTGGACGAATGGATGCAGCTGGAATCTTGAGATTTTGAATTACGATTACTGTAATTATTTTGTATTAATGTCAGTGTATGGTTGAAATATGTCGTCGAAATACGTACCATAAGTATACGAAAAGTACTTAAAAGTACTCAGTTTGTTTTTGGGTGTAGGGACAGCGCTGGAATCTGTAGTTTTTGGAGTTAAAGTGAGTATTGGTGTGCAACGTTGTTCTCGCTGTTAATGTGTAAGAGTGAGTGATCTTTTTGAGAATCGGACTAAAGGGGTACGTACAGTACTAAAAGAAAAATAAATGTTGATTAAAATTGGTATTAGTGCAACAACATTTTCAGTGTTTGCAATTTCCATATTGTATATTGTTTATATTTTTTATATCCTTTCCGCATACGAAGTTGCGGGCACTTTGCTTGTATATTCATATTTATTGACTCCTATAAAGGAACCTTTATAGAAGCCTTTAAAGAAGTCTTTTAGACGCCTATAAAGGAGTCTTTAGAAGAGTTGTTAGAGACTCTTCTAGAGGACTGTTTATATAGACTCTTCTAGAGAGTCTTTATAAACTCCTATAAAGTAGTCTATATAGACTCCTCTAAAAGAGTATTTATTGACTCATCGAAAGGAGTCTTAATAGACTCCTCGATAGGAATCTTTATGCACTATAAATGAGTCTTTATGGACTCCTCTTCAGGAGTCTGTATAGAAACCTCCAAAGGAGTCTGTATAGACTCCTCAAAGGGAGTCTTATTAAACTCCTCTAAGGGAGTCTTTATAGACTCCTCGAAAGAAGTCTTTATGGACTCTTCTTCAGGTGACTTTATAGACTGCTCTAAGGGAGTCTTTATAGACTCTTCTAAGGGAGTCTTTATGGACTCCTCTTAGGGAGTCTTTATAGACTCCTCGAAAGGAGTCTTCATGGACTCTAAAGTGTCTTTATGGACTCCTCTTTAGGAGTCTTTATGGACTCCTCCAAAGGGAGTCTCTATAGACACCTCCAAGGAGTATGTATAGACCAGGGTTTCGGAGTCGGAGTCGGAGTCGGAGTCTACGAGTCGGAGTCGAGCAATTTTGCTGGAGTCGGAGTCGGAGTCTGAGTCGAAAAATATAACTCGACTCCGACTCCGGGCAATTTTTTTTCTTCATTATAGAAATTTAAAATTCGGGACACAAAATTTTTTTAAAAAATCATTATTTATTTTAAAAGAAAAAAAAATATAAGAAAACAAATAAGCAAACGGTATATTATACTAAGTTAGAGGGCGATTCACAGGATATCTACTATCCTTTGAAGTCAAATCTGTTCATCTCTATTTTGATTACAAAATACTTTAATTTTTTGTAAGCAAAAGTAAAGTTCTATGATATTCGAATTATAATTGGACATTTAACGTCTTCTGTTCTACAAGTCTTTTGTCAGGAAACCTACTCGTCTTCTCACAAAGGTCTATTTTGAAGAGCTTTTACATAAAATTAGATAAAATCTTAATTATTAGGTGATTCTATAAAAATCTAGCAAGGGCAACAAAATCTAGAAATTCGTCGGTCGATTTTATTTGCCATATTTTGTTGGCCCGTTTTATGACAAAAACGTCAGTTTTTTAATCCAAACATTAATATTTTTACTTTTTCTGTCCACGGTTTCCGTAAAATCTAATATTTTTTACAAAGCAGACTAGATAGACAGACAAAAATATATGGCGGTCGGTTTAGTTTTCAAGTTGGTACCTACAACGCTTTTATAAAAAGGGGGTTTTCGTGTACGGCCACAAAACTTCGTGGTAGATTTCAAATTAAAATTCAGAAAGCAGATATTGTAGTTTTCTTGGAAGAAATTTATGAAAAATGGTTTTTTAAGGCTCTCGAAGCATTCTAAAATGCTGGCTGACATCGATTTTAAAACCTTTTCATGAATGGCTTATAATTTTTACCGCATGCAGTTTTTGTGATTTGTATTGCCCCTTCATTTTCACATATTTTCTCACTGGGAAGAGTTCCTTCCAAAATTTACTCGTGCGAAGAAAAAAAAAACGCCAAAACCGACAAAAGCTAAATTGTATTTTGTTGCCCTTTTTAATTGTAAGATTCAGTAGAAATAATATAGATATGAATGCTACTTCGTATTTATGTTCCGTAGTTGAGTACTAATGCCCTTTCTAAAGAATATGTTAGGAAAAGCCAATAAATTAGTCTATATTGGCCAAATATAGGAAAAAGTTAAACTTTTGTGCAAATTTTATTAATTTTAGTGGTATAGAAGTTTACTCTCGGAGTCGACTCGGAGTCGGAGCCGGAGTCGTGAAAAAAATCGGTCTGGAGTCGGAGTCGGAGTCGAGCCAAAAATACCTCGACTCCGAAACCCTGGTATAGACTCCTCTATGGGAGTCTTTAATGACTCCTCTATGGGAGTCTTTATAGACCCCTCGAAAGGAGTCTTTATGGAATCCTCTTCAGCAATCTTAATGGATTCCTCCAAAGGAGTCTTCATAGACTCCTCCGAAGGAGTCTTTATAGACTCCTCTGAAGGAGTCTTTATAGACTCCTCTAATGGAGTCTTTATAGACTCCTCTAATGGAGTCTTTATGGACTCCTCTAAAGGAGTCTTTATAGACTCCTCGAAAGGAGTCTTTATAGACTCCTCTAAAGGTGTCTTTATAGACTCCACTAAAGGTGTCTTTATAGACTCCCCTAAAGGAGTCTTTATAGACTCCACTAAAGGAGTCTTTATAGACTCCTCTAAAGGTATCTTTATAGACTCCTCTAAAGGAGTCTTTATAGATTTTTCTAAAGGAGTCTTTATAGACTCCTCTAAAGGAGTCTTTATAGACTCCTCTAAAGGAGTCTTTATAGACTCCTTTAAAGGAGTCTTTATAGACTCCTACAAAGAAGTCTTTATAGACTCCACTAAAGGAGTCTTTATAGACTCCTCTAAAGGTATCTTTATAGACTCCTCTAAAGGAGTCTTTATAGACTCCCCTAAATAAGTCTTTATGGACTCCTCTAAAGGTGTCTTTATAGATTCTTCTAAGGGAATCTTTATTGACACCTCTTAAGCAGTCTCCCATACGAATAAGACTCCCGTAAAAAAGTCTTTATAAGTTGTCTGGCTGGTTGATTAGGATTTGGTCTAAACTTTGGATCTCATGAGATTTTATTAAAATTTAGTTTATGATTTGGGATTTTAGCGAAAAAAATTGACTTTTGTTGGTAAGAAATTTTTAATTTTTTCGCTAGTGTTGCGAAGTGATAAATTAATTTGTTCTAAACTGGGCTCATTGCAATATTTCTTCCAGAGACAGATTTAATTCGAATACGCCATATATATGAAAAATATTCGGGGATGAAAAATTTAATGTACTCCAACAGATTAACATTACTTTTAATTTGAATATCTTAACTTTCATCTAAAGTACACACGCCTTCCAATTAAAATTATTTTATGAACAAGTATACAAGTATCAGTCGGCTCTGCCGACAGAGGTGAATTGAATTGAAACAGCGTGAATTGAAACACCCTTACTGTGTGAATTGAAACACCCTTACCCAAAAAAAGGTATGTATTTAGGAGGTCTTCAGAATTTTAAGATCCTTTGGATGCTGTTCGTTGTGGTCCTGCTTACAGCGATATTATGTCTTCCGTGGACAAGTCCGTGTTTCCTGGCATACTGGTCTAAAAGTTATACCATGACCCAATGAAATGACTAGTCGGCGCGATGTATCGCAAAGATATGACAGCCAAAATAAGATCCACTTCCATAATTTACAATGTCGGTCAATTCCTTTAAGTAATTCATCTGCAACACTTTTAAATTACAATCCTAATCCTAATTTTCCTCGGCAAGTTCAAATGTCCAAAAATGGCCACAAAATACTGAAAGACTATAAATACATTCGATCTGACCGTAGATGAAAGTTTCAATTCACATACTCGTAGGTTGAGGGTATATCTCTGTCGGCAAAGCCGACTGATAATTTTTTACTTGTTTTAGATGTAATTCGTAATATTTCAGTTGTAATTTGTAACATTTCATTTGTAATTCGAGAATTATGGTTTAAGCATTTCAATTGTATTTCGAGAATTCCATTTGAAATTCGATTTATTTCATATGTAATTCAAATTATTCCATTTGTAATTCGAATTATTAAATTTGAAATTCGTTCTATTCCATTTGAAATTCGAATTATTCCATATACATTTTACAATTAGGATAATCTTTTTGCTCAATTTAACATTGGAAGAGCCTTCGGACAACATTGCATGAATGGACTCTTACACAAACAACTTGTTGTTACATGTATATTCTCCTGATTGTTTGGTTATACCTTCAAATCTTTACACTTCTTTGATTTACATTGCTAAAATAACATTTAATTTTCTTTCGACAACCCACAAAACCACTAACCGATACAAAAACATGACGGACGATTTTCAAGTGTCTTGTAAATAGTTGTATTGGCTGCCACTTAAAACTAACCTCATATCCAACATTCTTTTTAACTCGAGAAAATGGAAAAAACGACAGGATAAAATTCGTACAAAATCGAATTACAAGATTCTTAAGAATCCTAAAGGCAAACATGAAATGCATACATAAACAGCCGTATAATAGAATGAAAACGTTTTACAACAATAGCAAATGTTAACACTCCATTGCTTTGGGATAAGATACAAGGACCCAACGAACAACACCACCCTAAGAAGACGATATAACAACGGCAACAACAGTGATACACAAACTTTAAAGTTTTCAAGGCAAACAAAGCAAAACGAATCCACTTAATCCTTTATTACGTTTTGCCCACAAGTCAAGACAATATTTTTCCGTTTATACCCTTTGTTTGGCTATACCCTGTACGACAGGTGTGTCTCAACTTGTTTTGTTGTTCTAATGCCTTCATGTGTGTAAAAGGAGTTGTGTTTTGCAAAAAAAACCCAACATGTTGACATTAGTCTCACGGTATACAATCACCCTCAACATCTTCGAAGGATTTTGTTATGATGTGATATTTGATTATTAGTGTCTGCTTGTTTTTCTGACTGTCTGTCTACTGCCTTCATGCATGACAATCAGTTCGTGATTTTGTAAGTGAGCCACAATTGTCTTGCCAGTCGTGCTTGGGGGTTTCAGCTTGTCATGTAGGAATTATTTGTTGTCACTTATGTAGTGCAGAGTTACATTTGTTTGTTTAGCATCGACTCCTAAGGAACAAAGGATTTTTATTTGGTTACATTCTTGGAATATTTCTGTGTGTGAATTCTTATGTTTGGATACATATTTGTTGTAGCATTCAATGGTAATGTAGTTTCTTTCGATAAACATATTATGGTTTGAATGTTTATTTAGTTGATTTGAATATTCGTTTCATGATTTAATTTCTTCTTCGGAAAGTGTTGAAACTTGTTGATAGTTGACTAAGAATGGGAAAGTATTTACTATTCTTATATATAGACAATGCATATGAAAAGGCAACTTTCATGTAATGAACGATAAACTTATTGAGAGTTAAACGAACCTGAGACTATAGTAACACTCCTGTAGTGCGATTCTCTAAGACATTATTTGAGTTACCGACAAAAATCGGTAAAATCAAAATGCTTATAAATTCGGTAGTTAACGATATTTTTCGGTAATTTAGCGACCAAAAGAAAGTAGTCGTAAAGTTCTACCGATAGCAACAGTGTTGTCAAGTTTTATTTCAACTTTTCATTCATAATTTTTCTTTTTAATTTTACCGACATTTGTCGTTAACTCAAAAAATGAGTTAGAGAATCGCACTACTGGTAGGTGTGACGACTTTCATACGACACAGCTCTGAACTTTTCTTTGTCTCTCTTTCATCCCAAGTGGACTCTGAACTCCCCGTGGTGTCACTTGGAGATCTGAGAGCTGTGGCGCACATTAACCCATAAGAACGATAAAAACTTAGATTGGGCGTTGGCTTAGTTACCCACCCCTACAAAAAACATATAGTACTATAAAAAAAACAAAGAAACATAAAAAGAAAACACTATAAACCTGACGACCTCCAAAAACTAATCTGGACCTGGAATGTTCGGACTCTTTGTAGAGAGTCCACAGGCAGATGTATTTGCAAAGTACAAGGTCGATATTACTGTCATATAGGAAATACGCTGGATGGTGAAATGAAGCGCGAGTTTGGTTGCGGATTTGTAGTTTTTCGGAGGTTAAAACATCTAGTCCCGAGCTACAACCCGGTAAACAAAAGACTTGCTACAATTCGTATAAAATCTGTTGCTCCTACCGAAGACAAGCATGAGAATACCAAACATATATTGAACGAGCGCTTTGAATAAACATATTACCGTTCCCCACCCATGACATTAAAAATATTCTAGGCCATCTTAATGCCAAAATTTGAAAGGATAATATTGTTACGGAATTATGTTTAACTAATTTCCGTGTAGACTTTGTTTTATTCCCCGATATGACTTGTACCAAATAAAACAGGGTTCGCTTCAGATTATGATTCTACAATGCTTTATTTATTTTATTACTCTTATTAATTTCCGACTTTAAGTACTGTTGAGGGTGTCAATAATGGGACGGAATTAAAATGTGGTCTGCGGTATAAAAAGAGGGGGGTGGTCAAGAGAGTCGTTGACAAAACTCCTAACCCTGTGATGGGTCTTTTACGAAGCATTTTTCATAGGCAACAGACAGACAGGATGGTAAGGAAGCCATCGACTGTACAGTCACCACCTTTATTCTGAAACAGGAGCAAAATTATGGATTAGTTTATTAATTATCCAACTAGTGCAATTAAGCGAGTCACAGTTAACCGGAGTCAACTGTACCGCAGGCATACATACACATACGAATGGTCTGGTTGCTTGGGAGTTGGCTAATTTGACACCGTGAAAACAGGTGGGACGTATATTCTGTACGTACTCCAAGTTGTCTATAACCGTCCTGAGATGTGTAGGATAATCGAGGCTAGATGCAGGCAAGATATGGGGTATACGTGATGTTGAATATTGGGCTTTCAGCTAGGCATAGTGAAGGTTGATATGCCCAGTTACCATAACAGCGCAGACTATGCTTGGTAGATTACCTTATAGATTAAGTAGATTTGCTTGGAAACGTTCGGGATAGGAGATTACACTGGGGGGCATATGGAAGACACACAGCCTTTCCTACGTGGCTCGCCGTTGTACCGGCCTAGCATTTCTCTGCGACAGTAGTT
Organism: Musca autumnalis; assembly: GCF_047663935.1. NCBI lineage: Eukaryota > Metazoa > Arthropoda > Insecta > Diptera > Muscidae > Musca > Musca autumnalis. Next base: position 148,832,009 of record NW_027411866.1, on the reverse strand, counting down.
AGCGTATAGGTAAGAGCCTAGAAGGAGTGTGGTTCAATGCATATCAATAGTTGGTCGCAGTTACGGACAGTACCTGGAATTCCGGTCTTGATTTCGTGGGAAGACACAAGTCAGAATTTTGACACATTACGGTTGAGAGCCGTACTTTTGATAGTGGTAATATGACTTTTTAATATATTGCAGAAGCGCCCGCAAGTCGATGTGAATAAATATGTTATCTCGAGAGGGCATACTGTCTTTTGTTCGTATATATATTCCCAGGGGAATATCAATTCTTTCTATTTTGTTTTATTGTTGGTAATTTGTCTCAGAATTTTCTAAATGCGTGTTGATACCACCAGCGCCAGGTGGTGGTATGAAAACAGCTGGTTGTGGAACTTGTTAGTTTGACAGGCCAGGGATGGGAATTGCAATTCGAAGTTTCAGAGTTGTATGGAAGAGCGCACGGTAAGAGAATTACGCACTCATAAATTGAGCGGCGTAAGTAAATTTTCAAGGCCATGCGATCGATGAACTAGGACCGTTGTTCAAGCTCAATGTCCATTTTTTTGGTAATGGAGAAACTTGCCAAAGGGTACGTGAGAGTATGATGTTGTAGTAAAATGAGTTAAAAAGAGCGACCAATATGTAGGGACTAGCCAAGCATTTGCATATTTTTATGTAGGTTAATTGTGCAAAAGTCACATAGGAAGCAGCAACTCTTTAAAGTGATTATTTAAATTTGCTTCATGTACATTTTGTGCAATGAGACGGTATATACTTTGATTGCCGAACGTTCGTAATTTTACTTTTATTCTAAAGGCAATTGCTATTAAAATAAATAGTTGATTGTTGGAGTTATTTTGGAATTTTAAAATTGGTTTCGTGAAAAAGTGTGCACAATAGTTTTAAAATGTAAGTGTATTGGTAGAAGAGATCCTGTGATCTGGTGTAATGTGAAATTTTTCTTTTAGTACGAAGTGTCTTGGCCAAAACCCATTGAGCTATAAAATTTGAAATTTGTCGGAGCGTATCCGTTTGCTAAAAACGCTTCCGTACGGTTTACGTTTGATTTTGGTGCGTACCCTTGTTTCAGGGACACCTGGTGTGGATGAAGTGGAACTCGGAGAGAGCCAATATTAGCTACATCCCAATTCCCACTAGGGTTCCACTTGCAGAGAGCCGTGTGGATTGAAACCGGTAACACAGCTAAGTTATAGCATATTTTAAGGAGTTACTTGATAGCGACGAATTTGTGTTTTGTTGTGCATCTGTGTGTTGTCCTAGTTAAATTTCTGTTAGTTTTAAGTATTGTTATTTTATTGTAATATATTTATTAGTTCATTATAATTATTTTTTTTAGACATATATATAATTTTTGTTATTTTTCCATTTCGATAGTGAGATTTGAAGTGTTAGTGATCTACCTTTAAAGAAGGCAAAGTAGTCCGTAGGAAAGAACTGCTAGGAAGAGCTCTAACTGGTGAGGTTTTTCTGAAATAGGACATGGAAAGTCCTAGGTTAGATCCGAAACGCCTTAAAGTTTCATTGTCGTAAAGTTTCCAATTTGAATTTAAAAAAAAAAGAAAAAAGGAAACGGGAATCGTATAAAGTAGTTTTATTTATTCATTAATTTTATTAAATTGTTTTTTTTAAGGTTTTAACATTCATGTTGTATAAAGATCTGTAAAAAGAAAGAGAAAATAAGAAAACTGGATTTATTAGAATGTATTATCTACTTATAAGTTTAAATATTTTTATACATATGTAATAAAGGTTAAGATTGGTATTGAAAATGGTGTGTTAGTCTGTGTTTAAGGGAAGAGGAAAAGGCATAAGAAGGGATATGTAACGACCTTGGGTTATATACGACGTTGGTGCTCAGCTAAATGGGGCTCTGAAGAGCATTCGGTTGGGTGGGTTATGAAGGGGGGCCCGTATCTGGATCCCCGATAAACGATGGTTATTGGTTCGTGTTGTTTAAGTGTGTATAGTCCATTTTGTTGCAGTTTTTTTTTTGTACTGGTTATGCCCTCAAGTGTCCTAGGGTTAATGGACCACGGCCCAAACATTTTAGCCGGGGTAGACACAATTTGAAGGGGGGAAACATAACAGTACTAAGTACACAGCTTAATTCTAGTAAGCACACAGCTTTCTTTTACTTCTTTACTAATCGATGATTACAAGTCACGATAGAATTCATAACTGATTGATTGTTTCCAAATTTCCTGATGTTTATACCAGGGTTTCGGAGTCGGAGTCGAGCAATTTTGCTGGAGTCGGAGTCTGAGTCGAAAAAAATAACTCGACTCCGACTCCGGGAAAATTTTTTCTACATTATATAAATATAACATTAAATTCGGGACACTAATTATTTCGAAAAATCATTACTTATTTTAAAAGAAAGCTATAAGTCCCAATTTACATTGGGCGAGTTTACTTGCGGCAATTGTCATTTTGTAGGAGAGAGAGGTGAGGCATATGGTAACCCTTTACCTCTCAGCACCCTCTCTCACCTACAAACTGACAATTGCCGCAAGTAAACTCGCCTAATGTAAATTGGGACTAAGAAAACATATAAGCAAACAGTACCTATATTATACTAAATTAGAGGATATTTACTATCATTTGAAGTCTAGTCTTTTCATCTCCAATTTGTTTACACAATGCATGTCGAGAATATCTTTTTGGTCCAATTGATCCTTTATATATTTGCAAGCCAAAGTGATGTTCTATGACGATCGAATTAATTGGACATTGAACGTCTCCTATATAAGTCCTACAAGTCTTCTGACCTACTGGTCTTTTCACAAAATTCTGCTGGTCTGGACATATTGTCTTTTGTGAGAAGTCATCCTTGTTTTCTATTAGAGGACCTGTTGGACTCTTATGAAAGACATTGTGGTCTCTATCCTACTGATAACAATGTGACACAAAATGGAAGTCAACGTCTGCGGGCGTAAAACTCCCTTTGGGAATGAAGGCCCTTATTGAGTATATTAATAACCCCAACGGATCCCTTAGCTAAAGTTTCTGAGTTATGGCGTAATGATATTTTTATATCACTATTTGGCGTTATTGTTGCATCATTTTGAGATAACATGTTTTCAGTTAAATAGAATGAAGGAATATATTTTCCTACTAGCTCAGTTCCTACCATGTCCCATTTGTACTTGAGTTGAAAATGTAACAAAGATCAGATTTACTACATGAAAAAAATCTACATAAATGTTACTCCGAAAATTTTATGTAGGTTCCCCACATCCAGGATATCGATATTCTCACGATTTTATTGTCCTTTCATAGTTTTACCCGCTCCATTCTCCAAAAAACTTTGTATGAAATTCGGATGGTTACTGTGTTATGACTTTTTTACAACCCCTTATCCCTGTATAATATTTTGATGCGATTTAAAAAGGATTAGATAAAATCTTAATTATTCGATACAAATCTATTAAATATGTACATCAAAATCTAGTAATTCATCGAACGATTTAATTCTTCAAATTGTGTTTGCCCGTTTATGACCAAAAACTTCAGTTCTAAGCCAAAAATTTAAAATTTGAATTTTTCTATCCATTATTTCCGTAAAATCTAATATTTTTCAAACAATCGGTCGACGAAGGACTAATCTTTGTTGTCCTTGATAAGCCCACAAAAATATTTATTATATTCCAACGAATGCTTTTCTAAAGAATATTTTAGGAAAAACCAACAGATTAGCCTATATGGGCTCAAATATAGGAAAAAGTTAAAAATTTGTGCACGCTTTATTAATTTTTAGTGGTATTGGAATTTACCCTCGGAGTCGGCCCGTAGTCGGAGCCGGAGTCGTGAAAAAATATGGTATGGAGTCGGAGTCGAGCTGAAAATACCTCGACTCCGAAACCCTGGTTTATACCCCGTCGATTGTCGTTATTGATGACTCTAGAGCATCTGGCAACATCTCGAAATCAAATAGAAACCCAGCTAACAATTTTTTCCGATTGCTCTGATTTCCGATTTTTTTTGGAATTTTCTGAATATTTTTTAGAAATTTGTCGATTTCTCTCATTTTTTTTCCTAGAAATTTCACCGATTTTCTAAAAGTTTTTTTTAAGAATTTCTGCACATTTTCAGAAGTTTCTTAAGAATCTTCGTTCCGAATTCGTTCCGATTTCTAATCGATTTTCTAAGGGATGTTATTGTTTGGTTATTATCGAAAAACAAAGTTATTGGTTATGAAATTCTCATATACAATTTTTAGTAATATTTAATATAGCTTCAAGTTACACGTGCACAGTGTTCTACTATTAATCACCAAATGATAACAACAGGAAAAATCATTAGAACGTTTGAAATTTAGAATCTTTCATAAATAGCGCATTAAAATAAAATTGTCTCTGAAAGGGGTTTTTGTGTGTTGTGTCAATATCAACGGCGTCAGCTGCCAAGAATTTTTTCAGAAAATCTAAATTTATCTTTGAATTTTTTCAGAATTCCTTTCCGAATTCGGACCGATTTTCTTAAGGAAGTCTAAATTTTCCACCGAATTTTCCAGAATTTTTTTCCGAATTAGCTGGGAATGAACACACAGACGTACACTCGCACAAGGGGAACAACAACCAGAAACACACATATACGGGAGACAAACACAAGAGACAGTAATGACGAAATTGAACTATCAAAACAAACATTAAAGGGTGCAAAAACAATAGCAAAACAAATATAAACAAATATACATCAAAATAAACAGGAAAAGAACGAAAGGAATGAGAAATTTCTACACAGTAATTGTTGTTGTTTAAATAATAGAACTTTACGTAAACGGAAATTCATCTAAACTAACTTAAACTTTTCAGTTGGACTCGTAACAATAACTATCGCCCAACAGTCTCCATAATTGAATACGATGGCTACTCGAAAAGTTTATGTCCTAGAACACCTACGTGTTGCCAGATGCTACTTGACATTTCCTTTGGAAAGTTTGACAGTTTTTAGCCTAGCCAAGGCAAATTGAACAAGTAGTGGTATCGACAAAATTTGAATTCTTTATGTGGGAATTATGGGAAAATTACAACAAAAATAAATTTGTTGCAAATGGATTTGACACTTCATATTCAAAGAGCTGGTGTAGCACCACTACCTCTAAACGTACTCAGAACGGTTTGATGTACGACTACGTGTTGGGTTGTTTACACTAAATTGAACAAATTAATTTGCCAAAAAAATTAATTTAATTTTCGTCTGATAATTTTTCACAATTTTCACTCTTGTCGTGATAATCCGGCAAGAGTGTATCGATGAACTAAAATCTTTCAAATATTTATTATAATAAAAAATTACAATAAAATTACATAAAAAATAGCACTAGCATCTAAGGCTATCGGCTAAAATATCCTATAGTACTGTGGAAAAATGGTTTTATAAATTCAATCGTGGCTGACGTGGAGAAAACATTGATACCGTGCACGAACTGATAATGCAAGATCGTCATTTTACATACCCTGAGATATAAGAATCCGTGGACGTTTCATCCACCACCCTACACGCAGGGAAAAAATATGATTGATCCAACTATGTATATTCGAAGAGCAACATATGTATTGTAAAGGTATTGTTAGATTGCGCATGTAGTATTGTGAGCCGAACAATCGTTTTTGTTAAGTACAACAATTGTTTTTGTGATATCCGACAACAGTTTTTGTCTGCTGGACAATATTATTCTCTTTTCTTCGACAATTTTATTCTCCCGAAATAGAACAGCAATCGATCATGTAGGCCTTAGAAGGCGAAACAAATCCAACCAAAGCTGTTCACGGAAGAAACACTTCGAAGCAAATGGTTGCGTGTTTCTTCCGTAAAACTGGCCATGTGGCAACCATTCCGCTTGAGCAACGTAGGCCGGTCAATTCTGAGCTGTAGACCACAATTTGTTTGCTTGAAGTTTTCGGAGAAATTCGAACAATGAACAAGAGAAAAAGCACCATGACCATCCCGTACAGTAAGCAAAAAAGGCATAGTCAATGATTTTCTTAACCGGAAGTTGTGTTTGCATCGTTGAAAAACTTTGTTTTGGAGGTGTCTCATTCGGAGTCAAAAAAGTGCTTCAGCGCTTGAAAGCAATAAAACTATTTTTGATGATAAATATTCTCGTTTTCATTATTAGGCCAGAAACTTTTCGAATAACCATCGAATCTGACAACGAAATGAGGCTGATAGGCTTCGTAGCGGCAACAACTGTTAACAGTTCCACATTTTAGAATCTCGACATTCGTATGGGCTCCTGACTGTAACCAGATAAAGGAACAAGAAACGAAATAGATCGTCCCGAAGTGCAAACGTCGACTCCGATCACCACCTTGTTTCTGCAAAGTACGAACAAACACAACACGGCAGTTGGACATCATTAAGCTTCAATCGAGGGTGTTGGGTGTAGACTCATTCCTAGTAGCAAACACCGGCTTAGATCACCAGCTTATTGCAGCAAAGGTACGTAACCGATTAAACGTAACAAATAAAGTACGAGCAGACACAACCCGACAGTTGGACATTGGTAACTTGAAATCACAACATACATATAGACACATCATATTCCACTCAACTGGATTAATTGTTTGACGAAAGCACTCTTCGTTCCGATAACATATCGACACAGTGGCAAAGTATTTGCTCATTTGTGATTCTACCGAAGAAAAAATGCGGCATTTATGGCTACTACTCTCCTCACAGGGCATCTAGGACTACAAGCGCATCTGCACAGGATAGGCTGTGCAGAGAATAGTGAATGCAGGGCATGTAGCGAGGACAACGAAACGTTGGAACACTATCTCTGCCACTGCCAGGCTTTCACAAACTTGAGAACTCAACTAATGGGAAACGACATAATTACAGGACTCGACCATATCAAGGACATCGGGTTCAAAAACTTGAGGACTACGTCAATGGGACGGAACTCCTAAACTAACAACAACAACTTCCAGGACACATAAAATTAGAGCGCACAACAGGCCTCTTCTGGCTTAAGTGTATGCACTTTCTTTTTAAGGACATGTGGTGATCTTGAATCACCCCTCTTCTCAACCTAACCTAACCTATGGCTACTACTCTACAATTAAAAACAATACGTAGCGAACGAGAGTGGTATCGGCGAAAAGAAATAAAAACATATTTTGCGAAGAAAAAAGAGAGAAATGGAAAAGCGGGAGTGTGAAAAATTCTAGATATACAGTGGCCAGAATGAAGTGCAAAAATTCCACTAACAAGGGAAATATTAAACTGTTGTTATTGTTTTGCAGACAAATCCTCCTGCAGAGACGAGCAAGTTAATCTGGTAACAGTTGCAGATACATAGTTTGTTAAGGTTATGGTAAGAGCATTTATCTAAACTGTTGGTATACAATACTAAGCAGGGACGTACGCAGGGGGGGGCACAGGGGGCCCGGGACACCCCCCCCCCCCCCTCCCCCCGAAATGGTTTGGTCGAACAAAATTTTTTGAGCTACTTTAACAGATAATTACCTTTTTGTTTCTCATAAATAATTTTTTATTTTTGGAGATCTTAAATGAAATATGGTATGAAGTGTATTTGTATGTAGTTTACTGAAAATGTACTTCATTTACAAGTTTTGTAAGAAATATTATCAAAATTTTTGTTTGAAATTTTCAAAATTTTCTGATTTACTTCTTTATGTCATATCGTTCCAGTATCAACAAATAAGCGAATAAGCGAATATGTTATTTTCGAGGTTAATTGTATCCAAAACAATATTACTGGTTCAATATCGTGAGAATGGAAGTGCGTGAACTGAAAATTGGAAAAAATTACCATATATCAAGGGTTTTTAGAAATTTATTTTGACAAATTTGTTGTTCAAATTCTTTATGCCTTGGATCACATTTTGAGTGTACGTCCATATTTACATTAGGCAATTTTCCTTGCGGCAATTGCCAGTTTGTAGGTGAGAGAGGTTATTGAGAGGCAAAGGGTTACCATATGCCTCACCTCTCTCTCCATCAAACTGAGAGAGAGGAAAATGGCCTAATGTAAATTGGGACTACATGTATTAATAGGAATACAAGTCGATTTTAAGTTTTCTCTGCATAAAACATCAAAACCTCAATCCCAAATGCTTGACCCCATATCCTAAAATATCTCCTTTGTGGGAAAACGTTCTTTATAAATTCGAAAATGTTTAAAGTTTCCATTAGCGTAGGGTAAAACCACAATGCCATATTCAGCTTTCACAAAATTGTAAAACGTTTAGAAAGCTTTCAAAGACGTATGGAAAACTTATAAAAAAATATCTTAATCTGCAAAGCTTACCAATTGTTAAATAAAAATGTATTTTTGTAACTTCAAACCAATTGGAAACTTTGAAGCTCTTATATCAAGTATAAAAGCTTTTCTTATTTCGTAATAAGCGCTCACAACAACTAAGCACACTCTCATACCATTCTATGGAACAAAAATAAACAAGTTACTGACCTACAAAATTTTCAAATAAAAATTCCTTTGGATTCCATAACGACCAGTGTCAGTCAAAATAAACAAACTGGAGAAGGAACGTGTCACTATAAAATATAAAATTTGTTTGTATATTTAAAGAAAATTAGCACAAAATTCGTCGCCGAAATGTCTTTAACAGCCAAGAATTCTTATTGGACACGCGTTGTGGGTGAAATTGAAAAGAAATCAATGCTGAAAACCCGCAAGGAGGCCATCAAAAAATATGACTTCTCGTTGACATTACCAAAACCCCTAAGGAAGAGGGTTGCTAAGATTTTGCCTTACGAATTTGATGAATACGATAAAAATGTTTTTATTGAGGAATCAACAGTTGAAGCACCGCTAACACTTGATGAGGATGATGATGACGATGAAAAGAAGGAGGAGAAAGAGAAAAGGAAACAGAAAAAGGTATTTGTGTTCATTTCAGTAATTTCAAAAGGAAATGTTAAAACGAACCTACCACAACTACTGTATCTATTTTGACCCATATCCCTCCACATTCTAGGATGAAGATTTCAACGAAAGCACTTGGTCTGAAGTGGAAAGAGAGGAAAAAGAACATCCAAAATTTGTTTTAAAATTGGAGAAGCCATTGGAATACAAAGGAAAACCAAAGAAAAAACACAACTGGCCATCAACGTTCATCTGTAAGCCACGTAAAAAGCGTGTGTGTTGGGATTCAAAAATCTACGATATGGAATGTAGCATTTGGGAGAAAACATTGGACGAACAAGCAGAACAACTTATGGATGCCGTAAGTAATGCGTAGCGCAGTTAACAACCCTTAAATAACATTGCTAGCTTTTAGTCCGCTGAACGCTTTACCACATGGATAAATTCATTGGGCAGCAACAGAGATTCGGATATTTCCAAAGAACAACTAAAAGCTTTATTTTCCATAGAAGGTGACCGAAAGCTTTTAGCATCTATTATGATTGAACCCAAAGAGGTGAAAGCTATAGCAAAAACTGTGGCAGACAAATGGAATGTACCAGAGGTGAGTAAGCATAGGAAACAACCCTCCCAAAAAGCATCCCTTACTTATTCATTCACAATTTTCCACTATTCTCCTCTAGATGGCAATTGAGTTGAAATATGAAAATTACATTAAAAATCGTTTGAAAAATGTACCCAAGAAAATTGTAACTGTAGCCTTTGGCCGCACTGTGCCTGTTAAGGAACGACCATGGCAACCATCCGAATATGATGAACCCATACAAACTGTATTTCCCGAAGAACTTTTGACAATGGAGAAGCTATTCAAAGGCATAACACATTTGAGATCTACCAAATTATTGGTTGATTTCTATAAACAACAAAAGGATCTTGAACGTCCATATTATTTGGTCAAATCTGGACTATTTCGAGAGAAAACAAAAGCCCAAACTACAACAGAAGTTCCTTTATATGAACGTTTAAAGCTAAAATATTAATCAATTATATTTGAGAGTTAATGATTTTAATAAAATGCATACAGATGTAATTATTATGGTAAAATCTTATTAAATCTATACTTACATATGTATGTATGTTAGACCAAAACCTAATGGTAGCGAAATATGCAAACAGCTTAGGACATTAAACAATTGTGCTCTCTAATTTCTTTTATTTGAACTTTCCATTCACAATTTTGTGTTTTAATCTTACCGATTTTTGTCGGTAACTCCAAAAAATTGTTAGAGAATCGCACTACAGATGCGATGAATCTGAAAGAATTTTGTCGATATGTGCATTCATAACGAAGATATAGCTAAAGCTCAAATCAGGCAATTAGACGAACATTAAAAAGAAAATTATGAAAATTAGACGACATTTAAAATACAATTTTCTTAAAATTTTGTTGATAATATTAAAAGTTTTGGATGGGAATTTGATGGGTGGGCTATAAATATAAAACTTTAGTACAATAATTCGACATCAACTGGAGTATATCTTTTGATTGCCACCTTGACACTTGATTCCGTTAATTGGACATCTCTTCCGAAGCGAAATGTGTAAAAACATTATGTCCATCCCTGCAACCTGCTGAGATATATCGGTTCAGATTTGGATAAAGCCACCATTATATCTTCAATTTTGATCGAATAGCTTTTGTTATGTGTTATTTTCTTAGGCCCCTGAGTAGCTGCACCGATTTTTACAAGAATCGGTTCAGAGTTGGATAAAGCCCCCATATATATGTATCTTTCCCCTATTTTGCTATTACTCGGTCAATTTTAATCGAATAGCCTATTTTCTTAGGCCCCTGAGTAGTTTTATCCATTTTCGCAAAAATCTGTTCAGATTTTGATGTAGCCCCCTATATATCTTTTCCCCATTTTTCTATAATTGGCTCAATTTTTGATAAATTGGGGGCTTTAGGAAACATACCATTTTAAATTTGAAGTCTATTATTAAAAAATTGAGCAATTTATAGTAAAATCGGGGAAAGATATATATGGGGCTACATCAAAATCTTAACTGATTTTTGTGAAAATCGGTAAAACTACTCAGGAGCCTAAGAAAATATCACATATTAAATTAATTAAACCAATTTTTTGAAAATCGGTGTAGCTACTCAGGGACCTAAGAAAGAAATTATTAAATTGAAGGCTATCGATCAAAATTGAGCGAGTTGTGGCAAAATCGGGAAAAGATATAGTCACATTTCGATAGCAAAATCGAAAAAACCCTAAAAATGTGAACTTTTATCGCGATTTATTAAAAAAATCCATCCAGCGATTTTTTGTTGTTTTTGATTTTTTTCATTTATAAACATTGCTGGGTGACGTAGGGGATGAAAAATATCAAGGAACGGTCCTGACCGGCTTTAACAAGGCAAAGACCAGGATTTATCTTGGTCCCTCTTTCATCTCAAGTGGATACTGACCTCCCCGTGGTGACACCTGGAATAGCTGCCTTTAACACCCGTTAAAGGTAGTGAGCGTTCACCCACAAAAACGTTAAAAACATGGATTTGGGCGCTGGGTTAGTAACCCTCCCCTAGGAAAAGCAGCCTACTATGAAAAAAGAAAAGAAAAACAAATCCCTCTAAAGTTGACGACCCCCGCAAACGTTTTAAGGACCATTATCTGCGAATCTGCACCTGGAATGTTCGCACTCTTTATAGAGAAGGTGCAGTTTACGCATTGGCAGATGTACTTGAAAAGTACAAGGCCGATATTACCGCCATACAGGAAATACGATGGATTGGGAAAGGCGTCACAATAACACCTAAACGTGGCGCACTGTATTATAGCTGCCATGACATAAAGCATGACTTTGGTTGCGGATTTGTAGTTGGTGGAGGTTAAAACACCTGGTCTCCAGCTTCACACCAGTGAATGAAAGACTTGCTACAATTTGAATAAAAGCAAAATTCTTCAACATCAGCTTTATTTGCGCTCATGCTCCCACTGAAGACAAGGACGAACTGGAAAATATCTTTGGCCCAACAGTCGGAAAATTCAGTCTCCACAGTGAAACATCTGACAATGGTATGAGGCTTATAGACTTCGCAGCGGCAAAAACATGGTAGTTAGCAGGACCAGATTTCAACATCTCGTCATCCATAAGGGCACCTGGCTGTCTCCACATTAGAAAACAAGAAATCAAATTGATCACGTTGTGATAGATGGAAGACATTCATCGATCGTGTTGGATGTGCGTTCGTTCCAAGGAGCAAACATAGACCCGGACCACTACCTTCTTGCAGCAAAGGCACGCACACGGTTAAACGTAGCAAACAAAGTACGAACAGAAACAACACGAAAGTTAGACATCGGTAAGCTGCAATCACAAAAGGTAGCCACAGCCTATTCCACTCATCTAGCCCAATTGCTTAATCAAAACACTCCTCATCCCGATAACATATCAGCGCAATGGCAAAGTATTGCCCACTCCATGCATACAGCCGCAAATTCCATACTTGGATACCAGAGACCTCCACCAAGGAATCCATGGTATGATCAGGAGTGTCGTGCTGCTACCGAAGAGAAAAAATGCGGCATATAGGGCTACTTTACAATCCGTAGCAACGCGTAGCACACGAGAGAGATATCGGGAGAAAAGGAGAGAGGAGAAACGTCTTTATCGCAGGAAAGAGAGAGACAGATTGAAAAGCGGGAGTGTGAAAAAATCGAGATGTACAGGAACCAGAATGAAGTCAAAAAATTCTACCAAAGAGTCAAGCATCAAACTGATGGCTTTGGTGCAGGCACATCATCCTGTAGAGACCAGCAAGGTAATTTGGTAACTGATACAGATAGTGTGCTCAGGATATGGAAAGAATATTTTTCAAAACTGTTGGTATCCAATAGCAGCGAAGACGACGAAGATACCACAGTCCCAATCCCAGAAGATGATATTGAATGTATACCGCCCAGCCAAGATGAGGTAAAGACAGCAATTAACCGGCTGAAGAATAATAAGGCTGCAGAAGCCGATGGCTTACCAGCCGAGCTGTTCAAAACCGGAGGCGACACGCTGATAAGGTGTATTCATCAGCTAGTTAGCCCATCTGGCAGGAAGAACGAGTACCCGACGATTGGAACCTGAATATCCTGAGCCCCGTCCACAAGAAGGGAGATAAGAGTGTATGCTCTAACTATAGGGGCATAAGTCTACTCCCTATTTACCCTCCCGCAAATCCTGGAGAAGACCCAAGAGATGCAGATCGACACCTACCACCTTTTTGTCGATTATAAAGCAGCCTTCGACAGCCCGCTGAGTTCAAATGTATTCCAAGCCATGTCTGAATTTGGTATCCCCGCAAAGCCCATCCGGTTTTGTAAAATGAATTTAACTGACACTAGATCCTCAGTTAAAATAGGAAAGAACCTCTCCGAGGAGTTTTGTACCGAAAGAGGGACGATCAGTAAAAGAAGTAACTGATACCTTTATGAAGGTCGAAGGATAATCTGCTAAAGTGGGTCTGGCGGTAAACGGTGAGAAGACCAAATTAATGGTGTCGTCGCGCAATGCGTCCATTGAGCTTGGACCAACTGTTGAAGTTAGTTCCTATAATTTTGAGGTAATAAACACTTCGTCTACCTCGGCACCTCCGTCAACACAACAAACGACATCAGTTATGAAATAAAAAGAAGAATTGTATTGGCCTACAGATGCAACTTTGATTTAAGTTAGTAGTTTAAAAACAAAGCCACATCTCGTCAAACAAAAATAACGGTTTACAAATCACTGATACTAACCGTGCTGATGTATGGCTTCGAAGCCTGGGTACTTGCGCAAGCACACATGGCAGTGCTCGGTGTGTTTGAGAGAAAAATTCTTCGAAAGATCTACGGACCAATCTGCGTTGACGGTGAATATCGACATCGTATGAACCACGAGCTGTATCTGCTATACAACGACATCAATATAGTTAAACGTATCGAGATGCAGCGATTGCGTTGGCTAGGCCATATAATAAGAATGAGCGAAGATGAACCCGCAGGCCAAGGAATAGATGTCGCAAACAAGTGGGTGAAGAGATGAAAAGGCGCTGTATTCCAGAGTGCAAAGCAACAAATAGAGAGAAATGGAGATCTTTTCTTAGTTCGGCCTATGGAACAAATGTTCTGTAATGGGCTAGCTAAGTAAGTAAACATTGCTGTTTCAGAATCCGCTAAAACTTCCCTGGTGTCAGCGGTTTTCATTTAAAGTTAGCACTGTGCATAACATTGTAATATAAGGAGGCGATCCACTCCATTGTCCTGATTTGAACATCTATATCTCAATAACGGTAAAAACTAGAAGATATCATAAAAGTCAATCTTGTAGAGAATTTTCATAGTTACAACTCTTTCTTTAGTCCAATTTCGATAGGACTTGCGGTGTCCAAGCAAAATCGTGAAAACCTAAAACCCTTAAATATGTCAACTTGAATCGCGGTTTATTTAAAAAGCGCTACGGGGATTGTTTTGTTTTTTTTTTTGATTTTTCTCATCTATGAACATTGTAGTTTCAGAATCCGCAAAAACTTCCAAGGTGTAAGCACCTTCCATTTAAATTTGGTTCAAGAATTCATCAACCTAGGTCCACTTTTGTACGGAAGCAGCAGCACTGTGCGCCGCGCCGTGATATAAGCCAAAAAAGTGAAATAGACCATTTGTTCGGGTTCATATCCTCAAACCGTTGATTTTCTATCGGAGGCAAAACTGTAGCTTTTGTCATAAAGAATAAATGTTGTGAGTACATAAATTCCATCAAAAATTCACGTAACACCGCGAAATGTTCATCGGAGACCCCCAATGTGGTATACCAATCTTTATATCTCGACGGCATAAAGCTATTTTGAGATGTGTGTCCGTCCGTCCAACCCTCCGTCCGTCTGTCCATTATAAATTGTAATCAAACTCCACGCCGCAATTATGGACCGATCTTCACGGTCGGATTCAGACCATAATAGATCCCTATTTTTATTGGTGATGATCGTGAAATATTTAGCGTGTGAAATGGACCAAAAACATAATATTTATCCAATAATAGTCACAATAATAGTCCGATCAACGCGAAATTTTAAATAATGTAAGAGTATATGACAAAGAAGAAGCTTGCAATTTGAGATTGCAATCAGATAATATTTTGAGGGTTAAATGGACCACAACTTTTGTGTGAAAATTGTGGAAATTTTTAATATACAGCTTATATCTTTATTCCTAGAAGAATCATTCCGGGCAAGTAAGCAATACTTGGAAGAGCAACGCTTGACCTTTCTATTGATATCAATTGTGTTGGTCTACATGATAAGATAACAGAGTTACAGACTAATATACCCAGTTATTTGTTTGTAGTGTAATCATAAACATGCTAGAGGTCGCAAGTACAGTATTTTCCGGATATAAGCACTGTGGAAAATGCAAGCAAAGCAGTGAAAAACCCGCTTATAAGCACTATCGGTGCATATATAAAAATTCCCCGTTTACAAGCACGTGCAATGAATATACAAATTCTCATAAAAACTGCAGTTTATTAATTTTTAATCAACCAAAAAGGAAAACAACTTCATTCATAATAAAACATCCCACTTCTTTATGCAGTATTAAGCACGGAGATCAATAGTAGTTACGTATATTTAAAGAGAGAAGAATCTTAATTCTTTTTATTCTCAAACAAGTAAAAAACGTTAAGTTCGAATTAATAGAAAATAATTACTTTTCGTGCTGTTACGACATTGGTACTTTAATGTCCATAATTCTAGTCGGAGAAGTATTCTGACCCTAAGAACCCCATATACCTAATTTTAGCTAAATCAGTCAGCTAAAAGTTGGAAAATGACTGAAATCGGGCGGTAACATTATGTGTAGCTATACCTATGTCAACAATTTTGGATAGATACATTTTTTGACCACTAGGAAACCTAAATGCCAAATTGTAGCTAATTTGGTCTGAAATGTAGCTGAAAACGTAAAAATACCTGAAATCGGACGGTACTGTTATATGGGGGGCTATACCAAAACTTGTACTATTATAGTCCATATTCGAACTGCAAACAAAAGACGTCTTTCCGATATTTTAGCGTCCTATCTCTATTTTTGTGGATGCTAGAGTGACTACCACAGACGGAGGGACGGAAATGCATAGATCGACTCAGAATTTTACCCTGATAAAGAATGTCTTTACTTTATAGTGTTGCAAATGACTAATTCAACGTGTTGTCCAAAATAGAAGTGCTCTATGTTTTCTATTACATGAATAAATTTATTGGTTGGCATCACCACCTTACGAATAATACTTCTTGCATTTAAAACTTCTTTTTCGGAGGAAATCTCATTTTCTACAGAATCGTTTTCAGATAATTCATTATTCTCCGATTTCTTTATCCCTTGGCTCTGCATAACATTGTAAATTGTTATCAGATTGCACGATATCTTCAATTTCTTCATCGGACATGATATCCATTACATGTTTTTCATCAAAACCTTCTTCCGAGGTTATTTCACAAAATTTGCACTGCACGTCAAAAAATGTATGTAAATACAAAAACATACTTTTTTTGATCAGTAACAATATTTAATGATTTTCTAAATTAGTCAATAGTTTTTTGCTTTTTCGCCACCGCTTGTTTATTTTTATTGCAATTAGTTCAGCTTTCTTTAAAAGCATATAGCCTGAAATAACAGCTCCAAACGAACGCATTTGATTAAACCAGACTTTAACTGCACGCTCATCCTCCGAAGACTGGTTGCTCATAATGCGCTTTATATTGAGATTTCTTGAAGTCTTTCTCCACTTTATTGTCCCTTTCACGTATACAAAGTTCGATTTTTTGCCTGTCGTCATATACAATTTAACGCCGATGAAAAATTTTACTATCATCCAAATTATTTTGGGTCGGTGCATATAAACGAATTTGTTTAAGCTAAAATGAAAGAATGATAACCAATTTCAAGTGCTTATAAGCGGAGAATGCATATATGCGGGGTGCATATCGTCGGTGTCATGCTTAAGTGTTCCATACGTCATTTTTGACTTTTTGAGATACAGGTGGTTTCTAGGGAGCATACCGGAACTCTTTCTGAATTACTTGTCGGCTTTCTCCTATCTGCCGTAGTTTCCGAGATATCCACGACTCGACGGGAAAGCATCAACTTTTTTCAGTTATGAAATTAATATTTTAAAAACTTACAAGTTTAAAAACACATTTCAAAAATCAGAATTTTAAATTTCGGTTTAGAAGTATTTAATTTATTGAGGCAAAGATGGAAAATTTTTTTGTCACTTTGTTCCATGTGATTTACAATATTTCACATTTGTGTCATAAGCGCGGATATGGAAAAATCGACAAAAATTCTTTTTTTTTTTTAAATCTATAACTTTTATATTCCAATACATATTCTTCTAAATTTTTGCAAATATGTTCTATATACTATTAGTAATATTTCAAGTCAAAAATATAAATATTTGCTTTAGCCAGCTCCACGCAGTTGTGACGCAAAACATTAAAATGCGATTATCTCAAAACAGACAAATGGCGTATGGAACACTTAAGCATGACACCGACGATATATCTAAATAATGCCAATGTATTTTAAACAAAAGTAACATTTGCGCAAATTTCAGTGCTATTAAGCGGGGAATGCTTATATCCGGGATGCATATAAGAGCTCAATTATCACTAAATTTTACACGAGGTAAGAGTTTAGGTAGAAGAAGATGACTACAACTTTGGATGATGATCTGATATTATTTAGCGGGTGAAATGGACCATTACTTTTTAATGAAAAAAAAATTAATCTATATTTAATTCCTGGAGGGCATATACCGGCAAAGTATCCTACATATTTAAAAAGAACTACTGACCTTTCCCCCTGATGCAAATTGCAATAACGCGTATGCTAGATAAGAGACCTACTGCCTAATAAATAATGGGTTTTGTGTAGAGAACCACATTTTCCCATTTCCAGTTTTTGCATTATTGCAAATTATATGGTGCTTTAGCGTATTAAATATTGTCAAATTGGATCTTTATACATACATTGCAGCATGGCCACCTATTTTTCAAAACGATTCCCCAGCCAGCCAACATCAAATTTTCAACGGTGGCAAAATACCCTTCAGTAATGTTGGCGAGATTTTCTGACCATTTCAGCCATGTAAAACTTCTCTACAAGCGGTGTCTTTGGACACGCCGTTCGGACTAGGAAATAAGCTAAGGGTCCCATATCATTAAGCGAAGATGAATCGGGGTACACTCACTCATTAATATGAGAGAAGTCTCCCTTGTTCCTTCTGGGATGTTTGTGAAACAATTATTATATTATTATTAAGGCTTGGTGTGATACGGTGCCAGAATCCACAAAGATATTTCTTACAATAAGTGTTTACTTGTTCCATAAAGAAATTTTGATTCGTGGAAAGCTAATTCCCTGGGGTAGTGGTGTAGGGTATCACATGGTCCGCCCGTCCGACTATAACCTTGGCTTACTTGTTTTTTTATATTTTTTTCTTGGATGTTGGTCTATGGATATCTAACCGTTCAAAGTTAAAGCAATCTCAATAAAAAACTTTTTGGAACATACCAACTCTTTAGAAACAGTCTCCCAGCTAAATTTGAAGGAAGGGGTTCCACACGATGACGTGATTTCATGTCCTCTTTTGCATTGGTTCAAACGAAGTCGTGAAAGATCCTATCTTTTCATTAGCACTTGAACCAATGCAAAGGAAGTCGTGAAAGATCAGATCTTTTCATCAGCATTTGAACCCATTCCATCGATCCAATAGAGTTGAATTTTGTGTTTTTATTTATACACATTATACACATAGGCTTGATGTTGTCGGAGACTCGAAATCACAACTAACGTTGTTAAAACTCTCATCGTAATGATAATGTCATTGCAAAGGGTTGGTGAAAATGACATGCCAAAGCATTGTTGAAAATTACATGTCAAAGCATTGGTGTAAATGACATGTTTTGAATCCAAAAGTGAATAGCATCTTTTGGGGTCCACGCTCATATAAAGTTCATCGATGAAGATGTTAAAAATATGACATGCTAGCTCACTTGCACCCATGATTGAATGGCATCGAACATTTTGCTGGGCTATAGATACTAAACTGGTAGAAATTCAAGAATGTTATCAACAACTTTCTAAAACATGCTACGTGTAAAGGCGCCGAAATAGCGTTTCGAACAAGAAAGAAATAAAAACACGAATGTTTTAATTTTCAAATAATAAAAGCAGAAGCTTTATTGAGTAAATAAGTAATATAAAATTAACTAAAAGGAAAAGGATGGAGAACAGATTACCTGTGTTACGAGTGGCGATCGAAAATGAAGTGTCAATAATAATGCCGAAAGGTCGCGTAGGCGCCAAAACAACACTCATTAGAAAACTCCTAGATTACAGATCACTGTTGCAACAAAAAAGGAGTACGCCGTTTTCTAACGAGTATTCAAATCGAACACAATGAATGTAAGGCGAAAAGCGATCATTACCAAACAATGCAAATTTAAGCTAAATATTAATTCTTACTTAAACACTACGCTAACATTAGTGGTGTTGTTTTTTTGGAATAGCTGTCGCATTGTGTTTTTCAAAATAGTCTGTCGTAATCCCATTGTTGTTGTTTTAATATTTTAAAACAACTAATTTATTAGTGGAGAAAATTTGGCAATATTCGCCAAGGGGTAAGGTAGGGAAGACTAGTTTCGATCCTCGCCACAGGAGAATCAGTTCCCTTGTTTCTTGTTTGTGGATATTCTCCACCGAAGTAATTTTTCAATAACTTCTTCAAAAAAACACTTTTTATACCCAAACAACAATCGTCGGTTTTGAAACCGTTTTTATGTAACCTATTGAGCTTACATGTATATCATTAGAAAGCTTATAGAATTGTAAATCACATGAAATTAATTCATTGATGAAAACTTTGCATGTTCCGGTTCTAGAGCAAAAACACGTTTTCGTGAACCGTTTTAGGGAAAATATCACTGCGCGTAAATATGAAGATCAGAAGTGTGGCCTATGGCATATCTGTCCTTCCGTTTCCGCAGGAAAACGGAGCCAAAATAAAGTCCGAAAAAAAACACCAGAGAGCGAAACAAAGTACCTTGCTGGGACTCAATTCTGGTTCTATGAAAATGAAAAATTTTAGAGAGAAAAAACTATCAAATGAAAAAAATATAAAGAAAATATTTTTCATTTCAAATTTTCATAGAACAAGAATCAAGCCCCTGGTCTCTACGGGGATAACCTCCTGTAGAGACCAGCAAGGTAATTTGGTAACTGGTACAGAAAGTGTGCTCAGGATATGCAAATGACATTTTTTCCTAACTGTTAGTATCCAATATTAGGGAAAACGACGAAAGTACCGCAGATCTAATCCCAGATGATGGTATTTAATGTATTCCGCCTGGCCATGATGAGGTTAAGACAGCAATAAACCGGCTGAAGAATAATAAGGCAGCTGGAGCCGATGACTTACCAGCCGAGCTGTTCAAAACCGCTGATAAGGTGTAAGCACCACTACGCAAGATGCAAATTTTAAAAAATGTACACAATTTACAACAATAGCATCATGTTCCTTGCTTACGCTGACGATATTGTAAAGCATGTAACTGATGCCGTTAAGAAGGTCGAAGCAGAATCCGCTAAAGTGGGTTCGGCAATAAGCGGCGACAAGACAAAGTTGATAGTATCGACGCGAAGTGCCTCCGTAGAACTCGGAACAACTCTGGAAGTTGGCTCCTATGAATTCTCATCGGAGAAACACAACTAACAACATCAGTAAGAAGAATTGTATTTCTCCAAGAGATGCTACTTTGGCCTTAGTAAGCAGTGTAATAACAAACCCACATCTCGTCATACAAAAACAAATGAGCAAAGACTATAGCCGGGACGGAACCGACCATGTGATACCCTACACCACTACCACTGTGCATAAGCTTTTCACTGGTAAACATTACTTTTAGGGAATATAATCCGACTACCACCAAACATAAATAGTATGCCTCTTTCTCTCTGGGACCTCCATAAGCAAGCAAAATTTCTTGACCATCCGATCAAAATTACGACATGTAGCGTGATTGTAAAAAATGGAAGAATTGGATGTATTACGACTAGTGTGGTATCTCCCTACGCCAACCTACTTTACATCAATTTTAAGGTAATATTTATAACCTCAGCCTTTAGGCTAGAAAGGGTATATACACTTTCACACGGGCAAAATGTGCCTCATCGAAATAATGGTTTTAGACCCCAAGTATGTTTGGACGAAATGTGTTTCAGACAATTTGGAGTCGATTGAGCAATGTCCGTCCGTCTGTCTGTCTGGCTGGAGCGCACGATAACTCTCGAACGGATCAACCGATTCGATACAAAATTTGGCTTTCGTAATATTTTGTCCAAACTTAGTTTAAGTTCGAAGATGGGCTATATCGGTCCACTCCTTCCGGTACCTCTACCACAAAAGTTCGAAAATGTTCAGAAAATTTGTGTGCACTATACCTCTTGAAGGAAGTAGCCGATTTGACTTAGCACATCGTGAAATTTCTACTAAACTTAGATGAGGTTCCAAAATGGACTCAATCGGTCCCCTCCTTCGGGTATCTCTCACACAAAATTTCGGATAAGTTCAGTTTAGGACCTGCTCTCGAATCGCTTTGATTTTTGTTGCAGCAACTTGTATTCGCTTCCCCCCATACGACGGTACAAGTTTCATCAGGGGCAAGTCCATACTTCCTGAGAAAATGGCCGGAAAGGTGCAAAAAGCCCCTATGACATCTTGTGTAGTGGTTGGAGCGCAAGATAACTCACGAACGGATCTGTCGATTCGGTCCAAAATTTGGCCTTCGTAATATTTTATCAAAACATAGTTTAAGTTCGAAGATGGGCTATATCGGTCCACTCCTTCAGGTGCCTCCCCCACAAAACTTCAAAAATGTCCGGAAAATTTTGCGCACGATAACTCTTGATGGGAATGACCGATGTAATCCATACTTTGCACATCCTAATATATCTACCAGATATAGATCAGGTTCGAATATGGACTATATTTACTCGTGAATCACTTTGATCCTTTTCGAAGCGATTTACATTCGCTACCTCCATTACGACGGTAAAAGTTTTTTCAGGGACAGGTCCATATTTCTTGGGAAAACAGCCCAAAAGGTGTAAAAAAACCCCTGTGTCACCATATATGGCTGTCGGAGAACACGATAACTCTCGAACTGTTCAACCGATTTGGTCCAACATTTGGTCTTCGTTATACTATATCCAAACTTAGTTGGGCAATACCGGTTCACAACTTTCGGTACTTCTCTCCAATATTTAAAAAATGTCACTAGAATGCTAGGACGATATCACTTGAATGGGGCAACCAATTTGGTCCAAACTTTGGATCTCCTAATATTTTATCAAAATTTAGTTTAACTACTAAAATGGCCCATATCGGTCCTCCCTAAGGGTACCTGGCCCACAAAAGTTCCTAATTCCTTATCCACATTTTGTCGGCAAGTTCAATGGTCCAAAAAGGGCCACCACAAATTATGAAGAGACCTTAAATACATTCGATCTGTCCGGAGGTAAAATTTTCGCTTCACCTTGGCTGAGGGTATATCTCTGTCGGCAAAGACGACTGATCCTTTTTTACTTGTTTCTTCTTCCATTCACAAAGAATAAAACTTTGAATTTGTTTCCACATGAGTTTTTCCCCATTCCGACCCCTAAATATCATCCGACTATCACCAAATCAATAGGCTTCTTTCTCTGTGGGGCCCCCATCTACCCCCAAAATTTTGGGACTATCCGATGAAAATTCCAACCTGTAGCGTGATTACAAAAAATGGAAAAATTGGATATATTACTGACTTCTGCGATATCTCGGTTGTTTGCCCACTTACGCCAACATACTTTGCATCAGTATAAAGGAGATCTTTTCTTCTTCCATTTACTGGCTTTCCTTTTGAAATACTCCAACCAGAAGCGGCGATATTCGCATAAGAAAATATATTACATAAGAAGAGATATTACTTACTTACACTGGCCCATTACAGAACATTTGTTCTATAGGCCTGCCAATTCTGCGTGCACCGCCAAGCGGTCCGTATTTATACGCCTTTTTAGCGGGTTCATCATAGCTCATTCTTATGATGCGGAGATATTAGCTTTGAAATAAAACGTTGTCTTTTTCTCCAAATAAGTTTTTTGCCCATTCCGACCCCTGAATATTATCCGACATCACCAAAATCAATAGGCTTCTTCCCCTCCGGGACCCTCATCTACACCCAAAATTTGGTAAGGATCCGATCAAAATTGCGACCTGCAGCGTGATTACAAAGTTTAAATGGACAGACGGACGGACGGATACACATAGCCAGATCGACTCAGCTCGTCGAGACATTCATTTTGGTAAATGTGAGCATGGGTTTACGACCATTATTTCGATGCGTTACATACTTTTTGGACAAAAACCAACTTATAATACCCTCCCCACATAGTGGTGTAGGGTATAATAACGCTTTACAAATCACTGATACTACCCGTGCTAATGTATGGTTCCGAAACATAGGTACTTGCGCAAGCAGATAAGACCGTGCTTGGTGTGTTTGAGAGAAAAATTCTTCGAAAGATCTACGGGCCAATCTGCGTTGACGGTGAATATCGACGTTGTATGAACCACGAGCTGTAGAAGATATACAGAGACATTTTAAATGAATCAAGGTACAACGATTGCGTTAGCCAGACCGTGTCACAAAAATGAGCGACGATGAATCCGCTAAAAAGGTGTATAAATACGGGCCGCATGGCGGTTCACGGAGAACTGGCAAGTCAAGGCTTCGATGGAGCGAACAGGTGGAAAGCGAGATCGAAAAACACGGTATTCAAAATTTGAATAACAAAACAAAAATAGAGAGGAATGGAAACCTTTTCTTAGCTTAGCTTATTGAAAGAAATTGTCTGCAAAAGGCCGACTAAGTAAGTATGTACAATTGGCAACCCATTTTAGAGCTGCTAAATGAGTAAATTTTTCATTATTTAATGTTATCCATGGTCACCTAAGAAGAATATTTAGAATGCATTAAGTCTTTCATAATATCCATGAAAGAAATAAATGCATGTTTGAAGCAGTAACTAGTGTTACCTCTCTATTTTGCACTCAAGTGAAGTTTTCGTTCACCCTTTTTATTACTTCTAATTGTTTGCCTTTTTCAATTTCTATTCGAAACATTTTGCTACTCATTTATACCTCATATAAATTAATGCTTGGAAAAAATATTGAATATTAAATTAATAATGTTGTTTAAACTAATTGTGGACGGTAAAATCAATTTACAAGGACTATTAACAAACGCCAGTAAACTCCTGCGAATGCAATGCATGCAGCAAAAATGTATGCAAAAACATACAAATATGAAAGTTAACAGACAGCGGGGATGATGCGATGCTATGATGGACTGCCTGATGCGGTTGATAACTTAATTTGCCTGGCAATTGGGAAAGAGAAACGAGTTTTTATACAATTTCTGTTATGCCAATGCAGAGAATCTCTGTTTAGTACAAACATTACTCATTACAACAGTAGCAACATCAAAAGCAATATCAACGGCAATAGCATTAACATCCAACAACAATTTAATTCACTTAACATTGCCACCGCGCTGACAAAAAGACGCCATGGGAATGCAAAACGAAATGCAATTTTCACAAGTTTTCATTGAATGTGGTCTTCTCTAATAGGCTGAGCTATTAATAATGATGAATGTGTGTTGGTATGTCCGCAGTACACAGCAACAAGTCAAGTTACATACAAATGTAAATGGAAATACTTCCTCCCGGCCAGTGGTATTAGGAAAGATTGCCTGCATGAGTGTGTGTGACTACGAGTATAGACTCCTAATGTAGTTCATAAATGCAATTATGACGAGATATTGAACTATCCTTATTATCCTGTTGTTGCCGTTGCATATTTACAGTGTGCAAATTAATCTAATATATAAACACAATAGACATGTTCGACAAACCGATAGACATACAGGCTGTAGGCAGGACAGACATTTTCATTGTTGTTAAAGTCCATTACATCTGTTGAAACGAGACAAACGTGTAGGCGTGAGTGAGTGTGTGTGTCTGTGTTAATATCATGGTTTGTTGCGTTCTCATTTTATGTGATTTCCTTTGATTGTACTTTACTCTTCGTTTATTTTCTGTGGTCATATTAATGTATAAATTTAAAATTGTATTAGGGACAACATAACAAAACGCTTAAATGCAATTTCAGTCAACATAAAAGCTCTAATGGTAAATCTATAAAGAAACAAGTAAAAAAGTATCAATTTTTTTTTTTTGCCGACAGAGTTAAGGCCTGCGTACATAAGCTGCCTTGCCTGCTTACCTTGCTTACTTCTGATAAAAGAATAAAAAAGAAAAGGGCAACCCAGTTTAAAATTTCCTCGGCCTTCTTTAATCTTTTATTTTTATTATGTCAAAAATGAAGCAGGAAAGCAAGGCAATCAGGCAGAGCAGCTTATCTACGCAGGCCTTTATACCCTCAGCCTGTGTGAATTGAAACTTTTTTCTATAGACAATAGACAATGGAATTGAATACCTGCTACGCAACTGAAATCCTTTTATCCTATAATTATATATCGGGCAGTTTTCAGATCTTGTGGCCCTTTTGAACAAATGAACTTCTCGACAAAAATATAGTTCAAAAGTTCTCCGAATGAGGTACCTGAAGGAATACATCAATATAATCAATTTTGGAAGTGAATCTTATTTTGGGAATCATTTGTTACCTATAGATATCGCGCCCATCAGTAATCCTTTTCTCCTATAATTATGTATCAGGGGGTTTTCAGATTTTGGGGCCCTTTTGGACGTATGCACTTCCCGTCAAAAATGTAGTTCACAAGTTCTCCGGAGGAGGTACCTGAGGGGATACATCGACATAATCAA
Organism: Musca autumnalis; assembly: GCF_047663935.1. Taxonomy (NCBI): domain Eukaryota; kingdom Metazoa; phylum Arthropoda; class Insecta; order Diptera; family Muscidae; genus Musca; species Musca autumnalis. The sequence continues at coordinate 148,806,161 of NW_027411866.1, read as the reverse complement.
TTATGGAAGTGAATCTTATTTTGGGAATCATTTTTTACCTATAGATATCGCACCCATCAGTAATTTCAGTTGGTCACCGTGTAACTTAGAGGTTGCTGGACCACAATGTAAGGAAGCATTGACTTGCTCATAGAACATAATATCGCTGTAAACAGGACCACAAGAAGTAACATCGGACTATCTGACACAACACAACATTTAAACAGCAAGTAAGAACGGCGCGCCGTTACAAGTAGGGGCAAGTCCGTACTTCGTGAGAAAATAGCCTGAAAGTTAAAAAAAAAAAAACATATGTAGTGGTTGGATCGCAAGATAACTCTCGAACGGATCTGCCGATTCGGCCCAAAATTTGGCCTTCGTAATATTTTGTTTAAGTTCGAGTATCGGTCCATTCCTACAGGTCCTCCCCACAAAAGTTCAAAAATTGTGCGCACGATATCTCTTGATGCGAGTGATCTATTTGGTCCATACTTTATCCATCATAATATATCTAACGGATATATATCAGGTTCGAATATAGACTATATTTGTCCACTTCTTCGGGTACCTCCCACACAAAATTTCGGATAAGTTCACTTTAGATCTGCTCTCGAATCACTTAGATTTTTGTTGAAGCAACTTGCATTCGCTGCCTCAATTACGACGGTAAAAGTTTTTATAGGGGCAAGTCCATACTTCTTGAGAAAACCGCCCGAAAGGTGTAAAAAACCCCTATGGAACCATAGTAGTGGCTGGAGAGCACGATAACTCTCGAACTGATCAACCGATTTGATACAAAATTTGACTTTCGTCATACTTTGTCCAAACTTAGTTTCAGTTCAAAAATGGGCAGTGCCGGTCCACAACTTCCGGTATTTCCCCCAATATTTAAAAAAAAATACCACTAACTTCTGAAATGGCCCATATCACTGCAGTTTAGGGTATGTTCGAAGATCCTTTGTAAATGTATAACGATGCTGTTCGTTGTGGTCCTGTTTAAAGTGATATTATGTTTTCCGTGGACAAGTCCATGCTTCCTGGCATACTGGTCCAAAAGTTATACGATGACCCACTGAAATGACAAGTGAGCGCGATATCTATCGAAAAGATATGACTCTCACAATAAGATCAATTTCCATAATGGACCAAGTCGGTCCATTCTTTAAGTACCTCCTCCGCAACACTTTTGAACTTTATTCCTGATCCACATTTCTGTCGACAAGCTCAAATGTCCAAAAAGGGGCACAAAATTCTGAAAAGATGAATGTTTCAATTCACTTATGCCTTGTTCAGACTGACGGTAATTCGCTCTCTATTCGTTGTTCGACCCCAAATTACGATATAATTACTTCATTTCCCATACAAAATTTTGAGAACGAACAACGATTTGTGTACATTGTTCAATTTAAATTACTCTCAGAACGACGATAAAGTATGTCCCATCTCTAACAAATGAGAGAATTTATCGAAATAAATTAATTATGACAGGAAAAATAAAAAATTAAAAATTTATTAAAAACCCAAACATTTTTAGAAAAACTGCAAAACATGAATGAAAACTAAACGGTTTAACGACTAGTACACATTCAATTCATAGCAAATTTTCCCTTTTCTTTTATTACAGTTGCATTTCTTGTCTATCGTTTCAAATTCGCCTACAAATTTAGGAACAAAAATCGAATGCCTGCCAGAAAGTCAGTATACCAAAAAGTTATTTTGGCAGGTCTCTCTCTCGTTAATTTTGAAAATAGAAAAATTAAAAAATGTGCTGAAAATACCAAAATTGTGATACAAATAGAAAATATGAATGAGAATAATATAATTAAATATTAAATAGATATCTGAAAGAAGGACAAATAGTTTTTCAGTTCATATCAATTAATTTTACTCGTCTTTTGCACGGAACTTTCTTTAAAATCAGTAAATAAAAAGTGTGAAAATATGAATCATGTTGCTATGAATTGTGTACCATGTCGTATGAACGGGTTAATTCGTGTACATAATTATGAGAGCGAACAACGTGATTCAAACGCTCGTGTGAACATGACATTAGGCTGAGGGTATATGTCTGTCGGCAAAGCCGACTGATACTTTTTTACTTGTTTAATATTTTAATCAGCGTTGAGGATTCAAGTCATTTTTGATTCGACTCCTGTGTTAGTTTTTTCACGAATCCGACTTCGGAGCCGACTCCGAGGATAATTTCCTATGCCACTCAAAATGAATAATATATGCACAACTTTTATCGTGTTTTAATATATGTTAAACCATTCTTTAGAAAAACATTCATTCCCATATAATACTCAACTACAGAACTTTAATGCATTGTTACCGTCGAAATGTAGCAAACTGAGGTGTCGAATCGTATTTTTTATGATATTTATTTAATGTTGTACCGTTGTTTAATCACTAATATAATCACATACCTACGTAAATAGCACGTTACATACGGTTTTTTTGACAATTATAGCAAATCTACATTTTCATTGAAATGTATTGAAACTTTTAACGAATCATTAAAGGGATTACAATCATAACTTGGAGATACTTGGAGATAGCAATTTCGGTAAAACAATGTGAGGCACCATTCTATGGGCGCTATTTCAAAACGTCGATCTATACCGAAAAATTTCTGACGGAAAGTTTTTAGGCTCAAAGAAGACTAAATACCAAATTTCCTATATTTCGGTAAAAAAATGTGGCTAAAACTAAAAAAATACCGAAAATCAAGAAGTAAGCTTCTATGGGGATATGGGAAGACGTGGACCTCTTGGAAGACGAAATAACGAATTTCAGCCATTTCGGTTGTATATTGACGTCACAATCTTCAGTATTACGAAAATCCGGAGGTACCGTTCTATGGGGGCTATATCGAAACGTGGACCTATACCGACGAATTTTAGTCAGAAATGGGGTAATATGAAAACGTGGACCTGTACAGACATATTTCTGGCAAACAATTTTATATGACATTGAAGACTAAATACGAAATTTCAGCCATTTTGGTGGAATATTGAAGACACAACCTTCAAAATACGAAAAATCGGGAGGTACTTTTCCATGGGGCTATATGAAGGCGTGGACCTATACCGACAAATTTAAAGGGGAAGTCTGAGTACCCCCAACGAAGTCTAAATACCATATTTCAGCCATTTCGGTGGAATATTGAGGCCACAATTTTCAAAATACCGAAAATCGGGAGGTAGCGTTCTATGGGGGCTATATGAAGGCATGGACCGATACCGACAAAGTTCTGGGGGAAAGTTGTATACCACCAACGTAGACTAAGTACCAAATTTCAGCCATTTCGGTGTGATAATGAAGTTAAAACCTTCAAATACCGAACATCGGGAGGTACCGTTCTATGGGGGCTATATGAAGGTGTGGACCGATACCGGCAGAATTCTGGGGGAAAGTTTCGTACCCCTAAAGAAGACTACGTACCAAATTTCAGCCATTTTGGTAGGATAATGGAGCTAAAACCTTAAAAATACCGAAAATCGGGAGGTATCGTTCTATGGGGGCTATATGAAGGTGTGGACCGATACCGACACAATTCTGGGGGAAAGTTTTATACCCCTAAAGAAGACTACGTACCAAATTTCAGCCATTTTGGTAGGATAAAGAAGCTAAAACCTTATAAATACCGAAAATCGGGAGGTACCGTTCTATGGGGGCTATATCAAAACGTGGACCGATCTATCCCATTTTCAATACCAACCATCCTGCAAGTAATAAAAACTTCTGTACCAAATTTTGACTCTCTATCTTTAAAATTGCGAGCTGTATCTTCATTTCAACAGACAGACAGACGGACGGACAAACGGACATGGTCAAATCGACATAGAATTTTATGCTGATCAATAATGTATATACTTTATAGGGTCTCCGACTAGAGTTGTGCCAAAGGAACTATATGGAACTATCTAGTTTACTTCGCAGTTCCAATGGCCCACATTTTTTCTTTTAACAAGCTGCGTATAATTAACATCACACGTTATATTTCATGATGTTACTCACACGTTTTGGAACTAGTACAAGGAACTAGGAACTAGATTACCCAACTCTATCTCCGACGAATATTTCGAAGTGTTATAAACGGAATGACAAATCTAATTATACCCTCCAAAGGGTGGAGGGTGTAATAAGGGAATCCAACTCGTGATTTTTTAATAATATAGTGTAGAGTATTTAAGGATTAAAATGAGAGATACCACGCCTGCTCATAGCGTCAGCATAACAGGGAGAGAAAACTCCGATAATTATATTTATAACTAGAACTTACAAACTAAATATTAAAACTAAAACCAAATAAAAAGGTAAGTAAAAAAACAAACGTTCAAATACAAAGTGTGTAATTTTTTGAGTCACGGTTTATTAACCATATTCTGACACAGCAGCGTGATAGAAGACCAAAAATAAGAAGATAAGTGTCCCGGCGTTTTTTCCCTATCACTTCAACTTTCGCGGTTATAGGCCCCCAAAGACCTGAGGCTTCATGTCAAAAACGATAATTTTGTCAGGTACATATCTTCTAAACCGCTAAGAATTTGGGTTTTACTCGGTGAGGAAAAGTTGTAGCTCTCGTCTTAAAAAATAATAATTGTGAACACATAAAATCCATTCAACCTCACCTTCAAGGTCAAGGTCTCTCTTAATTTTTTCTCGGATTTTAGTCTACGGATATCAAACCGACCAAAATTGAAGCAAACAACCAACTAGAAAAATGTACCTCAGATCTTAGAATATTTTTATGTTCTAGAAAGTTGTATATTGAAAGCTTAGGTACATTTTTGTAGTTGAGTGTATCCTTAATTTATCGAATATTTTCAAAAGTTGTTGACTATTTTCACATTTAAGAACCGGTCATAGATATTTCGTATGTTCCAGAAAGTTGTTTGCTGATATCTTTGCTACATTATTGTGGTCCATTGTTTTCTTGAACTTTGAACAGTTTAGTATCTATGGAGTAAGAACCGAAAAAAGAGGATAAAAATCGCATTTGATTTGCTATTTTGACCATTAAGAACCGTTTCTATAAATTTCGTATGTTCTAGAAAGTTGTTTACGAAGGTCTAAGTTAAATTTTTCTAGTTGGTTGTTTGCTTCAATTTTGATCGGTTTGATATCTGTAGACTAAAATCCGAGAAAAAATTAAAATGGAAATTTGATCTTAAGGACTTTTTCCACAATTATTATTCTTTAAGACGAGAGCTACAACTTTTCTTCTACGAGTAAACACTATTGCTTAGCGGTTTAGAAGATATGTGCCTGACAAAATGATCCCTTTTGACATCAAGGCCTCAGGTCTTTGGGGGCCATGACCGCGAAACTCGAAGTGATAGGGAAAAACGCAGGGATACGTGTCTTCTTATTTTTGGTCTTCTGTCCTGCTGCGGTGTCAGAATATGGTTAATAATTTTCTTGTCGCACAGTGATATCAGATCAAAAAATAATTTGGAATTCCAGAAAGGGCATTTGCAACCAACTCACTCTCACAAAAGCCTAACGGTGAAAACTAGTAGGTGGTTGACCAGTTAAAATTAGGTTGGTTCGCTAAAACATTTTCAATTAAAGAATTGGGAGAAATAGCTAATCTAGAAATAAGTGGACGGAGGAGTAATGTTTGCCATCTCGTAAATGTATCAATTTGGAAACCATTTTTTTAAAGACTGGGCATTTTTATTTACATACAAACGTAGAATTTTTGCATTAAATATATCAGACTGCAAAAAAAAATCAATTGAAATTGTAGTTGGAGAAAAAAGCAACATTTTCATGTATTTTGTAGAGGAAGCTTAAAAAACTAGGAACGCTATGCCACATGTCTATCATGTGACTGTTTCTTTTACACAGCATGTGATGCTGCATTACATGCTGTCTTCGCAGTGTTTAGCGTATGTCTACTGTCAATCAATCAAGTCCTTCATGCCGTATTTTTACATTGCACTGTGGAAATTTTAAAGTTCTTTGATTTTATGATTTCATAAGATTTGATTTTTCATCCGAAATAGTGTTTTTTTTTTAATAGTAACAAAAATGAGTTCCACATGCACATTTTTCGAAAATCTATGGGACAGGAAAAATTGCAGAAACGTCAAAAATATTGGAACAAATGTCAAAGTCGGCATGCTAGCCTATCAGAAGCCGAATTTTATCGTGTAAAAAGTTTCTAAAGAGAAAGCTATTTAGCGCCATTTTTTTTAAAAAGAAGTGAAAATTTCCAGAAAAAGAATTTGCAACCAACTCACTCTTACAAAATCTTTCCATTAAAGATAGTAGGGGTTTGACCAGTTAAAATTAGATGGGTTTGCTAAACCATTTTCAATTAAAGGATTAGGAAATAGCTTATGTAGAAATAAACCGATTGGGTCCAAAATTTGGCTTTCGTAATATTTTGTCCATAGATTTTTGTCGGTCTACTCCTTCGCGTACCTCCACTAAACAAGTTAAAAAATTGTCGCTAAAATTGTGCGTACGATAACTCTCGAAGGGAATAACCGAATTTGTTGGTCATAACTTTGCATATGGTAATATAACTTTCAGGCATAGAACGGGTTCGAATACAAACTATATCGGTCTACTCTTTAGTGTACCTCCTGTGAAATTTCTACAAGAAATAGATGTGGTTCAAATATATACTCAATCGTTTCACTCTTTCGGGTACCTCCCACACAAAATTTCGGAAAAGTTCAGTTTAGGACCTGCTCTTGAATCGCTTTGATTTTTATAACAACTTGTAGTTGCTGCCCCATTACGACGTCACATGTTTTTTTTAGAGACAAGTCCATACTTCCTGAGAAAATGGCCCAAAAGTTGTAAAAACCCGCTAATGCACCATGTGTAGTTTTTGCAGCGCACGATAACTCTCCAACGAATAAACCAATCCGATCCAAAATTTGGCAGTCATTATATTTTGTGGCAGACTACTCTCACGTTCTATAATGGGCCATATCGGTCCACTCCTTTGGGTACCTCCCCCACAACAGTTCACGATAACTCTCGAAGGCAGTAACCGCTTTGGTCCATTCTTTGCACACCGTGATATTTCTGTGAAACATAGATCAGGTTGTAATATGGACTATGTATGTCAAGTCGTTCGGGTACCTCCCACACAAAATTTCCGAAAAGTCCAGTTTAGGACCTCCTCTCGAATCGTACTGATTTTTCTTGCAGCAGGTTGCACTCAAGGTCCCTATTACGGTACAAGTTTTTTGAGTAGTAAGTCGACATTTCTTGAGAAAATGACCCGAAATCTGTAAAAACCCCCAGCAGCAAGTCTAGTGGCTGGTCCAAACTTTGGATCTCAAAATATTGTGTCCAAACTTAATTTTTGTTCAAAAGTGGGACCTTTCGGTACACTGCCACCCACACAAATGTTCAAAATTTTTGTTTAAGGGTCTGTTCGAGGATCCTTTTACCCTGTTTACCGCCATAATATGTTTTTCGTGGGTCTAAATTATATGGTGACCAACTGAAATGACTGGTGGGAGCGATATTTATAGAGAAGAAAGACTCCCAAAGTAAGAACCAATTCCAAAATAGACTATGGCGGTCCATTCCTTTAGGTACCTCCCCCGCAAAACTTTTCCTTCGATCCTTAGTATTCTATGTGTTATAAGACAATTGGACCAACTAGATGTTATATTTGGCTGGCTCGCCTTCGTCGATCTTTGCCTTCCTTCATTATACCCTCCACCATAATATGGAGGGTATAAGTAAATTTGTCATTCCGTTTGTAACACATCGCAATATTCATCGTATATATATTCTTGATCATGGTAGAATTCTAAGTCGATATAACCATGTCCGTCCGTCTTTTGAAATCAAGATACAGCTCGCAATTTTTAAGATAGAGCTTTGTAATTTCGGTTAGAAGTTCCTATTACTCCTAGGATGTTTGGCATTGCAAATGAACTATATCGGTCCACGTTTTGATATAACCCCCATAGAACGGTACAACCCGATTTTCGGTATTTCGAAGGTTTTAGCCTTATTCTCACACCGAAATGGTTGGTATTTAGAAATTTGTCGACATAGGTCCACACCTTAGTATAGCCCCCATAGAACGTTATCTCCCGATTTTCGGTATTTTGGCTGAAGTTTGTTGGAGGTAAAAGCCTTTCTGACCCCCATAGAACGGAACCTCCCGACTTTCGTAATTCTTGAGCTTGCGACGTCAATATCCCACCGAAAGACTTAAATTTGTTATTTAGTCTTCCATGGGAATTCAAAATATTCCAGAAAAGAATTATCAGTATAGGTCCGCGGTTTCCTATATCTTCATACAAGCGTACCTCTTGATTTTCGGTATTTTGAAGGTTTTACCGAAATGTGGGAAATTTCGTTTTAGTCTTCTTTGAGTCTAAAAAGTTTCCGCCAGAGATTTGTAGGTATATATCGACGTTTTGATATAGCCCCCGTGGAACGGTACCTCCCGAATTTTGGTATTTTGAAGGTTAGCCACATTGTTTTACCGAACTTACTGAAATTTGGTATTTAGTCTTCTTCGTAAACGAAAGGAAAATAATTGTTCCATTTTACTTCAATACAACAGAGGGTATAACAAGTTCGGCCTGACCGAACTTACCGCCGTTCTTACATGTTTTTAATATCTCCCTTCTTCCAGAGAATCTTTGATTGAGAGAGTTTGAAATTGTTTCCGTTGAACTTCACTTTTCAATCTGTGCAGCCATCAATTTCTTCTGTACACAACCGAATTTCTGTGTACTATTACGTTTCACCCTTAAAGGGTTGAGAAAAAGTTTGCGATAACAGCAAATTTATTGTATCAATGCGTAGGATATTCAGTAGACTCGGACACCGGAAGTAGAAAAGAGGATCTCAACCAGGAGATTTCATCCGTTATACTTCTATTATATTTTGTGGAATACACTTATGTTGGCTCCAAACCAAAAGTGAATGAATTCATGCAGACTACTGTTCGGCAAATGGTCGCAGTGAGCTGCATTGTCTTCACTCTTTATTAACGCTGTCATTCTTAACAAATGTCATTTTAATATCAGCGTGCCTGTGTAAGCTCTAAATATGTTATCATCAAATGTGAATGGTGAAGATGACAACATTCATGGGCGTTTAAAAGCTGACAAAACCAATGCATGGCGCTACAATACGTACCATGTGCGAATTGATTGTAATGTCATTATCCATAGGACCAACATCTGTACACAAAAGCTGAAGTAAAGCCACTATATACTCACGTATGGTTGTATATTGGCTACTATTTGTAGTTGTAATGGTCCATCAATATAGAAGTGCAACTCTTACAAATGTTATACAATAGAGAAAGGAGAAGTCATTGTTCTTAAATCAAATAATTTCAGATATCATTTGAAACTATTACACACAAATACACAGTATCTGATTCATTTCAATCTGAATGCAATATATGTATGTACGTACAGTTTACACACCTCATTAACACTATACACAAGAAGTGGGAACATAAAATCATGGGAAGGTACATATGTATGTATGTATATAATGTATGTTTGACAAAACGACAAACGAATATGGCATTGTATTGGCACATTGATTTGGTATTGGTTTAGGTCATAAGTTAAATGTGTTACAGGGAATTTCTTACGTGATTAGCTATTAATTAATTATGTTTCATATAATTTTACACATGGACACATGCACACACACCCACATACCTTAGGAGACGAAGGCTACGTCTTGTGTTGAAACAGTTTGGCTTAAATGGACACAAAACCAATACAAATGTGAAATAGGCATTCACACGTTTACGTCCTTCCTCAGAGAATTGGCCCAATTTTAATTGAATGAATTGGCAGAATTTTGCGTAGCTCAGATATTGAAGCATGAATTCTAATCTTCTTAATAGGTTTAAGAATTTCAAAACTTAAAGAAGATTTTACGAATTCATTATGTCTTAATATGTGAGGTGATGCAATCGATAGGGAGAAGTAAAATAAAATTGCATTGAAATTTATTATTAGATGAATTTTTGGAGTAGAATTTTCAGCGCGACAATGCATCCATCTATTCATTTCGAAGATTTTACCGGTGCACTAACAACATATTGGGTATTACCGCCATGAGTATCTCTGTCACAATCAAGTGGCACATCAGTACAATATTTTGTTGTACTGCTTGCACAAGTGCATCTGTTCGAATGCTAATCAAACTTGCTTAATAGGCTCGTTGATCTAGAAATACTCGCTAGCACCTTTTGACCTCACTCTCTAGATCATGAAGATCTCTACAGACGTTAATAATGTCGTAATCTGGACCACCCTTAGGATACAATTTTAATTTTTTTAGAAATGTACGTCCTCGGATATTTAGAATTGAAATTAAACCATATCGGACCACATTCAGTATAGTCGCCATATAAACAATGCCCCACGTTTTAAGTATTTTCAAGTTTTTAAGGTCTAATAGAGTTGTATAGGGGATTAATGTGTTGGAGGGTATATTCGAGCCGAAAGTAACCGCTGTTTTTCATTTTTAAAGTACATATCGAGATACCTAAACGACTTCTATGAATTAAATACCTCCAAAATGATGAAAAACTAGAATGCGCGAGTGCAGATTGAACTTTCATATCCAAAAATTTTATCGATAACCTAAGAATATAATATTCTTTAATGTAATAACAAGTAAAAAAATTTCAGTCGGCTTTGCCGACATATATACATATGTACCCTCAGCCTATGTGAATTTAAACTTTCATCTGCGGATAGATCAACACAATTGTTGAACTTCCATGGGGGAGGTACCATAAAGAGAAGATCGATATCGGCCATTTTAGAAGTTAAACTAAATTTGAACCAATGAACGAAAACAAACAAAACGATTCCCGTACCAATCACACAAAGCCACAAACTTTTCAGCTTCTCTGAATCGTTTCATTCTCACAACCAAAACAAAAACACAAACTTTTCAATGTAAAAAGATAGAAACCGTACGATTGCTGAATTGTAACTTCGGCTATGCTTTGCCGAGTTGTTTCATTCACCACCGAAACAAAAAGTATTTTTGGGAAACGTTTCCCGTGCGTATTGTCAATGACACACTCAGGCACACGCACATGTGATTGCTTAACAACCCTATAAGTTAGCATCAGCATACTACTGTGAATTTTATCAACCACCAATCAGCATACCACAGTGAATTTTATCAACCACCAAACGTTTTTGATTTATTCACATGTGTTTAGTACTATTCCGTTTTCTATCTGCTCTTGTGGAGTTGAGTACTTTTCGCTTTTCGTTTTGTTTGCACTCACGAATGTAATCAAAACAAAACTAAACAGCGAGCTCGGCCAACGTGGGTTATGTTTCGTTTTGTATTGTACCTATGGAAAATACGAAACGAAACGATTGGAAATGTTATTTAAAGTATTTTTACGTACGCTGATTTGAACAATATATGTAAATATTAGGAGATCAACGTTTGGACCAATTTGGTTACCCCGTTCAAGGGATATCATTCATACCATTTTAGAGACATTTTTTAAAAATTGGAGGGAAGTACAGGATATTGTTGCCAATCTTCGAACTGAAACTAAGTTTGGACACCTTTTAAGCTGCTTTCTCAAGCTATATGGACTTGACCCTGAAAAGCATTTACCGTCGTAATTGAGTCAGCGAATCAAAGTGATTCGAGAGCTGGTCTTAAAGTGAAGTTATCCAAAATTTTGTGTGGGCGGTGTCCGCAGGAGTGGACAGATATAGTCCATATTCAAACCTGATATACAAATGGTAGATATATAAGGATGTGTAAAGTATGGACCAAATCGGTCACTCCCTTCAAGAGTTATCGTGCGCACAATTTTTCCGAACACTTTGGAACTTTTGTAAGAGAGGCACCGGTAGCAGTGGACCGATAAAACCCATCTTCGAACTTATACTAAGTTTGGACAAAATATTACGAAGACCAAAATTAGGACCGAATCGGCAGATCCGTTCAAGAGTTATCTTCCGCTCCAACCATTACATACGCTGTCATAGGGGTATTTTGCAACTTTCAGGCTATTTGCTCAGGAAATATTGCCTTGCCCCTGATGAAACTTGTACCGTCGTATGGGGGGTGGTGAATAAAAGTTTTTACAACAAAACTCAAAGCGATTTGAGAGCAGGTCCTAAACTGAACTTTTCCGAACTTTTGTGTGGCTGGTACCCGAAGGAGTGGACCGGTTGGGTCCATATTCGAACTCTGGTAGGAGTTTCACGATGTGCAATGTATGGACCAAATCGGTTATTCCATTCAAAAGTTATCGTGCACACAAATTTTCCGAACATTTTTAAACTTTTGTGGGGGAGGTAACGGAAGGAGTGAACCGATATAATTTATCTTCGAACTTAAACTAAGCTTGGACAAAATATTACGGAAGCCAAATTTTGGACCGAATCGGTTCACCCGTTCGAGAGTTATCGTGCGTTCCAGCCAGCCAGACAGACGAACGGACATGGCTAAATCAACTCCAAATTGACTGAAACGGATTTCGTTCAAACATACTTGGGGTCTAAAACCATTATTTCGATGAGTCACATTTTGGCCGTATGATAGTGTACTTCCTGAGATATTGGCCAAAACTTCCAAGAAACCCCGACGGCACCAACCAAAATGGCGAATCCGCAAGATAATTCTTGCAGGGAGTTTCTGATTGGTGCAGACTTTGCACATCATACGATTTCATCCAGTCATGTATCAGGTTGGAATGTGGGTTATATCGATCCACTCCTTCGGGTACCTTCCACACAAAATTAAAAAAAAGTGAAGTTTAAGAGCTCCTCTCGCATCGTTTTGATTCTTTTTTTTTCAGTAGATTGTTCTAGCGGCCTCATTTACAACGGTACAATCTTTTTCGGTAGTAAGTCAATACTTCCTGAGATAATGGTCTAAGCTCCAAAACCCTCCCGGCCCATACTAAAATGGCTGTTGTGCAAGATAACTCTAAAACTTTTTCAAAAATTTCTTTCAAACTTAGTTTAACGTAATTTAATATTTCGAGTCCTTTATGAAGAAGTTTGGTTACTTAAAATGTATATGTCAATGAAATGGTATAGCCCCTTGTAACTGTACATACATACATACATATATTAAAGCAAACTCGTGATACCAAATTAATATTATTTATATACCGCATTATTATTGTGTTAGGTATAGTTTTGTTGTTTTTGTTTTTTTTTGTCAGTGGCTGGAGTATGTCTACGTCAGCACGGCTGACTGATACTTTTTTACTTGTTTTTTTTTTCTATAAAAACTACTGAAACGATTTTCTTGAAGTTGTCGATTTTCCTGTGAAAATTGGCAACTTCCCCTATAACATATTTTTTAAAAATGCCATATTTACAATAATTACTAATGTATCGGTTTGAAAATTAATTTGTGAGACAATTGCTGTTGTGTCTCCGACCTTACCCACTTTTTTAGGAACCAAAGGCTTGACCACGCCCACTTTTTAAAATATGATACATCTAAAAAACTACTGAACCGATTTTCTTTAAATTTTGCAGGGAAACCCCCTGTGAAAATAGGATGCATATTTTCTTGAATTTCGAGGGGGGCGAGGTACTTCCCTTTGCCATATTTAACCCCTATTTAGGGTTTTATGAAAAGACAATTTTACCACCCCAACTTTTTTCAATTTTCAATATAGTTTTTTTCTGCAAAATCTACAACAATCTGTTTTTGTTTTAAGTATGTTATATCTTCAATACTATGAATCGATTTCCATCAAATTTACAGCAAAAGCTCAATGTTTGCCGTTGTTATGTATATTTAATGAATATCGAATGAGTTGGCATACTTTCCCCCACGCTTTTCTTTCTTTTGAAAGCTATATGTCTAAGCCAATCTTATGATTATATCGGTTTCAGCATTAATTTTGGGATGCAATGGGGTTGCGTGTACCCTAGGTACATATTTGCAGACAAAATACCGGACCGCGTCCACTTTTTATACCCTACACCACTATGTGGAGAAGGTGTTATAAGTTGGTTTTGCCCAAAAAGTTTGTAACGCATCGAAATAATGGTCGTAGACCCATACTTATATATACCAAAATGAATGTCTCGACGAGCTGAGTCGATCTGGCTATGTGTGTCCGTCCGTCAGTCCGTCCGTCTGTCCATCTAAACCTTGTAATCACGCTACAGGTCGTCACGAAAATTTGAGGGTTAGTAGGGGTCTCACAGATGAAAAAGCCTATTTTGGTGATGGTCCGATAATATTTAGGGGTCGGAATGGGCAAACACTTATTTGGAGAAAAGTCAACATTTTATTTCAAAGCCAATATCTCTGTTTCTTTAAGAGGTACATATATCAAAAGCAAAACCTGGCAAGGAAAGTAGAAAATATCACCTTTATAACGATGTACAGTAGGCTGTCGTAGGTGGTCAAACAACAGAGATATCGCAATAGTCGGTAATGCATCCCATTTTCCGATTTTTTTTTAATCACGCTACAGGTCGCAATTTTGATCGGATCGTCACGAATTTGGGAGTTGATGCGAGTCCCACATAGGAAGGAGCCTATAAAGTTCGGTGATGGTCGGATAATATTCAGGAGTCGGAATAAGCAAAAAGCTTATGTGGAGAAAAGTCAACGTTTTTTCTTATGTGAATATTTCCGCTTCTGTTAGAAGTATTCCAAAAAGAAAGCCCGCCAATGGTGGAAGAAAAGATCTCCTTTATATTTGATACAAAGTATGTTGGCGTAAGTGGGCAAACAACCGAGATATCGCAAAAGTCACTAATATATCCAATTTTTTTCATTTTTTGTAATCACGCTACCGGTTGGAATTTTGATCGGATAGTCACGGATAGTAGATGAGGGCCCCACAGAGGAAGAAGCCTATTGATTGTGGAGATAGTCGGATAATATTTAGGGGTCGGAACGGGGAAAAGCTCATGTGGAGACAAATTCAAAGTTTTATTCTTTGTGAATATATCAACTTCTAGTATGGGTATTCCAACGGCAAAGCCTGTCAATAGAAGAAGAAAATATTGTCTTTAAATTGGTGTAAAGTAGGTTGGAGAAGGTGGCCAAACAAGGGATATACCACAATAGTCGGTAATGCATCCAATTCTTCCATTTTTTGCAATCAAGCTACAGGTCGTAATTTTGATCGGATGGTCACGAAATTTTGGTTGCTTATGGGAGTCCCAGAGAGAAAGGGGCATATTATTTTTGGTGGTAGTCGGATTATATTCCCTAAAAGAAATGTTTACCAGTGAAAAGCTTATGCACAGGGGTAGTGGTGTAGGGTATCACATGGTCGGCCCCATTCCGGACTATAGCCTTTGCTCACTTGTTTTTAAATATGTTATATCTTGAAAACTGGCTACCACGCCCACTCTTTTCAATAAATTTTTTTCCAAAACTACTGAATCTGTAGTGCGATTCTGTAACTCATTAACGACAGAATTAACGACGAATGTAGGTAGTTAACGATAATTATTTATATAATAAGTTAACAACCGAAATAAAAAGTTGTCGTTAAGTCTTAACGACAGTACTTTATTGCAATATTTTGCTGATTTCTTTTAAAATCGGCGTTTTTATATGAGCATATGTTATGTTAATGAGGAGGGTACATAAGGTAAATTCTGTCTTATTGAGAAAAATTTTCGTAAAGCGTTTGCAAAAGGGTTAACTATGTATTATAACATGGGTCAGCATCGCCACTGTTGTGCTTTCGCCAGCGCAGATTTTATTGAAGCTGCATAAAGACCACCAAAGAGAAAGTTGCACAACTTCGATTAACTCATAACTTTCCCTTGGACGATCTTTATGTGTAATCATTTAAGGCTAAGCTAACGCTTCAAAAGAACTCAAGTGTGGTACTCTCATGTAAGGCTTATACCAATTCCCTTAACGCTATCTTGCTTAGAGGCGTTCGTTGGCTTTAATGCCGTATTGAAGTCAAAATGCTATAACTTCGGATTTCCGAACAAAAGGTCATGAGAAATTCCATTTAATATGGGCGTAAATCCACGAACATCACCGAAGGGGCTTAATTATGTGAAACTTCAAAGTTCAATTTTCACAATCCAAAATATGACCCTACCTTTTTAGTTAGAACAAATAAAACAGCTCTTCACATACATATAGGAAGGATTTTACCAAATTTATAATTTTTCAATCATGCATGTATAAAATACAATTCACTACAATAAGATGTGAGTGACCTTTTGACCAATGATCCTTACATACATCTATTAAATATATTATGCCAGTAATACGTTAAAAATATGAATCTGTGGTAAACATAAATAATGCAGCTTCTGTTGCTTCACCTAAGACGGTGTAGATGCACACATGCATATTAATTTGTCTAAAAGTCAAATCCTTGTCCACTTCAAAACCATAAATTGATCAATTGGGGTATATTCTATATTTTGTTTCGCCGAGCTATTACGGTGGAGACTAATGATAATTTCTTTATATCCTGGAATAAAACCACCAAAATATATGAAAATCGTGTATTGTTCCTTTGCATCTTAGAAGGACTGACATACACACTTGACGTTTTTGAAGTTGTAGTTACTCCTGGGTTTCGCATTGCAAGTATCCCAACTTGCAGACACTAATTGTAGACACCTTCCTTCCAAAAGAAGATATTTTTCCTCCTTTGCGCGTTTTATATTCGTAATTGCGAAGAAATAATATTTTTAACTTAAAAATACATTAATAAATACTAAAATATATTATTTGACAATTTGTCTTTCCATCGATATTCGTCGGTATGTGCTAACGCTTTCTACAATTGGTAACATAAAGTTACAGAATAGCACATTCGTTAACTCAACCGAATATTTTCGTTAACTACCGATGTCGGTTCGTTATTAAAAAAAGTTACAGAATCGCACTACTGATTTCATGCAATTTGCAGAAAATGTTCAGGAATGACCCGTGATCCAAAATGCTATATATTTGTAGACGAATTTCGGGTGGCCTTTTGTTATATAATCGCTATATTTGCTTAACTTATGAGTGCATCAGTTTGAAAATTAATTTTCGAGACAACGGTGGTTGGCCCCCCGATCAAGAAAAACGATATAATTATTTACAAATTTCCTTAAATGGTGACGTTCAATGGTCCATCAGCCATCAAAAACTAAAACATATAAGTTTCAATAAGCGGGAGAATTCGACTTAATCATTTGTTTTAACTTTTCTAATTAGATCGCTTTAGGACATGGACGATAACTTGAGTAACAAGCGGATTATCTCAAGATAGGTTGGGCAGGAAATAGCGAATACAGAGCATGCGGAGAGAACGACGAGAGGTTAAACACTATCTTTGTCATTGCTAAGACTTCGCGAATCTCTGAACTCAACTCCAGTGAAACGACACAATTCAATAAGTAAAGCAAATCGGGGCAACCGAGCTTACAAATTTAACGGAATTTATAAATGGCACAGAATTTCTAAAATTTGATGTAATTTTTGTTGACCTTCGGACTCTCTATCTCTGTTGGTTTAGTTTGGCCTTTAGGTCAGAAAATAAAACAAAATTGTTGTTTTTATTTTATTTTAATTCTTCCAATTTTTTCAAACATCATCGGTGTTCATCATCAGGGATTTTATTTTCGGTTTTTCTTTATCGACTATCGATATACATCTCTTCTTGCTCACAACTAATTTCCAATTTCTAAAATGATGAAATAAATAAATTTACATCTTACCACCTTTAGACTACGTAAAATGCAAAGACGGCCTATTCTGACTTGACGGTGATAATGTCGCCCTTATTCTCAACCAAACCTAATATATTTTCTTCATAGAAAAACTACAGCAAATAAATCTTGAGATGGAAATTAATTTTGAATATTTCATTGCATACACATATTTCGAAGGATAAATTGTTGGATAGTACCAAAAGCTTAATGTCAAGTTACACTAGCGCTCCAAAATCCACTGGATTTCACGGAATCCTGAAATACACCACGGTGTTTACACTTATTTTTTGTTGATTTCAAACATATCACAATGATCAAGGTAGATGAATATGCGCAGCTGATCGAACATGAATTTTCACAAGTTGTTGTAAATTGAATTAATCATCAAAAATATAAAAATATAGAACTTAACAACTTTATTTGGAAAATTATCGTAAAATTATCTATATATCGTATTAATTGTGTATAGTACTAACAAATGAAAAAAATGATTTTATCGTTGAGACATCATAATAATAAATTTTGATAGATAAAAGTTGTGCTCAGAACCTGCATAATATTAGTACTTGCAGTAGTTTTCCCGTTTAGTGCAAAAATGCGTTCCCGTACTCCGAAATCTAGCAAGACTTGCACTTCTCTTTAAGCAAAAATAGCGCGGAATAACACCTTCTTCTCCTCTTTTCTGCCATACAATTTTGGACTAGTAGAAACTAGCAGCAAGTATTTTCACTGGCATCTAATATGATAGCTGATATGTTGATTTTGACATTTACGTAGGAGTTTCTGCAATTTCCGTAATTTTTCCGGTCCCTTAATTTTTTAGGAAATTTGTATGGGGAAGCAATTTTTGACAATTAGCTCTTTTTTCTAACATTACTATTAAAAAAGTACGGGCACAGAATGAAAAATAGCATTGGAACAAAGTAATTTAATATTTTTTTCACATTGTTTACAAATGTTGATACTAAATTTTTTTGTTGCAGCAATTGACCGTCTACCTTGATTATTGTGATACGTGAAAAGTGTTGCAACTTTTGGTACTTTTTTTAGGCAAAAACAGGGTTGATAATCATGTGCAGCGTTGCCAGTATTTTTTGGACTTTTCTCCCCAACTTGTCTAAAACTTTTCCCCAAAATTCCCCAGATTTTATTGAATTTCCTCAAAAAAATCCCCAAACATTTATCAACAAATAATTACAAAAAACATCAAAAGTAGTTTTATTTTACTATTGAAATTCATATCATTGAACTTGTAAAGTATTCTTTATACATACTTATATATAAATTAAATTAACGGTATAAAAACTTCACTTTCAAGTGATTCTGAATTGTTGGTCTCATTGGATTTATATAAATTTGTATAATGAAAGAGTTGTAACATTTCTTTAGGTGGGTCAAAATTTCTACAACAAATGGAGTTGTTAGAAAATTGATAATTTATTCTAGTAATTCGTACTGCCTTTTATTTCTGAATACGGTTCAAAATAGAAGACTCTTTCTACTTAAGAATTACTTGTTGGAACGGAGAGCACATTTAATACCATCTCCAATTTACGAATGATAACTTTCTCCATTGCGATTCCAAGACAATCGTGGAGATTTCTGTGTTGCCAACTGGTTCTGAAAAGGTTCGTATAGAGCTAAACTTGTGTTGACCCAGTGAATTGCTGCAAATATTGGGGTAAAATTGCTTGTAAGTTTAAACATTGCATATTTCATTGGTTTCAGCATTTGTATTAACAATTCGCATTAACAGGGATTTGTTATTACATCTTCCATTCCATTTCAAGGAAAACAGCCTGTATACATCAAATCAGATTGGTTGATTTGAACTTGCTCTCAAATTTTTCTTGTTTTTAAATTTTAAAAGGAACAAAAATATCTTTAAATTTATCTGACACTATTAAAGCAAACTTGTAGGAATAAAAAAACGGGCTATCTGTCCGATATCGGCCAACATTTAACTACAAACAGAATATAATAACGGGCCTTAGCATATTTATCTCTTTTATAATTGGAGCCATTAATGTTAAATAAAGTTATGACATCATTGCCCATCAATCCAGAAATAATTTCAGCAGTAGAAATGATGGAAAATGCTATTTCAATTCAACCCACTGTTCTAGTACGCTGTCAGTCGTCGAACCGCATGATAATAGCCCGTTTCCACGGTACGTCGTTCGTTCTCTACTCGTTGTTCGACCTTCAAATACGAACAAATTACTTGATTCCCCATACAAAATGCTGAGAACGAACCACGATTTTTCTACGTTGTTCGATTAGAAATACTCTCTGAACGACGAATAAGTATGTGCCATCCCTAACAAATGAGAGAATTTATCGAAAAAATTGATTATGACATGTCTAAATTCAAAATTGAACAAGTAAAAAAGTATCAGTCGGCATTGCCGACTGAGATATACCCTCAGCCTGTGCAAATTGAAACACTTTTTTTCACAAAAAACTTAACTTTTACACACTTCGGGCTGTTTTCTCAAGAAGTATGGACTTGCCCCTGAAACAACTTTTACCATCGTAATTGAGGCAGCGAATGTAAGTTGCTTCAACAAAAATCAAAGTGATTCAATAGCAGGTCTTAAAGTGAACTAATCCAAAATTTTGTGTGGGAGGTATAGGATGGAGTGGACAAATATAGTCCATATTCGAACCTGATCTATATCTGGTAGATATTATGAGAATGTGTAAATTATGGACCAAATCGGTCACTCCCATCAAGAGTTATCGTGCCCACAATTTTTCCGAATATTTTTGAACTTTTGTGGGGTAGGTGCCTGAAGGAGTGGACCGATATGGCTTATCTTCGAACTTAAACTATGTTTGGACAAAATATTACTAAGGCCAAACTTTGGACCGAATCGGCAGACCTGTTCGAGAGTTATTTTGCCCTCCAACCTCCTCACACGGTGTCATAGGGGTTTTTTTTTGCAACTTTCAGGCTATTTTCTCAGAAAGTATGTACTTGCCCCTGATGAAACTTATACCGTCGTATGGAGGGCAGTGAATACAAGTTGCTAAAGCAAATATCAAAGCGATTCGAGAGCAGGTCCTAAACTGAACTTTTCCGAAATTTTGTGTGGGAGGTACTCGAAGGAGTTTACCGATTGAGCCCATATTGGAACCTCATCTAAGTCTGGTAGAAATTTCATAATGTGCAAAGCATGGACCAAATCGGTTACTCCCTTCAAGAGTTATCGTACGCACAAATTTTCCGAACATTTTCGAACTTCTGTGGGGGAGGTACCGGAAGGAGTGGACCGATATAATCCATCTTTGAACTTGAACTAAGTTTGGACAAAATATTACGAAAGCCAAATTTTGGACCGAATCGGCAGATCCGTTCGAGAGTTATCTTGCGCTCCAACCACTACACACGGTGTCATAGGGTTTTTTGTAACTTTCAGGCTATTTTCTCAGGAAGTATGGACTTGCCCCTAATGAAACTTACAGCGTCGTATAGAGGACAGCGAATACAACTTGCGTAAACAAAAATCAAAGCGATTCGAGACCAGGTCCTAAACTGAACTTTTCCGAAATTTTGTGTGGGAGGTACCCGAAGGAGTGGACCGATTGAGTCCATATTGGAACCTAATCTAAGTTTGGTATAAATTACACGATGTGCAAAGTATGGACCAAATCGGTTATTCCCTACAAGAGTTATCGTGCGCACAAGTTTTGCGACAATTTTTGAACATTTGTGGGGGAGGTACCTGAAATAGTGGACCTATATGGCCCATCTTCGAACTTAAATCGAATCTGGACAAAATATTTCGATACCCAAAATTTGAACCGAATCGATTGATCCGTTCGAGAGTTATCGTGCGCACCAGCCAGCCAGACAGACCGACAGACAGACAGACGGACGGACATTGCTAGATCTACTCAAAATTGTCTGAAACGGATATCGTACAAACATACTTGGGGTCTAAAACCATTATTTCGATGAGGCACATTTTTGGTCGTATCAAAGTGTAAATACCCTCTTTAGCCTAAAGGCTGAGGGTATAAAAATTCGTTGAAAACACAAACATTTTTAGGAAAAAAGGAAAAAGATGAATGAAAATTAATGAACTAAACATTTTATATAGGTGCAGAAGGAAGATGATTGTGTTTCCTTATTAATTCCACACACATTTCTTGTCCATTAGTTCCAAATCGCGTAAAAATCTGAAACAAAAAGGAAACAAGTAACTGAAAGTCTGTATACACAAACATTGTTTTGACATGTCTCTCTCTTTAAGTTTGAAAATAGAAAAATATATTGAAAACACAAAATTATTCAGAATTTATGGAAAACATGAATGAAATGTGTGTAGTTAAATATAAATTCGACAGGCGAACAACGTAATTGAAACGCTCGTGTGAACATGGCATAACACTTCAAATCAGTCATAAATTATTACAGATACGACCAGTTAGTATCTGATGCATGTTATTTGCGCGTGCGCTACCACCATTCACGTACTGAAATTAAAAAAGATCAGATAATCTGGAGTAATTAGTCAAAAAAGAAATTCCCCAAAAATCCCCAAATATTTTTCAGATTTCCTCAACATTTTCCCCATTCCCCAAGTCGAATTTTTTTTCCCCATTTCAAATAAAAATTCCCCAATTTGGGGAAAAATCCCCAATACTGACAACGCTGATCATGTGAACTGTGATTTCGATGTTGATTTCGCTGAAATCACGAAATGAGATGATTTCATTTTTGTATGCGAAATCATGATAAATTTTGCTTGATTCCGCGCGAAATCACGAAACGACGCCGAATGTAAACTAAGCATAACACTCATTATTTCTTTCTAGAGCATAAAGTGAACATTGCTTAGCCTTTTCTATTATCTCGACAAAAGTGCCAACCACTTCCGATTAGGATGTAGTGAAGTGGAAGAGTAACGACCTCAAAGTAATAATTGACACCCAAAAGGCTGTGGTTAAACTTATTTGACAGCTAGCATAGGCTCATTTCATTGGCGATAAAGGACATGACATGAGCATGCTGTCCAATAAGTGTCCAATAGTCGATTGACCATTCCAAGGCTTGTTTAAATATAGTAAACTTATGCCAATGTTTCCGTTTCAATGGCAACAATAGACCGTGTCATTGTTTTCCGGGAAAAGTTCGCATTTGAAGTATTTACAGATACTGAACTAACTCACCCTTATATTAGCATTATTGACATGTCAATGTGACATGTTTGCTGATGAGAATACCTTTGTTACCAAGTAACGCTAACAACTGCAAGGGTTAAAGTTTGTTTGCATACTGTTCAGGATTATTTAAAAAACATGTGTTTATTTCGGGTTATTGAAGTGTGTCAGAACTTGTTTAGATTTCAGATTTTTATATTTAGATGAAGGATATTTTCGAAAGAATGGGGGTTTAACATGGATGATTGCAAATATTTATAGAATTCTTGGATTTTGGTTAGTGTCTAATTACAAGTTTTTTTCTTTGGACATTGTTATTTGCATTCATGTGAAAAGAGGATTAATGAAACGTAAAAAAGTGTCAAAAGAGGTGGTGAAGTGTATATAATTATCAGCTTGTGTGAAATTTATTTTTATTCAAGATAATCGATATAAAGGATATTGATATTTTGTGGCGACGAAGTGAAAGAGACAAGGGTACTTGGTAGCTCTAGTATTCATGCAAAATATAACTTTTCTTGTGGGTTTACGACATTTTGGTACTCAAATCTCCATATAGAAAAACGCGAGATAATACCATTTTGTTAATATCATACGACGTGTTTTGACTTGTACTATCATTCTGTAACAAAAAGGAGGTTTTCAAAAAAGTGGACTTACAACCTTTTCGTGCGTAACAGACGATATTCTTAATCGGCATAAAATTCTAAGTCGATATAACCATCACCGCCTGTAGGACCGTCCGTTTGTCTGCTAAATCAATATACAGCTCACATCACGTTTTGATATAACCACCATAGAACGTACCTCACGATTGTCTTATTTCGAAGGTTTTAGCCACTTTATCATAGAAAATTGACTAAAATTTAACATTTACTCTTCTTTATCTTACCAAAATTTTCAAAATTTGGTGATTATTATACCCTCAGCATTTATGCTAACGAGGGTATATACACTTTCATACGGGCAAAATGTGCCTCATCGAAATAATGGTTTTAGACCCTAAGTATGTTTGGACGAAATGTGTTTCAGACAATTTGGAGTCGATTGAGCAATGTCCGTCCGTCTGTCTGTCTGTCTGGCTGGGTGGAGCGCACGATAACTTTCGAACGGACAAACAAACGCCAAAAATTTTTAAAACCCCCTAAATACATACATATTTTGGGAAAATATTGTTTCAATATACACAGGCTGAGGGTATATCTCTGTCGGCAAAGCCGACTAATACTTTTTTATTTGTTTTTTTTTTTTTGAAACTGCAAAGTTTTCTCCCAGAAATTGGTCGACCCTATAGCGACGTTTTGATATAGCTCCTATAGAACGGTAGCTCCCGACTTTCGGTATTTTCAAAATATTATCCACATTATCCCGCAGAAACAGGTAAACTTTGGTATAAAGTTGTCCTTGGAAATATATAACATTCCTATAAAGAGTTATGGGTACAGGTCCACGTTTTGATATAGCAGCCGGACTCGGTTACCTGCCTACCCGGTTCTGTAGTGTAAATCGGTCATATCTTACTTTTATAATAAATAGAACGCCATGTTCCATAAGCCGAACTAAGAATAGATTACCAAAAACACCGATCTTCTCCTTTACTTCTCCAATTTTGGATGCCATGATGTTTGATATCATCTTCAACTTGGTCTTTCCATCGGAGTTTTGGCCTTTTGCTTGAGGAGTGGCTCGTATTCATATTCCTTTCTGGCGGGGACCTGCTGACATGGTCCAGCCATCGCAATCGTTGTATTTCGATACGTTCCACTATATCGTTGTCGGTCGGCTGGTATAGTTCGTGGTACATACGACTCACAGTGGTACAGAATCTTTTTTCCTGACTCCATAACTTTTGAACGGTTAGAGATATTTTCATAAGTTGGTGTTGCCCAAAAAGTTTTTAACGCTTCGAAATAATGATCGTAGACCCATACTTATATGTATATACCAACATGAAGTCGATCGAGTCGATCTGGCTATGTGTGTCCGTTCCGCCGTCCATCCGCCTGTGCATCTACACCTTGTAATCACGCTACAGGTCGCAATTTTGATCGGGTCGTCACCAAATTTTGGGTATTGATGGGGGTCCCGGAGGGGAAGGAGCCTATTGATTTTGGTGATGGTCGGATAATATTTAGGGGTCGGAATGGGCAAAAAACTTATTTATAGAAAAAGACTACGTTTTTTTTCAAACCGAATATCTCAGCTTCTATAAAGGGTATACGATCTAACGATGTAATGCAGGTTGTCGTAGGTTGTCAAACATCGAAGATATCGCAATAGTCGCAAATAAAACCCAACTTTTCATTTTTTCGATTTTAATTATAATGACGTATAACACAGCTTTTGTTGGGGACTTTCCAAAAGCAAAGCTATGAAAGTAGGCTATGAAAGTAGAAAATCCCGTCTTTACAATGATGCAAATTAGGTTGCAATAGTCGGTAATACTTCCCATTTTTCCATTTTTAAGGAAATCACGTTAAAGATCTTAATTTTGATCGGATCGTCACGAAATTTTGGGTGTTTTAATAGGGTTCCAGAGGGGAAGAATCCTATTAATTTTGGTGATGGTCGGATAATATTTAGGGGTCGGAATGGGCAAAAAACGTGTTTAGGGAAAAAGTCAACGTATTTTTCCAAGGCAAGTAGAAAATATCGCCTTTCCAACGATGTAAAGTAGGTTGTCGTAGGTGGTCAAACAACGATGGTATTGCAATAGTCGGAAAAACCCCAACTTTTAATTTTTTCGATTTTAATTATAGTGACGAATAGTTGTGGACTTTCCAAATAGGTTGGTGTAGGTGGCCAAATAACGGAGATATCGCAATAGTCGGTAATACATCCCATTTTTCCATTTATTGAAATGACGCTACAGGTCGCAATTTTGATCGGATGGTCACGAAAATTTGGAGAAGAAGATTATTGATTTTGTTGATGGACAAAAAACTTATTTGGAGAAATGTCAAAGTTTTATTCCACAGAAAATATCTCAGCGTCTATAAGGGGTATACCAAGCCAAACCTGACAATGAAAGTAGAAAATATCACCCTTCTAACGATCTAAAGTTAATTGTGGTAGGTGGCCAAACAACGAAGATATCGCAATAGTCGCTAATGCAACCCAACCTTTCATTTTTGCGATTTTAGTTGTAATGACGAATATTACAGCTTTGGTTGGGGACCTTCCTAAAGCAAATCCTCACTACGAAAGTAGAAAAACCCACATTTACAATGGTGCGAAGTAGGTTCGTGTAGGTGAACAAACAACGGAGATATCGCAATAGTTGGTAATGCATCCCATTTTTCTATTTTTTTTTTGTAATCAAGCTACTGGTCGCAATTTTGATCGTCACGATATTTTGTTGGTTAATGGGGAGTCCCGAAGGAGAAGAAGACTACTGATTTTGATGATGGCAGGATTATATTCAGGGTAGCTAATGGGGGTCCCAGAGAGGAAGACGAATATTAGGTTTGATGAAGGTCGGACAATATGCCCTAAAAATATTTACCAGTGAAAAGCTTATGCACAGGGGTAGTGGTGTAGGGTATCACATAATAATTATAAATTATTGCATAAATCATAAAAAATCCTTTGAAAACATCCTGCAATTTTTTTCAAAAAATATATGTTAATGTCCTTCATGTAGTGCAACATTTCCCGAAGTTTCAATGTTCTTAGTCAATTTTTTAGCGGAAAAGAAAAAAAATATTTTACTTTAAGATAATTTTTTTTTTTTTCAAAACACATTACACCGCATAAAGACGTCGGAATAAGCTGGCATTTTCTTTTATTTGGTCATATGTGTCATCAGTAAATTATTGAAAACATATAACAATAAAACATTAAACCCTTTATACGTTTCACCAAACGATTTGCTGCTGTCACTAGAAAATTCCTACAACACGATTAGCATCATAACTAAGACATGCAGCTCGGACTCGGCGATAAACAGTAGGTCCCATATCATTGACCTAATATGAATCGGGGTGCACTCATTGATATGAGAAGTTTTTGCGGATTTTGAAAATCGCCGGAGCGCTTTTTAAATAATTCGCGATACAAGTTGGCATTTTTAAGGGTTGTTTAGGTTTTAACGATTTTGCTTGGAAACCGCAGATCCTATTGAAATCGATTTGGCCTATAGTTTCAAACGTATATAGCCCGGTTCAAGTGTAATTTTGGCTGTCGGACGGTGTAATAATTAGGGGTCGGAATGGGCAAAAAACTCATTTGACGAAAAAGTCAACGTTTTTTCCAAAGCGAATATCTCAGCTTCTATAAAGGGTTTGTATACAAAATGCAAAATCTGACAATGAAATTAGAAAATATCACCATTCTAACGATGTAAAGCACAGTCAATTAAAAAAGTCTACATACACCCTATAAATCTTGAGTTTTAAGGGTAAGAAAACATTTTTTTGAAAACCCAAGTACATAGTTCTATTTCATATTCCTAATGGACAAAATTAAATACAACAACATATTTCATGATACGAAGAACGGCAAATTCTATAAAAATTAAAAAAATAATAGCGAAAAAGGGTACATACACCCCAATAAAATATTGAGATTGCGGTAAAATTTATGGAATAAGCAATACAAATATTACATTTTATTGCTTTATCGAACATCTTTGGTTGTCCATGATATCTTTTTGACAAAATATGAACATACTTGTGGATTAATTGCCGTTATTTAAGTTCAGACTTCGCGTATAGCTCGTTAAAACGGGCCCTTGCAGATTTCTTTGAGTTTGTCAGTCTGGTACTTTATAAAACCCCAGAAAGTACAGTGGGATTAATAGTTTTGAGACCCTGTTCTTGTGGATAATATATGCTCCTGAGCTTCGCTAAATACACTGTGCAACATTTTTAAGGTAATCTTGTGCAAACAAGTTGAGGTTAGGATTTTTTGAAAGTACAGACCCAAACGACAAAAACCCTAGTTAGGTTTTGTTGTGTCAGATCCAGCTTGGATTTTATGGCCCCGTCATTTGACCTCTGAACCAAATTTTTAGATAAGGGCAAGAATAAAATATTTGGAGAAATAACGAACACTAATGGTCTGTTTCTCTAATACGATTCGAATTCAAATTCGTTCGAATTACTACCAAACTCATGCTGTAGTAGAAACATTTCGTTTGATTGAAAACTTAAATAAATCAAATATTTTTCAAATAACAGAAGTTTGGTAGTATTTCGAACGAATTTGTATTCGAGTCGTATTAGTGAAACAGGCCATAAAAACTACATTTATTGTCTAAAATTTTATAGAATATCAAAAATTTCCATAATTTGTATAGATTTTGCATCATATCTTACTTACTTACTTAGTTGGCCCATTACAGAACATTTGTTCCATAGACCGAACTAAGAAAAGATCTCCATTCCTCTCTGTTTTTCGCTAGACTTTTTGGAATACCGCGCCTTTCCATTTCTTCATCCACTTGTTTGCTCCATCGAAGCTTAGGCCTGCCGATTCTGCGTGCACCGCCATGTGGCATGTATTCATACGCCTTTTTAGCGGGTTCATCATCGCTCATTCTCATGATATGGCCTAGCCAACGCAATCGTTGCATCTCGATACGTTTAACTATATTCATGTCTTTGTATAGCTTATATAGCTCGTGGTTCATACGACGTCGATATTCACCGTCAACGCAAATCGGCCCGTAGATCTTTCGAAGAATTTTCCTCTCAAACACACCAAGCACTGCCTTATCTGCTTGCGCAAGTACCCATGCTTCGGAGCCATACATTAGCACGGGTAGTATCAGCGTTTTGTATAGTGTTATTTTTGTTTGACGAGAAGTGGCTTTGTTTTTAAATTGCTTACTTAGACCATAGTAGCATCTGTTGGCCAATACAATTCTTCTTCTTATTTCACAACTGATGTTGTTTGTTGTGTTTATGGCAGTGCCGAGGTAGACGAAGTCTTTAACTACCTCAAAATTGTAGGTACCAACTTTCACAGTTGGTCCGAGCTCTATGGACGCTTTGCGCGTCGACACCATCAATTTGGTCTTTTCGCCGTTTACCGCCAGACCCACTTTCGCAGATTCTGCTTCGACCTTCCTAAAGGTATCAGTTACTTCCTTTACTGATCGTCCCATGATGTCTATGTCATCAGCATAAGCAAGTAACATGTGGCTATTGGTGTAAATTGTGCCATTTCTTTTGACATTTGCATCTCGTATTACCTTTTCCAGCAAAATGTTGAATAGGTCACACGAAAGGCTGTCTCCTTGTCTGAAACCTCTTTTGGTACAAAATTCTTCGGAGAGGTTCTTTCCAATTTTAACTGAGGACCTAGTATCAGTTAAAATAATTTTACAAAGCCGGATGAGCTTTGCGGGGATACCAAATTCAGACATTGCGTGGAATACCTTTGATCGGAGGGGACTGTCGAATGCTGCTTTATAATCGACAAAAAGGTGAAATATGTCGTTCTGCATCTCTTGGGTCTTCTCTAGGATTTGCCGCAGGGTAAATATCTGGTCAATGGTGGACTTGCCAGGTCTGAAGCCACATTGGTATGGTCCAATTATTTCGTTGACCATTGGCTTTAGTCGTTCGCACAATATCCCTGACACTATCTTATAGGCAATAGGGAGAAGACTTATGCCCCTATAGTTTGAGCATACTGTCTAATCTCCTTTCTTGTGGACGGGACATAGGATGCTCAGGTTCCAATCGTCGGGTACGCGTTCTTCCTGCCAGATGGTGCTAACTAGCTGATGCATACACCTTATCAGCGCGTCGCCTCCGGTTTTAAACAGCTCGGCTGGTAAGCCATCGGCTCCTGCTGCTTTATTATTCTTCAGCCGGTTGATTGCTGTTTTCACCTCATCTTGGCCGGGCGGTATACATTCTATACCATCTTCTGGGATTGGATCTGTGGTATCATCGTCTTCGCTACTATTGGATACCAGCATATTGGAGACATGTTCCTTCCATATCCTGAGCACGCTATCTGTATCTGTTACCAGATTACCTTGCTGGTCTCTACAGTAGGATGTGCCTGTACCAAAGCCATCTGTTTGATGTTTCACTCTTTGGTAGAATTTTCGGACTTCATTCTGTCTCCTGTACATCTCGATTTTTTCACTACTGATTGTAAAGTAGCTCTATATGCCGCATTTTTCTCTTCGGTAGCAGCACGACACTCCTGGTCATACCATGAATTCCTTTGTGGAGGTCTCTGGAATCCAAGTATGCATTTTGCGGCTGTTTGCATGGAGTGGGCAATATGTTGCCATAGTGTTGTTATGTTATCGGTACAAGGAGTGCTCGCGTTAAGCAATTGGGCTAGTTGAGTGGAATATGCTGTGGCTATCTGTTGTGTTTGCAGCCTATCGATGTCCAACTTCCGCGTTGAGTCTGTTCGTGCTTTATTTGCAACGTTTAGACGGGTACGTACCTTTGCTGCAACAAGGTAGTGGTCCGAATCAATGTTTGCGCCTCGGAACGATCGTACATCCAACACGCTGGATGAATGTCTTCCATCTATTACAACATGATCAATTTGATTACTTGTTCTTTGATCTGGAGACAGCCAGGTGCCCTTATGAATATCGAGATGATTAAATCTGCTACTGCTAACTACCATGTTTTTTGCAGCTGCAAAGTCTATCAGCCTCATACCATTGTCAGATGTTTCACTGTGGAGACTGAATTTCCCGACTGTTGGGCCAAAGATATTCTCCTTTCCAATTTTGGCATTAAAATCGCCTAGAATGATTTTAATGTCATGGGCAGGGCAACGGTCATATGTTTCTTCTAAGCGCTCGTAAAATATATCTTTGGTCTGTTCGTCCTTTTCTTCGGTGGGAGCATGAGCACAAATAAAGCTGATGTTGAAGAATATAGCTTTTATTCGAACTGCAGCAAGTCTTTCATTCACTGGGGTGAAGCTGGATACCAGATGTTTTAGTCTCCGACTAACTACGAATCCGCAACCAAACTCATGCTTTACGTCATGGCAGCTATAATACAGTGCGTCACCTTTAGGTGTTGTTGTGACGCCTTTCCCAATCTATCGTATTTCCTGTATGGCAGTAATATCGGCCTTGTACTTTTCAAGTACGTCTGCCAATGCGAAGACTGCACCTTCTCTATAAAGAGTGCGAACATTCCAGGTGCAGATTCGCAGATCATGGTCCTTAAAACGTTTGCGGGGTTCGTCAACTTTAGAGGGGTTTGTTTTTTCTTTTCTTTCGTTTTTATACCCTACACCACTATGTGGGGAGGGTATTATAAGTTGGTTTTGGCCAAAAAGTTTGTAACGCATCGAAATAATGGTCGTAGACCCATACTTATATATACCAAAATGAATGTCTCGACGAGCTGAGTCGATCTGTCTATGTGTGTCCGTCCGTCCGTCTGTCCGTCTGTCCATCTAAACCTTGTAATCACGCTACAGGTCGCAATTTTGATCGGATCGTCACGAAATTTTGCATGTTGATGGGGGCCCGGAGGGGAAAAAGCCTATTGAGTTTGGTGATGGTCGTATAATATTTAGGGGTCGGAAAGGGCAAAAAACTTAGGTGGATAAAAATACAACGTTTTTTTCCAAAGCGAATATCTCAGCTTCTATATGGGGTATACCAAAAGCAAGACCTGACAATTAAAGCAGAAAATATCACCTTTCTAACGATGTAAAGTATGTGCTCTTAGGTTATCAAACAACGAAGATATCACAATAGTCGCAAATAAAACCCAAATTTTCATTCTTACGATTTTAATTATAATGACGATTATCACAGCTTTGGATGGGGACTTTTCAAAAGCAAAGTCTGACTATGAAAGTAGAAGATCCCGTCTTTACAGTGATGCAAACTAGGTCGGCTTAGGTAACCAAATGGCGGAGATATCGCAATAGTCGGTAATACATCCCATTTTTCTATTTTTTGGAAATCACGCTACAGGTCGCAATTTGGATCGGATCGTCACGAAAATTTGAGGGTTAATGGGGGTCTCACAGATGAAGAATCCTATTGATTTTGGTGATGGTCTGATAATATTTATATGTCGGAATTGGCAAACACTTATTTGGAGAAAAGTCAACATTTTATTTCAAAGCCAATATCTCTGTTTCTTTAAGAGGTATATCAAAAGCAAAACTAGGCAAGGAAAGTAGAAAATATCACCTTTGCAACGATGTAAAGTAGGTTGTCGTAGGTGGTCAAATAGCAGAGATATGGCAATAGTCGATAATGCATCCCGTTTTCCGATTTGTTTGTAATCACGCTACAGGTCGCAATTTTGATCGGATCGTCACGAAATGTTGGGGGTTAATGGGGGTCTCACAGAGGAAGAAGCCTACTGATTTTAATGATGCTCGGATAATATTCAGGGGTCGGAATGGGCAAAAACTTATTTGGAGAAAGGGTCTACGTTTTATTTCAAAGCCAATATCTCTGTTTCTTTAAGAAGTATATCAAAAGCAAAAACTGGCAAAGAAAGTAGAAAATATCACCTTTACAACGATGTAAAATAGGTTGTCGTAGGTGGTCAAATAGCAGAGATATGGCAATAGTCGATAATGCATCCCATTTTCCGAATTTGTTTGTAATCACGCTACAGGTCGTAACTTTGATCGGATCGTCACGATTTTTTTGGGAGTGGATGCGGGTCCCACAGAGGAAGAAGCCTATTTAGTTTGGTGATGGTCGGATAATATTCAGGAGTCGGAATAAGCAAAAAGCTTATGTAGAGGAAAGTCAACGTTTTTTTCTTATGCGAATATCTCCGCTTCTGGTTGGAGTATTCCAAAAGGAATACCCGTCAATAGAAGAAGAAAAGATCTCGTTTATATTGATGCAAAGTTTGGCGTAAATTTGCAAACCGAGATATTGCAAAACTCCGTAATAAACCTAATTTTTCCATTTTTTGTAATCACGCTACAAGTTGGAATTTTGATCGGATAGTGACGAAAGTTTGGGGGTAGATGGGGGCCCCACAGAGGAAGAAGCCTATTGATTTTGGTGATAGTCGGATAATACTTAGGGGTCGGATTGGGGAAAAACTCATTTGGAGACAAATTCAAAGCTTTATTCTTTGGGAATATATCGGCTTCTAGTAGTGGTATTCCAATGGCAAAGTCTGTCAATGGAAGAAGAAAATATTACCTTTACATTGGTGTAAAGCAGGTTGGAGAAGGTGATCAACCAAGGGAGATACCACAATAGTCGGTAATGCATCCAATTCTTCCATTTTTTCAATCAAGCTACAGGTCGTAATTTTGATCGGATGGTCACGAAATTTTGGTTGCTTATGGGGGTCCCAGAGAGAAAGAGGCATCTTATTTTTGGTGTTAGTCGGATTATATTCCCTAAAAGAAATGTTTACCAGTGAAAAGCTTATGCACAGGGGTAGTGGTGTAGGGTATCACATGGTCGGCCCCATCCCGACTATAGCCTTTGCTCACTTGTTTCATAGTAGGAATGTTTTTTCTAGGGGAGGGTTACTAACCTGACGCCCAAACCCAAGTTTTTAACGTTCTTATGGGTGAACGCGCGGCACATGTTAGCTCACTACCTTTAACGGGTGTTAAAGGCAGTTCCCCAGGTGACACAACGGGGAGGTCGGTATCCACTTGAGATGAAATCCTGGGCTTTGCCATGTTAAAGCTTGGTATCATTCATCCCTTACGTCACCCATCATATCTCCAAAACCGTTAATTTTGTCCTAATGTTTTCTTTTGGAAGAATATTCGCTGGAATGTAATATATAACTCTTCAGAAAATGCCATTGCTGTAAAATGCCTTTATCACGTTGTTTTCAGCATATTTTTCAATGACGATTTAATAAATATGTGAATAATGTAGTGAAATCCGAAATGCGCGAATAAATTGTTGGTGTGAACACAGTACAAATACCTGTTGTAAAGGAAATGATGCAAAATACCGCTGAAACAACATAAAGAAAGCATTTTAGAATGTTCTTAAGAATTGTAGAGAACAAAATTTGGAAGATATTTGTAAAAGGGTACTTGGTTGAACTCCCAATAGTTTAGCTGATACTGACAAGAATTACAGCAATTATGTAAAATTTTCTATATTTTATCGATTTGGTGGTCTGTTCAGAAGATAAGTTATACTAGTTTATGGCTACAATATTGCCAAAGACAACAAGGCCAAATTCCTATTCGTTTCTGAGATAAAAGTCCAATAAATGCAAAAAACTGTAGTTTTAGCCTGGTTTAGATGAGGCCATAAAATAGGAACTGACTCTGATAGGACAAAACCCTACTATGGCTTTTCAATTTGTATTTTCAAATAATGCATACTGCAAGTTGTTTGCATTTTCAGTGTTGCATAGTGTAATTGTTGCACAAACATCCCAGACGGGCATGTTTCATATTAGATCAATTTTTATACCCTCCACCATAGTATGGAGGGTATATTAAGTTTGTCATTCCGTTTGTAACACATCGAACTAATCATTTGCGACCCTATAAAGTATGTATATTCTTGATCAGGATAAAATTCTAAGACGATCTAGCCATGTCCGTCTGTCCGTCTGTCTGTCCGTCTGTCCGTCTGTTTTAATCACTCTAGCGTCCGCAATAATTGAGATAAAGTGCTGAAATTTTGCCCCCGGCGGTCTTTTTTCCATAGGCAGGTCAAGTTCGAAGATGGGCTATATCGGTCCACTCTTTGGTATAGCCCCCATATAACGGTACCTCCGGATTTGAGGTATTTTGACGTTATTCGCCACATTTGCAGACCGAACTAGCTATAATTTGGCACTTAGGGTCCCTAGTGGTCAACAAACTTATATCCCAAAGGGTATGGGCATAGGTCCATGTTTTGGTATAGTCCCCATACAATGGTACATCCCGATTTTCGGTATTTTGAGAATTTTAGCCACAATTTTTAACCGAACTATATGCAATTTGACAGTTGAGGTTCTCAGTGGTCATGAAACATCTCAACGAAACATCGTCGACGTAGGTCCATGTTTTGGTATGACCCCCTTATAACCCGATTTTCGGTATTTTGAGCATTTTAGTTACAATTTTTAACCGAACTAGCTGTAATTTGCCATTTGAGGTTCTCAGTGGTCATGAAATATCTCCACGAAACATCGTCAACATAGGTCCATGTTTTGGTATAGCCCCCATATGGCGGTACCTCCAGATTTTCGGTATTTTGAGAATTTTAGCTACAGTTTTTAACCGAAATACCTGTAATTTGACATTTGTTCTCAGTTCTCAGGGGTCATAAAACATCTCCAACGAAACATCGTCAATATAGATCCATGTTTTGGTATAGTCCCCATATAACGGTATCTCCCGATTTTCGGTATTTTGAGAATTTTAGCTGCAATTTTTAACCGAACTAGCTGTAATGATCGGTATTTTGAGAATGTAAGCTACAATTTTGTCTATTCAAAAATAATCGTGAATATACATAGGTCCATGTTTTGGTATATTCCCCCATATAACTGTACCTCCCGATTTTCGGTAATTTTCAGTGATCACGAAATTTCTTCACTAAAATTCGTCAACATGGGTCCATTTTGAGGGTCTACATTGTTTTGATGAAACTACCCTCAATTTGACTGTTCAAGTTCCCTGCAGCTATAAAACTTTTCCGCCAAAAATTTTAAAAATCGGTTGACTCTTTGATATAGTCCCGTAGGTGGTACCTTTCACCTAGATTTTCACCATTTTTTTTAGATTAGATTAGATAACACTGTGCAA
Organism: Musca autumnalis; assembly: GCF_047663935.1. Taxonomy (NCBI): domain Eukaryota; kingdom Metazoa; phylum Arthropoda; class Insecta; order Diptera; family Muscidae; genus Musca; species Musca autumnalis. The sequence continues at coordinate 148,770,630 of NW_027411866.1, read as the reverse complement.
CAAAATTGAGGTGAAAGTCTGGGGCACTGAAAATTCCTCTTGGGGAAGAAAGGTCTTGGTGAGTATATTATAAACCCCGAAAGACAGATGCGCCGTGAGTCGAACTTCCGCGTTATGGCGTGATGAAATTTTTGTTAGAGACCCTGTGGGCCATTAGGAATTAGCGTTATATCTTTTTTCACTGTTTCTTAAATGCTCTACAAAAACAACAAGCAAAGTTATAATGCTAATTCATGATGGCTTACAGGGTCTCTTGCAAAAACTTCATCACGCCATAATGAGGAAGTTCGACCCACGGCGCATCTATCCTTCGGGGTTTTTATCTCTGCCATTTGTGTTCACAGTGTAATTTAAGCAATATTGGGAGGCAGTAGGAGTCTATCCATTGTCGAAAAGTTGTTCCACCTAAAATTGTGAAAGGACCCTAATTATTCCATTTTAATTAAGACTATTTTATGGTGGAGGGTATAAAAAGTTCGGCCCGGCCGAACTTAACGACTTTTTACTTGTTAAACCTTGTTTTGTTAAATCCAAATATTTTCTTATTCACTGAATTTTAAATACAGAAAAGACATATTCCGTGCAGTTACATATTCATTACAACCTTCACCCTTACGGTTAGGGGTACACCCAATTTGATGTCGTATTTGTAGTATTTGCATTTGTGTGATTTGCGCCAGACAATATAACGACAGCAGCACTAAATGTCAGTCAGTTTTGGAAACTCAATTATGAAAATGAATCAAAAGAAAAAAAAAAAAACAATTTCATTCATCGTTAATTGGTTTTTAAATCAATCTTTTTTCTGTTACCTCATTCGCTATTCATAGTCACTGGACTTCAATGGTGATTGTGTTTCAAATATACATACGACGTTTGTATTTTTTTTTTTTTTTTTTTTTTTGAGAAACTATATCCTACATACGTTCATATCCACATTACATGAGTTGTATACAAATAACAATGACATCAATGAATAATAAATGCAATAAATACCATTTTTGTAAAAATTGTTCCTTGCCGGCAAATATCACGCAATGTTCGCTTAAGATATGAAAAATATGAATTAATCCAACCGCTACGAGTCGATTCTGGAAATAATTTTTGTTCTTCAATAATGTTCTTATAAAAAATGCATTCCTGAAAAAAGCTTTTTATGTATACGATGGAAATGTTTTAAGATTTTGAAAGATTTGACTTAATACCTTCAAAAATAGTCGTGAAAGTTCAATCATTCGAAAATTTCTGTATGTAAATTTGTACCTCCTGTATTGTATAGGTAATATGCCTGCATTGAACAATTAAATTCTAAATTCAAGGCACATGTAAGAAAACATTACATTCTTCAACGATGTTTAAACCCCTGAGAGGAATAGATACATTTCCTGAGTAGGTCAGGTTTGCAAAACATCCCTACAAATGGCCTTTAGGTTAGAGAACAGGTATAAAGAACGTGCCTCATCGAAAAAACGGTTTTAGATCCCATGTTTGGACGAAATTCGTTTCAGACAATTTGGAGTCGATTTAGCCATGTTCGTCTGTCTGGCTGGTACGCACGATAACTCTCCAATGGATCAACCGATTCGAATATTTTGTCTAAACATAGTTAAAATTCGAAGATGGGCCATACCGGATCACTTCTTCAGGTACCTCCCCCACAAAAGTTCAAAATTTTTCTGTAAAATGGTGTGAGCGATAAATCTCGAAGGGAGCAATCGATTTGGTCCAAACTTTGCACATCGTCGGGTTATAATATGGACTATATCGGTCCACTCCTTCGGGTACCTCCCACACAAAATTGGGATAAAGTGAAGTTTAACAGCTCCTCTTGGATCATTTTGAAAATGTTTGTTGTTGTCCGTGCGGCTCCCTTTACGACGTTCCAAACTTCCTGAGATATTAACCTAAAAGCTCCAAGCAACGCTGACGTCAACAACCAAAATGGTAAATCCGCAAAATAATTCTCGAAGGGAGTTTCTGATTGGCTTGGAAAATGGACTATGTCGGTTCACTCCTTCGGGTACCCCCACACAAAATTCGGAAAAAGTTTTTGCAGTAGTTTGTTCTAGCGGCCTCATTTGCAACGGTATAATTTTTTTCCGGAGTAAGTCAATACCTCCTGAGATAATGGCCCAAAAGATCCTAAACCCTGCCGGCACATACTAAAATGACTATTATGCAAGATAAATCTAAAACTTTTTCGTATGATGTGACTGTTTGTTCATACATTTTGTTTAACGAAAATCTTCTATTGATCACACTGTGGTACCATTGTAACATCAACTATATTGGATTTTAGGTTTTCATGTTTGTAGTTACAGAGACGAACATTTCTAGTTACCTTCTATTCAATATCTGTAGTCAGTACAGTTTTAGCTAGCCACAATTAATAAACCAGCAGCTTTCGTTTTTTCTTTTTGTTTATATATTGCCTTTGTTCAAACGATGATGTATTTATTGTATGAGAATTTTTCAATTTAAACAAACAAAACATTTTAATTTCAGAGATTTAATTAACAATATCATCGTTGTGTTACCTACACCTTTATTCACTTTAGCATTGAGTCCATTTGCATTGTACGAGGGTCTTGTAAAGAATTTAAATTATAGAACATTTCTAATGAAAAGTGTATACGAAGGAAAGAAATGCCTCTCTAGTATATGTCCCAAACATATTTTGCAGCAAACATATTTTTATGAAGAAATCGGTAGAAACAAATTATAAAGTCAAAATGTTATGCTGAATTATGTTCAAACTCTTCTAGACTACAATAAAATTCCAAAAAATCGAATTTGATAGCTTTATAAGTACGAAACAGAGGAAATATGGTAAAGATTACTCAAAAATCTACCTTTCCAATCCAAAAATTGATATTTTGTCTGAGGAATGTGAATGCAAATCGGTGGGTTCCACCCAGTTTCGTTGGCTGTGGACATTTACACGCCCAAAAAATAAAGGAATTCCCACCGCCGAACACTCCATGCCACCATCAGCTCCTTGGAATTTCAAAAGATTTTAAGACATTTTATGTGAAAAAACAACTTAGCGATAGGGGATGGCAGACTTTAATTTTTTCGAGAGGATAGTTATGGTGTTCGGCGGTGGGATTTTCTTTATTTGTTGGACCAGTAGATGTCCACAGACAACGAAACTGAGTGGAACCCATCGATTTGCATTCAGTTTCCTGAGATAAAATATAAATTTTTTGATTGAAAAGCTAGAAATTTGAGTTATCTTTACCATATTTCATCTGTTTCGGACTTATCTATTATATATTTGAGTTTGGTGATAAGTGACTGACTGACTGACTCATCATCAACGCCCAGCTAACACAGCTAAAGCTAGGAGCTTGAAATTTTACCAGTAGATCACTGTTGGTGCAAATGTGCGAGATAAGGCTGGAAAATTCGTCCCGGAACCACAAAAAAATAACAATAACAAAAATCCTTATTATTCACTGTTATTACTTACTTATGTACTTAGTTGGCAACACATTTGTCAAATTAAATGCTATAATTTCTTAATACCGTAAAATATCACAAACAATTTCAAATTTTGTAGTTTACTTCTAGGCGCATTTATTTTATCGTAAACCAATATATATTGGAAAGACAATGAAGGTTGTTATTTTCCATTGCAACAGATGTCGCAGTTGGTGATAATGGTATAAACTTCAAGAAAGCTATAAAATTTTGCTATAAGCTATATAATTTTGTTTTCACATAACAGGTGTCGCACAAAAGATTTTCTTTCATTAAAATCCAGTTAGACAAAATATGATTACAAACGATGATTTTGTAAAAATTTTGATTTTCAATTTCAAATTAAAACAAAAATTCTTTCAATAATGTTTGGTTTGTTGTACATATGAGTTGCTGTTGAAGACAAAATTAGGGTATTAAATTCAGAAATAACAAAAATAATTTCTATTAAAAAAATAATTTTAATGTTGAAATTTTCTTTATAATTCTGTAACTTCCGCTAACGAAGTAGCGGGCACATGCTAGTAAACCTATCAAATGTGACTTTTTTGTAATTTACTGTAGTCTTGAAATTTTCGAACATAATTCAGTATAAAATTTGGACTTTATAATTTGTTTCTACCGATTTCTTCATAAAAATATTTTTGGAGATCTAAGCATCGATTTTCATCAAATTTTTTGTAAAAGGATTTGTGTAATTCTTAGGGTGGTTCTATCCTGGTGAATCATTAAAACATGCTAATATTTTGACATTTTTTCATAAAGCGTGTAAAAAGTACCGTTATAACGCACATTTGTAACATGTTAGGTATTGAAAATATCGGCTACTACATACTCTACATCTCCACAAATGTATTATTTACAATTCCTCACCTATCGTCAGATATAACGGTATTTGTAGGCAAATATTGGTCGGTTCTATTCAGATGAACCGGAGTGTATATGCAAACAAATATATGTGTGTGGATGCAAAAAAATATTTGTTTGTATGCAAACAAACCATTTGTTTGGCATGTGAGGTTCTTAGGGGTCACAACACTTCTCCACCAAAACTTGTCAATATAGGTCCATGTTTTGATATATCCCCCATATAATGGTAGTTTCTTATTTTCTGTATTTTGATTTCTGGACCATCGGTTGACATAGAAAATGAATATCGGGGAGTGAACGAAGAAAGGACTCATAGCCCACTACTCCTGTAAAAACTCTTTTGGGAAAAGCTGGGGCTTGAAACCACAAATCATACACTGGCTGTATTTAACAGTTGTTAAGCCCATACATACCTACGGGGGACTTGTTTGGTGACAAACACTTGAGAATAAAGCGTTCTTTCTAAATTATCAAGTGTACAGAGGACAGCGTCATTACTGATTACCGGTTCGATTAAAGGCACTCCGCAGGCTGTTTTAAACGCCATTCTGGATTTCCAACCTCTGGACATTCTTATCCAGTTTCAAGCGGTAAAAACGGCTTTTAGACTCCGAGAGTCAGGATCGTGGCGATGTTCACACTTCGGACATTCGAAAGTTTTAAAACGAATTAATAATCGACTTGAATTAAATGACAGATTTTACGTTAGCGAGTATATGCTTCCTTCAGGTCCGACTACTTATAATTTATCTTTCCAAGTAGGAACGCATGGGCTGAGAGCATATCTCCTCTGGAGGTCTGGCAATATACACAGACGGTTCAAAGACGGAAGAAGACATTGGTGCTGACGTCTACTGCGATAACCCACTAATTAAATACTCATACGAGCTTGATGATAGCTGCAGCGTTTTTCAGGCGGAGATTTTTGCTATCAGGAAAGCAGCAGAGCTGGTGAAAAGGCTTGAAGGTAGTCTTGTAGGACCGGGGACTATATATGTCGATAGTCAAGGGGCCCTCAAGACTCTAAAGTCATGGACCATTATGCGCTACTACATTGACAAACTTCTTGAGATCTTCAACGAGAGGGCATATCAAAGATGGCTTCTAGAAGTCTGGCGTATGCTGCGCACAACAATCTGACCTGTGGTCTCTCGTCGTAGAATGACCTCCCTCCTCTCACTTGATAAGTTACTGATGAAAATCGCAGTGTGACTTCTAGCAGTTCACTGCAAAGTGAGATCCCTAACTTCGAAATAGGATGCCAGTGGCATTGACTACTGCAGACTATGTGAAGATGCAAAGGAAATAGAAGCTGTCGAACATCTACTCTGCAAATGTCCCTTGTTGCAAACAAGAAGACACTCTGACCTTCCTATCTAAAATATATCCCATTGTCCTACTCAACTTTGCCGAGCACTAATCGTGGCTTGGCAAACGTCCCACTATGTCGCGAGTTCATATTAACTGTGGCCAAAAATAGAAGTAGTTGTTGTAGGTGCATCAATTTTGGTACCTATTATTGACTTACAATCTCCAGGACAAAAAACTGGGATGGTCGGTCCACGTTTTGATATAGCCCCCATAGAACCGTACCTCCCTATTTCCAGTATTTTGAAAGTTTTAGTCATAATGACCAACCGAAATTACTGAAATTTGATAGTAAGTCTTCAGCAGAGGTATGAAACATTTCAACTGAGAATTTTGGGTGTAGGTCCACATTTTGATATAGCCCCCATAGAACGGTACATCCCGATTACCGGTATATTGAAGATTTTTGCCTCAATATTACACCGAAATTGCTGAAATTTGGTATTTAGTCTTCGTTAGGGGCATAAAACTTTCACCTTGAAATTTATCTGCATAGGTCCACGCCTTCATATAGCCCCCATAGGACGGTACCTCCCGATTTTCAGTATTTTGGAGGTTTTAGCCTGATTATCACACCGAAATGGCTGAAAATTGGTACTAAGTCTTCGTTGGGGGCTTATAACTTTCCACTAGAATTCTGTCAGTATAGTCAGTATAGGTCCTCGACTTCTTATAGCCCCCATAGAACCGTACCTCCCCATTTTCGGTATTTTGAATGTTGTGGCTTCAATATCCACCCGAAATTACTGAAATTCAGTCAGTGTTCAGTCTTCATATTTTTTGTGAGCTTATTGAATACAAGATTATTACGTACTTAATAAGCCCACAAAAATATATGATGATCGGTTCATTCGTTTTCGCGCTATAGCCAACGCCGCAAAGCGCTTTGTTAAAATAGGGGGTAACCCCTGAGTGAGGTTGTCGCTTAAAAAGAGAAATAACATGTTCGTCTGCAAACATCTGCAGCTGGAACCTTTATACGTTTGAAGTACTCACTTTTCACAACTAAAACAACAAGTAATATCGATATACACTTTTATGCAATTTTTCCCACTTCACTAATTTTAAAATTTGGTTCACTAAATCGATGTACTAAGTACTACAGAGTTGGGTACCTGTAAACACCATATGATCACAATTTACTTCCAATCAAAATTAAATCCATGTTTATTACATCCAAAGCAACTTTATAAATTTATTTTAGAACGATAAATTGATTTTAATATTAACATTTTGGAGCATAATACAAGTTATTGATTTTAGTAAAACAAGGACAAAAATACATATTTCCATCAAATTCAAATTCCTTCAAATTGAAATGTTTACTATAAATTCTCATTAATAAATTTGTATTCCGAAGTACTTGATTTTGACCATTTTTGGCCACGGTCGTGACACTGTGCGTCTACCTACTTCCAGTTAACCAATCGGCCAACGACACACATCTTCATCTCCATTTCATCAACCCCATCATCATCTTAATACACCATCAACCCTACATATTTAGCTCATCTGCAACTGTAACTCACCATCATCCTACCACCCCATTATCTTCACTTCTTTACATCCACTTTTTCACCTTTGTCAACATAGGTTCATGTTTAGGCATAGCCCCATATAACGGTACCTCCCTAATTTCGGAGTTTTCCGGGTTTTAGCTAAAATTGTTAACCGAACTAGCTGTAATTTGACATTTGAGGAGTCACAATATTTATTTACGGAAAATTGTCAACATATGTAGGTCCATGATTTGGTATACCCTCCATGTAACGGTACCTCCTGGAATTTTTAGGGTTTTAGCTACATTTTTTGACCGAACAACCCGTAACCTGACATTTGAAATTCTCCGCAGTCACTATACTTATCCATCTACAATTGTCAACATAGATCCACATTTAGGTATAGCCCACATATAACGGTACCTCCGGATTTTTCGGTATTTTTAGGTTTTAAGCTACATTTTTTGACTGAGCTACTCGTAACTTGACATTTGCAATTCCCCGCAGTCAAGAAACTTCTCAACTAAAAAATTTCAACGTAGGAACACGTTTTGGTATAGTCCCCATAATCGTTACCTCCCGATTTTCGGTATTTTGAGGGTTGAAGCTACATTTTTGACTGAAAATCCCGTAACTTGACATTTCATATTCCCTGGAATCACGAAACTTATTCGCCAAAAATTGTCAACATGGGATCATGTTTGGGTATAGCCCCCATATAACGGTACCTCCCGATTTTAGGTATTTTGAGGGTTTAAGCTGCATTATTTGACTGAACTACTCGTAATTTGACATTTAATGTTCCCTGCAGTCCTGAAAACTTAAACACCAACATTTGTCGACGACGTTCCCTGCAGTCGCGAATCTTCTCACCCATACAACGGTACCTCCCGATCATAGGTAATATCAGTATTTTAGCTACATTTATTAACCGAATTACCTGTAATTTGACATGTGAATTACACAGTTTATTTCTTCATCTGCGACAGTACATCCTAGTCTACTTCATGAAATTTATTTTCTTTTCTTTTTTTTTGAAAAATATTACGTAATTTTGTGGTGTACGAAACCCTGATTTTATTTCAACGTTTTACGGTGCCAACTCTGGCTCGAAAACTAATGGACCGGTAGTCATAAACATATTTTTGTGGGCTTATTTGGAACCTAGAGATCAAGTCCTATGTCGCTTTTTAAAAATATATTACTTTTCAAGGAAATGGTGGACGCAAAAATTCAAAATTTAAATTTTTTCCTGAAAAAAAAACTTATGCTTTTATATCCTCCACCATAATACGAGCTTTACATATGGTACAGAAGTATCTATTACTTTCCACCTGAAATCTGTCGGTACCCTTAGAACGGTACCTCCCCATTTTCGGTATTTTGAAGGTTGTGGCCTCCACACCCCACTGAATTGGCTGAAATTTAATATTTGGTCTCCGTTGGGGGTATACAACTTTCCACCTGAAATTAATAGGTATAGGTACTGGTGTTCATATAGCCCCCATAGAACGGTACATCCCGATTTTCGGTAATTTGAAGATTGTGACTCCAATATCCCACCGAAATGGCTGAAATTTCGTATTTAGTTTTCATTGGGGTATACAACTTTCCACCTAAAATCTGACGGCATAGGGCCACGCCTTCATATAGCCCCCCAAAGAACGTTTCCTCCCGGCTTTCGATTTTTTGAAGGTTGTGAACTTAATATCACACCGAAAAGCCTGAAATTTTGAATTTAGCCTTCACCGGGAATATAAAACTCTATTTCTTCCCTAAAGAAACAAGACATTATTATGCAATAAAATCAGATAATGTATGTTCACGTTTTTGTGTAGCCCCCATATAAAGGTAGCCCCATTTGAAATTTTCTTTTAAAGATTTCGCCACATTTTTCTATCGAATTTGTGTTCCCAGGTTTAAGTCCAGCAGGTGCTGCCCAATTTTGTGTTTTCGATCGGTACAAAATCTGAAATATTTTCTCTCCGAAAAATCGTTTAGAAATCGGAACGAAATCTGAACGACTTTGCTTCCGAAATTGTTCAGACGTGTCGGACATGAGACATTTGGTTTTGGTATGTTTATAAACATTCTTCTACACGGATAAGCCTACAATCAGCGTGCATATTAAATATTTTCTATAGTATAATAGGATAAAACTTTTTTTTAATATTATCTCAAATTAGTGTAGAATGTGTTCGCTTTTTAAATTGTTTGTGTGAGCAAATTGGAGCATCTTTGCTGCAATTTTAATTGTGCGTTGCCAGAGGATACAAAAGCTAAATTCGAAAAATTGTAAAAATTTTCCATGCTTGGAAAACAACAACGATGACGCCCCATACAAGCTCATTTGAAGGTAGTATTATCAGTTATGATATTATTTTCCTGCAAGAAATAGGAGGAAGGGCTGAGTATATATTTTTTATAAACGATAGGAAACTAATTGTTCTTATTTACTTCAATATAGTTCGTGGTACAGGAGACTTCTTTAACATTCTACTGGAAAAGGTTATAAGAGATGCGAAGGTCAAAAGAAGTGGCACAATATATACAAACAAGCATATGTTACTTGCTTATGGCGATGACATTGACATCATGGGTCGACCGGTAAAGGAAGAAACTGATAGCTTTAAGAAGGTCGAAGGAGAATCAGCAAAATAGGGTCTGGCGGTAAACGGCGACCAAGTAGATGGTGTCGACGTGCAATGCGTCCATAGAGATCGGTTGGTTCCTATAATATTAAGGTATTAAAAGACATCGTCTACCTCTGCACGGCCGTAAACACAACAAACAACATCAGTTGTGAAATAAAAAAGTAATTAAGGACAGTTCGTGGTGAAGGGAATAAAAAGTTCGGACCGGCCGAACTTAACGCCGATATTACTTGTTTGGTTATAAAACGGGGAAAAAAATTAAAAATAAAAACGGTCGATGGATGTCTAGATTTTGATATCCTTAATAAACTCACAAAAATATATGGCCATCAGTTGGCACCGATTTCAAAATTTAATTTCGAGAAAAAAACTTTTTAGTTTCTATTTTGCACCCAAAAAATGTTTCCCTTTCAAAGCTCATTGTTTCGATCGACTTGAAAATTTTACCACATATTCTATTCTATGCTGCTTATAATTTAAAAAAGCCAACAAAATTTTTCGACTTTTCTGAAATTTACACCCTTAACGCTTTTTTACTTAATTAACTTTCACTCATATAAACTTTTGACAGACCCTTCGTGCTTTCATTCACATGCATATATGCCTATTTTCGATTTATACTCTTGAACACTTATTAAACACCATTGACCGGACACTCGGACAACATAGACCACCACACTATTGAATTCTGATGATGATAAACGATCAACAACATGTTTGTCCTTAATTGGAATCTGAAGATATTGTTAAGTAGTCATTGTCGTCGATAGTCAGTAAAGTGGACACAGAAAAGGAAAAAAACAGAATGACATAAACAAAAAACATCAACAATGAATGGTATTACTCGAATGCGATACCTTCTTTTTCTTCCTTCGTTCAGTTACTCAAAACATGAAAAATCGACACTTTTTTATCATTTCGACACTAGTGACTCTGTTGTCATTCATTCTGGTTACTTGATGACAACGAACGATGATGACGACGAACATGTACATACGTCGATGACTTTGTTTTACTTTGTCGTTGTCAAAGTTGAAAATTGAATTTTTACCTTTAGTTTGAAGTAATCAAAGCGGAAGAAGCCTATTATAGTCTTGTAATGTCGTTAGTAGTTGTTGTTGTTGATGTTAGTAAACAATATTGTCAAAGTGGCACCTTTGAAGTTACGGCATGTATTGCTAAGGGGAAGTGTGACTAAGAGGAGTTCTTGACTTGGGAAATATTTGATATTGGAATTGTTCAATACAACATTTTATTATGTATCAGCGCTCTATTTAGTTCAATGCGAAAATCTTCTCTGCACATCTTCCAGGAATCATATTAGCCCAGCTTGGATTGTGGACATAATACATACTTTTTACTGCGTCTTCCTTAGGGTGTTATATTCGCATAGTCCGGATGCAAAGAAAATCTTTTTACTAATGTAGTGTAGTTATTAATCACAACCTTGTTGTCGTGCTCTGTCCAACCCCACTAAACTTTTGAACACTTAAAGAATTACTTTGCCGCAGAATATTTGTTGAACTATTCGATGTTAAGTCCCGGAGTTCCTTCCCATTTCATAAGCTCTTTCCCAGTACAAAAATGCCTTCGCTTTCAAAATTAATTTATGTTAGCCTTTGAAGGCACAAACTTAAGCCAAAGTGTTACGATTTGTTTTCTTCGTAGCCAATATTCTAGCGCACTTCCGGCGTGCTAAAAGAAAATTGTATCTTTGTCATATGAATGCAATGCATCATAACCGCTAAACATCAATTATGGACAATGATTGGGTTACGTGGCGTAAAAGCTACACAATATGAACCTCAAATTGAATAAACAATAATCGAATATTGTTTATATTAGTGGGATGTTATAAAGGGTAAAACAAAGACTTACCTTGTATCAGGACACCATATATTGCGACCTCTGCAATAAGAATACAAGAAAAATATGATTGATTTAGTCGGCAAAATGGAGTAATATAAGCAACAAGTAAAAAAGTATCAGTCGGCTTTGCCGCCAGAGATAATACTCTCAGCCTGTGTGAAGTGAAACATTTTTTCCAAAATAAAAAAAAAAACTTTGTATTTAGGAGGTTTTCAGAATTTTGGGCGTATGAACTTGCCGACAAAAATATGGATTTAGATTAGTGCTGCTCATACAAATACAAACATATTTTATTATTGTGTTGGTTGTGAAACACAAACATTTTGATAGTTTCCCAACATACCGTTCAGTCTGATTTTATAAAATTTACCAAAAATAATTTGTATAAATACATTCTTCAATTACACGGATAAGCTAATAATTAGCAAAAACACTCATTATTTTCGTCACGCACTGTATTATAGCTGCCATGACGTAAAGCATGAGTTTGGTTGTGGATTCGTAGTTAGTCGGAGACTAAAACATCTGGTATCCAGCTTCACCACAGTGAATGAAAGACTTGCTGCAATTCGAATAAAAGCTAAATTCTTCAACATCAGCTTTATTAGCGCCCATGCTCCCACTGAAGAAAAGGACGAACAGACCAAAGATAAATTTTACGAGCGCTTAGAAGAAACATATGACCGTTGCCCTGCCCATGACATTAAAATCATTCTAGGCGATTTTAATGCCAAAATTGGAAAGGAGAATATCTTTGGCCCAACAGTCGGGAAATTCAGTCTCCACAGTGAAACATCTGACAATGGTATGAGGCTGATAGACTTTGCAGCTGCAAAAAACATGGTAGTTAGCAGTACCAGATTTAATCATCTCGATATTCATAAGGGCACCTGGCTGTCTCCAGATCAGAAAACAAGAAACCAAATTGATCATGTTGTGATAGATGGAAGACATTCATCGAGCGTGTTGGATGTACGATCGTTCCGAGGCGCAAACATTGATTCGGACCACTACCTTGTTGCAGCAAAGGTACGCACCCGCTTAAACGTTGCAAACAAAGTACGAACAGACACAACACGAAAGTTAGACATCGGTAAGCTGCAATCACAACAGATAGCCACAGCATATTCCACTCAACTAGCCCAATTGCTTAATCAAAGCACTCCTCATCCCGATAACATATCAGCGCAATGGCAAAGCATTGCCCACTCCATGCAAACAGCCGCAAAATCCATACTTGGATACCAGAGACCTCCACCAAGGAATCCATGGTATGATGAGGAGTGTCGTGCTGCCACCGAAGAGAAAAATGCGGCATATAAGGCTACTTTACAATCCGTAGCAACGCGTAGCGCACGAGAGAGATACAGGGAGAAAAGGAGAGAGGAGAAACGTCTTTTCCGCAGGAAAAAGAGAGAGATGGAAAAGCGGGAGTGTGAAAAAATCGAGATGTACAGGAGCCAGAATGAAGTCCGAAAATTCTACCAAAGAGTCAAGCATCAAACTGATGGCTTTGGTACAGGCACATCCTCCTGTAGAGACCAGCAAGGTAATTTGGTAACTGATACAGATAGTGTACTCAGGATATGGAAAGAGCATTTTTCAAATCTGTTGGTATCCAATAGCAGCGAAGACGACGAAGATACCACAGTCCCAATCCCAGAAGATGGTATTGAATGTATACCGCCCAGCCAAGATGAGGTAAAGATAGCAATAAATCGGCTGAAGAATAATAAGGCAGCAGGGGCCGATGGCTTACCAGCCGAGCTGTTCAAAACCGGAGGCGACACGCTGATAAGGTGTATTCATCAGCTAGTTAGCACCATCTGGCAGGAAGAACGAGTACCCGACGATTGGAACCTGAGTATCCTGTGCCCCGTCCACAAGAAGGGAGATACGACTGTATGCTCTAACTATAGGGGCATAAGTCTACTCCCTATTGCCTACAAGATCGTGTCAGGGATATTGTGCGAACGACTAAAGCCTATGGTCAACGAGATAATTGGACCATACCAATGCGGCTTTAGACCTGGCAAGTCCACCATTGACCAGATATTTACCCTGCGGCAAATCCTGGAGAAGACCCAAGAGATGCAGATCGACACCTACCACCTTTTTGTCGATTATACAGCAGCCTTCGACAGCCCGCTGCGTTCAAAGGTATTCCAAGCCATGTCTGAATTTGGTATTCCCGCAAAGCTCATCCGGCTTTGTAAAATGACTTTAACTGACACGAGGTCCTCAGTTAAAATAGGAAAGAACCTCTCCGAAGAGTTTGGTACCAAAAGAGGTTTCAGACAAGGAGACAGCCTTTCGTGTGACCTCTTCAACATCCTGCTAGAAAAGGTTATACGAGAGGCAAACGTCAAAAGAAGTGGCACAATCTACACCAATAGTCACATGTTACTTGCTTATGCTGATGATATAGACATCATGGGCCGATCAGTAAAAGCAGTAACTGATACCTTTATGAAGGTCGAAGGAGAATCTGCTAAAGTGGGTCTGGCGGTAAACGGTGAGAAGACCAAGTTGATGGTGTCGACGCGCAATGCGTGCATTGAGCTCGGACCGACTGTGGAAGTTGGTTCCTATAATATTGAGGTAGTTAAAGACTTCGTCTACCTCGGCACCTCCGTAAACACAACAAACGACATCAGTTGTGAAATAAAAAGAAGAATTGTATTGGCCAACAGATGCTACTTTGGTTTAAGTAAGCAGTTTAAAAACAAAGCCACATCTCGTCAAACAAAAATAATGCTCTACAAAACACTGATACTACCCGTGCTGATGTATGGCTCCTAATCCTGGGTACTTGCGCAAGCAGACATGGCAGTGCTTGGTGTGTTTGAGAGAAAAATTCTTCGAAAGATCTACGGACCAATCTGCGTTGACGGTGAATATCGACGTCGCATGAACCACGAGCTGTATCTGCTATACAACGACATCAATATAGTTAAACGTATCGAAATGCAGCGATTGCGTTGGCTAGGCCATATCATAAGAATGAGCGATGATGAACCCGCTAAAAAGGCGTATGAATACATGCCACATGGCGGTGCACGCAGAATTGGCAGGCCAAGGAATAGATGGCGCAAACAAGTGGATGATGAGATGAAAAGGCGCGGTATTCCAGAGTGCAAAGCAACAAATAGAGAGGAATGGAGATCTCTTCTTAGTTCGGCCTATAGAACAAATGTTCTGTAATGGGCCAGCTAAGTAAGTAAGTAAGTACTCATTATTTTCAAGAGAATCAAGTTTCGTTTATTCTCCAGTGGCTACACAAGAATTTATAATTCAAATACGATGTTTTATTGAGTAATGTTGGTTTGTTGGGTTGTCTTGTGTAATGAAAAAAATTGTGTATTGAAAATTTTCATTTCAAAAACAAAAACTCTCTTTATACCCTACACGACTATGTGGAAAGGGTATTATAAGTTATTCATGTAACACCACGAAATATTCGTCGGAGACCGCCAATGTGGTATACCAATCTTGATATCTCTCCACCTGTCCATTATAAATTGTAATCAAACTCCAGGCCGCAATTATGGACCGATTGTCACGAAATTTTGTATGGAGGTCGGGTTCCGACCAGAATAGATCCCTATTTTTATTGGTGACGATCCTGAAATATTTAGCGGGTGAAATGGACCAAAAACATAATTTTTATCCGATTTTGTAGCTGCTCTGTAGGTCGCAATAATAGCCCGATTAACGCGAAGTTTTAAATAAGGTAAATAAATAAGGAAGAAGCTTGCAATTTGAGATGGCGATCAGATAACATTTAGAGGGTTAAATGGACCACAACTTTTGAATGAGATTATTTTTGGTCCATATTTTAATTCCTGGAGGGTATATACCGGCAAAGTAGCTTACATATGGAAAAATGGGTTTTGTGTAGAGAACCACAATTTCCTCCCATGCTACATATTGTCTCTATCATGACAGAGAAATTTTCAGTTCAGTTGTCAAATTGGATTTTTTATACATCAGGATTTAGGGTAAAGGGGATACAACAAAATACGACCAAAGATGTTTCTCATCGAAATAATGGTTTTAAACCCCAAGTATGTTTGGACGAAATTCGTTTCAGACAATTTGGAGTCGATTTAGCTCTGTCCGTTCATCTGTCTCTCTTACTGTCTAGCTGGCTGGTGCGCACGATAACTTTCGAACGGATCTACCGATTCGAACCAAATTTTATACTTCGTAATATTTTGCCCAAACTTAGTTTTAGTTCGAATATATGCTATATGTATGTCCACACCTCCCCCACAAAAGTTCAAATTTGTTTTCGCAAAATTGTGTGAACAATAACTGGCGAAGTTAGCAATCGATTTGCTTCAAACTTTCCATATATTATTATTCCTTACAGATATAGGTCGAATAAGACTATATCGGTCCACACCTTAGGGTACCCACACAAAATTCGGAAAAGAGAAATTTAAGAGTCCTCTCGAATCGTTCTGAATTTTTTCAGCAGATTGTACTTGCGCCGCAAATCCGCAAGATAACTCTCAAGGGTATTTTCTGATAGTTCGAAACTTTACACATCTTATAATTTCATCCAGTCATTTATCAGGTTGGAATATGGACTATATCGATCCGTCCTTCGATTACCTCCCACACAAAATTTGGTACAAGTGCAGTTACGGGTCCTCAAATTAATTTTGGAGACAACGGTGGTTGCGCCCCTGATATGTTTACAAATTTTCTTAAATGGTGAGGTTCCACGGTCCATGAAAAATTAAAACATATAAGTCTCAAAAGCGCGGGAATTAACCCTTTTTTTAACTTTTATAATTAGATCGCTTTAGGATAAAGACAGGGGACATGGACGATAATTAATCCTAAACAGCACACGGTGCTCTTGAATCAAATTTAAATGGAAGGTGCTTACACCTGGGAAGTTTTTGCGGATTCTGAAACTAAAATGTTCATAGATGAGAGAAATAAAAAAAAAAATCGCCGAAGCGCTTTTTAAATAAATCGCGATTCAAGTTGACATTTTTAGGGGTTGTTTAGGTTTTTGCGATTTTGCTGGGAAACCACAAGCCCTATCAAAATGAGAATAAAGAAAATGCTGTAGCTATCAAAACTCTCTACAAGATTGACCTTAATGATATTTTCGTAGGTTTTACAACTTTTGAGATATAGAGGTTGACAATGGGACAATCCAAATTCAATTCAATTCTGTATCGTCTCCTTATAAAACAATGTCATGACTGCAATTTCCCAACGTAAACTTATATATCTAAAAAATGGTACAACCTAGGAAAAATTACATAAGCCAGTCTTGTAGAGAATTTTCACAGTTATAAGATTTTCTCAGGTCCCATGCCGATAAGACTTGCCGTATTCAAGCAAAACCGCGAAACCCTAACAAAAAAACCTAAAAATGTAAACTGAGCTTCTTTATCTCAAAAATGGTACAGCATGAGAACAACTCATAAACGTCAACCCGGTAGAGAATTTTCACAGCTACAACATTTTCTTTAGCTCCATTTCGATGGACTTGCGGTTTCCAAGCAAAATCGTGAAAACCTAAAAACACCTAAAAATTACCGCGATTTATTTAAAAATCCCTACAACGATTTTTTCTGGTTTTTTGATTTTTCTCATCTATGAACATTGCTGTTTCGGAAGGCACACCCTTCATGACATTGTTTTATAAGGGGGCGATACGGTCAGTGCATTGTCCCAACATGAACTTCAATATCTCAAAAATAGTAAAACCTACGAAAATACCGTAAAGGTCATTCTTGTAGAGAATTTTCATAGCTACAGTCTTCAGTCTTATTTTGATACGACTTGCGGTTTCTAAGCAAAATCGTGAAAACCTAAACAACCCCTAAATATGTCAACTTGAATCGCGATATATTTAAAAAGCGCTCCGGCGATTTTTTTGTTTTGTTTTGATTTTTATACCCTACACCACTATGTGGAAAGGGTATTATAAGTTTGTTTTGGGAAAAATTCATGTAACACCGCGAAATATTCGTCGGAGACCCCCAATGTGGTATACCAATCTTCATATCTCGGCGAGATAAAGCGATTTTGAGATGTGTGTCCGTCCGTCCGTCCGTCCGTGTGTCCGTCTGTCCATTATAAATTGTAATCAAACTCTAGGCCGCAATTATGGACCGATCGTCACGAAATTTGGTATGGAGGTCGGTTTCACATCAGAATAGATCGCTATTTTGATTGGTGATGATTGTGAAATATTTAGCGGGTGAAATGGACCAAAAACATAATTTTTATCAGATTTTGTAGCTGCTCTGTAGGTCGCAATAATAGTCCGATCGCCTCGAAATTTTAAATAAGGTAAGAGTACATGACAATGAAGTAGCTTGCAATTTGAGATGGCGATCAGATAATATTAAGAGGGTTAAATGGACCACAACTTTTGTGTGAAAATTGTGAAAATTTTTAATAAACAGCTTATATCTTTGTTCCTGAAAGACACCTTCCCCCCTCGTGAGTTATATTTAGAAGACGATCTCTTGACCTTTTAATTGATGTCAATTATGTTGATGTACGTGATCAGATAACAGAGTTACAGCCTAATATATCCAGTTTTTTGTTTGTAGTGTAATCATAAACCGGCTAGAGGTCGCAATTATAGCTCAATAGTCACGAAATTTTGCACGAGGTAAGAGTTTTGGTTGAAGAAAATGCCTATAATTTTGCATGATTATCTGATATTATTTAACGGTTGACATAGACCATTACTTTTGAATGAAAAATATACAAATTTTATTTTTGGTCCATATTTTCATTCCTGGGGGGCATATACCGGCAAAGGAGCCTACATATGGAAAAATAACTACTGATCTTCCCCTTGATGCAAATTGCAATAATGTGTCTGCTAGATAACGCACCTTCTGCCTGATATATAATGTGTTTTTGTAGAGACCCACAATTTCCTCCCATGCTACAAATTGTCTCTATCATGACAGAGAAATTTTCAGTTCAGTTGTCAAATTGGATTTTTATACAAATATTGCAACATGGGGTCGCTTCGCCACCTATGTTATACCTCAGGATTTAGGGTAAAGGGGATACAAACAAAATACGACCAAAGGTGTGTCTCATCGAAATATAGGTCTTAGACCCCAAGTATATTTGGACGAAATTCGTTTCAGACAATTTGGAGTCTATTTAGCCCTGTCCGTTCACCTGTCTCTCTTAATGTCTAGCTGGCTGGTGAGCACGATAACTCTCGAACGGATCTACCGATTAGAACCAAATTTTATACTTCGTAATATTTTGCCCAAGCATTGTTTAAGTTCGAATGTAGGCTATGTTGGTCCACACCTCCCCCAAAAAAGTTCAAAATTGTTTTCGAAAATTTGTGTGAACGATAACTGGCGAAGTGAGGAATCGATTTGCTCCAAACTTTCCATATATTATTATTCCTTCCAGATATAGATCGGATAAGACTATATCGATCCTTAGGGTACCTCCTACACAAAATTCGGAAAAGGGAAAATTAAGATTCCCTATGAATCGTTATGAATTTTTTTCAGCAGATTGTACTTGCGCCGTAAATCCGCAAGTTAACTCTCAAGGGGATTTTCTGATTGGTCGAAACTTTACACATCGTATTATTTCATCCAGTCATGTGTCAGGTCGGAATATGGAATATATCTGTCCGTCCTTCGAGTACCTCCCACACACAATTTGGGAAAAGTGCAGTTTGAAGACCCGTATCGGTTCTTTTTAATTATTATTTTCTTTTTGAAGAAGGTTTTTTTACGTTCCGTATTCTGGTCCCTTTCCCGGGGTAAGTCATACTTCCTGAGATAATAGTTCAGAAGTGCCAAAAATCCCTGCCGGCTCCAACTAAAATTACAAATCTGAAAAAATAATTCTCAAATATTTCCAAAACTTAGAATTTAGCTTACTAAAATTGATTTGGTATACACCATATTACGATACCTACAGATTCCACGTATTTTGAAGCAAATTCGTGTTACAAAATAAATATATTTTTAGAGGCTAAAGGTATATCACCGTTAGCGCCGCTGACTTATACTCCCTTTGTTGCTGTTTAATTGAATATGAATAATTTTGGGATTTATAAATTTGTTTGCATGCAAAATTTTTGAATTTCGATTCATTATTATTTATTTCTACCGATATAAAATATATTTTCGAAGCATATGTGAAATACAAGTGCACAATTTTGGACGATAGATCTTCAATAAACTCCCAATTTTCCCAATAATCAAATATACCAAATTGCGTGGTATATATGTATTTATTTTAGGTGCATTCCTGAGAGGAACCTGATACTCAAAGACAATTTGAAGATGTAGCAGGAGGGGCTAATCAATGTGAATTTTCCAATTTTCGAATATTATTTAGAAATGTATAATTTATATACTTTTCCACAAACATCCCAGTAGGGACAAGGGAGGCTTCTCTTATATCAATGGATTCATATTAAGTTATTGATAGTGTCCTAAATTGTAGAGAAGTTTTTCATGGCTGAAATACTCAGCAAATATCGCCAACATTACTAAGGGGTATTTTGCCACCATTGTCAATTTGATGGGAATCGAACGCGGACATAATTCCGACAGGTTGTGGTGTAGGGTATCACATGATCGGCCCCGTCCGACTATAGCGTTTGCTTACTTGTTTTCATCTATGAACATTGTAGTTTCAGAATCCGCAAAAACTTCCCAGGTGTAAGCACCTTCCATTTAAATTTTAATCAAGAGCACCGTGAGCATCAATGGGCGAAAAATCCGACAAAGTCCGTGAGAGAAAAGAAAAGCTACAGACGAAATCTGTTGATAAATTTAAAATCCTGCTCGGTTTGACAATGGACCGAAGAAGTGAGGTAGAAAATTCAAATTTTTGAATTGTCAAGAATAAAATCCATAAAAAGTTGTCATTAAGACTAATTACGACGGGCCAGCAATGCGGACCGAGGTCTGCTAGTAATTAAATAATAATAATTTAATAATCAATTTTCAATATTTAATTTAATAGAAAACAACAAAGCTTCATTTATATCTTTAAAGATTATTAAATAATTAATCAGCTATAAAATTAAATAAAATGTTTTATTTCTATTTTTATAAAACCCACCATGTCCATACTCATTGACACATTCCTTAACATTCCTATCATCCTTTGGCAACTACCTTTGTTAAATGAATCGTGAAAGTGTTTACATAAGAGAACTCTTCCATGGAAGTGAAAAACGTTTAAACTTTTATAGTCATCATGTGGAGATGTGTTGAAGTCCTATACAAAGAACTAATGAATTATGATTAAAAGGATTTGTTACAGTCACATGAATATTTAACATGTCTGTACATGAGTTTGTTGGTGTAGTAGTTACAGTAACTTTATAACAGTATATGGGAAACATGTTATTACTTTTAGTCATATTTGTCAGAAGAGTAGAAATGAATACAATGTGAATTAAATCTTTCATATGTAAGCACAATGTGATATTTTGGTATTTTCATATGTTAACATTGGTCCACTGTAAAGGCCCATAAACAATTTGTCAAACATATGATCACATTAAACAATTAAAAAATCCTAGCCAAATGTTCGATGCGAAAGATGCTATTCAAGCATGGGTGCAAGTGAAATGGACCCCCAAAAGATGCAATTAATTTTCAGATTGTAATCTTCACTAACCCGGTGGAATGGCATCTTCACCAACTCTTTGACACGGCATCTTTATCAACCCTTTGGCATGGCATCTTAACCAATTCCCTGGAATAGCATTTTCACTCTTGTCATGTCATCTTAATAAGCTCTTTGGCATGTCATTTTCACTAACCCCTTGACATGACATTTTCACGTTTTGTTTGGAAAATGCTGTGTTGAAATATGATTTTCATGACAAACAAAACTCTTTATTAATTTAAAAGAATTCATGAAATAACTACATATAATTTAATTATCATCGATAAGTTTACATCTAAAATTGTAGGTTTTTGTTTTTGTGACAGTATTTCATATGTCTATTAGGGTTATGACATTTTTTTCTCAAAAACGATTTCCTGTAGCACGGATGAATGAGTTTTTGGCTACTATTAACTACAACAATTTCTGCTTACAGTGACACAAAATTGTATATAATTCTGATAAATTCAAAATTTAAAATCATTTTGTGCGTGAGGACTTTTTACCGAATCACCTTATAATTAAGATTTAATGACATCTTATGTAGAAACTCATCACGCTATGATACAGGGATATGTGGTTGTAAAAAAGTCATAACCCTAATGTTTATATGTTCGATTTTTCTGCTTAATCTGTAACAACAGATCTACTGGGGTTAATTGAGTAGGTTAAGCAGGACTGTTGAAAGGTGTAGCGTGTCGTGCGGGCCTGTACCGCATGCTCGGTGTTATCGATCCTTGCCCTATTGGAATTTAGACGGCTGCACCATTCTGAACGTAGTTGAACTAAAACTACTATTGTTTGTCATGGCAGCTGATGTTCTTCATCTGCGATATATGGGGCGATTGCATCAATGTGAGTGCTGTTTAAACTGCCTGATAGGTTTTTTGATCTAGGGGTTCTCTTCTAACGTTGGACCTCTCTTTTTAAAGATCCCTCCTGGTATTAGGATGGCTCTCACGGCAACACGTGAGTACTGACAGGTTTGAATATTTTTCAATCACGTTGGACTAATATTGGCGGACCAAACTGACGCCGCATAGCTTACTACAGACCGACGTATCGCATTATATATGATCAACAAGATTTCTTCATCTGCTAACCAAGTGCTTGAGGACCTTGAGGGTTGG
Source organism: Musca autumnalis (assembly GCF_047663935.1). Lineage (NCBI taxonomy): Eukaryota > Metazoa > Arthropoda > Insecta > Diptera > Muscidae > Musca > Musca autumnalis. The sequence continues at coordinate 148,748,100 of NW_027411866.1, read as the reverse complement.
AACTCAGTAGATGTAGAGGTTAAACAGTTCCGGAGATATCACTCCACCTTCACTCTACGGGTCTTGGACATCTTGTTGCTGAATTCCACGTACGACTGGCGTCCACACATAAAATTAATTGTCCAACGTTTCAAACTTGGCCAGAAGGTAGTCTTCTCGATGTTCTCAAAAAGCGTGGTGTGCTTGGCAGGCCACCATCACTGTTCTATCGAACGGCTTGCTCTCGAGTCTTCGACTACCACGTGTGGAGATGGTGTGCAGCGCTGTTGTTGTGCTATGCTGCTTGCGGAACCCGTGCTCATGATCAGCAACCGGATAGCTATGTCTGACGCTGGGGAGGACTAAAGTCTCAAAGGTCTTTGCTACGGGCGACAAAAGCGAAATCGGTCTGCACCATTCACCTTTGCTGGCATCCTTGTCTGGCATCAGTAGTGGGTCCACTCGGCGAAAGGTGAGATACTCGACTCCCGGCACATCTAGCTGTTTCAGCAGCTGTTGCAGTTTAATCACCGCCACTGCACCGCAACAGAATTTACTTCCTCCGCAACAGATTTTGTTTGATCATAAAATTTTTTGGAACAACTCCAGTTTAGGGAAAACTCTCCGATTTTCTTGAAAAAATTTCCATAGGTATCTACCTGTTGTTGTGCTGATCACGGGCATGTATAATTTTCTTGGGGGACGGACCCTGTTACCAGGTTATTTGACCCAAAAATCCGAGTACAAAACTAGGGTTAACCCCGCTCTACTTAACAAAATTAGTATCATTGGAAAGCTTATGGAAATATGTATCCAACAAGTGGTCATTCAAGCGTTCAGGTGATATAGTTCAAAAACCGATTTTTGGACCCGGGTTTTTATATAAACCCTCAAAAAGTCGAAAATAGGTGCATTATGGGTGCTCACTTAATGTAAGCCAGATTATAGCTCGCACTTTAACCTTTCCAAAATGGTGCCATATGTTGTATCGTATGACCACTTGTTGTATGACCACATGTATTTGCATCCTAGAAGAGACAAGGAAACTTTTATAATATAAAAATTGGAGTCCGATTCTATTTGTAGATCGATGGTTTGGGACTTCCTAGCCTATTGTCAATATTAAAACAAGGCAAATGGATAAGGAAGTGGCATCGACATGTTTGAATATGTTATGTCAAAAATTTTCTTCATGTTGTTGGGGAAATTACAACAATAACATTTTACTACCAAACATTATATAGTCCAGTCAAAATAGACATTGAAATAGCAAAAATTCCCACAAAGCTGAATTTTGGTGGAGAACTAGGGTTTGCCTTTAGAAGCAATGTCCTAAAAGCCCCTATCAAATCATGTCTGCAAAAACAGTTATTCGGGGTCAAAGGTCAAAATTTTGGGATTTTTAAGGTTTTCGGATTTTGTCTTGAAAACGGTGGGTGTAATCAAAAGGTGACTAGAGCAAATATTGTAGACAGAATTATTATCTACAAGTTTTGTCTCAATAATTTTTTTCCTTGAAGAAACCATTCATGAGATATAGCGGTTCTAAAAACACATTATTTATGTAAAAAACATTGTTCCACAACATCCCATACGGGACAAGGGAGACTTCTCTTATTATTTATGTAAAAAAAAAAAATTGTTCCACAACATCCCATACGGGACAAGAGAGACTTCTCTCATATCAATGAGTGCACCCCGATTCATATTAGCTCAATGATATGGGACCTACTGTTTATCGCCGAGTCCGAACGGCGTGTCTAAAGACACCACTTGTAGAGAAGTTTTACAAGGCTGAAATACTCAGGAAATGTCGCCAACATTACTGAGGGGTATTTTGCCACCGTTGCTTATTATTTATGTGCACGGCTTAAATAACCGGAGTAGCCGGGTCTGTCCCCCCCAAAAAAATATATGCTTCCTTGAAAATCGAAATTATACCTACCTACCTAAATTCCAACAAAATCGGAGCGTGTTTAGTAGAGTTATTCCATGTTAGAGTAATTTTCTGCAAAAATAGCCCATTTAACCCACCTGTGTAATCGAAGACCCAACGGAAACGATTTTTTTTTAATTTTTGTCAGAAGTTGGAGTTTGTTGCGCCGATTAGGGAAATGTACAATTTTCATTGGCGGCGGATCCGGTTTGCCGGTTATTTGACCCGAAAGACCAGATTTAAAACCGGATTAGACCCGGTTGTACTGAACCGATTAATGCATGGAAATGGAAATGCCAATACAAGGTGTTATTATTTTAACCGGTCCGCCTCATTATGTTCTTACGAGACTTACTTCTTAACATGTTTAGTTTGACACTTTTATCACGATATCTGAAGAATGGTGACTCCTATTGAAAAGTTATAAAGACCATTCATGTAGACAATTTTTAAGCCTATAACTTTTATTTTAGTTGATTTCAGATAGATCTTACCGTTTTTGAGAAAAATCAAAAAAAACTGAATAAGGCCTCCAAAAATGACTTTTGACCCTGAATAACTTCGTTTGCACACATGACATCGATGGGGACTTTTACGCATGTCTATGCAGGTTTGAAAGATATCGGCCTTTTTGTAGAAAATTTACTTATGTTGAGACTGAGGTATGGGGTATTGTAACTCGCGAATTGTTGTAATATTCCATAACTTTTGAACGCATTTAGTTAAAATAAACTGTTTTAGCACGATTCACCGATGGATTTCTTAAAATTATAATTTGGGCGTAAGCTGTGGTCATATTAATGTAAAAAGATAGGAAAAAATAGTTGAAGGAAACGAGTTTTTTAAGTCAATTTTCAATTTGTGGCTTTACAATACAATGTAGAGTATAATGTTCAAAGAAGAAGTTAAAGAATACACTTCAGAGATGAAGTTTCTAATGTATGATTTTTTAATACAACCACTGCATCAATCTCAAACGGATGCTAACATTTTGAAGACTGAAAAATTGGGTTTTTTGAATATTTGCTCTAATCGGGACGCGCAACTGTACTCGTTTAAAAACTGATTGTGAGATTGTAGTACTCGCGATTACGCATTTTTTGATGTATAACTCGTGCGTGTAGCCTTCAAAGGTTCACAACAATCGCAGCTTAAAGTCGAAATTTTTGTGCGTAAATTTTTATAAAAAACCTGTTTTTTTTTATTCAAAATTTGCAACTATGATTAAATTCTCTAATAAGCCATGACGCGTCCAAATCCGTCCACTAGATCGGCGGATATGATACCCCTCAAATTTCGAAAATCTGCAAAAAAAATGTTTTTGAGAATTGCGCGCATTGAATCGCGTTTTGGAAGTGTATTTTTTACTGATATAAATAGAGCTATATGCCTGTTTAAAATGTGCAAAAACATGTATTTCAAAACTATCGCTAATCCGGAGATACAATTGATTTTTTTCTAAAAATTAAGTGCGATGCTACATCCACGGTTCTTGATGGATCGCAATGAAACGACATCAAAAGATGTATTTTTTAAAGGTTATCATCGAAATCGGATGCGCATAAAATGTAAATGAACTTCGTGGAAATTATGACCATCTAACTGTATTTTGCGCCCTTCGTGGCCGCCAAATAGAATTTCACAAACTGTACACCAAATAAAAGGGATTGATTCGCTGTGTTGGAAAATCGGATGCGCATCATGTCATTTTCACTATTACGCGGTTTTTATGCGTTTCAAAAGTTGTAATATTCAATATAACATTATTTTAATGTTATGCCACAATTGGAATTCCTTGTGATTTAATATAATGTTCTAAAAATATTCGCCAATAGGAAAACTATAAGAGAAAAATTTGTTGCAACGGAATATCATCATTATTGCGTGAAATTTGGACGAAAATGACGAAGAACTCAAACATTTTTTCTTCAACCTTTCCTATAAAACAATAAAAAAAAAACAAGTAAGAAAAGTCTATAGTCGGACGGAGCCGACCATGGGATACCCTATACCACTATCCCTGGACAATCGTTCTCCACAGAACTTCTTTTCAATGATTGTGAAAATTTAATTATCAAATAACAGAGATGTAATGTATAACACTTATGACCAAAACCAAAAGGTTATCTAGCATGACAAAGACATTTTTGTAGCAGGAAAGGAAAATTTAGTTCACACAAACTAAAATGCAATGAAACCCACTTATATAGTACTACTACTTCCGTTGTTTAACCGCTACGTTATTGAAATTTTTACCAATTTCACACAACAGTTTCAGTCCTTTTAACCCGCTAAGTATTATCTGATCTTCACGTTGGTTTGTACACAGAAAAAAAAATTCATTCAATATATGAATAGTGTTCAAAAAAATTTTCCAATGTTCAGATTTTTGTATTTTATGAACCTAGTTCATAAAGCAATAAATACCGGTTTCTTTTTTGAATGAATCATAAACATGTAATATATGTATTCTATTTTGCAAAATATTAACAAATTCATTTATTTCAAAATAATCTTCTTTAAAGAAAAAAAAAAAATTGTTTATATTCCAAAACTCTTTTTATATTTTTCAAAAATTTATTTTTTCTATACGAATTTTTGTTTTTTTATTTTATTTTGAAACTATTTTTTATTTTATTTTCCAATTAGTTGTTTTTTATTTAATTTTGTAATTCCTGTTCTTTTAAAGGGTTCTCTCTTCTAATTGATTTTCCTAATTAATTATGCATCTTGTAAATCAGAACAATGTGAACCATACGTACATACATACTGAGTCCATCAGCACTAGCTTGAATTTATAGATGTTGCATTTATATTAAAGTAATTCAAAAATTGTGTTTGCGAATTAATGCTATTGATATGGTGAGTGTCTTCCGAAAACAAACGAAATCTATGGTGGTTAGTTAGTGTGGTAGCGGTGAGTAGTGGTGGTTGTTTAGGCTGTTGTGCTTTGTTGACACGCAGTCAATGTGCGTGTAGATACGATGAAGGGGAGGAAAGACAAAAGCAATAGAAGCAAATCCACCATATCTTTGTAGGCAAAGCGCAAAAACCGGTTTTGCCAGAAAATAGTGGTTAACGTAGGAGAAACTATGAAATTTATTCATACTTTTGCAAAAATAGTATTGTGTGCATGAGTAAAAAAATGTGTCCATTCACTTTAAAAGAGGTACGTTCATATTATGGACAACAGAAATTATGAACGGAATTAGTAAAAAAATTCATACTTTTGTTTTTTCTGTGTACGCTTCTTCTTCATCATAAACTCAAACTTTGTTTAAAATTTTGCGGGTTATTATTTTGACCTACAGAGCCGCTACAAAATTGGTTAAAATTTTGTTTTTGGTCCATTTCATTCCCTGAACATTTCACGATCATCAGCAAAAACTAATCATTTCTATTCTGGCCCGAACCCAACCTCCTTAAAAACTTCGTTACAATCGGTCCATAATTGCGGCCTTAAGCTTGTTGACAATTTTTTAATGGACGGACACACATCGCTAAATCGCTTTATCTCGTCGAGATATGAATTTTGGCATACCAAATAAGGGGTCTAGGACGAATATTTCGTGGTGTTACATAAACTTTTGGAGAGACAATATGTAGCATGGGATAAAAATGTGGTTCTCTACACAGAACCCATTATATATTAGGCAGTAGGCCCGTTATCTAGCAAACACTTTATTGCAATTTACATCAGAAGAAAGGTCAGTAGTTTTTTCCCATAGGTAGGCTACTTTGCGAAATATATATGTCCTCAAGGAATTAAAATATCGACCAAAAACAAAATTTTTATATTTGTCATACAAAAGTAATGGTCCATTTCACCCGCTAAAGAATATCAGATCATCATTCAAGATTGTAGGCATCTTTTTCGACCTATACTCTTAACCGGTGCAAAATTTCGTGTCTATTGATGTATAATTGCGACTTCTAGCGAGTTTATTATTACAATACAAACAAATAACGGAATATATTAGGCTGTAACTCTGTTATCTGATCATGCACACCAACATAATTGGCATCAATTGAAAGGTCAAGCGTTCCACTTTCAAGTATATCTCACTTGTCCGGAATGCCACTTCCAGGAATTAAGATATAAGCTGTATATTAAAAATTTTCATAATTTACACACAAAAGTTTTGGTCCATCTAACCCTCTAAATATTATCCGATCGCCATCTCAAATTGCAAGCCTCTCCTTTGTGATATACTCTTACCTTATTTAAAATTACGCGTTGATCGGACTATTATTGAGACCTACAGAACCGCTAGAAAATTGGATAAATATTATGTTTTTGGTCCATTTCACCCGCTAAATATTTCACGATCATCACCAATAAGAATAGGGATCTATTCTGATCTGAACCCGACCTCCATACAAAATTTCGTGATGGACATAATGGACAGACGGGCGGACGGACGGACACACATCTCAAAATCGCTTTATCTCGTCGAGATATGAAGATTGGTATACCACATTGGGGGTCTCCGACGAATATTTCGCGGTGTTACATGAATTTTTACCAAAACAAACTTATAATACCCTTTTCCACATTGTGGTATAGGGTATAATAAAATTAGAATAACATGACTTTTATTTTTCGTCATATTTTCTTTGCATTTTGTCAAATAACATGAATACATACTATAGCTCCAAACTTCACGACTTAGGTTTCATTTTATTCCTCACAATGTCTGGATGCTGCTATAATTTTTTCATATATTTTTATACCCTACACCACTATGTGGTAAGGGGTATTATGTGTTAGTGCATTTGTATGTAACATACAAAAGGAAGCGAGATAGACCCATAGTTCCTTCTAGGGATATACATAGAATCACTTTCTGAGTCGATTTATGCATGTCCGTCCGTCCGTCCGTTCGCAACATACAGGTCGCATTTGTTGACCGATTTCGCTGAAAATTGGGGAATACCATTTTTTTAGCCGTCGGAAGATCAAGTTCGAATATGGGATATATCGGTCCACGTTTTGGTATAGCCCCCATATAACGGTACCCCCCGATTTACGGTATTTTTACGTTTTCAGCTACACTTTCAGACCGATTTGGCTATAATTTGACATTTAGGGTTCTTAAATGTCAATAAACATATATAATAACGTTTTGGTATAGCCCCCATATAACGGTACCCCCCGATTTGCGGTATTCTGACGTTTTTAGCTACATTTTCAGACCGATTTAGCTATAATTTGACATTTAGGGCTCTTAAGTGTCAATAAACTTATATAACAAAAGTTGTGAACATAGGTCCCCGTTTTGGTATAGCCCCCATATAACGGTGCCCCCCGATTTACGGTGTTTTGATGTTTTTAGCTACATTTTCAGACCGATATAGCTATAATTTGACATTTAGGGTTTTTAAGTGTCAATTAACTTATATAACAAAAGTTGTGGACATAGGTCCACGTTTTGATATAGCCCCCATATAACGGCACCCTCCGATTTGCGGTATTTTGACGTTTTAAGCTACATTTTCAGACCGATGTAGCTATAATTTAACATTTAGGGTTCTTAAGTGTCAATAAACTTATATAACAAAAGTTGTGGACATAGGTCCCCGTTTTGGTATAGCCCCCATATAACGGTGCCCCCCGATTTACGGTGTTTTGATGTTTTTAGCTACATTTTCAGACCGATATAGCTATAATTTGACATTTAGGGTTCTTAAGTGTCAATAAACTTATATAACAAAAGTTGTGGACATAGGTCCCCGTTTTGGTATAGCCCCCATATAACGGTGCCCCCCGATTTACGGTGTTTTGATGTTTTTAGCTACATTTTCAGACCGATATAGCTATAATTTGACATTTAGGGTTTTTAAGTGTCAATTAACTTATATAACAAAAGTTGTGGACATAGGTCCACGTTTTGATATAGCCCCCATATAACGGCACCCTCGGATTTGCGGTATTTTGACGTTTTAAGCTACATTTTCAGACCGATGTAGCTATAATTTAACATTTAGGGTTCTTAAGTGTCAATAAACTTATATAACAAAAGTTGTGGACATAGGTCCCCGTTTTGGTATAGCCCCCATATAACGGTGCCCCCCGATTTACGGTATTTTGACGTTTTTAGCTACATTTTCAGACCGATATAGCTATAATTTGACATTTAGGGTTCTTAAGTGTAACTAAATTTATATAACAAGAGTTGTTGACCTAGGTCCACGTGTTGGTATAGCCCCCATATTGCGGTACCCCCGATTTACGACATTTTGACGTTTTTATCTACATTTTCAGACCGATTTATCTATCAATTGACATTTAGGGTTCTTAAATGTCAATAAACTTATATAACTAGTGGACATAGGTCCATGTTTTGGAATAGCCCCCATATAATGTTACCGCCCATTTTCAGGTATTTTGAGAATTTTACCAACAAGTTTTAACCGAATTATCTGTAATTTGAACATTTGGCATTTGAAATTCTTAGTGGTCACCACACCTCTCCACCAAAAATTGTCAAGAAAGCCCCCATATAACGGTACCTCCCGATTTTCAGTAATTTGATGATTTTAGCTACAATATTAAACCGAACTAGAAGTAATTTGACATTTGAAGTTCTTAGTGGTCACAACACCTCTCCATCAAAAAATGTCAACATAGGTCCATGTTCGGATATAGCTCCCATGTAACGGTACCTCCCAATTTTCAGTAATTTGGCCATTTTAGCTACAATTTTTAACAGAACTAACTGTAATTTGACATTTGAAGGTTGTAGTGGTCACCACGCATCTGCATCAACAATTTTCAACATAGCCCCAATATAACGTTACTTCCCGATTTTCGGTACTTTGAGGATTTTATTTAAAATGTTTAACCGAACGTAGGTCCATGTTTTTGTATAGCCCCAAAACAAACCTCCCGATCTTCCGTACCTTAGCTTTATTTTTGGACGAACTTTCTGTAATTTGAAATTTAAAAGTCAACAAAAATTCTGCAACAAAAATTGTTCATTTAAGTTCATATTTTCGTATAGCCCAGATACCTCCGAACTAGCTGTTAATGACATTTGAAGTTCCCACGTTATGTACCGATTATCGATATTTTGAGGATTCTAGCTAAATTTTTTAACCGAATTAGGAGTTATTTGACATTAAAGGCTCCCATCAAAATCTCTCAACATAGACCCATGTTTTATTATAACCCCTATATAACAGTACCTCCCAATTTCTAGCCAACCAAAAATTATCAACAGCATTTTATGTATGAAGCATTTTATGTACGTTATCTGACATTTTAACGTACTCACTTAAAGTTGGGGACAGGAATGAATATTTTATGGTGGAGGGTATGAAAAGTTCGGCCCGGCCGAACTTAATGCTTTTTTACTTGTTTTATTTTCATTTGTTAACGTATGTGGGGGACGGTCAGCGCCAAAGCAAGGATCTATGATGTAAATTGTTTTATAATAACATTTTCTATTCAATTAATACAAATTTTCAAGTAAACTAAACTCGGTTCGCAATTATTACCTAACACCTTCAAAATATCTCAAATGGGGGACCCCTCATAGTGGGGCTATAGCAAAACCTGAACTTACTTTGCTTATATTTCGCAAAGCAGTTTTCTATCTACGAAGAACATAAAATGTCAAAATACAACCAACTAGGTTGGTGAATGTTCTTGGAAGCTTTAAAATATGTCACATCGCTCGGTACTGCTCAATGGGACTATACCAAAACGCGAACAGATATTGACAATATTCAATTTTCAGCAAAATATACCAATATACCAATTTTCAGCAAAATCGGTTGAAAAATGCGCCTATACATAAAAACGGTCGCCACCGATACGTCGGGGCTATAGGAAACCGCGGGTCTATGGGGCCCATATTTGTGCACATATGACCCACAAATATAGGTAACATTTTTGGAAAATGTTAGTAACCAACGTACTTTACATTAAATGTTATGAGCAAAGTTCCACTAAAGTGACCATATTTCGCACTGTACATCGCTTGGAATCACTGCCATAAAATGTTGCTGGGTCTTTATACTACAATGATCCAATACTGTAACAATACATATATAATATTTACACAAAGGATATAAATTTCAAACTCAGCCAAGCGATATTAACGACAGACAAGCAGCTAGAAAGTGACCCTTTTACTGTCTTTGTTTAGGAAGATATATTCCCCTCCCATACACCAATAACGACAAGTAACATCGACCATATTTCGTAGAGTTTTCAATGTTCCACATGAATTATTTAACTAAAAATAAAAATCCTTTGATCTTAAAACCGTAACAGGTAATTAATTAAACAAATGATGTAAATCAGAATTTTAAACAATCTACCTAGAAGAGAGGAAGCAATTTTGAATTCATTTCGGATATCCATAGACGATAGACATTGATGTGTGTTTATAACCAATGGAAGGGGGTGACGGGGTGTTATTGTGGCCCATATGCATACAAACATATGTTTGCTCAGCAAGCAGTCTCTATCAATAGATTTTTGAAACATTGCTTACTTTAGAAAATTCCAAAACCGTTTGAGTAGAGTTTTACACACGGTTTTATAAATAAACTCAACGAGCAGTCAAACTTTTGCATGGACAGACAGACATATGAAATACCGGAAATACCTGTTAGATTACGTGCAGCAGTGTGTCTGTGGGAATGTGTCAGAAAGTGTGTTAAACACACTTCACACGCATCTCGGTGCGTCCATGCAAACGTGTGGATGACCAGTCAACCACAAACATATTAGTTCATCCATGGTATGCAGTAATTATGGTTAACTAACTAAACACGAAAAGTGGCTTTACAATAGCAACAACAACAATAATAAGAAGAAGAGGTACCAATTTCCCGCCCTCCAAATTTTTAATAACATTCCTCATCATGGGGGTTAATTTAAGCTGTTGTTGGTTAACAGGAAGGGAGGCGGTTGGGTTGGCTCATTACCAAGGGGGTATTGAACATCATCAATGGCTGGCAATTGCATCGATTTTCTCTTTTAATGAGTTGGCCACCTGCGGTTGTACAAAATGTAACAACAACAGCACAACAAGATTGCGTTTATATTTGGAACTGGTCAATTGAGTCATTATCATTCCGTTTGTCCGCTTTTTCTCCCTTGTCTTTACTCCCAACCCTTAGGTCCTTTGGGGTTTTTCTTTCATCATCATCGCCATCATCCTTAAATTAGGGGATTTTGTTAAATTGTTTACAATTCTTTTTTTCCTTGCTTTGCTCTGCTTTTGCTTCACAGCGGGGGTTTCGGGATTTTTTCTGTCATTTATTTTTTTGGTATTGATTGGTATGATGAGCTAGCGAGGATATCCATGGCGTTCAAATCCTAAAGTTAATAAAATTTGTGATTTTATGACAAAGATTTGCTTCTTATTTGCCTGCGTTTAAAGGAAGTTCAAAAATGAAGAAAAGAAAATAAAAAATTGTTGTTGATTAGCATCCGTTTTTTTTTGGTTTGGTTTGAGCGAACCTTTTTTGGCATGCAGCATATTTTCAACCCTTTGGCATTGCATGTTTTTATTATAAAATTATGCCATGTTTATGATTGGAAATTTTCCTCCAAATTGACACAAATCATGTTCCTCTTTGTGTTTTATACGAATTTAACTTGTTAGTATTTAAAGAGGTAGAGTCGGTTATTTACCAAGGAACATTTTATAGCATTCCTGGCGTGTCCCTATAACAGATACTTTAATACATTAAATTTAAAGCAATAATGTATTTATACAATATACCACAATGTTGAAAGGGTATTATACGTTTGTTTTTCCGAAAATTCATGTAACACCACGAAGTATTCGTCGTAGACCCCCCATGAGGTATACCAAAATTCATATCTCGACGAGATAAAGTGATTTTGAATTTGTGACCGTCCGTCCAATTATGGACCAATCGTCACGAAATTTTGCCTGGAGGTTGGGTTCCAACCAGAATAGAAACTATTAGTGTTTGGTGCGGATCGTAAAGTATTAAGGAGTGAAATGGACGAAAAACAAATTTTTATCCGATTTTATAGCGGCTCTGTAGGTCGCTATAATAGTCTGATAGACGTGGATTTTTATGTAAGGCTAGAGTTTACGACATGTAAGAAGCTTGCAATTTAACGTGATGATCAGATAATATTTATTGGGTTAAATGGACAACAACTTTTGTGTGAAAATTTGTAATATACACCTTATATATTTATTTCTGGAAGACATATTCCACCCACGTCAATTAAACAATCCATTGATGTCAATTATGTTGATGTACGTTGCCAGGGATTCCTGGTTGTGTCGGTTTTCTTAAAGTTAATAAAATTTGCTGAAATTAGAGAGATGTATTAGTTTAATATTACTTTTCGCAACTATACATGTTCTTACCTTATCTCCGTTGGATATGGCGAAGGTGAAATAGTTGCCATAATTTATGCCAGCAACTCTTTTTTTTGTATAAATAAGGCTTTTAGACTAAGACGATGTCAACCTCAGACTTCATTAGGGATGGAGGAATTTCAGATTCATGCATGATGCGATGTGGTTGCTGCTTACGATCTTCTGCTGTTTTTGTGCAGGGCGGAACCTAATACTTCCTAGACCAAAATGAAATTTTCCCTAGCGGGTCCTTAGGTGTTCTTGTCCCTGAGTGTCTAATGACACCCTGATGACAAGACACACATCCTCCGGACTGTAGCGAACCATTTTCCATGAGATTGTCTGGAGATTGAGACTCTGCCTACAGAATATTATCGGAATGCGTGCTAGGTCCACAGGTGACGGTAGCGCTCATGTTGACAAAACCCCTCTACAATGAATCTCTTTCACACTAAAGCCGCTAGATGACACCCTCATTATAGTTCACCAAGGTAATCTATTGCGTTAGTATGAAATTCTATGGATTCCATATTTTTGCGCAACCGAACTGCGTGTGGTTACCCGAGAACACAATGTCACGCAGACGATCTTCGATAAGCAGCCATCGATTGACACTGATTTTCCCATCAATGTCAGCTCTATAGATGACTGCAACCCGAAGTTTATCTGGTACCATTTGAACTTCTTGTTTTCTTTTCAGGGCTGCTACCCGTGAGAAGAGATCCGGAAGATACCTAGTGTCTGAGGATAGCTTGGCAGTGTTATTTTACCTCCTCTCATTCGTTTGGTAACATGTAGAGCAGATGGAAGTTTTGGGGTCCTGGCTCGGGTTGGCTCTTAACACTCTTGACTTAACACTCTTCATCGATGTAGAAGGATTGGTTTTGGTAGGAACCACAATCCCCGGTTCCGGATCAGACTTCCCAGCTTCTGAATCCTTGACTTAACCCCTTGACTTAATGAGGATGCCTGTGTGGCAGGATCTCTCTTTGTGTGTGAATCATTCGTTTATTGAATTGAGTCAAGTCAACATCGCTTCTGGCTTGGTTTTTGTGGGGCTATTGGGGTCAATACCGACATTCAACTCGACTTAGCCTGCTCGGACATCGGTATGATAGAGAGCTTATTAAGGTCACGATTTCTCTTCGGCAAGTGAGGGTATGTTCTTTTGAACTTTCTCACCACCTTGAGATTTTTTTTAATCCACGTTTATTGTATCCTTGAAAAACTATTTTTTAAATATCCATGTTTATTGTTTCATAGAAAATTATTTTTTTAATATCCATGTTTATTGCATCCCTGAAAAACTGTTTTTAAATATCCATGTTTATTGTATCCTTGAAAAATTATTTTTTTAAATATTCACGTTTATTGTATCCTTGAAAAACAATTTTTTAAATCCAAGTTTATAGTATCCTTGAAACAATATTTTTTTAAAAAAAATCTACGTCTATTGTATCCTTAAAAAATATTTTTCAAATGAATCCACGTTTATTGTAACCTTGAAAAAATATTTCTTTAGAAACCCATGTTTTTTGTATCCTTGAAAAAATATTTTTTTAGAAACCCACGTTTTTTGTATACTTAAAAAAATATTTTTTAAAAAAAATCCACGTTTATTCTAACCTTGAAAAAATATATCGTCTGCTCCGTCGGAAAAGGTCGTAAGTCCCTTTCAATAAATTTTTCAGGAGGAAGAAAAAACATTCCAGCGCTTTCTGTATTAAAGATTTTATTATGGTGGTAAAGGCAGTATTCTTCGTTAATTTATTCCGCTTCAATACCTGTACTTTGTTTGATAAAGTTCCGACGCGTTTGGGAGATAATTGGATGTCTTTGGACTTACGACCTTTTCCTTGTACAGTTTTGTATGTTTGTAGGGACTTACGACATTTTCCTACAAATTACGGACGTTTTTAAAATAAAATATTTTACTTTACAAAACAATGTGGAAAGGGTATTACAAGTTTGTTTTGTCCAATATTCGTGTAACATCGCGAAATATTCGTCGTAGACGCATAGACTCAAAAACGGCTGAACCGTTTTTTTTTTGAAAATTTCAGAGAATATGCAAGGAACAACCGAGGTGAAAATAGGCTCTATATTTTTTTGAATTCGGAAGGGGGCGGGGCAGTCCCTTTTTTTAAATAACGCTTTTTTTGCTAAAGTTATGAAAATATAGGTAAGAAAATTAATTTGCGAGGCAACTGTTGTTGAATCTCCGACCCTAAGTACTTATTCCATGTAATTTTCAGATTATGCACAGGGATGTCCCTTGCTGGAAGTAGGCTATCTATTTTGTTGAATTTCGGAGGAGCGGGTTACACCTGTGCCCTATTTTTTAAATGCGCTATATACATTTATAAAACATACGAACGATTCCGTTTCCCCAATCCTGGCTACATATTTTAGCAATAAGACCCGACCACCCCCACTTTCTTAAATATGCTACAAATCAATGGAAATACCAGATGTTATGCGTAACGAAGCTTTGGTCTTATTGGAAAGCAAGTGTTTAGATTAGAAGGCAACATATCGATAGCTATAGTTTCATCAGGTATATAAGATACATTTTAAGAAGGTGTACACAGCCGGCATGCCATCAGTTATTTGGCGGTATGTTAAAATTATATATCCACACCAACATTTCTGAAGATTTTTATACCCTCCACCATAAGATGGAGGGTAAAATTAAATTTGTCATTCAGTTTGCAACATATCGATATATTCAGCGGAGACCCTATAAATTATATATATTCTTGATCAGAGTAAAATTCTAAGTCGGTATAACCATGACCGTCTGTCCGTCTTTTGAAATTAAGATACATCTCTCAATTTTAAAGATAGATCTTAGTGATTTGGTATAGAAGTTTCTATTACTTCTAGGATGTTTGGTATTGACGCCTTCATATAGCCCCCATAGAACGGCACCTCCCGATTTCCGGTATTTTGAAGGTGTGGCCTCAATATTCCTCAAAAATGGCTGATATTTTATATTTATTCTTCGTTTGGGGGTTTTTGTTTTTGTCTGCAAACCATGTAGAATCTTCAGCATGGAAGTTTATCATCAGAGCTTTCAGAATCACCGTGAAAACCATAGGAAGCTAGACCCATGACACCATCGTCTAATTCCATTCCAAATTCATACTGCTCTTTGTTAACAAAAACCATTATGTCTTCAATCAATTATTATTTTAGAATCATTTAATAATATAAACATTGCACTTACCCGTCCGTTAGAAGGTATTACTTTATTCAATTCAGAACACAAACTAATCTCGTTATGTGAATAAATGTCCCTTGAGAAACTACAAATTACCAGTTAATAAAGTTAAGTAAGATATGCGACAGTAAAACAGTAAAAATCTTGGTTTTTTAAAATTTTTTCAATATATGAGGTATTTGAACACATACAGCATCCCAATTTGTATCAATGAAAAGGCCAAAAGTCCATCTTTCATAATCAGTTTGCTTATAGGGGAAAATAGATTTCAAATGTAAATTTTCGTTGCAATATAGAAATTATCACATTTTTGTTCAAAAGTTTGGTCCAAAGGCTCCGCCAAATATCATCCGATTATCATCCAAAGGTGTAGGCTAGTTCTTTACATTGTACCCCAACCATGGATGACGTTAAACATAATATCTGAACTACATTAGCTGTAGTATTCTTTTAAAGTATACATTTTCCTGTGGACTTACGACCTTTTCGTACTCAAATTTGTACGTTTTGTGGACTTACGACCTTTTCCGACAAGGGCAAAACATATATAAAAACGCGATATACTACCATTTTCTTTGTATCATACGACGTGTTTTGACGTGTACTATCATCCTGTAACAAAAACGCGATTTCCAAAAAAAGTGGACTTACGACCTTTTCCGACGGAGCAGACGATATATTTTTTTAAAAAATCCAAGTTTATTGTATCCTAGAAAGAATATTTTTTAGAAATCCACGTTTATGTATTCTTGAAAAAATATTTTTTTAGAAACCCACGTTTATTGTAATCTTGAAAAAATATTTTTTTTTTAAAATCTACGTTTACAGTATCCTTGAAAAAATATTTTTTTTTTAAATCCACGTTTATTGTATCATTGAAAAAATATTTTTTTTTTTTAAATCCCCCTTTATTGCATCCTTAAAAAAATTTAAATCCTTGAAAAAATATTTTTTTTAAAAATCCACGTTTTTGTATCATTGAAAAAATATTTTTTTTTAAAAAATCCACGTTTATTGTATCCTTGAAAAAATATTTTTGTTGAAAATCCACGTTTATTGTATCATTGAAAAAATATTTTTTTTTAAATCCACGTTTATTGTATCCTTGAAAAAATATTTTTTTAAAAATCCACGTTTATTGTATCATTGAAAAATTATTTTTTTTTTTAAATCCACGTTTATTGTGTCATTGAAAAAATATTTTTTTAAAAATTCACGTTTATTGTATCCTAGAAAAAACATTTTTTTTAAAAATCCACGTTTATTGTATCCTTGAAAAAATATTTTTTTAAAAATCCACGTTTATTGTATCCTTGAAAAAATATTTTTTTTTAAAAATTCACGATCGGTCGGAACTTCCATGCAAAATTTCGTAACGATTGGTCCACTGTTTAAATGTTTTGATAATGGTCGGTAAGTGTTTAGTTGGTGAAATTGGCTATTGGTCCATGTTTTAACATTCCAGCAAATTACGAAAACCATACTTGAAAACCGGGTGACGTAGGGGATGGAAGATACCAAGGAACGATCCTGATCGGCTTTAACATGGCTTTATCTTGGTCCCTCTCTCATCTCAAGTGGACACTGACCTCCCCGTGGTGTCACCTGGGGAACTGCATTTATCACCCGTTAAAGGTAGTGAGCTAACATGTGCCGCGCGCGCTTTCGCACACAAAAACGTTAAAAACTTGGGTTTGGGCGTCGTGTTAATAACTCTCCCCTAGAAAAAAACAACCTACTATAGAAAAACGAAAGAAAAGAAAAACAAAACCCTCTAAAGTTGACAAACCCCGCAAAGGACCATGCTCTGCGAATCTGCACCTGGAATGTTCGCACTCTTTATAGAGAAGGTGCAGTTTACGCATTGGCAGATGTACTTGAAAAGTACAAGGCCGACATTAATTAAAGGTGACGCACTGTATTATAGCTGCCATGACACAAGGCATGAGTTTGGTTGCGGATTTTTAGTTGGTCGGAGGTTAAAACATCTGGTCTCCAGCTTCACCCCAGTGAATGAAAGACTCGCTGCAATTCGATTAAAAGCAAAATTCTTCATCATTAGCTTTATTGGCGCTCATGCTCCCACTGAAGACAAGGACGAACAGACCAAAGATATATTTTACGAGCGCTTAGAAGAAACTTATGGCCGTTGCCCTGCCCATGACATTAAAATTATACTAGGCGATTTTAATGAAAAAGTTGGAAAGGAGAATATCTTTGGCCCAAAAGTCGGGAAATTCAGTCTCCACAGTGAAACATCTGACAATGGTATGAAGCTGATAGACTTTGCAGCTGCAAGATCTCGATATTCATAAGGGCACCTGGCTGTCGCGAGATCAAAGAACAAGAAATCAAATTGATCACGTTGTGATAAATGGAAGACATGCATCGAGCATGTTGGATGTGCGTTCGTACCGAGGAGCAAACATAGACTCGGACCACTACCTTGGTGAAGCAAAGGTACGTACCAGATTAAACGTAGCAAACAAAGTGCGAACAGACACAACACGAAAGTTGGACATCGGTAAGTTGCAATCACAACAGATAGCCACAGTATATTCCACTCAACTGGCCCAACTGCTTAATCAATGCACTCCTCGTCCCTATAACATATCAGTACATCGGCAAAACATTGCCCACTCCATGCAAACATCCACAAAATCAGTACTTGGATACCAGAGACCTCCACAAAGGAATTCATGGTATGACCTGGAGTGTCGTGCTGCTACCGAAGAGAAAAATTCGGCATATAGAGCTACTTTACAATCAGTAGCAACGCGTTCCGCACGAGAGAGGTATCGGGAGAAAAAGAGAGAGGAGAAACGTCTTTTCTGCAGGAAAAAGAGAGAGATGGAAAAGCGGGAGTGTGAACAAATCGAGATGTACAAGAGACAGAACGAAGTCCGAAAATTCTACCAAAGAGTGAAACAACAAACTAATGGCTTTGGAACTGGCACATCCTCCTGTAGAGATCAGCAAGGTAATCTGGTAACTGATACAGATAGTGTGCTAAGGCTATGGAAAAAGCATTTTTCCAAACTGTTGGTATCCAATAGTAGCGAAGTCGACGAAGATACCACAGATCCAATCCCAGAAGATGGTATTGAATGTATACTACCTGGCCAAGATGAGGTAAAGACAGCAATAAACCGGCTGAAGAATAATAAGGTAGCAGGGGCCGATGGCTTACCAGCCGAGCTGTTCAAAACCTGAGGCGACATCCTGGTAAGGTGTATTCATCAGCTAGTTAGCACCATCTGGCAAGAAGAACGAGTACCCGACGATTGGAACCTGAGCATCCTATGCCTCGTCTATAAGAAAGGAGATAAGACTGTATGCTCTAACTACAGGGGACTAAAGCCTATGGTCAACGAAATAATTGGACCATACCAATGCGGCTTTAGACCTGGCAAGTCCACCATTGACAAGATATTTACCCAGCGGCAAATCCTGGAGAAGACGCAAGAGATACAGATCGACACCTACCACATTTTTGTCGATTATAAAACAGCCTTCGACAGCCCGCTACGTTCAAAGTTAATCCCAGCCATGTCTGAATTTGATATCACCGCAAAGCTCATTCGGCTTTTTAAAATGACTCTAACTGACACAAGATTTACAGTTTAAACAGGAAAAACCCTCTTCCAAGAGTTTTGTACCAAAGAGGTTTCAGGCAAAAAGACAGCCTTTCGTGCTATTTTTTCAACATCCTGCTAGAAAAGGTTATACGAGAGGCAAAAGTCAAAAGAAGTGCCACAATCTACACCAATAGCCACATGTTACTTGCTAATGCTGATGATATAGACATCATGGGACGATCAGTAAAAGAAGTAACCGATACCTTTATGAAGGTCGAAGGAGAATCTGCTAAGGTGGGTCTGGCGGTAAACGGCGAGAAGACCAAGTTGATGGTGTCGACGCGCAATGCGTCCATTGAGATCGGACCAACTGTTGAAGTTGGTTCCTATAATTTTGAGGTAGTAAAAGACTTCGTATACCTCGGCACCGCCGTAAACACAACAAAAGACATCAGTTGTGAAATAAAAAGAAGAATTTTATTGGCCAACATATGCTACTTTGGCTTAAGTAAGCACTTTAAAAACAAAGCCAAAACTCGTCAAACAAAAATAACGCTTTACAAAACACTGATACTACCCGTGATGATGTATGGTTCCGAAGCCTGGGTACTTTCGCCAGCAGATAAGGCAGTGCTTGGCGTGTTTGAGAGAAAAATTCTTCGAAAGATCTACGGACCAATCTGCGTTGACGGTGAATGTCAACGTCGTATGAACCACGAGCTTTATCTGCTATACAACGAGATGCAGCGATTGCGTTGGCTAGGCCATATAATAAGAATGAGCGATGATGAACCCGCTAAAAAGGCGTATAAATTCGGGTCACATGGCGGTGCACGCAGAATTGGCAGGCCAAAGAATAGATGGCGCAAACATGTGGATGAAGAGATGACAAGGCGCGGTATTCCAGAAACCGAAGCACTAAACGGAGAGAATTTGAGATCTTTTCTTAGTTCGGTCTATGGAACAAAAGTTCTGTAATGGGGCAGCTAAGTAAGTATACTTGAAAACCAACTCTTGACTTCTCCTACATCAATATAGTGTCTAACATATAAGTTACAATCGCGTGACGGTGTATGTATGTGCTATTTCCCTGCAAGCAAAAACTATCATCCAATTTGATACTGATATTTTCATGATATATAATGTAAATAGACATAGTAAATAGACCCATAGTGAAATCTGACGAAGAATATGTTTGTCTTTAATGTCATCTTTCTAAATTTATTCTTTGTGGGACAATTTTGAATAAACTCAGATGAAGTCCGAATTTAACCCTAAAACGTGGTTTTCATTTTTAGAGATTATTGGCGACTAGATAAGATTTACACTTTTGGTGTGTTCTGAGAACTATAGTCAAATTTGATATGATTACATTTTAAAGGACTTTTTGAAAGATTTTCGAAAAAAGGACCAAAAAGACACTTTTGATGAACAGCATTAGGGTAAACATTTAAAAAAAAATATTCCGCACATCCTCCTCTGTAAAGTTGCCACCGACACTATGTACCTAAAATGCAAGGATTCCAAGATATCTTAACTCGAATATTTCGAAAAAAAAACTAGAACTGGGCGGAAATTGTCCCGCCTACTTTGGTTACTTTCCGATATAAACTTTAGAAACGCCGATACACGTGTCTCATATTTGTGGAACAATTTTGAACAATCTTAGATAAAGTCCGACTTTACCTTAAACGTGTTTTTCATTTTTAGAGATTCCTGGCGACTAGATAAGATCTACAGATTTGGAGTGTTCTGATACCTATAGTAAAATTTTAAGAGGAATAATTTTGTAGAATATTTGAGTTTGATATGATCACATTTTAAAGTAGATTTTCGAAAAAAAGGACCAAAAATACCGTTTTGATGAGCCGCAGGAGGGTTAAAACTTTTAACAAAAATATTCTTCATATGGATATGCGAGGATTCTAACATATCTTAACTCGAATATTTCGAAATAGCTAGAAATGGGCGGACCTTGCCCCGCCTACTTTGGTTACTTGCCGACGTAAACTTTAAGAACGCCGATACACGTGTCTCACATTTTTAGCTCTACTTCCATCATCTGCCAGGCTTTTCCCAAAATTCTGAAAAAAAATTAATTTTGTTGCATAGTGTAATTTATTGTGGAGGGTAAAAAATTCAGCTCGTTCAAAGTTAACGCCGTCTTCACTTGTTGGTAATAAAACCTTCTAAAGTGACAACTACAGTAATAGCGGGTAAATCAAAATAATATCTCTTGTTGGGAAACCCTGTGTAATATGACTACAACCTTCAGAATACCGAAAATTGGGCGATATTGAGAGTTTTATTTGGACCTAATTATTTAAACAAAGTTCTGGAGGTTACCTACCTCCACAAAAGATCAGGGGTCAACTATGGTCATTTTGAATGGGTATAAACGTGGCAATTTTTTCCATTTACCTTCAATTATGTGGCCAAGACCATCAAAATGCCAGAAATCCGCGGGTACCATCCCTTGAGGGTTACATCTTAAGTTGGACCTATAGGGAATTTTTCTAATCTCTATCTTAAAGACTGAGAACAATAGCTCAAACTATTGGTGTCTCTTGGAGTATAAATATATTTTTGGGGTTTTGATATACGGGTCCTAAACGAATAGTATCACATCAACATCATATCAAATTGTTGCACAGTATTTTATAGTTGGGTTGCTACAGTAACATTTACTGAAATTTTGTATTGATATCTCAAACGGCATGTTTCTGTTTTGTCCCACCAACTCTCGGCCAATGATAGGTAGTATTTGAAGATATCCCCTCTAACTACTCCCATTGGTGTTGCGACTGACGCCTTAATGATTATTAATATGGTTTTTTTTGGTGAAAAATGATTAGAAAGTCCCGCTTTATCGACTGAAAGAAAAGTCGGCGTTAATATCTCCACAATTCACGAAAATAAAATGACTGTTCTATCCTGATGACCGAAAATAAATCCCTATTTTTCATAGTACTAACGGAAAAATGATCAGAAAATCAAGTTAGAAACATAATTCTTTCTGTGATTTATACGGAACATCATAGGCTTTAAATCCCTACAAGATTAAAATCGTAGATTCATTCGTTTTGGAATAAATACGCTAACATTAACAAAAATTTAGGTGTTCTATTCTACTGACGTGGAGTGTATATGCATATGGGACTATATATACATCTGTACCGATTTGTTTTAAAATTGGCTCAATGTTTTTTTAGGCTAGTTCAGGTTGCATGTGTCAAATTTCAGTGATTTTGGTGCATTTTTATCTCACATCAGATGCGAATATATATGAAAGCTGCATCCAAATCTGGACCGATTTTCATTATTTTCTATAGGATTAATCCTTGTACAGAAAATATGCTTTGTGCAAAATTTTATATCAATACGACTATAAATGAGCTTTCTAGGGCTTTTGATCAAATTTTAACACAAATTTCCCCTCTGTGCGTCGATGAGTCCTTCGAGCGTCTTAATAATGAAAGGCTTATGGGCCTGAAGTCTTTAGCATTTTCATGACTACGCTTTCCTGCTTTGGGTATGGAGACAACTTTGACTTGTCTCCAACTCGCTGCAACGTAGTTAAGGGATATACATCTACTATAAATGTACACTAGCCAAGGATTTATTATGGTCTCCGTATTTTGCAGCATTTTTGGTATGGTACCATCAGGCCCCGGAGATTTGTAGGGAGAGAAGCTGTTTATAGCTCATGTGACTTTATTCGGACTTATTATCTTATCGACTCCAGTATTGTTTATATCTGTATTAATATTTCATTGCTCTTCGCTGGTTCTAACAGAGCAGCCAGGGAAGTGCGTCGTAAGAAGAATTTCAAGAGATTCGGCTGAGTTATCAGACCATGTGCCGTTGTTTCTCTTTATATATTTGGGATTCGAGTGCCCTTTTGCCATAACTTTGCTTAGTCTGGCTGTATCTTTGGTGCTGTCTAGCGATGCGCAAAATTCAATCCATGATTGCTTTTTTGCTCTGGCTATGGCCTTTGTGTACTCCTTTAGCTTATCCTTGTATGGCTGCCAGATCCGCTTTGGTAGCTGTCGTTGAAAGCTTTCCGTCCACCATGGTGGATAGTGTTTTTCGAGCGAGTCATTGGGCATGATACTTTAAAAGCTGTATCTAGAGATTTCTCCGAAATAGATACAGCTTTATCTATACACGCTATAGTATCGCCTTTGTGTGGAATGCTGGGTAGTTTGTCTTTCAAAACCCTATTGAACTTCTGCCAGTTTGTTCTTTTAGGGTTGCGAAAACATTTAATTGGCGTTGTTTTTCAGATATATTGAATAGTATCCAATTGTGATCTGAGAACGATATTTTATCGGATACTATCCAGTTAGCTTTTTCAAAATGACGTTTATCGGATACCAGTGTGAGGTCAATGACCTCCTGCCACCCACTAAAGTTATCCGAGCTTGGAAATACAAAAGTTGGGTTAGTACCTCTATTACATAAGATTGTTAGTATTAATGAAGTCTAGAACTGACTCACTTCTGTCGTTCGTTTCTGTGCTGCCCCATAGGTTATGTCTGGCCTTTTCATAGTAGCCAGTGATGATCGTGTTGAGTGGATGTATGGCATCCATGGTGCTCCAGACTTCGCTTGGTGGGGCTTCCCTTTATTGGGCCAAGTTAGCAAGATGCAATAAAGAACTGCTTACCATTGTCAAGTTCCACTCTTGCCACGGTGAAGTCCGCTGTACTATACTCTGGACATAGAAATGCGTTTATTTTATTTTTAACAATTAGACATGATTTAGGCTTACCGTTATCCTTCATGTATAATGTTTTTCGCAAACGTTGGGTTCTTGGATGATGCCTATATCAATATCCTCCTCTACTAGAAGGATCCGCAGGTTATCTGAGGCGACCCCAGAGTGCCTCAGAGTGATCTGCACGACCTTGAGCATCATCTTATTGTGGGGATAATGTTTATGGCCCCTCTAGCTGCATGTTATCTAGCAGCTTTTCGGCATCTCATATCATCTGCATCGTCTTCTCCGTTCGGGCCATGCGATCTTAGTATCTTTACTTTGGCTTCCCTTACGCCAATATATATGGTAACATGGGGCGCCTTCGCCACGTTTTTGTTCAAAATGTTCTCATACAAACATTGTTAAAGTTTTTTCAAATATTATTTTTGGTACAAATATAAGCATATCTTGACTATAAGTTTTGATATATAAATAGTTATAATTTTGTTTTTTAAATATTATTTTTGAGAATTTATAAAATGTCTAAAACGTGGCGAAGCCTCCCCACCCATGGGGCAGCTTCGCCATCGATATTGAACATTCTCCAACGGACTCTAAACTGTAATTTACCACACTTCTTCCTTAAGTATCAACATTATGCATCAATGCATGTATCAACATTATTGAATAATCAAAAATGATTTTAAAATTCACAAAAAGTAAACGATTCTAGCAGTTAATTGAAGTAAGTACCTTGAATTTAGGTACAAAAATCATAATATAACACTATGCAACACTGAAAATGCAAACAACTTCTAGTATTAATTTTTTGAAAGTACATATTTAGACTACAAAAACCCTAGTTGGGTTTTGTCCTGTCAGATCCAGTTCGGATTTTATGGCCTCATCTAAACCGGGCTAAATCCACACTTTTTTGCATTTATCAGGCCTTTATCTCAGAAACGATTAGGAATTTGGCTTTGCTGTCTTTAGCAATATTGTAGCCATAAACTAGTAGAACTTAACTTTTGAAGAAACCACATAAGAAAAACTCCATCTAGGGCATCAAAATCTATAAAATATAGAAAATTTTACATAATTGCTGAAATTCTGGTCACTATCGGCTAAACTATTGGGAGTTGAACCAAGTAACCTTTTGCAAAAATCTTCCAAATAAAGTTCTCAACAATTCTTTAGAACATTCTGAAACTCTAAAATGCTTATTTCATGTTGTTTCAGCGGTATTTTGCATCATATCTTTTACAACAAGTATTTTAAACACAGTTCACACCAACAGTTTATTCTCGCATTTCGGATTTCACTACATTATTGACATTTTTATTAAATCGTCATTGAGAAATGTACTGAAAACAACGGGACAGAGGCATTTTACAACAATGACATGTTCTGAAGAGTTGTGTATTACATTCCAGGGAATATTTTTCCAAAAGAAAATATTCAGAAAAAATTAACGGTTTTGGAGATACGGTGCGAAATGTATAAAAATTGTGGTATTTTTGCATATATTTTGAAATTTGAGGCAATAAATGTAGTTTTTCGAGTTCATTATTTCTCCAAATATTGTTTTCTTGTCTTTATCTACAAATTTGCTCCAGAGGTCAGAAGAAGATTCGCATTGGTTTCAGAGATATAGCCCCGAATTTCTTTAAAAACTCAATATTTAACCATGTTTAGATGCGGCCATAAAATCCGAGCTGGATCTGACACAACAAAACCCAACTAGGGTTTCTTGGCGTTTGGGTGTGTACTTTCAAAAAATCTTCAGTTCGAATTGTTTGCACAAGATAACCTTAAAAATGTTGCACAGTGTAACTAAAACAATATACGTTTAAGATAATATTTGATTAAAATTCAACATTATAGTGTGGGATATCTATGGTATAAAGAATTGAAGTTAAACATGACAAATTTCTAACATTAACCCACCACGTCCCTATCATGGCGTAGGCGCCCCACCCCTTACATATTTCATAATATTAATATATTGGGATTTGCAATTGTTTTTTTCATGCGAATTATTGGTGTTTATATTCTTCAGTAGTTGACTTCTAACGGTATAAAATGTGTTTTTGATATAACAAAAGGTAAAGAAGATATCACAAAAAATATCTACCAAAATTATTTTTTCCAATACCCTGAAAACACAAAACCGCATGCGTCCGCTATCGTACCTATGATACAACTGCCAACTTTTGTGAGATGATAGATCTACATTAAACGCACAATTTTCCCTTTAACGGATTTTTTCTATAATTTGTAGTTTGCGAGAAAATCAGCGATGGCGTATCCGCCCCAGTGGCGAAGGCGCCCCATGTTACCATATATGTCACTCGTCCCAAGGAGATCCGTGGAACAAAATCAGCCCACCTCCTGGGCTCGTGACAATTCCCTGCTCTATACCAAATTTCATCAAGTTCAGTATACCTACAAATTTCCGATATTTCGTCAAAAGCTTCAAAATATCGAAAATGAAGATGTACGCTTCTATGGGAGATATAGGAATCCGCGGACGTATACTGATAATACCTTCTGGAATATTTAATAACCCCATGGAAGACTAAATAACAAATTTCAGTTTTTCGGTGGGATATTGACGTCACAACCTTCAGAATTACGAAAATCGGTAGGTACCGTTCTATGGGGGTTATATCGAAACGTGGACCTATACCGTTGAATTTCGATCAGAGAGGCTTTTACCTCCTACAAAGACTAAACACAAAATTTCGCCATTTCTGTGGGTTGCTGTGGCCACAACCATCGACATACCAAAAATCGAAAAATAAGTACTAAATTTCAGCCATTTCGGTGTGATAATGAGGCTAAAACCTTCAAAATACCGAAAATCGGGTGGCACCGTTTTATTGGGGCTGTATGAAGGCGTGTAGCTGCACCAACAAATTTCTGGGGGAAAGTTTTATACCCCCAACGAAGACTAAATACCAAATTTTAGCCACTTTGGATGAATATTGAGGCCGCAACCTTCAAAATACCGAAAATCGGGAGTTACCGTTCTATGGGGGCTATGTGAAGGCGTGGACCTATACCGACAAATTTAGAGGGGAAATTTGAATACCCCCAACGAAGACCATTTTGAAGGAATATTGAGGCCACAACCTTCAAAATACAGAAAATCGTGAAGTACCGTTCTATGGGGTCTATATGAAGTCGTGGACCACTAACAACAAAATTCTGGCGGAAAGTTGTATACCCCCAACGAAGACTAAGTACGAAATTTTAGCCATTTCGGTGTGATGATGAAGCTAAAACCTTCAAAATACCGAAAATCGGGTGATAACGTTCTATGGGGGCTATATCAAAACGTGGACCGATCTAACCCATTTGCAATACCAAACATCCTAGGAGTAATAGCAACTTCTATACCAAACTACAAAACTCAATCTTAAAAAATAAGAACTGTATTTCGGTTTCAACAGACGGACATGGTTATATCGACTTAGAATTTTACTCTGATCAATAATATATGTACTTTATAGGGTCTCCGATGAATATTTCGATGTGTTACAAACGGAATGACAAATTTAATTATACCATCCATATTATGGTGGAGGGTATAACAATAATAAAAATGTTGTACATCTTTAAATCTCGGAATAAATTAAATCGTTTTCTAACATAATTAGAAAACGTTTAAGGAATGAATATTTGTTATAGCTGTGGAGCCAACTGAAGCAGAAAATGGCAACAAGTAGGGGTAACTATCGAACATGCAACAGATGGGTCAAAGATTTCTGCAACAAGTAGAGCATCTGGAACCAACACCAAGATTCGCAATACATGAATTTTACAAGTATTTGTGAGCGGATATACCAACACCACTATTGTAGAAAGAAACAGAGGCGTGGAAAAAGGAGTTCCTCGCGTAAATACTTAAAGGTCTGGACTCAACATGGAATCATCTATTATTTCTTAAAAAAAAATTTTATTTAAAATTTGATATCGAATTTTATTTGCATTGCCTTTAATGACATATTGTAAAGACAACAATTGTAGCTATGTTAAAACAGCGCATGTCCTGTCCAATTACTCCAGGTTGGAGGGGTAATTTTGTGCATTTGTGTTGGTATGTTGCAAGGTTCAAAAGTCAACTACTCTCTCACTCATACAATCACAAATCAATGTAGCTAATTCTTTGTTTGGGATATGAGATGATTTCATGCTCTATTAACATTTGATATCCTCTCTTTTGGCTGGCTATATGGTCTGGTTGATATCTGTAATGGGTTTAGTTTGGTTTGGCCGGAATGGCTTAACTGTTGCTTTCTTCTTTACCTGTTGCTAATGTGGTATGAGCAACAGTTGCTAAGGAAGTCATCACGAAATGGTATGGGGTAAGCAGTTACGATTTTATAAATGATATTTTGAAAAGTTTCTTTAGGAACCAGTGTTGCATAGCTGTTGTAATGTGTAATACGACATAAAAAAATGTTTTCTACAAAGTAGTAATTGGGTGACGTAGGGGATGGAAGATACCAAGGAACGGTCCTGACCGGTTTTAACATGGCAAAGCCCAGGATTTATCTTGGTCCCTCTTTCATCTCAAGTGGGCACTGACCTCCCCGTGGTGTCACCTGGGGAACTGCTTTTAACACCCGTTAAAGGTAGTGAGCTAACATGTGCCGCGCGTTCACCCATAAGAACGTTAAAAACTTGGGTTTGGGCGTCGGGTTAGTAACCCTCCCCTAGAAAAAAACAGCCTACTATGAAAAAACGAAAGAAAAGAAAAACAACCCCTCTAAAGTTGACGAACCCCGCAAACGTTTTAAGGACCATGATCTGCGAATTTGCACCTGGAATGTTCGCACTCTTTATAGAGAAGGTGCAGTCTTCGCATTGGCAGACGTACTTGAAAAGTACAAGGCCGATATTACTGCCATACAGGAAATACGATGGATTGGGAAAGGCGTCACAACAACACCTAAAGGTGACGCACTGTATTATAGCTGCCATGACGTAAAGCATGAGTTTGGTTGCGGATTCGTAGTTAGTCGGAGACTAAAACATCTGGTATCCAGCTTCACCCCAGTGAATGAAAGACTTGCTGCAATTCGAATAAAAGCTAAATTCTTCAACATCAGCTTTATTTGCGCTCATGCTCCCACTGAAGAAAAGGACGAACAGACAAAAGATATATTTTACGAGCGCTTAGAAGAAACATATGACCGCTGCCCTGCCCATGACATTAAAATCATTCTAGGCGATTTTAATGCCAAAATTGGAAAGGAGAATATCTTTGGCCCAACAGTCGGGAAATTCAGTCTCCACAGTGAAACATCTGACAATGGTATGAGGCTGATAGACTTTGCAGCTGCAAAAAACATGGTAGTTAGCAGTACCAGATTTAAGCATCTCGATATTCATAAGGGCACCTGGCTGTCCCCAGATCAAAGAACAAGTAATCAAATTGATCATGTTGTGATAGATGGAAGACATTCATCCAGTGTGTTGAATGTACGATCGTTCCGAGGCGCAAACATTGATTCGGACCACTATCTTGTTGCAGCAAAGGTACGTACCCGTCTAAACGTTGCAAATAAAGCACGAACAGACACAACGCGGAAGTTGGACATCGATAGGCTGCAAACACAACAGATAGCCACAGCATATTCCACTCAACTAGCCCAATTGCTTAACGCGAGCACTCCTTGTCCCGATAACATAACAACACAATGGCAAAATATTGCCCACTCCATGCAAACAGCCGCAAAATCCATACTTGGATTCCAGAGACCTCCACAAAGGAATTCATGGTATGACCAGGAGTGTCGTGCTGCTACCGAAGATAAAAATGCGGCATATAGAGCTACTTTACAATCAGTAGCAACGCGTAGCGCACGAGAGAGATATCGGGAGAAAAGGAGAGAAGAGAAACGTCTTTTCCGCAAGAAAAAGAGAGAAATGGAAAAGCGGGAGTGTGAAAAAATCGAGATGTACAGGAGCCAGAATGAAGTCCGAAAATTCTACCAAAGATTGAAACATCAAACAGGTGGCTTTGGTACAGGCACATCCTCCTGTAGAGACCAGCAAGGTAATCTGGTAACAGATACAGATAGCGTGCTCAGGATATGGAAGGAACATTTCTCCAATCTGCTGGTATCTAATAGTGGCGAAGACGATGATACCGCAGATCCAATCCCAGAAGATGGTATAGAATGTATTCCACCCGGCCAAGATGAGGTAAAAACAGCAATCAACCGGCTGAAGAATAATAAAGCAGCAGGGGCCGATGGCTTACCAGCCGAGCTGTTTAAAACCGGAGGCGACGCGCTGATAAGGTGTATGCATCAGCTAGTTAGCACCATCTGGAAGGAAGAACGCGTACCCGACGATTGGAACCTGAGCATCCTATGTCCCGTCCACAAGAAAGGAGATAATACTGTATGCTCCAACTATAGGGGCATAAGTCTACTCCCTATTGCCTATAAGATAGTGTCAGGGATACTGTGCGAACGAATAAAGCCTATGGTCAACAAGATAATTGGACCATACCAATGTGGCTTTAGACCTGGCAAGTCCACCATTGACCAGATATTTACCCTGCGGCAAATCCTAGAGAAGACCCAAGAGATGCAGATCGACACATTTCACCTTTTTGTCGATTATAAAGCAGCATTCGACAGTCCCCTCCGATCAAATGTATTCCATGCAATGTCTGAATTTGGTATTCCCGCAAAGCTCATCCGGCTTTGTAAGATGACTCTAACTGATACTAGGTCCTCAGTTAAAATTGGAAAGAACCTCTCCGAAGAATTTTGTACCAAAAGAGGTTTCAGACAAGGAGACAGCCTTTCGTGTGACCTATTCAACATTTTGCTGGAAAAGGTAATACGAGATGCAAATGTCAAAAGAAATGGCACAATTTACACCAATAGCCACATGTTACTTGCCTATGCTGATGACATAGACATCATGGGACGATCAGTAAAGGAAGTAACTGATACCTTTAGGAAGGTCGAAGCAGAATCTGCGAAAGTGGGTCTGGCGGTAAACGGCGAAAAGACCAAATTGATGGTGTCGACGCGCAAAGCCGTAATAGAGCTCGGACCAACCGTAGAAGTTGGTACCTATAATTTTGAGGTAGTTAAAGACTTCGTCTACCTCGGCACTGCCATAAACACAACAAACAACATCAGTTGTGAAATAAGAAGAAGAATTGTATTGGCCAACAGATGCTACTATGGATTAAGTAAGCAATTTAAAAACAAAGCCACATCTCGTCAAACAAAAATAACACTATACAAAACGCTGATACTACCCGTGCTAATGTATGGCTCCGAAGCATGGGTACTTGCGCAAGCAGATAAGGCAGTGCTTGGTGTGTTTGAGAGGAAAATTCTTGGAAAGATCTACGGGCCGATTTGCGTTGACGGTGAATATCGACGTCGTATGAACCACGAGCTTTATAAGCTATACAAAGACATGAATATAGTTAAACGTATCGAGATGCAACGATTGCGTTGGCTAGGCCATATCATGAGAATGAGCGATGATGAACCCGCTAAAAAGGCGTATGAATACATGCCACATGGCGGTGCACGCAGAATCGGCAGGCCTAAGCTTCGATGGAGCACACAAGTGGATGAAGAAATTGAAAGGCGCGGTATTCCAAAAAGTCAAGCGAAAAACAGAGAGGAATTGAGATCTTTTCTTAGTTCGGTCTATGGAACAAATGTTCTGTAATGGGCCAACTAAGTAAGTAAGTAAGTAGTAATTAATAGCAAGAGCGTACACATAAGTTTTCTACTTTAGGGCTACAATATTGCTCGCAATATTTGAGGTACAACTATATAATTTGGTACAGAAGATTCTATGTTTGGTATTGAGTCATAAGTCATATCGGTCCACTTATTTATCAGCTTCCATAGAACGGCACCGCCCGGTATTTATGTAAATAGAAACACAAAATTTGACGGAATTGGTTCAAACGCTGATAAATATAATGTGAGCTTTTCACAACTTAATTTGAACCACTTAAAAATGATACAGCGAAACTACCTCATTCAAAATTTGGGTATCTGAGTAGAGCTGGCAAACTATCGATATTCCCAACATTAGATATTTTCGATACTTTATTTCAATAAATCGATTGCTATCGAAACCAGAAACCAAACGGATTTGCAGAAGACGCTATTTCAGTGTCCGACCGATTGAAGAATCGAAAATCGATTCGGAAAATTTCTTTATAGCTGCCACGGTACTCACTCATCTTAATGTTGCGGCAAAAGTGCGATTTATCACAATACAGATAGCACAAGTCTACTTTGTACATGCTGGAAGACGGCACTACTTGTCTATACTTGGGCACAAAAAATACTAGATGGTAAGGTTATTAGTGTCGTAAAGCTACTGAAGGGAAAACGTGAGCATAAGAGTAACAAGTAAAAAAGTGTCAGTCGGCTTTGCCGACAGAGATATGTCTTCAGCCAATGTGAATTGAAACTTTCATCTACGGACAGATCGAATGTATTTAGAGTCTCTTCAGAATTTTGTGGCCCTTTTTTGAACATTTGAACTTGCCGACAAAAATGTGGATTAGGAATTAACAGCACAATGAAACAGATGTTGAACTTTTGTGGGGGAGGTACCCTTAGGGAGGACCGATATGAGTCATTTTAGAAGTTAAACAAAATTTGACTAGCATTTTAGTGACATATTTTAAATATTGTGGAGAAGTACCGGAAGTGTTGGACCAAATCGGTAGAACAGTTCGAGGGTTATCGTGTTCTCCAACCACTACATATGGTGTCATAGAGGTTTTTACACCTTTCGAGCTGTTTTCTCAAGAAGTATGAACTTCCGCCTAAAAAAACTTTTACCGTCGTAATTGAGGCAGTGAATGCAAGTTGCTTCAACAAAAATCAAAGCGATTCGGAAGCAGGTCTTAAAGTGAACTTATCCGAAATTTTGTGTAGGAGGTACCAGAAGGAGTAGACAAATATAGTCCATATTCGAACCTGATCTATATCTGGTAGATATATTAGGATTTGCAGAGTATGGATTACATCGGTCACTCCCTTCAAATGTTATCGAGTGCACATTTTTCCGAACATTTTAGAACTTCTTTGAGGGAGGTACCTGAAGGAGTGGACCGATATGGTTTATCTTCGAATTTAAACTATGTTTGGACAAAATATTATTTGGACCAAATTGGCAGATCCGTTCGATATTTATCTTGCGCACCAACCACTACACACGGTGTCATAGGGTTTTTTTTGCATATTTCTTGCTATATTCTCAGGAAGTATGTACTTGCCCCTGATGAAACTTGTACCGTCGTATGGGGGACAGTGAATACAAGTTGTTACAACGAAAATCAAAGCGATTCGAGAACTTTGCCGAATTTTTGTGTGGGAGGTACCCGAAGGATGGGACCGATTGAGTCCATATTAGAACCTTACCTAAGTCTGGAAGAAATTTCACGATGTACAAAGTATGGGCCAAATCGTTTACTCCCTTCAAGAGTTATCGTGCGCCCAAATTGTGTGGGGGAGGTATCGGAAGGAGTGGACCGATATAACCCATCTTCGATTTTAAACTAAGTTTGGGCAAAATATTACGAAAGCCAAATTTTGGACCGTATCGGTTGATCCGTTTGAGAGTTATCGTGCGCTCCAGCCAGCCAGAGGGACGGACATGGCTAAATCAACTCCAAATTGTCTGAAACACATATCGTCCAAACATACTTGGGGTCTAAAACCATTATTTCCATGAGGCACATTTTGGCCGTATGAAAGTGTATATGCCCTCGTTAGCATAAATGCTGAGGGTATAAAAACGTAAGCGTGAGAAACTCGAAATGTTCGAGAGCCAGAATGAATTTAATAATCGCGAAATACCATTGCGGTTTTAGACCTGGTAAATCTACAGTAGACCAAATCTTTATTTTGGAAGACCCATAATTTGTTTGTCGTACAATTTGTTTGTCGATAATACGGCCGCCTTCGACAGATTATAATAAGGTCAAATGTATGCCACAATAAAGAAAAAATTTAATAGCCTACGCAGATAACATCGACGTAATAGGTAGATAAAAGCGAAATGTAAAATAAAATAAGAATACTATTGGTCAACATATGTTACTTTGGTCTAAGTAAACAGGTTAAAAACAAAAACATCTCTCGTCGAACAAACATTACATTCTTTCAGACACTAACGCTAGACGTTCATATGTATGCTCCGAAGCAACAGTAAGGGGTAACATAAAAAGGAAACTAGCTAGATCTATACTTCCATTTAGGGATATACATAGGATCACTTTCTGAGTCGATTTATGCATGTCCGTTCGTCGAACGTTATTTTGGTAAAAATCGGTCCACATTTGGATATACATACATAGCACCCATATATATTTTCTTCCGATTTTTGGTATTTGGTGAACCAATCACTCTATATATGTCCAATTTTGATGAAATTTGCAACGTGTGACGGAATAAGGTCTAAAAAGTTAGCCAGATTATATTAAAATCGGTTCAGATTTGGATATAGCTACCATACATATTTTCGCCTGATTTTTATACCCTCCACCATATGAAGGGGGTATATTAAGTTTATCATTACGTTCGTAACTACTCGAAATAAATAATAATTGCAGACCCTACAACCTATATATACTCTTGATCAGCGTGTAATTCTACATCGATATATCCATGTCCGTCCGCCTGTGGAAATCACTCTAGCGTCCGAATGGATTGAAGTAGGTGGATGAAATTTTGGTAAAATCTATTATATGTACGTAGGAATTTTTGTATTGAAAACGGTCTATGTAAGTCCAGTTTTGGTATAGCCCCCATACAAAGTGACGCGTCGTCATTTTAAGGCATTTTTAAGATATTTGTTCCATTTGACCACCGAATTGGTTGTAATTGTGTATTTTGTGTCTCCAGAGGCTCAGAAACATTTATACCAACATTTGTTATATATGTAGGTCTACGATTTGTTATAACCCCTATATAACGCCCCATATATGTATAGTACGCGTCACTTTAAGATATTTTGAATGTATTAGTCCCATTTGACCACCGAATCGGTTGTAATTTGGTATATTGTGTTTCCAGAGGCCAAGAAACATTTCTACCAAAAACATTTATATAGGTCCAAGTTTTGATATAGCCCCCATAGGACGCTATCTCCCGATTTTCGGTATTTTCAAGGTTTTAGCTATATTATCCTACCAAAATTGGTGAAATTTAGTATTTAGTCCTCCTTTGGGCTACAAAACTTTCTTCCAGAAAATTTTCAGCACAGGCCTACGTTTTCATTAAGCCCCATAAAACGGTATCTCCCGATTTTCGGCATTTTGAAGGTTATGGCCACAATAATGCATTGAAATGGCTGAAATTTGGTATTTAGTCTTGTGTGGGGCTACAAAACTCTCTACCAGAAATTTTTCGGTATCGGTCCTTGATTTTATTTGAACAGTACCTCCGATTTTTGGTATTTTGAAGGTTTTTGCCGCATTATAACACCGAAATGGCTAAAATTTGGTATTTAGTCTTCATTAAGGGTACACAGCTATGCACTTGAAATTTGTCGGTACAGGTCCACGTATTCATATAGCTCCCATAGAACCGTACCTATCGGTTGTTGGTATTTTGAAAGTTGCGTCCTCAATATGCCACCGATATAACTGAAATTTGGTATTTACACTTCCATGGTGGTATAAAATATTGCAGAAGAGAATTATCAGTATAAGTCCATGTCTTCAAATAGCCTCATAGAAGCGTACTTAACGATTTTCGGGATTTCCTATCGAAACAGCTGAAATTTAACAACTGAGACTAAATATTAAATTTTCCGGTATTGTTACATGTCTTTATATAGCCCCGATAGAACGGTCCCTCCCAATTTAAAATCCTCCTCGGTTTGACAATGGACCGAAGAAGTGAGGTAGAAAATAATTATTTTTGAATTGTCAAGCATAAAGTTGTGATTACAACTCATTACGACGGTTCATCAACGCGGACCCGGGTCTGCTAGTATATCAATAAATTGTTTAAAATTGTCAACCTGAAGCTATTTTTTATCATAATTATGGACAAAGATACAATAAAACATCGACTTTTATTTTCTGCACGCTAGATTTGCATTTTTTCCACTGTGAGCCTGCGTCACTCACAAATGCCCAAAAGTTTGCTGGTGGAAATGTTTACACATGAGAAAGTGACCCCGGAAATAAAAAATATACAGTGAAAAATAAAAAATGGATTTTCTTTAAAGAATTTTTAGGGGCAGAGAATTTTGTGAGTGTGAATTTCTGTCTGCAAAACTGATAATTTCTTATTTTATTCTAAAAGATTTCGTCTTTCTATTTAAACCTTGCTGTAGTTCTTAAGCTACAGATAATTTCTGCTTGTTAGGATTCTTCCCTTTAACATTATTTGACAACACCGTTATCCAATATTGAGAGTAATACTGAACTTATATACATACATATGTGTTGGTAAGAGAGTAAAGTCAGCACCAATACAAAGAAAAACTGGGTGCAGCATTCGAAAAACAAGAAAAAGCAACAGGTAAAACCAATACAAGTCCAAATAAGAGTACAACAAGAGAGCAAATAGCAAAGAGTATGAGCTTAAGCATTTGTAAAGGAAAAAACAAAGGAAAAATCAAATGAAAAATAACTTTAAAATGTCAAACATCCGGACAAAATCAACTCCCCTCTCATTCGAGAGAGAGAGAGCGACAAAAGCGCAACAGTTAGAGGTGCCTGTTGCATGTGGCCGACAACAATTGCGACTGCGACGACTACGATTACGACAATAACGACGACCATCATAGTCAAATGGTGTCGTCGTCGTCAATGGACGACAATGACACGATGTGTTTAGAGAACAAAAACCAAAAAACAACACCAACAATGGACGATGTTTGCGAAAAGAAAAATAACGCAACAGCTGGCAGAAAAAATAAGGACAATTTTTACAAGCAATGTCGTAATGACATCGTATACCGGAAACGGATATGTTTTAAAGAGTGTGAGTGTGTGTGTCTTCAAGTAACTATTGTCACCATGATTACAAAGATGGAAATGGAATGAGGTATGAATGCGCTACTACCTGTTGTTGGAGTATGGACCAACAGAAGATCGAGGAACTGAAGCTGCCATGGTTACCTCATCCCACACAAATGGCCCATATGTTTGCCCTGACCAAAGAAATGAAAATGAAAAGGAAAATTCAAAAGAAAATATGAAAGCGTAATGTAGAACATTTTATGTGGCCGCATAGAAAACATGGCATATTTACTCGGTTTGACTTCCTTCCCATGTAGTTGTAATGCAATAATTTTGTGAGTGTGTGGTGTGGAATGAAGCTGAATTCATAGTTGTTTCATATTTCAACCAGGCCATTCAATATGATAATGTTTCGTAATCAATGTATGGATACCTCAACAGCAGCATTGTGCAATATGGTTATGTTGGACCTGACTCAACCCATGTATGGGGAATATTGCACCAACAAAGACGGTGACTGCTGACTTCTATCTCTGCTGCCATTCACTTCTGTACTTTACTCACAGCATTTATGGGAAGACAATGACGTTGTTGCCATTCCAACAGTATGCAGCAGCATCAGAGCCAGACCTACAGCCAAACAACTTCGCCAACAGAGCTTACAAAACACTGGCCACCACAACAGGCCCACACCCATTATATAAGCGTCAAAAAATATATATGGAACAGGATATATTTTGCAAAACAGGAACATTATCATGATTTTTTCCCATAGGCATCCCGCTGAATAGAGCACCGACAATTGACGGCTGACAGCTGGCTGCAATGGTGAACTGCTGCTAATGACTCAAGTTAACTTGACGGTGGGAACTCAGTTGGTTACTTGACGCGTTCCAAGACAGTTTAGACTTTTGCTAAACAGAAAGAAATTCTAAATCAAACTGGTTAAAGTTACAAATTCCGTTGCATTCATTGAATTTATGCTAATAATTTTTGCAATAGAAAAAAACGTTTATAAAAAATTGTCAAACACATCTTCACTTGATAAAAAAATTGTGTAAAACATTCTATGAATTTATAAATATGCAAATATTGACCGATATATAAAAAAGTGTTAATAAAAATATGCAAATTTCATAAAAAATATATAAAACAATTTTTTCCAACAAGCCTTACATTATCCTTTCATCAAATATCCACGAACAGCAGCACTTACTCGCAAACATCACAACAGCAACAGGTAATTATAAACAATTTGTGCTTTTTTAAATATTAAAATCGTATCATTAAATTTAACCGGCTTATTAACATATTATTACATGACAGTCTGACATCAGTCTGAGTTACCATATGTTAACGATTTTTTGCTCCCCAATCGTCTGGTGTTTGTTTTTGTGTGTTTCGTAATAAAAGCAACAGCGCCATTACCATAGACATGTAAAAGTGTTTTCGTTTGTGCCATCCATGAACGTGCAATGTGAGACTGTGAAACTGTGTGGTCTGAGTTGAGTTGAGCTGCGTAGACTCAACAGTCATCGAGTTGCATAAATTCCCTGCAGTGCATTTAATTTGCATGTAATCTAATTATCCTTTTCGGCAACATGATTTTAATTTTACATGCATATATCCTGTTGAACAAACACACGCACACACATGTAAAGTATAAGGGAAACATCAAGCGTGTAATATGCTGTAACCCAGTCCGCGAAGATTGTTTACAATTAACCAGTGTAAAATTTAGTAAGCAGCTTATAAGTCGATCAGATTTACATTGCCTGTTAAAGATTAGCTTTAAATATTTTGCAAAATTCGGATATATATAGTCATTTAGCCTTTATGCTAACGAGGGTATGCTCACTTTGATACGACCATAAATGTGCCTGATCGAAATAACGGTTTTAGACCTTAAGTATGTGTGGACGAAATTCGTTTCAGCCAATTTGGAGTCGTCTGCCTGGCTGGTGCGCACGATAATTCTTGAACGAATAAACAGATACAACCCAATTTTGGGTATCGTACTATTTTGTCCAAAATTAGGTTAAGTTCGAAAATGGGCCATGCCTTTCTTCGGGTACCACCCCCAAAAAAGTTCAACACTTTTCTGTAAAATGGCGTGAACGATAACTTTCGAAGGGAGCAATCGATTTGGTCCAAACTTTGCACATCGTATTTTTTCTTTGAGATATAGATCGTGTTCGAATAGGGGCTATATCGATCCACTCCTTCGGGTACCTCCCACACAAAATTCGGATAAAGTGAAGTTTAAGAGCTCCTCTCAGATCGTTTTGAATTTTTTCAGCAGGTTGTCCTTGCGACTTCCATTACGACGATACAATTGTTTTTCCAGCGCAAGTCCATATTTCCTGATATAATGACCTAAAAGCTCCAAGAAACCTTGACGGCACCAACTAAAATGGCAAATCCACATGATTACTCTTCCAGCGAGATTCTGATTGGTCCAAACTTTGCACCTCGTATTATTTCATCTAGCCATGTATCAGGTCGGAATGTGGACTATATTGGTCTCGTCCTTCGGGTACCTTTCACACGAAATTTGGGAAAAGTGCACCTTAAACATTTTGCAAAACATTCTTAGGAAAAGTAGTACGTAAGAAATCCCTCGAAGGGAGGAACCGATATTGTATAAACGATGTACATCGTATTATTTCCTAGAGCCTCGATTATGCCAGACTATTGACCACATAGGACCACTTCTTCAGCATCTCCAACACAATGAACTCATCTGGGAGTTTTTAAATTTTTAATAACATGTTCTGAACGCGGCCATAGTTAAGATCAGGGTTTCGAATTTGGAGCCGGAGTTGAGCAATTTTGCTGGAGTCGGAGTCTGAGTCGAAAACAAGTAAAAAAGTATCAGTCGGCTTTGCCGACAGAGATATACCCTCAGCCTGTGTGGATTGAAATATTTTATTCCCAAAAAAAAAAAATTATATATTAAGGTGGGTTTTCAAAATTTTGGGCGTATTATGAACAGACAAAAGTATGGATAGGATTAAAGCTCAAAAATTTGCGGGGACAACGATAGATCGGGCTTTTTTATCACACTAGCCTACGAAAAACATAATATCGCTGTAAACAGGCCACTTGGAAAACCTTCGGTAAAAATGTCTAAAGCATCCTCGAACAGACCCTTAACAACACAAAAATGTTGAACATTTGTACCACAAGGATTGGCCAGATAGGACCCAAATTTGAACATAAACTAAGTTTTGGCAATATTTAGAGATACAAAGTTTGGACCAAATCGGTTGCGTACCATTTTAGCGAATATTTTCGAACTTTTGTGGGAGAATTTTACCTAATATTCGAAGAAATATTATAATATCTAAAGTGTGGACGAACAAAGTATTCGGTTCGAGCTCTCCAGCCACTACATATTGTGCCATAGGGGTTTTTTACAACTTTCCGGCTGGACTTGCCCCTGAATACACTTTTACTGTCGTAATTGAGGCAGCGAATGCAAAAGGCTTCAACAAAAATCAAAGTGATTCGAGAGCCGGTCTTAAAGTGAATTTATCCAATATTTTTGTGGGAGGTACCTGAAGGAATGGACAAATATACTCGATATTCGAATTTGATCTATATTTGGTAGACATATTAGGATGTGTAAAGTATGGACCAAATCGGTCACTCCCATCAAGAGTTATCGTGTGCATAATTTTTTCGAACATTTTAAACTTTCGGGCTGTTTTCTCAAGAAGTGTGGACTTGCCCCTGAGAACACGTTTACTGTCGTAATAGAGGCAGCGAATGCAAGTTGACTCAACAAAAATCAAAGTGATTCGAGAGCAGGTCTTAAAGTGAATTTATCCAATATTTTTGTGGGAGGTACATGAAGGAATGGGCAAATATACTCGATATTCGAATTTGGTCTATATTTGGTAGACATATTAGGATGTGAAAAGTATGGACCAAATCGGTCACTCCCATCAAGAGTTATCGTGTGCATAATTTTTTCGAACATTTTTAAACTTTTGTGGGGGAGGTACCTGAAGGAGTGGACCGATATGGCTTATCTTCGAACTTAAACTAAGTTTGGACAAAATATTACGAAGGCCACATTTTGGACCGAATCGGCAGATCCAACCACTACACACGGTGTCATAGGGGTTTTTTGTACCTTTCAGTTTTTTTCCAGGAAGTATAGACTTGCCCCTGATGAAACTTATAGCGTCGTATGGGGGTGGGCAGTGAATACAAGTTGCTACAACAAAAATCAAAGCGATACGAGAGCAGGTCCTAAACTGAACTTTTCCGAAATTTTGTGTGGGAGGTACCCGAAGGAGTGGACTGATGGAGTCCATTTGGAACCTCATCTAACTCTAGTAGAAAATTTACGATAAACAATGTATGGACCAAATCGGTTACTCCCTTCAAGAATTATGTGCGCACAAATTTTCCGAACATTTTCGAACTTTTGTTTTATCAGGATTAGTGTTTGCATACAAAACAGAAAATATTTTTCAAACGCTTCACTCTGAAAAATGTCAATATGAGCATTTCAAGTTATATGAACACCACCATATACGTCAAAATTGGCTAAATAATAAATATGAAAAATATTTTTATCTCTACAGAAAAAAATTCGGGGTTCAAAGGGTTAATGATAAGTTAACATCGGATTTTACCATGTTTTGTATTTCTTATCCGATTGGACTCAAATTTTGGATCTAGGCGTTTTGAAAAACATGCAAAAAATATGCAAAAATACGCAAAATATATGCAAAAAATATGCAAAATATGCTAAAAATCGTAAATTAAATTTGGAAAATCATCAAAAGCGTTCTAAATTAAGTTCTTTATCGTTTAACATCGTTTTTTGCAGATTATTATGTTAATGAGACTCTCCAGATATTCCGCATATTTTTTGCATATTTTGTGCATATGCGAAATATGCAAATATGCAAAAAATAAAAAATATGAGCGCGTCATTGCATTCAGTTTTCTTTAAAACGAATTTTGAGTCAATCAGAATTTTCGTATCTTTATTAATAAAAAATGTGCAAAATCCGATGTCTAAACATAAGTGGTTTCCTATACAAATGTAGGTAATGGAATAAGTTAAAATTTTCAAAAACTCAATCCGAAATGTCGAAATCAACGTGTCCAAATATGGTGATAGTTTCTACTGGACCAAAATTATCTAGCAGAAAAACTAACATTTAATCATAGAAAATAATTTATTTTCTTTACTATTCGTTAATCCGGACAATTTGATAATTCGGACACCGCCTAAACCTGTGGTGTACGGACTATCGAGATTATACTGTATATCAGCAATTTCTAAAATCGTCCTTTCTATTTCAAAAAAATCCAAAAAAAAAATTTTATACTACATCTATGATTTTTGTTACATAGATTAAGAAAAAAATC
The DNA here is from genome assembly GCF_047663935.1 of Musca autumnalis. Classification (NCBI taxonomy): domain Eukaryota; kingdom Metazoa; phylum Arthropoda; class Insecta; order Diptera; family Muscidae; genus Musca; species Musca autumnalis. The sequence goes on along the minus strand of NW_027411866.1, from coordinate 148,705,930 downwards.
GTCATTCCAAATCTGTTTTCGTTAACAACTTTGATCGTTGCGCGCAAAAGATGTGACCGTTTTAGTTATGCTAATTAGAAAAAATTCTAAAAAAATCGCGGCTTAATATAGTAAGCTGTTATATCCTGTTATCGTTAACTGAATTCGCACCCTTTGCGATGATACAAAAAAAATTCGAAAAGTTTCAATGGATTCGCGAAAAATTAAATATGTTAAATAATTTCACGTATTTACAAACATATTTTTGAAATAATAGCGCTTATACTTACAAAAAAAATATATATAAAAAATTATAGCAGCATCCAGACAATTGTGAGGAATAAAATGAAACCTAAATCGTGAAGTTTGGAGCTATAGTATTCATGTTATTTGCAAAAATACAAAGAAAATATGACGAAAAAAATAAAAATCATGTTATTCTAATTTTATTTTTTTATGGTTTTATAGGAAATGTTGAAGAAAAAATATTTGAGTTCTTCGTCATTTTCGTCCAAATTCCGTTCAAATATTCCGTTGCAACAAATTTTTCGCTTATAGTTTTCCTATTGGCGAATATTTTTAGAACATTATATTAAATCACAAGGAATTCCAATTGTGGCATAACATTAAAATAATGTTATATTGAATATTACAACATTTGAAACGCATATAAACCGCGTAATAGTGGAAATCACAAAATGCGCATCCGATTTTCCAAAACAGCGAATCAATCCCTCTTATTTGATATACACTTTGTGAAATTCCATTTGGCGACCACGATGTGGCATCAGTTGCATGTTAGGGTGCAAAAAACAGTAAAATGCCCATAATTTCCACGAAGTACATTTGCATTTTATGCGCATCCGATTTCAATGATCGCCATTAAAATTACATCATCCTATGTCATTTTAATGCGATCCATCAAGAACCGTGGATGTAGCATCGCACTCATTTTTTAGAAAAAATCTATTATATCTCCGGATTCGCGAACGTTTTTCAATATCTGTTTTCGCATATTTTAAATATGCGTTTCGCTCTATTTACCCAAGTTTGAGGGGTATCATATCCGCCGATCTAGTGGATGGATTTAGACGCGCAAAGGCTTGTTAGATTCGAAACGTAAAAAAACTAAATTCACGCGGGTTTCCACTGAAATCGAATGGCATTTGTAAATTTTGAATTCAAAAAACTGGTTTTTTAGAAAAATCTACGCACAAAAAATTCGAGTTTAAGCTGAGATTGTTGTGAACCTTTGAAGGCTACACGCCCGAGTTATACATCAAAACATGCGTAATCGCGAGTACTACAATCTCATTATCAGTTTTTAAACGAGTATATTTGCGCGTCCCGATTAGAGCAAAAATTCAAAAAACCCAATTTTTCAGTCTTCAAAATATCAGCATCCGTTTGAGATTGATGCATTGGTTATATTAAAAAATCATACATTAGAAACTTCACCTCTGAAGTGTATTCTTTAACTTCTTCTTTGAACATTATACTCTACATTGTATTGTAAAGCCACTAATTAACAAGTAAAAAAGTATCAGTCGGCTTTGCCGACAGAGATATACCCTCAGCCTGTATATATTGAAACAATTTTTTCCCAAAAAACGTATGTATTTAGGGGTTTTTAAAAATTTTGGGAATTTGAACCGAAAAAATGTTCATTAGGATTAAAGATGAAAAGTTTTGCGGAGGAGATACTAAAAGGAATGGATTTACATTAGCCATTAAGTGGATCTCCAGCCACTACATATGGTGCCATAGGGGGTTTTTACACCCTTCGGGATGTTTGCTCAAGAAGTATGGACTTGCCCCTGAAAAAATGTTTACCATCGTAATTGAGGCAGCGAATGCAAGTTGTTTCAACAAAAATCAAAGTGATAGGATATTAGGTCATAAAGTGAACTTATCCGAAATTTTGTGTGGGAGGTACCGGATGGAGTGGACAAATATAGTCCATATTCGAACCTGATCTATATCTAGTAGATATATTAGGATGTGTAAAGTATGGACCAATTCGGCCACTCTCTTCAAGGGTTACCGTATGAAAAAATTTTCCGAATATTTTTGAACTTTTGTGGGGTAGGTACCTGAAGAAGTGGGCCGAATCGGCATTTCCGTTCGAGAATTATCTTGCGCTTCCACCCATAAACATGGTGTCATAGGGTTTGTTTTTCAACTTTCAGGCTATTTTTTTCAGGAAGCATGGACTTGCCCCTGAGGAAACATGTACCTTCGTATAGGGGATAGTGAATACAAGATGTTACAACAAAAACCAAGGCGATTCGAGAGCAGGTCCTAAACTGAACATTTCCGAAATTTTGTGTGGGAGGTACTCGAAGGAGTTTACCGATTGAGTCCATATTGGAACCTCATCTAAGTCTGGTAGAAATTTCATAATGTGCAAAGTATGGACCAAATCGGTTACTCCACTCAAGAGTTATCGTACGCACAAATTTTCCGAACATTTTCGAACTTTTGTGGGGGAGGTACCGGAAGGAGTGGACCGATATAATCCATCTTTGAACTTGAACTAAGTTTGGACAAAATATTACGAAAGCCAATTTTTGAACCGAGTCGGCTGATCCGTTCGAGAGTTATATTGCGCTCCAACCACTAACACGGTGTCATAGGGTTTTTTGTAACTTTCAGGTCCATTTTCTCAGGAAGTATGGACTTGCCCCTAATGAAACTTACAGCGTCGTATAGACGACAGCGAATACAACTTGCGTAAACAAAAATCAAAGAGATTCGAGACCAGGTCCTAAACTGAACTTTTCCGAAATTTTGTGTGGGAGGTACCCGAAGGAGTGGACCGATTGAGTCCATATTGGAACCTCAACTAAGTTTGGTAGAAATTACACGATGTGCAAAGTATGGACCAAATCGGTTATTCCCTACAAGAGTTATCGTGCGCACAAGTTTTGCGACAATTTTTGAACATTTGTGGGGGAGGTACCTGAAGGAGTGGACCTATATGGCCCATCTTCGAACTTAAATCGAATCTGGACAAAATATTTCGATACCCAAAATTTGAACCGAATCGATTGATCCGTTCGAGAGTTATCGTGCGCACCAGCCAGCCAGACAGACAGACGGACAGACAGACAGACAGACAGACGGACGGACATTGCTACATCTACTCAAAATTGTCTGAAACGGATATCGTACAAACATACTTGGGGTCTAAAACCATTATTTCGATGAGGCACATTTTTGGTCGTATCAAAGTGTAAATACCCTCTTTAGCCTAAAGGCTGAGGGTATAAAAATTGACTTAAAAAAACTCGTTTCCTTCAACGATTTTTTCCTCTTTTTTTAATTATTTAATTTTTTAATAATTTGACCACAGCTTCAGCTCAAATTATAATTTTAAGAAATCCATCGGTAAATCGTGCTAAAACAGTTTATTTTATCTAAATGCGTTCAAAAGTTATGGTATATTACAACAATTCGCGAGTTACAATACCCCATCGCCCTAGGGCCAACAAAATTTTCTCCAATTTTTATGCGAATTGGTCAATAAATGTGACCTGTACTTTGTTTTCAATACATGGCCAGACGAATAAGTGCGAATTTATGCAGATCATCAAAAGGAACTGTGGGTCTATTTCGTTTCCTTTTGCATGTTGCACTCATTCACTAACAGCCTGTTTCTCTATGTCGAAACGAAAATGTGTGTGAATGAAACACCCCCAACTTTAGTGCTCGAAATATTAGTACCTAAAACATATTTGTTCCCCTTCCCCAATTTCACAATTTTTTATTTCCATATTTATGCCCAAAAAGGGAATATTTTTGTCGATTCGAATAGAATTCACCATAATTAAGCGAATCTAGTAGTTTTCAAAGTTTTACAAATATTGATTTTAAAGGAATTTCACTTTTTAAAATTATTTTCCGTGCGGAAAATTCCGAGGGAAATATTCATGATTGCCCTGTATATGTTTTTAGTAAAATATGAAAGATTTTATGTAATATTCAATATTTTCTTAGTCTTAAAGTCCAGCTCATTTGTTTTTCTGCCAGACAATTTTGGCCGAGTAGAAGCTATCAAATTATTTGGATACGTTGATTTTGACATTTCTGATGGAGCTTTTGAATAAATTTGTACAGGAAAGCAACTTATGTTGTAATAAGAATGCTGGGTTATAGGAAATTTGCTCACCTTGTGGAAACTAATTTTGTTTATATCTATGTATATTTAAGTCCTTTAGTCCAGGTTTATTGCTGTAGCGGAATAATAATTAATAATATAATAATCTGCTAAGAAATCGACGTTTATCGGCAATAAACTTAACTTAGAAAACTTTTTGATGATTTTCCAAATTTAATTTGACGATTTTGTCAAAAAAATTAATTGCATATTTTTTGCATATTTTGTGCATATGCAAAATATGCGAGGAATAAAAAATATGAGCCCGTCATTGCATTCAGTTTTCTTCAAAACGAATTTTGGTTTAATCAGAATTTTCGTACCTTTATTAATAATAAATATGCAAAATCCGATGTCTAGTTATGATGATGATCGGATAATTTGTAAAGGGTGAAATATACTATAACTTGTGAAAATTTTAAATGCCTAAACCTATGATCCTCATATGTGACAGAACTATCATAATAAAAGGTTTCTTCGACTGTATCAAACATACAATCAGCCAAGATAACCCTTAAAGCTGATGAAACATGATATAAATTGATTTGAAGTGAAAACTTACTTACTAAAGTTTTCCTCAGCCGTCCATAAGCTTTTGCTGGGAGTACCCAAATCTTCCTACATTCGACTAACAAAACGTATAAAAGTGTTTTTGGGGTAAAAGAACTTTTAAAGGCACCGGCTTACATTGGATATTCAAACACAGTTACACACACACACACATGTGAAGAAATCTAACGCCATGTAGAAGAAACTTTTCATGGACCAAAAATCACGTTTCTGCTATTTCAATATTCAAAACACGTTGTGATTAATTGTTTTGTGTTTACACTCAAACTAAAGGACAAACACACACGCATGATAGTTCATATGTATATTGCAGTACAAACTGTACGTTTGTGAATCCTTTCGTCTAGGTTTAAATAGACAAGGATATTCATATAAGTTAAGTATATGAATACGGAAGTGTTGTCTTGGATATTTGCTTTTGTAACACAGATAAGGTAGGAACATATGTTGAGATCTATATTTGGAAATAACATAAAGATGGTATAACCATTTCTGTTTTTTATTTGTTATGTTTTAGTTGAAGATTCAATCATATGATTGCTTAAGTCTGGAGTATTCCCCCATTGGCTTAACTTTATCATTACCTTTTCACTAGAAAAATCATCATTTCAAAAACTGAAAAGCCAATAGATAATTCCCTTCGACGGGATGAAATCATGATATTAGTAGCGATCAGTAAATTTTGCAGGCTGTCAGTGCTTTTTTGTAAACATTACTCTCAAAGGTAATGATGAAGTTAAGCTAATAGGGGAATACTCCAGACTTAAGCAATCATATTACTGTTTTGTTTAAATGTTTTTTTGTGGTTTTGGCTGTATAAAATGAAAAGTACAGTAAAATCCAACATTTTGACCGATATAAAAAAGTCCATGCATATTCTTTTAACGCGTTATACATCATAGGTCACTTCATTTAACATATAACACGACAAGAAGGACCCTTTTAAAGAATATTATATACAATGCGTGATTATTGGTTTAATAAAAAAGTCATGTAGAACTTTTCGTCTGGAAAGTAATTGAATATCAGTACATACAATTGAACTCTTTCCCACTTAGATATTCTATGGATATAGCTATCAATAGTTCAACATAATTACGTTATTTATATTCTACATATTTAATAGCATGTTGACCCACTTCAATATCCTCAACATACACATTCAAATAACCATAGCTAACCGCTCCTGGTGTTATGTTACACTTAACTAAATTTGTTTCGGAAAGTGTTGCTGTTGGCCATCTTAAGTTTATTCAAACAGTTTCTAGTCATGGCTAATTGTATTAAATCATGTTTAAGAATCATATAATCTTTAAGAGGATTTCTTATGTTTGGCCTTCAATCTATGTGTATATGAATGTTTGTATAGTTTCTAACACGTCCAGTTATAGACACACACATACATACATATGTGTGTTTACCTTTCTTTTTGGCCAAAATCTAATAAGAAAGTCAGTAAGTGAAACTATTTGTTTTTATTTTATTGTGGTCAATTGGATAAAGTCAGAATTTATTAGTTTTTGCAGAGATTAGGCCAAAAAGATAGACATGGAAAGTCAATGGTATGACCAACGACCGACCTAGGACATAAGAGCAATACTTAAGATAACTCTGGTGGTAACTAAACTAACCACTAACGCCATTAGATATTGTAGTTGTGTATTTTGTCTTGAAATTAAGGAAAATTTAATTAAGTTTTTCTAAACTTAGCAAATTAGAAACAAATGTGATTTGTAATGAGATTCAGAGATAACTGCTCTTGCAGGACATACCTTGATAACATGTGACTATGCAGCAGATGGTTGGAATTGTATTCTTTAATAAGCGACGTAGTCAATATACCTTGAGCCACGCTACAACTATGCATAAGGTTTTCAGCGATCAACATTTTTGTTAATACCTGATAACTTAAGGGTAATTGAACAAAAAACGAAAATAATTTTCGAGTATTTCTGCTAATCTCACGAACTAGGGATTTGTAATGGTCGTGAATTACCTCTACCTTCGGCATAAATTTACAAGCGACCCCCGAAAATACCTTAAACTGGATTTAAGTAATTTTTTTTTTGTAATTTTTGTGGGTGAGGTACGAAAAGACATATACCGATATTACCAGTCCATAATCGAACTTCGCATAAGTTTGTTCACTCCTTCCGATAGTTATCATGAACACCAGCAGGACGCCAACACCTTTTCAGATCGGTTAAAGGATTGTAAGGACGCATGATGATAGACACCAGCTAAACTGATTAAGACCGGAGATAAGACGAGAATAACGCAGGAGAAAATTTGGAATTCACATGAGCCGAATAACCTACAACGTAATTTAAAAAAACTATCTTCTGCATTACCAGTTGGCTGAAAAAATAATCTACATATAAAATTCTTAAGGCTATCATGACAGTTCTGACGAATTTTCGAAATTAAACTCTTTCGAAATAGCAAATGTGAGAATATGTCGTAAACTATTTTTTGTAACGGAAAACTGAGGAGACAGGAGACCCTCACACAACAAGTCTTAAGAAAACGCGAAATCTCAGAGGTTATTAGACGTATTTCTATGGAACTAGAATACCGCGATCGCGTCCGATTTTTGAAAGCTCTATAACTACAGAGAAGATCACTAAATGTAGTAAGTGGGACACATAAACGTGACGAACATTGATTTCAATCCTTAAAATAACTCGATCAAGACCATTTTTTATACCCTCAGCATTTATGCTAACGAGGGTATATACACTTTCATACGGGCAAAATGTGCCTCATCGAAATAATGGTTTTAGACCCCAAGTATGTTTGAAGAAATGTGTTTCAATTTGGAGTCGATTTAGCAATGTCCGTCCGTCTGTCTGTCTGGCTGGCTGGTGCGCCAGATAACTCTCGAACGGATGAACCGATTTGGTCCAAAATTTGGCTTTCGTATTATTTTGTCCAAACTTTGGGTTATATCGGTCCACTCCTTCCTGTACCTCCGCCACCAAAGTTCGAAAATGTTCGGAAAATTTGTGCTCACGATAACTCTTGAAGGGAGTAACCGATTTGGTCCATACTTTGCACATCGTGAAATTTCTAGCAGACTTAGATGAGGTTCCAATATGGACTCAATCGGTCCACGCCTTCGGGTACCTCCCAAACACAATTTCGGAAAAGTTCAGTTTAGGACCTGCTTCCGAATCGTTTTGATTTTTGTTGAAGCAACTTGCATTCGCTGCCCCCCATACGACGGCACAAGTTTCATCAGGGGCAAGTCCATACTTCCTGCGAAAATAGCCTATAAGGTGGAAAAACCCCTATGAAACAGTGTGTAGTGGTTGGAGCACAAGATAAATCTCGAACGGATCTGCCGACTCGACACTTTGAGTTTTGTTGAAGCAACTTGCATTCGCTGCCTCAATTTCGACGGTAAAAGTCTTTTCAGGGGCAAATCCATACTTCTTGAGAAAACACCCCGAAAGGAGAAAAAACCAATATGGCACCATATGTAGTACCTGGAGAGCAGTATAACTCTCGAACTGATCAACCGATTTGGTTCAAAATGTGGCCTTTGTCATAATTTGTCCAAACTTAGTTTCAGTTCGGAGATATGCAATACCGGTCCACAGCTTCCAGTACTTCCCCTAAATATTTAAAAATGTCACTAAAATGGTATGAACGATATCTCTTGAACAAGCTAAACAATGTGATCCAAACAATATTTTGTCCAAATTTAGTTTAACTTCTAAAATAGCCCATATCGGTCATCTCCTTAGGATACCTCCCCCGAAAAAGTTCAACTTTTCTGTCTAAGTGCAGTTGAGGGTATGTTCGAAGCTCCTTTGGAAATGTATACCGATGATGTTCGTTGTGGTCCTGTTTACAGCGACATTATGTTTTCCGTGGACAAGTCCATGCTTAATGGCGTACTGGTCTAAAAGTTATACGATGACGCACTGACTAGTGGGCGCGATATCTATCAAAAAGATATGACTCCCAAAAAAAATCCACTTCCATAATAAACTATGTCGGTCCATTCCTTCATGTTCCTCCTCCGCAACACTTTTGAACATTAATCCTAATCCACATTTTTGACAGCAAATACATTTGATCTTTCCGTAGATGAAAGCTTCAATTCGCATAGGCTGAGGGTATATCTCTGTCGGCCAATAAAACTTTTAAAAGTCCAAAAAAATCGGGAGTTACCATTCGTTCTATGGGGGTTATATTAAAAAGTACCCACAATGAAGACTAAATACCAAATATTAGCCATTAGGTGTTTCCGAAAATCGGGAGTTACAGTTCTAACGGATCTGTATCATCACGTGGTCCTATACCGAAAATTCTCTGAAGAAATGTTTTATGCTCCTTCCTTCTTTCATTCGTTAGTTGGCCCTCTACAGAACATTTGGTGGTCCGAGTCTATGTTTGCTCCTAGGAACGATCGTACATTCAAAACGGTGTTCCATTTATCATAACCTGACCAATTTGATTTCTTGTTTTTTGGTCTGAAGGCAGCCAAGTGCCCTAATAAATGTCGAGATACTTAAATCTGGTGCTGCTAACTAAATCTGGCGCTGCAAAGTCTATGAACCTCTTACGGTTGTCAGATATTTCACTGTGGAGATTGAATTGAATTTCCCGACTGTTGGGCAAAAAATATTCTGCAATTTTGGCATTAAAATCGACTAGAATAATTTTAATATCATGAGCAGGACAACGGTCATAAGTTTCTTCTAAGGTGGTCATAAACATAAAAAAATAAATTTTCCAAGGAAAAACTTACCACATAGTGGAATATATCGGTGTTATTTTATCAAAAATTATTGATTATGCTCGAAAATAGTCTTGTGTATCCTCAAAGCAACTAACATCCATACTACGGATACTATTTTTGGAATTTAATGTAAAAATAATCTGACAAAGTGAAGGAAATAAGACCAAATCTTTTGGAAACCTGCTAAATAACTAATTTTATGGATTGGCATGGCCTTCAATTTTGTTGTCCAGAACTAGAGCTACAAGTTTGCCAAAGATCCAAAAATGAAAATCCAATCGGTTTCCGAGATATGATACCAACAACTTATAAACAGAAACTAAGATTAGCCGGTTGTAGATTAAGTCATAAAGTGACCGGGAAGTTTTTACAGATATTTAACAATTATCCTTAGAGCTCAGGATTCCAAAGGATATATTAATTTATTTAGATAACTGGTTTCCTTTACGATGTCTCCAGATAATGAATAAAATGTTTAACTCACAATATATCATCAAAACAAAAATAATTTCTTCAGATTTTGAATCAAATTCTCTCAGTTGCAAATGTTTTGAGCAGAACCAAAAGTGAGTTCGAGCTTTGTTTTGTATATTTTTGTAAAATAAGTGCAATTTTTGCAAATTACCTTTTATACACTCCACCATAGTATGGAGGGTATATTAAGTTTGTTTTTCCGATTGTAACGCATTGAAATAATCATTTGCGACCCCTAAAGTATATATATTCTTAATCAGCGTAAAATTCGGGGTCGATCTGTGCATGTCCGTCCGTCCGCCCTTCCGTCCGTCTGTGGTAATACTCCAGCATCCACAAAAATGAAGATAGGACGCTGAAATTTTGGGAAGATGTGTATTTTGTTTGCAGGCAGGTCAAGTTCAATGATGGGCTATATCGGTCCACGTTTTGGTATTACTTACTTACTTAGCTGGCCCATTACAGAACATTTGTTCCAAAGACCGAACTAAGAAAAGATCTCCAATTCTCTTTATTTGTTGCTTCGCACTCTGGAATAACGCGCCTTGTCATCTCATCATCCACTTGTTTGCGCCATCTATTCCTTGGCCTGCCAATTCTGCGTGCACCGCCATGTGGCTCGAATTTATACGCCTTTTTAGCGGGTTCATCATCCCTCATTCTTATTATATGGCCTAGCCAACGCAATCGCTGCATCTCGATACGTTTAACTATATTGATGTCGTTGTATATCAGATACAGCTCGTGGTTCATACGACGTCGATATTCACCGTCAACGCAGATCGGTCCGTAGATCTTTCGAAGAATTTTTCTCTCAAACACGCCAAGCACTGCCTTATCTGCTTGCGCAAGTACCCAGGCTTCGGAACCATACATTAGCACAGGTAGTATCAGTGTTTTGTAAAGCGTTATTTTTGTTTGACAAGTTGTGGCTTTGTTTTTAAAGTGCTTACTTAAGCCATAGTAGCATCTGTTGGCCAATACAATTCTTCTTTTTATTTCACAACTGATGTCGTTTGTTGTGTTTACGGCGGTGCCGAGGTATACAAAGTCTTTTACTACCTCAAAATTATAGGAAACAACTTCAACAGTTGGTCCGATCCCAACGGACGCATTGCGCGTCGACACCATCAGCTCGGTCTTCTCGCCGTTTACCGCCAGACCCTTTAGCAGATTCTTCTTCGACCTTCATAAAGGTATCGGTTACTTCTTTTACTGATCGTCCCATGATGTCTATATCATCAGCATAAGCAAGTAACATGTGCCTATTGGTGTAGATTGTGCCACTTCTTTTGACGTTTGCCTCTCGTATAACCTTTTCTAGCAGGATGTTGAAAAGGTCACACGAAAGGCTGTCTCCTTGCCTGAAACCTCTTTTGGTACAAAACTCCTCGGAGAGGTTCTTTCCTATTATAACTGAAGATCTTGTGTCAGTTAGAGTCATTTTACAAAGCCGAATGAGCTTTGCGGGGATACCAAATTCAGACATTGCATGGAATACCTTTGAACGTAGCGGGCTGTCGAAGGCTGCTTTATAATCGACAAAAAGGTGGCAGGTGTCGATCTGCATCTCTTGGGTCTTCTCCAGGATTTGGCGCAGGGTAAATATCTGGTCAATGGTGGACTTCCAGGTCTAAAGCCGCATTGGTATGGTCCAATTATTTTGTTGACCATGGGCTTTAGTCGTTCGCACAATATCCCTGACACTATCTTGTATGCGATAGGGAGAAGACTTATGCCCCTGTTGTTGGAGCATAAAGTCTTATCTCCTTTCTTATGGACGGGATACAGGATGCTCAGGTTCCAATCGTCGGGTACGCGCTCTTCCTGCCAGATGGAGCTAACTAGCTGATGCATACACCTTATCAGCGTGTTGCCTCCGGTTTTAAACAGCTCGGCTGGTAGGCCATCGGCTCCTAATGCCTTATTATTCTTCAGCCGGTTTATTGCTGTCTTTACCTCATCTTGGCCGGGTGGTATACATTCAATACCGTCTTCTTGGATTGGATCTGTGGTATCTTCGTCGACTCCGCTACTATTGGATACCAACAGTTTGGAAAAATGCTCTTTCCATATCCATTCCATTAAAAAGTTGGCAACCCTATGCCTGAGTAGACGTCTGTTCGGTTGCAGCTGATCGCATAATTGTTTTTATCCTAAATATCAACTGTTGACTTTTGGAAACAATCGAGTGTTTTTGCGCAAAAGCTATTTTGTACCGGCAAATTGAAATTCAAGGAATATCCCAGTAGAATACTCTGGTTTTCAAATATACATTCAGACTGTGTTATGCAATTATTTTTGCTCTTTGCCTTCCTCCGTTTTTCTTTCCTTTAATTGGAAGTGCCTTGCTGTTGTTGCTGTTTTTTCCTGTCATTCTTATTTGTGTTGTGAAACAATATGCCTGCAACAAAGAAACAAACATTGTGTGGCAAATGTAATGAACCTGTGACTAGAACCCCAGGCTCTATTCAATGCAATATTTGTGGTAAATGGGTGCATGGACCCTGTGCAAACTTAAATGAAAAAGAACTTGCTGCACTTAAGGCAATTAGAGTCAGTGCCTTTATCTGCACCACTTGTGAATCCAACCTTGATAAAAACCGTAATAGCTGTGTTGCAACATCGGATGACTTACAAAATATCAACAAGAAACTTGATTCTTTTACTGCTGTGCATCAGGGGGAGCTGAGCTCAATTAAGAAAGCTATTGAAAGCATGAGTGCGCAAATGACGTCCTGCCTCAATGAAATAAAGAATGATATTGCAAGGTGCAATGAGAAAGTTGCTGCTGTTGAAACGTCGGTTAAAGCGCTGGAGGATGAGAATAAGCTTTTAAAAGCGGAAAATAACGCTTTGCACCGTAGATTGAATCGTGCCGATTTTCTTATTAGTGGACTTCCTGACGGTTTAAATGATTTGGTTGAAATTGTGATTTCTATAGCAGCTTTCTTTAATGTAAAGTTGGAACGTCGTGATGTCGGTTTAGCTTGTTACATTAATAACAAGAAACATATCTTAGTGAAACTTAATTGTGCAGAACTCCGAGATGAAATCATGCGGCAATATTTTAGGAGTCGATCTTTAAAAGTCTCTGATATTCTGCCCGCTGATGGCGGAGATGTTGCGAGAAGGGTGTTCTTGAATGACCACTTTTCCCCTGAGGCTAGTAGCTTAAATGCTGTTTGTAATAAGCTTCGTCGGCAGAATATTATCTCGAAGTATAGAATAATTAATGGAGATAAGGCTAAAGCAAAAATTATTCTGCCTGATGGTAAACAAATTGAACGTGATGTTTCCGGTTGCTCCTTACTATTGACGAGTCATAGTTGATTTATCTATTTCTATATGATTTTTTTTTTCCACAATGTAAAACCTGGATACAACTGTAACTGTTTTTGAATTTCCATTTCGCCTCTATGAGGTTTCTTTTTCTAGTTGGATCCTGGTTCTATTGCTTTATTTGCTGTCGTATACATATACATAGTTGATATTTTATTTATGATCTCATTTTTTTTAGTGTTTGCGATGAGTTGTTAAATCTGAGTGAAATATGTTTATAAAGATCCGTAGTATTTGCATAAATCTTTCGCATTTATATTTCCTTGCTTGACTCCCTGGCGGCTTTGGTTTTGATGTCTTTTAACGAAAACCTTGGTCCAATAGTGAGTGGTAACTCATATCTAAAACATGTTTTGCATCCATATAATAACAATTTGAAAATTGCTCACCTAAATTGCAGGAGCATTAAACCTACTACTAAATTTGATGAAATTAAATGTATTTTGGAAGATAATACATTTGATATTTTTGCTATTTCTGAGACATGGCTCTCGTCTGATATATTGGATTCTGCTGTTTCTATTCCTGGCTTCAACATATGTCGTAATGACCGTCAGATATCTGCTAGAGGTGGTGGTGTTGCCATATATGTTTCTAAGGGTCTTCAATACAAGTGTATTTTTAAAACCTCAGTTCAACGTTGTGAGTCTCTTTTCATAGAGTTGCAATTTTCTAATGCTAAACTTCTTTTCGGTGTCGTGTATTTGCCTTCGGGTAATATAGATGTTTTTGAGAGCTATCATTGTGACATTTTTGATGAACATGTCAATATAATAGCTGTTGGAGATTTCAATTGCAATTTATTTAACCCTTCGAGAGCAAACCTGTTTCGGTCACTTTGTACTGGATTAAATCTTAATATTGCTCACAATTCAATCCCTACACACTTTGACTTAGGTAGTCGGTCGACATCTCTGATTGACTTCATGTTAGTCAGTGATTGCGCTCTCTTGAGCTACTCAAATCAGGTTCAGTGTCCTGCGATTTCTGACCATTCTCTTATTTTTGCATACCTCTCTATTAATTATAATCCTTTACCAGAGTTTGTTGAATTCCGCGATTATAGGAACACTGATTGGGATGGTTTATTTTCATTCCTTGCTTCCTTTGATAACAATTTGATTATAGAGTGTACGGACGTGGATGTTAAATGTTCTTATTTATGTTCTCTTTTTGATGAACTTTTTTCCTTTGTTCCTATTGCTAGGAAACAAATTCGATACTCGGGTGATCCTTGGATGCTGTCAAGAGGAGTCAGGTTTGCGACTTCGATAAGGGATTTGGCTTTCCTTTCTTTCCAAAGGGATCCATCTCGGCAAAACTGGCGGATCTATTGTAAGTACAGGAACAAGTCAAAATCTGTTATACGCAAAGAGAGGAGAATTCATTATGCGAGGCTTTATGGGAGAATGGATTCCACTAGGCTTTGGAAGGTTCTAAGAAGTCATGGTTGTGTTGGAAACAACAATGAGGTGATAAATATTGATGTAAATACTATCAACGAGTTCTTTGCTAATGCTTCTGATGGATCTAATGATTTACTTTTTAATGTTGATGATTTCCTGGATGCTGATTCGTCTTTTTCTTTTCGCTGTATTAATGAAGAAGAGCTTTGTGAAGCAATGAATAAGGTTGCCTCTAAATCTGTCGGTATTGACGGCATACCTATATCCTTCATTAAACTTGTATTTCCATATGTCTCAGGTCTTATGCTAAATCTTTTTAATTCTATTTTGACTACATCAGTTTTCCCATCTGCGTGGAAGACGGCTCGCGTGGTGCCGATTCCAAAATCGCGGTCTGTTAGGGAATCTGATGACTTGAGGCCAATTTCTATTTTGCCAGCTGTATCTAAGATTATGGAGCATGTCATTAAAAATCAAATGCTTCAGATTTGCGAAAGTCGGATTAATGAGTGTCAATTTGCTTTTCGCAAGGGACATAATACTACTCATTTATTGCTTCAATTAACTGACTCCATTCGTAAAGCCATAAATGATGATATGGTTAGTGTTCTTGTATCATTAGATTTGTCCAAAGCCTTCAATTCTATTGATTATACCTCACTTATATTAAAATTGAGAGATGAGTTTAACTTCTCTAAATCTGCCTGTAAACTGATTTATTCATACTTGTGTGATAGGAGCCAGTTTGTTGTGCTAAATGGTTATCAGTCTAGTTTCCTACCCTTGTTCTCTGGTGTCCCACAAGGATCTGTACTTGGTCCCCTTCTATTTATCCTATATGTGAATGACCTTCCTCTTCACATGAATTCTGCTTTTTGCTCTACTTTTATTTTTGCAGATGATATATTCTTGCTCTTTAATAGCAGACGTGATACTATCAATATTCTTGAAAGTAATATAAATTCAAATCTAAATTATTTTGTTCGTTGGGCGACAAGGAATTCATTAAAAGTCAATCCTTCCAAGACCAAGGCGTTATTTTTTGCAGCAATAACCATTTTTTGCCTAATATTGACATCTTCTTGGATCGCACTAAAATCGACTTTGTACAGCAACATAAGTGTCTGGGTGTAATTATTGATTGTGATCTTTCATTTGGAAGCCATATTGATGCTTTGTCTGGGAGAGTCTGGGGCATGTTGCGTAGAGTTTATGGATCAAATTTATATCTTCCTTACAGAATTAAGTTAATGCTGGCGAATTCTCTTTTGTTATCTCAAGTTTTGTATGGGTTAGAAGTATATTCTGGCACTATTGGCGAAAATATTGACAAAGTGAACCGTATTGTGAATACTATTACACGCTTTTTATTTAATCTTCGGCGAAGAAGTCATGTGTCTGGCCATGTCATTCGTTTTCTAGGGTGCTCATTCGATATGTTTGTCAAATATCGTTGTGTGTTGCTTTTTTACAATCTTATTAAAACGAATATGCCGTTTGCCCTTAGAAGGATATTTACTTTTTTAAACTTCACCAGAAATCCTCAGATTTTTATTCCTAGGATTTGGAAAGATGTATATTCTAGGTCTTTCTTAGTCAGAGTCGCTCGGTTTTGGAATTATTTACCATTAGAACTACGTATTTTTTCTCACACCAATAACTCTTTTCGTTTGAAAATCCTTAGATACATGCAAAGGCTACGTGAACAACAATCCATATATATTTAAAGTCATGTATAATATGTTACTCTTTGAATAATCAGCACATGTTGAGTTACTACTCTTTGGACTTTTTTTGTTATTGTTATTCTTCTTTAACTGTTTTTATGGCTGGGGAGCCGAAGAAAGAAATATATATGCATTTAAATAATAATTTATTGTTATATATTAATGTATTTAAGTAAATTGAATTGAATTTATTATTTTATAACTCAGGTATTTTTTGTCTTGAGATACGTTTATTTGGCCATTGAGGCTTTGTATCATGTATGAATTTTGAAATAAAATAAAAAAAAAAAAATAAAATAAATATCCTTAGCACACTATCTGTATCAGTTACCAGATTACCTTGCTGGTCTCTACAGGAGGATGTGCCAGTTCCAAAGCCATCAGTTTGATGTTTCACTCTTTGGTAGAATTTTCGGACTTCATTCTGTCTCCTGTACATCTCGATTTGTTCACACTCCCGCTTTTCCATCTCTCTCTTTTTCCTGCGGAAAAGACGTTTCTCCTCTCTCCTTTTCTCCCGATACCTCTCTGGTGCGCTACGCGTTGCTACTGATTGTAAAGTAGCCCTATATGCCGCATTTTTCTCTTCGGTAGCAGCACGACACTCCTGGTCATACCATGGATTCCTTGGTGAAGGTCTCTGGTATCCAAGTACTGATTTTGCGGCTGTTTGCATGGAGTGGGCAATGTTTTGCCATTGTCCTGATATGTTATCGGAACGAGGAGTGCTTTGATTAAGCTGTTGGGCCAGTTGAGTGGAATATTCTGTGGCTATCTGTTGTGATTGCAGCTTACCGATGTCAAACTTCCGTGTTGTGTCTGTTCGCACTTTGTTTGCTACGTTTAATCTGGTACGTACCTTTGCCGCAACAAGGTAGTGGTCCGAGTCTATGTTTGCACCTCGGAACGATCGTACATCCAACACACTTGATGCATGTCTTCCATCTATCACAACGTGATCAATTTGATTTTTTGTTCTTTGATCTGGCGACAGCCAGGTGCCCTTATGAATATCGAGATGCTTAAATCTGGTACTGCTAACTACCATGTTTCTTGCAGCTGCAAAGTCTATCAGCCTCATACCATTGTCAGATGTTTCACTGTGGAGACTGAATTTCCCGACTGTTGGGCCAAAGATATTCTCCTGTCCAATTTTGGCATTAAAATCGCCTAGTATAATTTTAATGTAATGGGCAGGGCAACGGTCATAAGTTTCTTCTAAGCGCTCGTAAAAAATATTTTTGGCCTGTTCGTCCTTGTCTTCAGTGGGAGCATGAGCGCAAATAAAGCTGATGTTGACGAATTTTGCCTTTAATCGAATTGCAGCGAGTCTTTCATTCACCCATATAACGGTACCGCCCGATATCAGGTATTTTACCGTTTTTAGTTACATTTTCAAACCGAATTAGCTATAATTTGACATTTAGCGTTCCTAGTGATTAACAAACTTATATTCCAAAAGATATGGGCATAGGTCCATGTTTTGGTATAGCCCCATATAACGGTATAACGGTACCTCCCGATTTTCGGTATTTTGAGAATTTTAGCTACATTATTAGACCGAACTACCTGCAATTTCACATTTGAGGTTCTCAGTGGTCACAAAACATCTCCACCAAAAACCGTCAACATAGGTCCATGTCTTAGTATAGGCCCCATATAACGGTACCTCCCGATTTTCGGTATTTTGGGGATTTTAGCTACATTATTTGACCGAACTACCTGCAATTTTAAATTTGATGTTCCCAGTGGTACATAGGTCCATGTTTTAGTATAGGCCCCATATAACGGTACCTCCCGATTTTCTGTATTTTGGAGATTTTAGCTACATTATTTGACCGAACTTCCTGCAATTTTATATTTGAGGTTCCCAGTGGTCACAAAATATATCCACCAAAAACCGTCAGCATATGTCCTTCATTTAGTATAGCCCCCACATAACGGTACCTCCCGATTTTCGATATTTGGAGGTTTTTAGCTACAATTTTTGACCGAACTACCTGTAATTTGACAGTTGAGTTTCCTAGTGATCACAAAACATATCCACCAAAATCTGTCAACATAGGCCCATGTTTTGGTATAGCCCCCATATAACGGTACCTCCCGATTTTCTGTTTGTTGAGGGTTTTAACTAAATTTTTTACCGAATTACCTGTAATTTAACATTTGATGTTCCCAAGGGCCACAAAACCTCTCCACTAACAATTGTTAACATAGGCCCATGTTTTGGTATAGCCCCCATAAAACGGTACCACCCGATTTTCGGTATTTTGAATATTTTAGTAAATTTTTTTAAAGGAATTGCCTGTAATTTAACATTTGATGTTCACGATTGCCACAAAACATCTCCACCAAAAACTGTTAATTAGATTCAAATTTTGGTATAGCCCACATATAAGTACCTCCCTGAACTGAAAATTGTCAATACAGGTCTATGTTTTTGGTATAAGCCCCCGTATAAAGGTACCTCCCGATATTAGGTGTTTTGGGGATTCCATCCACATTTTTTGACTCAACTACCTGTAGTTTGGCATATCGCCAACAAATGTCACCATAGATTCATGCTTTTGTATAGCTCTATATAGCAGCACCTTCCGATTTGGGTATTTTGACAATTTCAACTATATGTTTTTACCGAGCTATCTGTAATTTGACGTTTGAGTTTCCCAATGGTCACAGAACTTCTTCTAATAAAATTATTATGGTCCATGTTTTGATATAGCTCCATATAAATTTGCCGCCCGATTCAAGACATTTTTAGATGCATTTTTTACTACCCGATTTTAGGGTTTTTGAGGAGTACAGCTACATTTGTTAACAGAACTATCTGTGATTCGACATTAGAGGATCTCAGTGGTCACAAAAATTTTGCACCAAACATTTTGAACACAGGTCCATACTTTGATATAGCTCCATATAAAGGTGCCGCTCGATTGAAGACATTTTTAGATGCATTTTAGGTATCCGTGGACACAAAATATTTCCAACTAAAATTGTGTACAGGAAAGAAAACAAGTAAAAAAAGTATGAGTCGGCTTTGCCGACAGAGATATACCCTCAGCCTATGTGAATTGAAACTTTCATCTACGGACAGATCGAAAGTATTTAGGGTCTTTTTGGACATTTGAACTTGCCAACAAAAATGTGGATTAGGATTAAAGTTCAAAAGTATTGCGGAGGAGGGATTGGACCGACATAGTGCATTACGGGAGTGGATCTTATTTTGAGAGTCATATCTTTTCGATAGATATCGCGCCCACAAGTCATTTCAGTGGGTTATCATACACCTGTTGGACCAGTATGCCAGGAAGCATATACTTGTCCACGGAAAAGATAATATGGTTGTACATCATCGGTATAAATTTCACTTGGACACAAATGTTGAACTTTTGTGGGGGAGGTATCCTAAGGAGTGGACCGATATGGGCCATTTTAGAAGTTAAGTTACTAAGTTTGGACAAAATATGACGAAGGCCAAATTTTGGACAAAATCGGTCTATCAGTTCGAGAGTTACTGTGCTCTCCAAATACTACATATGGTGCCATAGGGGTTTTTTACAACTTTCGGGCTGTTTTCTTAAGAAGTATGGACTTGCCACTGAAAAAACTTTTACCGTTGTAATTGAGACAGCGATTGCAGAAATCAAAGTTAGTCAAGAGCAGGTCTTAAAGTGAACTTATCCGAAATTTTGTGGGAGGTACCCGAAGAAATGGGCAATATAGTCCATATTCAAACCATGCTCTGGTAGATATATTAGGATGCGTAAAGTATGGACCAAATGGGTCCGTCCCTTCAAGAGTTATCGTGCGCACAATTTTTCTGAACATGTTTGAACTTTTGTGGGTGAGATACCTGAAGCAGTGTACCGATATGGCTTATCTTCCAAGAGTAATCTTGCGCTCCAACCACTACACACGGTGTCATAGGGATTTTTTGCACCTTTCAGGCTATTTTCTCAGGAAGTAGGGGTTTGTCCCTGATGAAAATTATACCGCCGTATGGAGGGCCGTGAATACAAGATGCTACAACAAAAATCAAAACGATTCGGGAACAGGTCCTAAACTGAACTTTTCCGAAATTTTGTGTAAGAGGTACCCGAAGGCGTGGACCGATTGAGTTCATATTGGAACTTCATCTAAGTTTGGTAGAAATTTCACGATGTGTAAAGTAGGGACCAAATTGGTTACTCCCTTCATGAGTTATCGTGAGCACAAATTTTCCCAACATTTTCGAACTTTTGTGGGGGAGGTACCGGAAGGAGTGGACCGATATAACCCATCATCGATCTTAAACTAAGTTTGGACAAAATATTGCCAAAGCCAAATTTTGGACTAAATCGGTTCATCTGTTCGAGAGTTATCGTGCGCACCAGCCAGCCAGACAGACAGACAGACGGACATTGCTAAATCGACTCCAAATTGTCTGAAACACATTTCGTACAAACATACTTGGGGTCTAAAACCATTATTTCGATGAGGCACCTTTTTTCACGTATGAAAGCGTATATACCCTCGTTAGCATAAATGCTGAGGGTATAATAATATTCCATATTTGGTATCAGAATATGTTATGGTGGATGGTATTAAAAGTTCGGCCCAGTCAAACTTAACTTTTTTACTTGTTAAATCTTTAAAAGTAACCCAATAAACAATCAACATACATGTTTATGCAAACAAACACTTTATTTGAGCTTGAGGCCAGATTTTATTTTTTATTATTTTCTAATATTTCGCAATGAGTTACATTGCATCTTCAGGGAATCTACAAAAAATTATGCGTTTTAATACTATCACAGCAAATACATCACAAAAATATTTGCATTTCAAATTCATAAACTAGCTCAGAACTACAATATAAAATATGAAGTAGTCATTATAGTTGCAAATGTTTTGAGCATCACTGTATATTAGCTCTATGATATGGTACCTACTGTCTATATCCTAGTCTGAACAGCGTGTCTTAAGACACCACTTGTAGAGGAGTTTTACATGGCTGATTACTCAGGAAATGTCGCCAACATTAATAGAACCCACGACCTTCAGTGTGCAATGCGGGTGTGAATACCATTGCACCTCGGTGGCACCCATTAAATACCGGCTACATCACCAAAATTCTTTTCCCCGATAATTATGTATTAGGGGTGTTTAAGACAAGAATATATATAGAATATATATGGATTAAAACTCAAATGTGCTGCGGCGGAGATACTTGAAGGAACGGATCGACATAGTCCATTTTAGAACTGGATCTGATTTTGGTAGTCATTTCTTTTCGTCAGGAAGCATGGACTTACCACGTAAAACATAATATCGCTGTAAATGTAACCTATAGGAGTAGCTGCGAAATTTACGAACACATCCTAAACTGCACTTAATCAAAGTGTTGAACTTTTGTGGGGGGAGATACCCTAAGGAGAAGACCGATCTTGAACGGAACAACCGATTTGGTCCAAACTTTGGATCTCCTAATATGTTGTCCACATTTGGTTTAACTTCGAAAACGATCCCAAAGTTAAACCAAATTGGTACAAAATATTAGAAGATCCAAAGTTTGGACCAAATCGGTTGTTCCGTTCAAGATAATCCTCAGTACCAGTTTAGTGAAATTTTTGCACCTTTGGGCGGGAGGTGTCGGAAGAAGTGGACCGATATGGCTCCTCTTCAAATTTAAACTATGTTTTGTGGAAATATTACGAAGGCCAAATTTTTGACCGAATCGGCTGATCCGTTCGAGAGCGTTGTATTAAGCACAAGCTATACGGCATCTTTATCTATATCGATCTCGGTGCCTGGAACATGTCATAAGAAGGAGTAATAGTGTCCCTTCCAGAAAGGAACATGTCAAAGACTGTGAACAAATCTTTCAAGAGAATAGTTTTAAAAATTTACTTAATGATAAGAAGGACCATGAATTAAAAAATGTATCGGGCTGCACTTATGCTCAATTATTTGTATCAGCTGTGGATGTATATCCTTAAACCATATTTATTTTAATTGGGTTAGCGTTAACATATAAAAACATTGTCCTATATGTATGTTTTAGGTTCAAAATCAATTAGGAATTTAATAATTTATTACACTCTAAAACACAAAAAATAATTTCAGGTAAAATCGGATACATTATGAAAGAGAGCCGAGCAGGGTTTCTGGTAATTTTACTAAAAAGTTGAATTTTGTTGTACAGTGTTATTGATATATTTAAGAAAACTAGTTTTGTTTATTTAAAATTAAATTCATTATAATATGGTCACCACGTTTCCCTACTTCCATTAGCATTATCGAGTTTTTCCTTCGTATTTCTTATACTTTCCCCGTTTAGGTCGTCAGAGACTGGTGTTTTATTTTTTACATCCCGTTTAGCCTTTAGCATACTTTTTAATGAAAATGCTTGAAGTAATTAATCATTTACAAAAACCGAAAAAATATCAAAAATTGTCTCAATTTGCTCAAATTACGAAAAAATTCAATTTTTTATGTCTTCGTTGTCACTTCGTTTGTAGCAGCAATAAAAATACAATCAAAATGTAAATCTCTTCTCATTTCTGGGCATTGCGCAAAAGATGGCAAGCTTTGTGGTATTTGTTGTGCAATAAAATAATCAAAAAGACTGACAGCATAATGAAAAACTCAAATACATCACCTCGAATAAAAGATAAAAGAAAAGATAGAAAAAAGAAATATAAGATGACAAACTGGAGAGAAAAAAAATTTACAACATGATAAATTCAAGTAAAGGAAAAAGCGGAGATGCAACCAGGGCGTTGCGACCTTCCTTTTGACATTAGTGAAAGAACTCGACGTCACCATGCCGCAACTGCCATTGAATCTCATTTTCTAGACATTCTAGCTAAGCCGGAAAAAATATGAAAAAAAAACAATCGTTTTAAAACAAGAAAATTGTAGTATGAGAATGGATAGACAAGAGAGGAAAAAGAATACCTTATAAAAGAAATTGAGAAAAAATACATTGTCTTAAGGAAATTCTTAGAAAAAATGACTCCTTGAGGATATGAAGCAACTAGTTGACACGACCATTGACCTACCACCATAAAACAAAATGCCGTAATGGGAGAATGATGTAATAGGGAATTTCTACTGAAAATAATTTGTAAATAAAAAAGTTATATAAAAGTTATAATAATACTCACCGTTAGGAAATGTGTCCTGAAAGTAAAAAATAAAGTAAAATCATTAAAACATAATTCGAAACGTTGCACATAGAAGAAATAGGGAGTGACATTTAATTAAAACCAACATTTCCAAATCTGGTTTTCATAATGAGTAAACAGAAAATTAACTCTTTTTCACAATGACATACCCGAAATAATTCCAAACTAATTTTGGAGTTATGTTAGGGACCTATAATACCTAGCATACCTCTAAAACAGGGATGTGCTTTTTTACAAAAACAATATACTCAGCGATCCCTCTGAGTTGTTTTTGCATTTACTTTTCTCCCTTACATCATTTGGTTGTTGCTTTTTCCACTCATACATTCACACATGTTTTCGTTTTGATTGTATTTTGCTGGTCTCCACTGCTCTAAAATTATTGGGGTTGCCTAGCATGATTATATTTTGGTGTATGGCGAGTAATAGTAAGGGGTTTGTTTCATCGTTAAACAAGTGAGCAAAGGCTATAGTTGGGACGGGGCCGACTATGTGATACCCTGCACCACTACCCCTGTGCATAAGGGTTTCACTGCTAAACATTTATTTATTTATTATCCGACTATCACCAAATTCAATATGCTTCTTTCTCTCTGGGAACCCCTTAGGCCACCAAAAGTTCGTGACGATCAGAGAACATTTGCGACATGTAGCGCAATTACAAAAAACAAGTAAAAAAGTATCAGTCGGCTTTGCCGGCAGAGATATACTCTCAGCCATGTACCCGTGGTACCGGTAGGATTTTCTGGATCTTTTTGGGTCATTATCTCAGGAAGTATGGACTTGCCCACGAAAAAAATTACAACGTCGTAACAGGGGCCGCAAGTGCAACCTGCTGCATCACAAATTAATAAGATCAGAGAGGAGTTGTTAAACTATACGTTTTCCAAATTTTGTGTGGGAGGTACCCAAATTAGTGGACCGATATAGTCCATATTAGAACCCGATCTATGCCTGAAAGTAATATTACCAATAGCAAAGTTTGGCTCAATTCGGTTAACCTTTGTGGGGGAGGTACCGGAAGGAGTGGACCGATATGGTCTGTCTTCAAACTTAAACTAAGTTTGGACAAAATATTGAAGGAACCAACATTTGAACCAAATATGTTGATCCGTTCGAAAGTTATCGTGCGCTCCAACTACAACACATGCTCCAACTATTATAAGGGTTGTTTGCAGTTTTCATGCTTACTTCTGAGGAAGTATGGACTTGCTCCTGAAAAATATTATATCGTCGTAATGGGGGTAGTGAATACAAGTGGCTGCAACAAAAATCAAAGCGATTCGAGAGCCCTAAACTGCACTTAAGCAAAATTTTGTGTGGGAGGTACCTGAAAGAGCGGACCAATAGGGTCCATATTGGAACCTCATCTATGTCTGGTAGAAATGTCACGATGTGCAAAGTATGGACTAATTCGGTTACTCCCTTCCAGAGTTATCGTGCGCACAATTTTTCCAAATATTTTTGAAGTTTTGTGGGGGAGGTACCTGAAGGAGTGGACCGATATGGCCCATCTTCGAACTTAAATCGAATCTGGACAAAATATTTTGATACCCAAAATTTGAACCGAATTGATTGATTCGTTCGAGAGTTATCGTGCGCACCAGCCAGCCAGACAGGCAGACAGACAGACGGACGGACATTGCTAGATCGACTCAAAATTGTCTGAAACGGATATCGTACAAACATACTTGGGGTCTAAAACCATTATTTCGATGAGGCACATTTTTGGTCGTATGTAAATACCCTCTTTAGCCTAAAGGCTGAGGGTATAAAAACTTATGTATTTAGGGGGGTTTTCAAAATGTTGGTCGTATGCACCGACAAAAGTATGAATAGGATTAAAGCTCAAAAATTCGCTGGGATATCGATAGCTAGGACTTTTTTATTACACTAGTCTGCGAAAAACATAATATAGCTATATTCGGTAATATATTAGGTTCGAGCCCTCCAGCCACTACATATGGTGCCATAGAGGTTTTTATACCTTCAGCCTTTAGGCTAAGGAGGGTATATCACGAATGTTGTCAATTATTTCATATTCCATTTCAGGAAAAAAGGATAATTTTTTTTCGCGCTACATCAACGATTTTTGATATGTAGGTTAAGAAAAAAATTCCCAGTACGAATCTGGTCGCGAGCCAATTTTTGGTTGTTGCGGACAAAAGTTATGGCGCTTTTATTTCGCTTTTTAAGTAAGAAAATATTATAAAAACGCTAATTATTTTAATGAGCACAATTGTTACAAAAAAGTTCTCTCAAAGTGACTTAAGCGAATAGATTGCATAATACCTGCAAAATTTTACACAGAATTCGCGGAATGTACATAAAATTGATAAATTATTTAATATAAGTCAATTTTTTCAAAATTAAGGCCCACTTAGTGGCCGTAAAATTACATAAACATTTGTTGTGGATCAAAACTTCACGGCGAATCAAATGAGAGTACAATCATACAGATTGGTGTTATAGTTTCGATGTTACAGCCAAAATAAGCACATATTTTGGTCAAAAAAATAATTTTTTGTTTGAAAAAATATATTTTCACATGCATGCATGTAGTAGAAAATATTGTAAAAATCTATAGAAATACTTCCTTCATTTTGCTTAAATCTCCCAATAAAAAAGACGGATTTTGCTTTATTTACATTCATATTAAAGCTTTCCCATTAGGGAAGGTAATTGGGTTGATGAGGATATATCTCAAAGCTTCTGAAACGGAAATAGAGGTCAAATAACCTATTTTAATTTATTTGCATTTTAAAATATGTGTAAATCGCGTAATTATCAAAATCATTTTGTCCGCATGTGATTTTCATGTACAGCAAGACCATATCTATTAAGTTGTATACATTTTTCGAAACATAATTTGGACTCTAAGATGTAGCATCGGCTGCATCTTAGCATTAAAAAACCTATAAAATATCGCTAATTTGCGCAAAGTGCATACAATTTTTGTCCGCATCCGATTTCAGTGTCCACCATGAAAATCTACATCGCTATATATCTATTTGAAGGCGATCAATTAAGAACCGTGGATGTAGCATCACACACTATTTTTTGGGATAAAATGAATGTAGCTTCCTTATGAGTGAAGTTTTCAAATCTCTGTTTCCGCTAAAACGAAGATACTGCACTAGTTTTTTCTTTGCAGTGGAAACAATCCGCAGAAAACGCGATAAAATACGCGATATTTTCAAAACCAATTTTAGTTCATTTTTCTACTTTGGAATTTCTCGTAACTCGCGTTTTAGTAGATGGATTTTCACGAGGAATGATTTATTTGATCCGAAACGTAAAAAACTAAAATGTGCAATAGAGTACGAGGAAATCGAATGACAATTGTAAAAATTAGGCCCGAAAAATATGATTTTTTGAAAAATGTTCGCACAAAATTTCCGCATTTGGATGCAGATTTCAATGAAGCTCTGCAGACTACAATCACAATATTCGTATCAAATAACTCAGAATCGCAAGTACTACAATCCTATATATGAGTTTTTGAAAAACCTGTTTGCGGAATGAAATTAGAAGAAAATTTCAAAAAACACTGTAAATATGGCTTCAAAATGTCAGCATCATTTAATGGTAGAAGCAGTTCAAATTTTGAAAAGTAATACATTAGTGAGATGATCCTTATTTAGTTTGCTTCTACTTTTACTTTGACAGGAAAATCGAGAGAAGTGTGGTTTACTCACAAATCGAGAGAAAACAAAAAAAGACATGTTGGCTTCAACCCATTTTTACCCACTTTTTTACATAAACATAGCCACAGCTTCCACGCAAATTATCTTTTAAGGCCAATATTTTTTGCC